>NC_083231.1:22504307-23107901 GCF_032191835.1 Heteronotia binoei | reverse complement strand
GTACTTTTTACTCCCACCCCCAGCAAAATGGGAGAATAGCCAAAGAAGAAGCCCCTGCCTTTCTGGCCCTTCTGTCAACTAATGGAACTCTAATAACCTTGTGAAGTTCTGGTGTTAAGAAGCACTTGAGTCTATAATTAATCATCAACAATCCTGGATACAAGTGTTGCCCTGGTGAGCAACACAGACACTTAGTTAAGGAAAGAGTGAGATCGATCCACCCCCAATTTTTTTTTTTTTTGCTAAATTTTTCAAGGCAGCCTCAAACAAGCTAGATACTCAGGAGTTAACAGTAGTCCATGGTCTATTGAGCTTCCATCAATCTGTCCCATTGCACTGTCAGTTAAAGTCTGAAGTACAAGTGCGGTTGGGTGTCACTTTAGATAACAATTTGGCTCTGTATTGTCACTATAGATAATTTTGTTTAGTATAGATAATCCCTTCATCCTCTGTTACTTTCCAAACATCACCAAGGAGCCTCCCCTTTTCTGAGGTCACATACCACATGTCCCCGCATCATAGCTCCCCTGACCAGGTGTCACAGGTCATCTGACCCCCACCCCCCTGAGGGTACAGGGTTGTCCTCAAAAGGTCTAACCCATTGTTCCTCAGTTGTGCATCTGACAGTATACCTACCCTGCTGTTTAGACTCACCCCCAAAATCTGATCAGTTTCAGGCCCCCAATGGTAAGATACACAGGCATATCTTACTCCCCCTTTCCTTTCTCATTACCTATTGTAGCTTTCCAATGAAGCTCCAATGGCAAAGTATCACCGTGTCTGTGTTATCACTTATATGTACCCCTATCATCTCATCTCTTTTTTCCCTAGATTTGTACGAATGTTGGATGGGCCATTGGCCTGATCCAACATGGCTTCTCTTATGTTCTTATTTACTTGTATGCTTGACTAATTTTTCTAATAAAACGATTTTATATTTAATCCAAAGATTCTCATTATTTCAAGGGAAATTCTGGAGGTCATCTCGTGTATACATAGATTCTGTATCCTGCTGAGCCATAGTTGCCCACCGCTTAAATTCCCCAACCTCTCTTTGAGGGCAATTTGGCTTACACAGGCATTCTCAGTAGAGACATACCAGTGCATTGTCTAAACCCATTTTAATTCAGTTTCTGCCTGCTATGGAGACCAAACTGGCTTGGTTGAACACCTTTGCCAGGCAAAAGTTGCTGTTTTGGGTCCCCCTGATGAGAGCAGAAGTGGGGTATAAATTTTGTAAATAAGTAAATAAAAGGCAAATAGACTTTCACCAAGTGGCTTTTTGTATTATCAGCCATGGAATCCTTCTGAATTGGTTGCCTGAGCTGGGTATTGGGGCATCATGTTCTGATGATTTCATTCCTAAGTGGCTTGCTGTTAGTGGTGTCAGTGCTGTAAGTGGCACTGAATAACAGCTGGTCAACCATGTGACATCATTGTTTTGCAGTTCTGTTGGGCTAGATCCTGTCTTAGACAGTGTTTGATATTAAATCAATGGGGAAGATTTTCCAGAGCTTTGGAGTGAAATGTCATCAGTACACTTAAAACACTCTCCTCTGTTCCTCTCTGCCAAAAGAATCAGGTGGATCAGTAAATTTCTGAATTAGCATTTAGAAGCCATAATGGACTGGAGTACATACAACTGAAGTAGTGTTGTTCAATTCTGTAGCTAATCAAGATTAAGGAGCCAGCCTTTTATTGGATGGAATTATGCTGTTTCTACAAGAATAAGGTAATAACATATGTGCACAGCACCACTTGACTCATGAAGGCTTATTAGGGGAGCCCATTAGGGAAGGCTGGGATACAAATTTGATAAAATAAACATAAAATAAAATATTATTTGTGGCACATACTGCCTTTGATCAGCTTTGGTAGATACTCCTTTCTTTGAGGCTACATTTAGTATTGATTTAAAATCCTAAATGGGCTGAGAAACCGGACTTTCCTGTGGTGACACATTAGTTATGGAATGTCGTCTTCACAACAGTTTATCTGGTGTTTAATCTTTTAAGATTTAGGGGACAGTTAAAAAGATGTTACTTGCTCAAGCACTTTATTAACTGTGTTATTAATACTTCACTAATTTTACTAGCTGCTCCATTTAACAACTGGTTTGGAGTTTTAAGACTGTTGCTGTAAAACAACTAAACCCAGTATCTTGTAAAATATGTATCTTAGGACTTAGATGGTTATGGTATATTTATAATAAGCTGCCAAGCATGTCTGTGAAAACCACAACTAAGAAATAGCTGAAATATAACGTTATTGCATATAAAAACCCTACACTGCATATAAAAACCCTACATACGATCTGCCTGTATTGCTGAACATTGTCCAAGACCTGTTTTTCGGCTGCTCACATGTGTCAAACGTCCATGACTTGCAGCTGATTATTAGAATGTAATCATGCTGTAACCCACCCTGCATATACCTTGGTGGGATGGGCCGGATAGAAATCCCAGAAATAAAAAAATAATACCTTCTTAAACTTTACTCTTTGAACAATGTAATCTTGAATATATTCTCCCAGCCACCATGCATATGCATTACTGAACTCTGAAATGCCCCAGATGTTTCCTTCTACTTTCAAGGAGATATAGCCTACTTCAGGGATTTCTTACACAGTAACAGATACCACCCCATACGAATGGTAGAAGAGTGGTCTTCAGTAATGCACAGATCATAAGGATCTGTTCTCTTTACAGAACAGTTCCCCAGGGCACATTAACCACATCAATCTTAAACAATTCCCCCTGCCCTTCAGGGCCTCCTTAAAAGAAGGACAAATATTGACTTTGAAAATGCTCTCATGTCATTTATTAAGCTAGATTCTCATACTATTCTCTTCATATGTTTTCACTAACAGAACTGCTGACAAAACAATAAGCAAAACTGTAAAGAATCTGCCACTGTAGAAAATAGATTGAACACATTTAACGTTAACACACACAATGTTAAACATTGCCATTGGGCTGGTGAAGTAGGAGAAGAGCAGGAGGGGGAAACAAAGTAGCAGCAAACAAATGGTGGCCCAGTCAGAATTGCAGTCGTAGGGTTCTCCATTTCTTATTTCACTATCAGCCCTCTATGCTATGAATGGCCAACTGGCAGTCAAGAAGCCAGATGCAGGCTAAAACCCCAAAAATACATATATATTTTTTTTTTGAAGAAAAAGAACCAGATTAATCTTATCCGTATAATTGTTCATAGGGAGATACGAAATTTCTACCCCATTTCCATATTTTACTATGCCCATTTTATCCTTGGAACAAATTGGGCTCAGATACATAGCTGTGGAAAGGGAGGATTAGTAAATCAATTGCAAAAGGGGGGGGGGAGGGACTATTCTGATTAACAAAGCCTTGTTTAATGGATGCTCTGAAGAACCTTCCTTCCTAGATGCACTGCAGTGCAGCCTCTCCTATGGCCCTTTCTCTTGCCCCCCTCTTGCTGACCCAAGAAGACAGGAAAGAAGGAAGTGCCAGATGTGAGAAGAGTCCTAAACAAACACAACCAGGTCTTTACATGTGGCTTTCTGAAAAGTTGCCACGATGCTAGAAAATACCACATCAGGGAACTGAAAGTATCCACCGCTGTGTGGATCCCACATCAGGTGTAGCAGTCAACCAGCAGTGTAGTCTGGGTGTTGTAGGATTTCAGCTGAGTTTTCAAAGCTACTGTATTGTCATCTAAATTACTGGCCAGGGGCTCTCCAGTTGCATCATCCTTCATGTGGGCTTTAGGAGGAATTAATTCCTCCTTATGTGGCCTGGGACCAACATACCTGTAGGACTGTCTCCTTCCATATATGCCCAGGAGGTCATGTTCGGCCTCCCAACATTTGTTGGCCATCCCCGGCCCAAAAGACACCCACCTTGCCTCAACTAGGGCCAGGACCTTTTTGGTCCTGGCCCCGACCTGGTGGAATCAGCTTCCTACAGAGATCCAGGCCCTATCTGGCTTATTAGCCTTCCGTAGGGCCTGTAAAACAGAGCTGTTCTGCCAGGCTTTTAGTTGAGGCTGCGGGTGTCTATTCTTGATCTGGTTGGCCTCTCCTATCAGCACTGTCACCTGTGAGATATCATGATGTGAGACAGCCAGGCTGGGTAACTTTTCTGAGTGCTGTTGAGCTGTCTGTTTTTAAAATGTTTTTATTGTATTTTATTGTTTTATCATGTGCTGTACTTCGTCCTAAGCCCTACGGGGAATGGGCGGAATAGAAATATACTAGAATAAATAAATAAAATAAATGATATGAGCAGCCACTTGCCGGATAAATTAACCGCCCTATGATCCTCCAGATGAATGAGTCGGCAATGCTGAATTCCATGACGGAATCTAGATTCTCTTTTGTCTTCTCCATGAGCTCATCAAGCATTTCTACTTGCCACACCATGGTGGGAAAGCCACCCAAAAGAAAGCCATTTCTGCAGGTTTTTTCCAGGTTTCCCCCCCCCAATCAGCTCCACCACCATCTCATCGTTCACCAGCATCCATTGTTTTGTCTCCTTCAACCTCTTCCCCAGCGCTGAACCAGAGGTTACTGTGGCCCTCGGCATGTTCCTCATGGCCAAGTGACACACACAATATACTTCAGAGAGCTTGGGAGCCTAGATTCCCTTCTTGGCCCTGGGCAGCCCCAGCAGTACAACCCAGATGCCCTTGTTTGGTATAGTGGTGACATGTGAGGACGCTTATCAGGGAGAACTGGGTTTGATTCCCCAATCCTCCACTTGCAGCTGCTGGAATGGCCTTGAAAGGGCAGCTTCTATGAGAGCTCTCTCAGCCCCAGCTATCTCACAGTGTGTGTGTTGGTGGGGGGTGGGGGTGGGGAAGGTAGAGGAGATTGTAAGCCACTCTGAGACTCTGTGATTCAGTGTATGGCAGGGTATAAATCAAATTTCTTCTCATGGACCTCCCGGCTGAGAGTTCCCTCTCCATCTAACTGAAGGATGCCCTGTGCACTTTAGAATGTAAAATTTTGAATAAGGTAACTATTGTCATGATGATGTATTGAGCAAAAATGTGTGGATGTTAAGTATTTTATGGCATAAGCCGAATTGTTTGATATTGCAGACATTCTCTATTTTATGAACTTCTGTAAGCAGCCTTAAATATTTTGAGGAGACAACACAGAAATATAATCAAAGCATCAGCATAATAGGTGCCCATGAACCTGGCACAATCACATTCCAAGCATTCACTGCTGCAATGGATGCCTTAGCTTAGAGAAACAATGGATTTCTTTGATGGACAAAACATAATTGGTTGAGCGTTTGAGGGTGGGGTGGGGGGTGGAATAACCTGCAGGAAGAAAAGGCTTCTCGATCTCCTGAAATGATGAACATTGTGTGCTGTAAACATACAAAAGATGAATAATCATCTTGAAATGATTCCAGCATCAGTTACTATCGTTTTACATTTAGCAAACTTGCATTAAAGCAGAACACAATGATCACCAATGGGGTACCTATAGATGCTATGGTTTCCTGAAGCTGTTTGGCTTTCTGACAGCCCTCCATGTTCTATCGCTTCCCCTATGGTTGTTCATATTTCTTCCTTCCCCTTTTTCTCCTTCCTCTTGCTCTTTTGAAAGAGATTGTCTTTCACCAACACCCAACATTACTTCTCCCACTGGCTTCAGGCTGAAAGTAAGATGTGAAAGTAGATATAAGAAAAGCTGAAAAAGGAAGATTAACACTCCCCCAGTCTTAGCCATGGTAATTCCTCCAAATTCTAGTGCCTGAGTGACCTCAATCTCTAACACTAGCAAAGGTAACCCAACACAATTTCTATTAGATATTAGTAAGCTCCAGCAGCTATGGTATTATATGAAAAAATGTATTAGATCCTTCAAGAACTTAAATCCTGCACGCACGCCCATGAAAATTTTAGGTAAAGCAGAGAGGAGAGGAGTAGGAGAAATCCAATATCTACCCTCTTCCAAATTTAAGCTCAAATATACTTGACACACATGGAGATGCCCAACATAGAATCAGACCATTGCTCCTTCAAGGGCAATATTGTCTACTCAGCAGGGGTTGTTTTGATTTTCCAGAGGTCTTTCACATCGTCCACTGCCTCATCCTTTTGATTGAAAATACCAAGGAATTGAACCTGGAACTTTCTGTACGCCAAGCAAATACTCCACCACTGACTCATAGCCTTCCCCTCCCAACAGATTCAAGTGGCAGCCATGTTGTATTAGTACCTCCAGAACTGTCAAATACTCAATAAGGTTGAAGGACAGATCTCCTTACAATTTTTCCTGGCTGGGGTTGCCAAAAAGCCTGAATAATATCTTGCCCCTTTAATACAGACTTAATGGAGTATTATTTATGCCAGTTTGGTGTACTGGTTAACAGTGCGGACTCTTCTCTGGGAGAACCGAGTTTGATTCCCCACTCCTCCACTTGCAGCTGCTGGAATGGCCTTGGGTCAACCATAGCTCTTGTAGAGTTGTCCTTGAAAGGGCAGCTTCTGTGAGAGCTCTCTCAGCCCCACCCAACTCACAGAGTGTCTGTTGTATGTGTGGGGGAAGGAGATTGTCTTCTGAGGGGAACAGTGCTCAACATGGCAAAAACAGAACATATAAAGACAGTATGAAGTTCCAACCTAAGATCAGCGTAGGGGTAGTACATAAACACCTAGTTTCTTTAAATGAAACTAAGTCCTCAAGGCCAGATGAAATGCATCCAAGGGTTCTAAAAGAGCTTGCGGATGTAATTTCTGAGCCTCTGGCTATTATTTTTGAAAATTCTTGGAGAACAGCAGAGGTGCTGGAAGATTGGAGGCGGGTGAATGCTGTCCCCATCTTCAAGAAGGGGAAAAAAGATCTGGGTAACTACCGACCCATCAGCTTGACGTCTATACCTGGAAAAGTTTTAGAACAAATCATCAAACAGTCGGTCCTGGAACATTTAGAAAGAATGGATGTAATTACTAAGAGCCAGCATGGTTTTCTCAAGAACAAGTCATGTCAGACTAATCTGACCTCTTTTTTTGAGAAAGTGACTATCTTGCTGGATCGGGGGAATGCTGTAGACATCGTTTATCTTGATTTCAGTAAGGCGTTTGATATGGTTCCACATACTATCATTGTTGACAAGTTGGTAAAATGTGGTTTGGATCTTGTTACCGTTAGGTGGATCTGTAACTGGTTGACAGATCACACCCAAAGAGTGCTTGTGAATGGTTCCTCATCCTCTTGGTGGGGAGTGACAAGTGGAGTGCCTCAGGGATCTGTCCTGGGACCTGTTTTGTTCAACATCTTTATCAATAATTTGGATGAAGGAATAGAGGGAATGCTTATTAAATATGCAGATGATACTAAATTGGAAGGGGTTGCAAACACAGAAGACAGAAACAGGATACAGGATGACCTTGACAGGCTGGAAAACTGGGCTAAAACCAATAAAAATGAATTTTAACAGGGATAAATGTAACGTTCTGCATTTAGGTAGGAAAAATCCAATGCATGGTTATAGGATGGGGGAGACTTGTCTTAGCAGTAGTATGTGCAAAAAGGATCCAGGGGTCTTAGTGGATCATACGCTGAACATGAGTCAGCAGTGTGATGCGGTGGCTAAAAAGGCAAATGCAATTTTGGGCTGTATCAACAGAAGTATAGTGTCCAGATCACATGATGTGATGGTATCACTTTACTCTGCTCTGGTAAGACCTCACCTGAAGTATTGTGTTCAGTTTTGGGCACCACATTTTAAGAAGGATATAAACAAGCTGGAACAGGTCCAGAGGAGGGTGACAAAGATGGCAAGGGGTCTGGAGACCAAGTCCTATGAGGAAAGGTTGAAGGAGCTGGGGATGTTCAGCCTGGAGAGGAGGTGGCTGAGAAGTGATAGGATCACCATCTTCAAGTACATGAAGAGCTGTCATATAGAGGATGGTGTGGAATTGTTTTCTGTGGCCCCAGAAGATAGGACCAGAACCAATGGGTTGAAATTAAATCAAAAGAGTTTCCGGCTCAACATTAGGAAGAACTTCCTGACCGTTAGAGCGATTCCTCAGTAGAACAGGCTTTCTTGGGAGGTGGTGGGCTCTCCTTCCTTGGAGGTTTTTAAACAGAGGCTAGATGGCCATCTGACAGCAATGAAGATCCTGTGGATTCAGGGGGAGGTGTTTGTGAGTTTCCTGCATTGTGCAGGGGGTTGGACTAGATGACCCTAGAGGTTCCTTCCAACTCTATGATTCTATAATTCTATGATTGCGATTGCTCTGAGACTCGAAGTACAGGGTGGGGTATAAATCCAATATCTTCTATCTTTATCAGGTGATGTTATTTACCTGCACACCATGAAAAGCTTCAACTGCCCAATGCCACACATTAAGCAATAAGGCACAGATCATTTCCCTTCAAGCTGACTGGCCACCTTGCCAACTTCTAGCCAACTTCAGTCATCTATGCCGTATACATATAGGCTTAGCTAACTGAAATGTACTTTCAAAGAGGTTAAATTGCAGAGAGGGCTTTGTATGACTGAGAAGCCATATGAAAAGGTACATTTCAAATTACTCTTGCAAACTACTAATGGCTCAAAATGTAAATATATTTAAGACCTATTTTCAGAACAATCTTATTTTCCACCTACTGAGCAGGTAATGCATGGTACCTTATAGGTAGGTCTCTTGTTACAGAAACATGCAGCTGGAGATTTCAAATCAACACCTGAAAGATTATTTCCTTTCAGCTCCTGCTAGTCTAAATCTACCAGATGGTATTCAAGATGACACCTAAAATTAGAAGCTTCTCATTACTAGCGCAGAAGTAAACATAACACTTCAAAGGATTCATCACAAACACACCTAACCGATACCTTTCTTTGTTGCATCCTATGCTCTCTCTTTTAAGATCTATCACTTTGGGGAGCTCTGAAATGTGCTGAAATTGGAGTTACCATTTCTTGTGCATGCCTTGTAAACATACTACAAGTGGGGACCCACAATATTTGCCAAGGCTCCCAGCCCCTCTACAGTCATCACTGTCGCGTTTGTTTGAGGGGGATTTTTAATAATTGCAGATTTTTCTGCAAGCCTGAAGTATCCCACAAGGTTCAAGAATTATCTGGGTTATGTCAGTGTGGCCCCAGACTGGACTGGCCACACTTGACTATTAGACATATGATTTTTTTGAACAACTAAAAAAGGTGGATTCTACAGTTTCTATCTATGACTGATTTTTAAACATTAATTCAGAGTGAGAATATAAATAGATTATAAGCACAGTCACTGTCTGCATGGTATCAGCAGGCTTCTAAACTGAATACACAGAATCAGTTACAACAGGCAACCTTGCTGAATATAAGCTGTGGCAATATTTAAACTGATAGACTGTACCATTCCAGTCTCAAGTGAGACAGGTGGACAATAAGGGAATAAATATGAGACCATTCTAATTCTAAATGCCATTGTTGAATACACAACTTGTAACAGCTAAGCCTGTGTGTGTACTCTGACCATAAAAGAGCCTGCAAGAAAAACAGATAAACTCAGGCCTATACAATTACATAAATTCAACACATTGCATGTATTTGCTTGTTCTTGCAACATTTATTCTGCTTGCCTAAAGGAGACGAGGAACTCATATCAGGCAATGAAACACTGTTCCTTACTACTAAATTCTTTTCTTGCATAGTATGAGGTACACTCAACTCAGGCAAGTAATATTTACAAAGAAATGGCAAACTGCTCCGATGTCTTTCTGTCACAGGATATTTGCACTTGTGATTACCATTTTCAGATGAATATCTGGAATATGAAATGAACCAGTCCATTCAAATCCAAGCAGCACAAATGAGTATGCTAAGTAGCTATACATTCTCACTCTTCCAAGAAATCCCACAAACATTCAAAACAAACACGTTTTCATACAATTTACTGTATATTGACAAATGGATTCCCTTTCATTTGTATTGAGCATCAAATAATTCCAAAGGGTTCATACAAACAGATATTTAAACAGTGAAACCTGACAATTTATTGGCATGGGCAGTAAGTCAACAGCTTTAAAAGGTTTTAATAATGTACAATATAGCGGGATTGGTTTCTAGTGTTAGGGGGTTTAATTAAGCAAAGGAAAAAGAGGACACAATTTTGCACTTTTCGTAAACACAGTAAGTTGAAGATGGTAAAGGTTTTTCAGACTTTACTCACACTATTGTGAATAACAACCCTAGAAATAGGATATATCAGTGTACAGTTCACTTTTGTACTGTACACTGATAATTAAAATCAGCTTCAGTACTGGCAATGTGTGAAAAATATCAACTTTGGACTAATTGGAACTCTACCTGCAGCTCCCATTCCTCACCTCAAATGCTTGCCCAGAAGATTTGGATTTAATAAATTCTTTTGCGGGTAACATTTCAGGGAAGCAGAAAAAGCATTTTAAGTACAGCAAAAAATCCAGATGAATGACTGCTAGAAACTCAAATTATCAATTAATGTACTTCTTCATCTAGTTCAACAGGGCTTCCTACATAATTAATGATAAACGCAGGTCACTTCCGAGCAATTATCCTGAACCTTTCCAAAGTTTTCAGGAACGGCTGCTAATTTATTAATAGAAACATTTAACAAGGTTAGCTAGACACCTGAACAGCAACTACTGGGCTTCACAACCTGAGAGTTCCTGCTTAAATAAATATTCCATATGTTTATACATAACCCTCAAAACTGCATCTTAAGAATTAACTTGTCATCACATCAACTACAGTCATACAGCCTTCCCTATACTGTGATTGCCTACTAACTCATTGCTATGCCTAGAATAACAGACTGGTATTTCTTTGTGAAAAGCTATTTTTTCAGGGGCCAGACCATTAACCTTTAAACAATGTGACTTACAGGGTTGGTTTTTTTTTTCACGTAGAGGACCACAAGAAGAATTTTAAAAGATAGCACAAAATACGATCAATAATTCACATGAGTTCAGTTTTGAAACATACAAGACACTTTTGAAATACAATTTTCAGTAAACCTGTACCTTGAAGGGTATGCGGTGTCAGAACTGTATTAGAAAATACTATTTTCCATTTGGACAAAGTACAATTAAAAATGAAGCAAGAACACTCATATTTTGCTTAAGGTGTCTGTTTCAATGTAAATATTAAAAATACTGACAGATCTGGATGTGTAAGAGGATGCTGTAAGGTGCATGTATGTAAAAGCGACTGTGTTAAGCACAGAGGTTGTAGGCACACGGACCCTTCGTCAGTCAAAAGCATGACAATCCCAACAGCAGTAAAAATGGTCAACTTTGACAGCATGAATCAGCTGAGTGTGGCAGGGAGTCTCTTCTTCCACCCGCCAATGATCAGTGCTGTTAAAAATGACTATGTAAGCCAAGTACATGCATAAATATTCTTCAGTGTGCCTTGAAATACATGGATGTTGACATGAATAGTACTGAACAGGATTTCACTCGATGGAACATTATGAGAATCTGAATGGATGGATGGCATGGCGTGATCACCTAGAGTGTGTGACGTTTTATTGCATTACCTCAGTAATGTTGAATATATTAAATTGATTTTTACATAAAGGATAGAGATTGAGGTCTGTTGTGTTTTTCCTCCTCCGGATGAAGAGAGGACAATTGCTATTAAAAATTGCAATTGAGGATGATTACTTTACACCACCTAATACTTTTAGCAGCTATCTGTGATCACACTGAGGTGTCTAAAAATGAATACTAAAAAATTCAGTAGTTGTAGGCTATGAACCATGCAACCATCGCAACAGCCACTCCACATACAGGCAGCACAATAGTTTTCCTATATTTTTGCCATAGAGATGGTTCCACTTCAACTTCGTCCTTTTTTCTCTTGTTCTTTCGACGGCCTCTCAGCCTATTCTCAAAAGCCTCCAGTTCAGCCTGGAGAAAAAAAAAACCAAACAGTTATGAAACAATTCAAAATGATACAGAAAAAGAAAGAGAAAATATTAATTTTTTCAAACTGTGTCACAAACATTGAGTGATGAATTTACTTTACATACATGGTGTTGAAGGACAGAGGATTGGGGGGGGGGGAGCTAAAATACACCAATAATGTATATTGTAGTATATAAAACCTTCACTGTCCCTAAATTGACATATTACAGCCTCAAGATAACGTCTACAGACAAGACTTCTAGAGGGAATCCATATTCAGAACAGCAATGCTCATTTCATCAAAATACTCCTTTTAATGGAGTTAAGATACTAGCTTCCACTGCTGAATATTAAGGAAACCTTAATTTCTACAGCAAACATAGGGTTAGTAGAGCGGTGCAGAGAGAAGAGCTGAAACAAAGGGTTTTTTTTAAAGAACAAGTGCTTAAGGGAACGGGGTAGCGCCTCCAAGGTGTATACGGCATGTTTGAGTGAGCCCCAGGCCTCTATAGGCCCAATCCACTGACATCTGTCCTTCATCTCTACTGGATTTAGTTCAACATATCACCATTGTGTATATTGTGCTCCTGGGCACATTTGGAGACAGCCCTTGAACTGCTTAAAATGTTTCAAACTGGCAAGAGGAAGAAGTCACAGCAAAATGGCTACCATAGTTGAATGTAATGAAGAGGTTGCTCTCTCTATTGCGGCCACAGGTGGTCCACTGATTGTGGCCATCTTATAAGAAATCCTCAAGAATATCAAAGGTATTAAAAGAAGTAAAGGAGGGATTGCTCTCTGTCAGATCTGAGTTCACTGAACTGAAACCTCTCCAGAAACAGGTAGCTGAACGACTAACAAAAGCAGAGAGGAGGGTGCCAGACCTAGAAAACTCTTTGTTTTCTACATCTGCTTCCATTCAACAACTTCATTCCAAGGTAACAGCTTTAAAATCCAAGCTCTTAGACCTAGAAAGCAGAAACTTTCTGTAATAATCGTCACCTAGTGGGGGTCAGACATCGTGGCCTTTGTTCAGTCTATTTTAAGAGACAACTTATCCCTGCCAGAAGATTATGACCTTGTTATAGAGAGGGCTCAAAGGTCCTTGGATCAGATCTGCAATACAGCCACCCAAGGCCCATAATCATTCATCTATTAAACTTCGCCAGCAAAGAAGACCTTTTAAGATGAGCTAGAAATCTGGGTCAATTGAAATGGGGCCCAGATCAAATTAAGATTTTCCTTTTCAGTGATTTTCCCAAAGAAACTGTCAACCTTCATAAAGGCCTGGGAAAAAATTGTTGAAGCCTTTATGAAAGGACAGAAAGAGTATTCTGTGTAAGATACAACAACAAGATCAAGAAGTTTCAAGTCCCAGCTGAAGCAGAGGCCTTTTAAAATTCCTTGTAATTGAACACATTTAGTTTTATTCTTCCTGATCCTGGGCAATTCACTGCAGAAATGAATCTGCAATACAACCATCTGCAACTTCTGTATTTACTTTGCTTTTTGGTTTGATGGAACTTTACAAGGCTGATGACTCTGAGTGTTCCCAAGAACATTTGTGGAAGTGGAGACTCTAGTATTGTGCATTAAAAAGCAGTATTGTACATTAAAAAGCAGACTCTAGAAATGTCCTGCACTGAGTATAAACCTGAATATCAATAATGCAAACCGATGTAAAAGAGACCCCTCCAAGAAACCATTGCATCTGCTGGCATAATTTACTGACGTCTATCAACTGGATTAAAGACTAAAATTGCTACCACTATTGATTGGGCCTGCTGGGAGAAAACTGAGTCTCAGGCAAGAGAGGATGGACTCACCAGCACTCTCACAATGTTTTCAACCATTTTTTCCTCATCTGTATGTGCCTTTCTTGCAACTTTTCTTGTTACTTTTTCTTCCCTGTTCTCCCCCACTTTAGCCCTCATTCCCCAAACTTCAGCAATGACTGATTCTAGATTATTTGTAAACAGGGACAAAAATGTATGAACCAGAGGCTAAAAAACAGTGAGCTAGCTCACACTAACTCAGCTTTTGGAAAAAACCCTAGGATTAGGATAGGGGATAAAGGTGTTTTTTGGAGAGAATAAATCTCCAAGGGTTTAGTACACTTATCTCAGCTAATTGGACTAGGGGATGACTAAACTATTTGACATTTTGCCCACATCAATTAATCTCCCATCCATGGCCAGTTGGCAATATATATACAACTAAAACACTGTCTTCTGTTCTTGGGCCAGAAGTATTTGCGTCCTAAGAAATGCCCCCCCCCCCCAATTTTGCCTAATTCCATCCTTAGAAACTCTTTCTAGGCAACCTATTCTTATATATAATTTTCTAAGTCAGTAAACCAAATTTATTATTATTATTATTAGTTTATTTCTATTCCGCCCCTTCCCCCTTTGGGGGGGCTCAGAGTGGAGTACAACAATTTAAATTAAAATCACAATAAAATCATAATAAAAAACAAATTCAACATTCAGTAAGTGTAGTAAGTTAGTTCAGCAAGGTGATATGAGCAAGATGGTATAGCTCCACAATACAGTGATGCAGTGGGCCATAAAGGCGTAGGGGGAGGCCAACCGATCTAATAGATGGATGCCCCCTCCCTCATCCAAAGACCTGGCGGAACAGCTCCATTTTACAAGCCCTACAAAAGGCCAGTAGGCCAGGTAGGGGCCGGATCTCTATTGGGAGCTGATTCCACTAGGTCGGGGCCAGGACCGAAAAAGTCCTGGCCCTGGCAGAGGCAAGACGGGCATCCCTTGGGCTGGGGACTGTCAGAAGATCCTGGGAGGCTGAACGAAGTGACCTCTGGGGCATATATGGAAGGAGAAGGTCCCGTAGGTACGTTGGTCCCAGGCCGCGTAAGGCTTTAAAAGTCAAAACTAACACCTTGAAACGGATCCGGTACTCTATAGGCAGCCAGTGCAGGTCACGGAGCGCCAGCCATATGCCCACCCATATAGGTGATGCAGTCAGCAGGCGAGCTGCCGCATTCTACACCCACTGCAGTTCCCAGATCAGTTTCAGGGGCAAGCCAGCGTAGAGTGAGTTACAGTAGTCCAGCCTGGAAGTGACCATTGCATGGATCACTGTAGCCAAATCTTGGGAGGGTAGGTATGGTGCTAGTTGCCTGATCTGCTGTAGGTGGAAGAAGGCAGACCACGCAGCTGTTGTGACCTGGACCTCCATGGAAAGGGAGGCATCCAGAATCACTCCCAGACTCTTCACCTGCTGGGCCGGTACCAAAGTGGCCCCAGGGCTGGGAGCTGGATGCACAAACCTACCCACCCCTCGATTCAGGTACAGGACCTCCATCTTAGTTGGATTTAACTTCAGTCGACTCTGCTGTAGCCATCCAGCCACAGCTCCTAACGCCTCCAACAGCTGTTCAGGGGCGGAAGACAGTCTGCCGTCCATCAACAGATAAAGTTGGGTGCCATCAGCATACTGGTGACAACCCAACCTGAAACCTCGGGCAATCTGGGCAAGGGGGTGCATATAGATGTTAAATAATGTAGGCGAGAGAATGGCTCTCTGCAGCACTCCACATATAAGTGGGTGCCGCAGGGATGTCTGCTCACCAAGCATCACCCTTTGTCACCGTAGGAAGGAGGAAAACCATTGTAAGGCCACCCCTCGCACCCCGGCAACAGCAAGGTGGTGGGTCAATAGGTCATAGTTGACAGTGTCAAATGCTGCTGATAGGTCAAGAAGAATCAGCAATGCTGACCCGCCTTGGTCCAGATGCCTTCTTAGGTCGTCTGTGAGGGCGACTAGCACCGTCTCCGTCCCATGGCCCAGGCGAAAACCGGACTGGAATGGGTCCAGGGCAGATGTTTCATTCAGGAAAACCTGCAGCTGCTCTGCTGCCACTTTCTCAACTACCTTTCCAAGAAATGGCAATTCGGAAAATTTGGATTGTATCTGCTCCCAGTAGAACCTAGAACTGATGCAATGGCAAACTGCACTAAAAGCCATTAAGTCTGCCTCTGTGGACTTACGACTAAGGCTTATCCACCAAAAAACCTTCTCTTGCGAGTATATGGGTACCCTACTAAATTTGATCACATTGGTGATTCCTGTTGGTGCTGCCAGCGTAGAGTGAGTTACAGTAGTCCAGCCTGGAAGTGACCATTGCATGGATCACTGTAGCCAAATCTCATTTATATATTTTGGGATTGCTCTAAAATCATACCTTTCTGGCAGGAGGTTATATCCAGGATTGAACTCACATAAGCTGCTAACTTAAGAGTTCACAGCCAGTAATGTAGCCCTAGGATATATACCAGCACTATGGGTACTCTTGAAATACCACATATTTTTGGATCCAAAGGGCAGCTTTAGTTGCTAAGCAAATCATTTTACAGCACTGGAAATCCCACATATCCCCCTCTATAGATGTCTGGGTCAATGATATGCTAGACAAAAGAGAGAATAGCATATAACAGGCAAGAAGCTCCCAAAACCTTCACCATTTGGCATGAATTGCTGTACCTAGTCAAACAATGATATCTCCTCACCTTCATTCCTTGTTTAATTTAATCCATAATGCTGCACCATATCTTCCTAACCTACACTCCTGGCCTTGCCCCTTTTTTATTTCTCTCTTTTATTCTCTACTAATAGGACACGTAAAGGAAGAGGGAGGAGAGTGGGGCTGGTTTACTATGTTAACTTTTGTATGTGTAAAAATCTTAATAACACCGCCCCCCCCCCAAAGAATTCAATATTTGAGTATAACATCTTCAGTAATTTTTAAAAAAAGGCTTCCTAGCACTCTCACTTCTGATGACAAACTTCTGCTACTGTTTTTAATGCTAGTTCAATAGGGAGCTGCCATTTATAAGGCTTTTCATTGCACTGTCCAATTAACAAGCATTCCCACTAGGCTATAAGTGCAAAGGTAATCACTATCCAGAAGCAGCACTGATAATATCTGTGTATACAGAATATTTGCTACTTCGGGTATCTCAGAGCTGAGAGTAAACGTGCTGTCATCATGTTGCTGTGAGACAGTTATCAGTGTTTTAAGATGCTACCATGCTAACTGTATTTACCCACTATGGTGCATTTTTGAGATGTGTTGATTCTGTGCTTTCAGTGTTCCGACGGCAGAAAGGCAAATTCCACAGTGAGATCAGAAAGGGTCCCTTCCCAGTCTTCCCCCTCCACAGATAACAAAATGATGCACATAGATTCAGGCAGGTAGCCACTGGTCTAAAGCAACAGAACACAGTTTTAGTCCAGTTGCACCTTTAAGATCAACAGAGTTTCATTCTAGGTGTAAGTTTGTGTGTGCACGCAACATGAAAACTTATACCCGGAATTAAATTTTGTTGGTCTTAAAGGTACCACTGGACTCAAACTTTGTTCAAAGCGATGCACTGAATAGCTCTACAAATCACGATGCACAGAACAGCTCTACAAATAAATATGAAGGTAAGTTGCACTGAGGCCTGCATGTACATATTGATCAACGCGAGGTCTAATAGCTCCTCCAATCAGAATTACCAAAGGCTAGCCCTGATACTGGTATTTTCATCCTCTTGACAAAATGTTATCTTGCCTAACTGGAAAAGGGGTTTTGCAAGTCACCCTCCATCTGATCCTTTCATTGAGATGCTGGGGAATGAACCTGCATGCAACAGATGGCTCTATCACTGGACCACAGCTCCCTCTCCCTAGCCCTAGAACCCATGAGCACCTTTCCCTACTGTATGCCTTCTTCATTACACAGCGGGAACCCCTATCCTTTTCTTGGCCTCTCTTGTAGAATCAGATCTTACTACCTATCAATCTTCTGGTACAACAGAAAGCAGACAAAGGTGGTGCTAAGAACTTCTCATATAGCTCTGCTACCAGGGTATTTGCCAACATGGCTGCCTAGGGTCATCTGTTGATGATAGCCAACCACAAGAATGGGGACTGTACAACATCCCTAAGATTTACATTTCTCTACAGAAGCAGTTTGGAAACCCTATTTTCCAAGCTGTAAAACCTACTGAGGTGTTTTATATTTTGCTCATTGGCATTGCTAAAAGTCAAAGCCAAGCATGAAAAGTACATTAGTCAAGGATGCGTTAAACCAGTTGAAAGTTTACCCCAGAGGCCACTATAGTTTTATTCAGAGTAAAAGTTATGGCTTTAGAGCATGCTTGTACTTGAAGAGTCACCTTCACGTTATATATGCACAATTTGTAAGATAGCTTTATAGCATGACCTGCTTAACTCCAAATTTTCTATGAATAGCTTGAAGGGGGAAAACAACTCTGGAAGCCACTATTTAGCACACCTTAGCATTACTGTTGATTTGACTGGTGCGTCTTAGCTAAGGAAATTAGTGTGGAGGTTATTTTATTTCTTTCCGGTGCCATGTCACTAATCAGAGTAGCAGTCCCTACACTTAAAATACAGGGAAGGGGGGGGGGAAACTGGGCATCCTGCATTGTATCTGTTTTGGCTCTGAATAAGGGTTATTTCAAATACTGGTCTACAAAAACATCCTACAATTCTGCTGTGAAACATTAAATGTGATTTTAATCACTCAAGAGTATTTAGATGCCAAGGAGATATGTTTGCAACCTTATCTTCTCGTGTGCACTAATGTTTTTAACATAAATCACAGACTAATATCTGGCAAACGCAGCCTGCTCTTTTTTCTATAACCACAGGTGCATATTAATAGTATTGTGTACTGTTGTAAAAAAAATAATTTTTGATAAAAGATCCTCCGGCAATGCACCTTGACAGCTGGGGGAACAGTAGCCAAATTTGTTCTGCAGCAATTTAATAAAAACTTGAACTGCTCAAACACTATCTGAGCACAGTGCACACAAAGACACAATTTGGGCACTAGACAACAATTTTAGAACAGAGTTCTTGCAGCCACAGACCTAGACTGATTTCCCACTCACCTTACGCCACTCTCAGGTTCGTCTTCTCAGTGCGGCTTCCTTCTGATTTCACACTATCTGCCCCGGGGCTGCAGCAAGCATCAGCATTTTCGTGCAGCAACAGAAACCACTAAAAACCAGCTTCTGTTTGCTGCGCAAAAACACGAATGCTTGCTGCAGCCCCGGGGCAGATAGTGTGAAATCGGAAGGGAGCCGCGCTGAGAAGATGAACGTGAGAGCGGTGTAAGGTGAGTGCAAAATAGGTTCTAATGTATGTTCATTCCCTTCCCATTCAAATAGGACACCACAAATGAAGCTTCACTTTTTCTTTCAGGCAGAAGGCCTTATACAATTAACCAAGATTGCTACCCTACATACAGATGACTTCAGTGAGATTTAAACACCCTACAATGTGCAATTGCAAAGAGAAGCAGATCAGAGTTATCTCCAATAGAGTGCAAGAAAAACTAGACAGGTACCTGTTGCCTTCTTTTCTCCTCTTCAATGAGAGCTCTGGCCTCTGCCTCTTTTATCTGTATAAATATTAAACACAAACATACAAATCATTGCAGGGATAATATACATTTATTTTAGTCTACAGCACACACTACAGCACATATAAAGCAGCTTTATACTGAATTTAGTTTGGAGACCTTTTTTGGTACAACCCATACGTTCAAATTGACTTCATATGGAACCTCAGTGATTTATTGTCACACGAATTTTGGACCATAGGTCTTTGACAGCCATTGTTTTCGTGCACTTTAACTGGAATTCTGCCTATTTTATAACAGTAATGTAAGTTAGCCAAGCAAAAATTTACCTAGTGCACCTGTTAGCATAGAATTTGTTGAAATATTTATTGCACTTATGTAAGTTATTCAGTTTTGATGCAAATGTAAAAACAAACTATCTGATTGTAGGTTACAGCTTCATGGGCTACAAAAATTATAGACACAGCAAACAGACCCTGTTTAATTTAACTTTAAAGAACCACAAAATATGTGTCTCTTCCACACTCTTCTCAAAAGGCACAATCTTATGCATGTCTACTACAAGAAGCGGCGGTGGCTACAAGCATAGACAGCTTCAAGAGGGGATTGGATAAACATATGGAGCAGAGGTCCATCAGAGGCTATTAGCCACAGCTTATCGTTGCAACTCTGTCTGGGGCAGTGATGCTTTGTATTCTTGGTGCTTGAGAGGGGCACAGTGGGAGGGCTTCTCATGTCCTGTCCAGACCCCACCGGTGAACCTCCTAACAGCACTTGGTTTTTTTGGCCACTGTGTGACACAGAATGTTGGACTGGATGGGCCATTGGCCTGATACAACATGGCTTCTCTTATTGTTCTTAAAAGTAAGTGTCTGTATTCAACAGGGCTTACTTTGAGATAAGTGAGCATAGGGCTGCTTTGTAAGAAAGCCCCACTTAATTAAATGGAACTTACTTCAGAGAAGACGCACAGAAGTGAGGGGGAGATTTGGCATCACCTCGGCATACAGAGGTTACAGCCCGTCCCACCCCATTTACTTCTCTAAAGGAGAGATTGAGAAAGCAAAATGTGGAAAAGAGGATGAGGTTAACTTGGGTTGCTCCCTATTCAGCAGAAAGCTTCAGATTTCAAGCCTGAAGCACCTCTCTCTTACAATACAGTTTTAGTATTGAAGGCTCTTCCCCCTCCATTCTACTTCAGTGGAACATTTCTCCTTTTGGGAAGCACATTCGTTTCTAAACATTAAGCACCTTTTATTTGCTTCTGATCATCAGGTCAGACCAGTACATCATATCCAGAGTCCCAGACACATTCTGTCTCTGTCAATGGCTGGCGTGAGGAAGGCAATGAGGGTGGCATTTTAAGTTTGTGAGATACAGGCTTGGGGAGCATATCAGAGATCCTTCGTGGATTGAAAAATAATACAGATTCATATGAGAAGAAGATACAAGAAGATCATTCTGTTGTTCCACCAGAGCTAACACGCTGATCGCAAACCTTATCCAGTGAAATGGTAACTTTAAAAAAGCTAATGTTGCTACGTCAGTAGTTCATAAATCAACAGAGCAGGCTTAGTTACCTTTACAAATGAAATGAAGCGTTAGTTTCATGTTTAGCAGCTGCTGTGTGCTCATCATCCACCCAGCAGCACCCCATAGCTCTTTCTTTGCATCAAACTGAAGAGGTAGAGCCAGAAGGTGCATGTAAATTGTGGTTTCCTCAGCCGTCAGAAACAATGTCAAGGATAGCTTGGTCCTTATGCTTCTCCCTTGCAGGTTATGAAAGTATAATAATCTTAGCTCTATCTCCACCCCACAACAAGCACACAAGTGCCCTCAGAGACGCACACAGCTTGGGAGTTGCTGCACCAAGCAAGGCTGGAGCAAGCAGCAGAAAAAGCAACAGCACATCTGAAGCAGGCAGAAGCAGCGACACCAGGAACTTGCTTGGGGGTCATTCATTTGACCATTTGTTGGAACTGCAACATCAGGTGCAACTCACAAATGGCCTTTTTAAAAAAGCACCTTAGCGACTGCTGAAAAACAGGTAGGTAGCACTGCCATCAAAGGAAAGTGCAGGCAGAAGTGCGGCCAATGAAAGAGAAAAATGAGAAGGACTGAACTGGCTGCTGGGCTGGGCAAGAACGTGCACATGCTGCTTTCCAGGCACAGCTGCAGCTTCAGCCTTGTTCACCAAGGCACCAGCCAAGGAAAGGAAGAGCGTGGCCACCATAAGCCTACCAAAGGTCTCAATCCACTTCCGCAGGCATCATAACCCACAGTTAGGGAAACATCAAGTTGGACCATCCGTCCGTTTAGGCCAGTAGTATTTAACCACTAACATGAAAGCAGTCACACTACTGGAAGTAGCAAAACTGACAGAAGTTGTGGTTGGGACTTTCTGCAGGTAAGAAATACGGCTTCAACCAATCTGTGCACTCTACTTTCTTCAGAAGCCCAGAATTTTGGAAAAACTGAAATAGCACAATTCTCAACTTTCTTGATTTTTTTTACTGCTTTGACAACAAAAAATGCATCATGTAAAACTTAACCTATAAATGTGTACTATTTGGCAGATTTATGGCATTTAAAAGTATAAATGATTTAGTTTTCTGCAAACAAGATACTCAAGAGAGTTCAAACTGCTGCAGCTCCCCCCCCCCATGACCTTAGAACATGTATCTTAGTTTTAGCCACCTGACAGGCTGAAAATAAAAGCTGGACATGGAAAACTTTGTAGTAAAAAAAGAAACTATTATTTGGACAGAAACTGTCTAGCAGCATATTTGGGTAAGTTAAGCTGAAGCCTGTGAAGTGTTCAAATAATGTATTATTGTCATATGACCTAGCATATTGTGGGTGAAATCAGTCATATTTGAAATAGAGAGTAGATCCCCTATGAAGCTTGTATATGCCCTTGCTGTAATGATGGTATAGAGTCATTAGTTCATGTCTTTTATGATTGCAAGGTGTACAATAAGCATAGGGAATCCCTCCAGCCTTCCATGATTACTCCCTTTACTAGAAGTCAAAAAATATGCCAACTTAAAGAACTCCTGGAGGGCAAATATCCTGCAGTTACTCTTAAAATAACTAAATTTGGTTGGTTTGACTTTAGGACAAGAAAATTACTAGCAACCTAAAATGCCGGAATAAGTTTGTTTTAGTGGCCATTTTTGTATATTTTTCAATTTTAATAATGTTATAATACTTTTATCATGTTTTACAGATAGTTTACGGATATGTATAGTTATCCCTTTTGTTTAAGATGTTGGCTTTTGCCATAAATAAAATCAATCAATCTATCTATCAATCTATCTATCATATTTGAAATAGGATATACATATGTGTGTGTGTTCTCAGGAATTATCATCATCTAATGCTGTAGATTGTCTTACATATAAAATCATCATACTAAACACAGAGTAAAACTTTGCTTTTAAAAGCATTTCACAAATTTCAAAAAAAGAAAATATTTAATAGGAATTTCTCCCCAGTGCTTCCCAACAAAGCTGTCAGGATAAAAACAGGTTTCCTACCTGTAACTGATGATCTTCGAGTGGTCATCTGTGCAGTCACACTGATGGGAGTAAGGCGCCTGCGCCGATCTCGATCGGTAAACTAAAAAGCTGCGGATTTCCGCGCTGACGTCCCAGTGCGCATGCCCAGGAGCCCCCACCACGCATGCTCACTGAGACGGGCACGGACATCCCGCCAGTTCCTTCTGACCGCCACGTCAGCCCAGTGATGGACCGGTCGCAGCGGGGAAGGAGGGCGGGGAGTGTGACTGCACAGATGACCACTCGAAGATCATCAGTTACAGGTAGGAAACCTGTTTATCTTCTTCGTGGTCTCTGTGCATCACACTGATGGGAGACTAGCAAGCCAAGACCATACCTGGAGGCGGGTGCCACGGTCCATCAGCAGGAAGCAGACTCTAACACCGCTCGGCCCAGCGCCGCTTCGCGACGGCTTCGTAGGTCCAACGCGTAGTGGCGTACGAAGGTATGTCCAGAGGACCAGGTTGCAGCCCTGCAAATGTCCTGCAGTGGGACGCCTCGCATGAAGGCCGCTGAAGTCGCCATCGCTCGGGTGGAATGGGCCTTGATGGGCCCAGGTAAGGGCCTCTTGCGCAGCAGATAACAGAGCTTAATAGTCTCCGTTATCCATTTGGACAGCCTCTGGGCCGATATTTTATGCCCCAGGGAAGGCTGGACGTAGGACACGAAGAGCCTAGGGTCTTTCCGGAAAGGCCTGACGCGGTGCAGGTAGAAGGCTAGCGCCCTCTTTACATCCAGGGCGTGCAGCCTGCGCTCGTCCTCATTAGACGGGATGGGAAAAAAGACTGGAAGGCACGTCTCCAGGTCCAGGTGAAAAGCCGACACTACCTTCGGGAGGAAGGTGATATCAGGTCGTAGACGAACTCCCGCCTCAGAGAAACATAAGTAGGGGGGATCGCAGCGCAAGGCTGCCAGCTCCCCTACCCGTCGAGCCGAGGTTATGGCTACCAGAAACGCCGTTTTCCAGGCTAGCAGTTGAAGGGAACACGTAGCCATGGGCTTGAAAGGCCTCCCCGAGAGGGCTTGTAGAACCAGAGACAGTTCCCAGGCGGGCGCCAGATGTTTAACAGCCGGATACAGTCTGATAGCCCCTCTGAGGAAGCGTTTGGTGTCTGGATGGGCAAACACAGTACGCCCATCCACTTGCGAGTGGTGAGCAGAAATGGCCGCAAGGTACACGCGAACAGAGGATACCGAGAGCCCCTTGTCCAGTAAGGATAGTAGGAAGTCAAAGACGATCGGCAGGCCCGCCGTCATAGGGTCACCCGTACGGGAGGAGGAGAAACGGACGAACACTCCCCATTTATAGGAGTACGCTCTACGAGTGGAGGGTTTCCTGCTATTCAGCATCACAAACTGGGCCCTTTCCGACCATGACCTTACTGGAGCCGCCAAGCCGTCAACTTCAGTTGCGGTATGTCGTGGTGTACCACCTGCCCTCCGTGCAGTAGCAGCAAGTCCGGGGCCTGCGGGAAGTGGTGATACATCCCGCCGGTCAGGCGAAGGAGCAGGGGGAACCAGTGCTGTCTGGGCCACCAGGGAGTTACAAGAATGCCCTTCGGCCGCTCCCGGATGACTTTCTGGATCACCCTGGTGATCAGGGGCAGCGGGGGAAAGAGATAAACCTTGTGCCTCGTCCAGGGCACAAGGAGGCCGTCCCCGAGGGACAGCGGGTCCACCCCGCCCCTGCAACAGAAGAGAGGGCACCTCCTGTTCGCCCTCGTGGCAAACACGTCGAGCTCCGGGGACCCCCACGCCAGGAAGACAGGACGCAGAAAAATCCAATTGAGCTCCCACTCGTGCCCGGCGGCGCCCCCCCGACTGAAGAAGTCCGCCTGGGTGTTCAGGTTCCCAGGAAGGTGGGTGGCGACCAGTGAAGCCCCTAGGGCGATGCACAAGTCCCACAGAGCTACGGCTAGGCCACAGAGTCGGCGGGAAACCGTGCCGCCCTGTCGGTTGACGTACGCCATAGCCGTAGTATTGTCCGTAAGAACTGCCACCGTTCTGTTCCGCAGGAACTTGTGAAAGGATCTCACCGCATGAAAGATCGCCAAAAGCTCCAGGAAGTTGATGTGGTTGCCTGCCTGGGATAAAGCCCATCGGTCCCCCACACAGAGTCCTTTCATATGCGCCCCCCAGCCCCACAGGGAGGCGTCCGTGGTAATGGTGAGGGTCGGAGGTTCCTTGTGGAAAGGAGCCCCTTCTAATAGATGGGCCTTCCGCGTCCACCAGTTGAGGGAATGCAAGATCTCTGGGGGAAGCGTCAGGCGGCGTTCTGGCGAGTCCCTCCCGGTTTTGAAATGAGCCAGAAACCACAGTTGAAGAGGCCTCATGCGAAGCCTCGCGAAGACCAACACCGCTGTGGTGGCGGCCATGAGGCCTAGTAGCCGCTGAAACTGGCGAGCGGTGGCGACAGGGCACTCCTGGAGAGCCCTCACCGCCCGAATGATGTCCTCCGCCCGGTCCAGTGGGAGAAATGCCCTGCAGACCCTGGAGTCCAGAACGGCACCGATAAACTGGACCCTCTGTGAGGGTTGGAGACGGGATTTCTTGTGGTTCACCTGCAGGCCCAGGTTCTGCAGCAACGTGAGGGTAGTGGTGATGTGACACAGCAGAGTCTCTCGAGACGGAGCGACTAGCAGCCAGTCGTCGATATACGGAAACAGGGTGATGCCCTGAAGCCGTAGAAACGCTGCAATCACGACCATAGTCTTTGTAAAAACCCTGGGGCCGTAGAGAGGCCAAACGGGAGGGCCCGATACTGGAAGTGCTCCGAGCCGATAGAAAAACGAAGGAATTTCCGGTGGAAGGGATGAATAGACACATGAAAGTAGGCGTCCTTCAGATCCAGTGTGGCCATCCAATCCCCTTGGTTCAGGAGGGGGAGGATGTTCGGCAAAGATGTCATCCGAAACTTGAGGTAGCTTATGAACAAATTTAGGGCCCGGAGGTCCATGATGGGCCGCAGGCCACCATCCCGTTTGGGCACTATAAAGTACCGGGAATAGAAGCCTAGGCGGTGCTGGTCTGAAGGTACGCACTCTATCGCATCCTTCTGAAGGAGGGATGCGACCTCTTCTCTCAACGTGTCCGTAGGGGTGGTAGAGACGAACGTCGGTGTGGTAGGGCGTTGACAAAACTCGATGATATAGCCTCTTCGAACGATGCCGAGGACCCATTTGTCTGTCGTAATGGTCTCCCAAGCCTCCAAATATGGGAAGAGGCGGGTACGGTACAAGGAGGGGGAAGGGAGGAGGGCCGGGAGGCAGTCAAAGGCCCTGCTTGGGTTGCTTGGAACCCTTCTGTCTAGAAGACTGTCCAGCCGGAGGAGAGTACTTTGGCTTGGGCGTGTATTGCTGTTTAGAGTATGGGGAGGCAGACTTGGGGCGCCATGGTTGGTCAGGCGACTTGGGAAACGGTTTTCGGTTCCAAGGCTTTGATGCCTGTCGTTTGGACTGAGGTCGTGCCGCAGAGACTCCCAGGTTCCTCGATGTTTTGATGCTTTTATCTATTTCCTGCAACACCGAGTCAGTGGTTGCACTAAACAAACCAGAGCCATCGAACGGTAAGTCCTCTATATAGGCCTGGGTATCATGTTGGAGGGCCGTGGACCTAAGCCAGGAGTGGCGATGTAGGGCAATAGCAGTTGTAAGTGTTTTCGCGCAAGTGTCGCCCGAGTGTTTAGAGGAGTTCAGTTGTTGCTTTGCTAGCAGCATACCCTCTTTCTGCAATCTACGGAGGGCAGTCTTGGTCTGTTCCGGAAGGCTGGGAAGAAGTGTAGACACCTGGTCCCAGAGACCATATTGGTAACGGCTCATACAGGCCGCGTAGTTGGCGATTTTGAAGCCCAGCGATCCTGTAGAATACAGCCTCCTGCCTATGGAGTCCAATTTCTTCCCCTCCTTATCGGGAGGAGTGGAATGCGTCTTCTTGGCGCGTGAAGACGAAGAAACAACAATGGAGTTAGGACGAGGGTGGTTGTGCAAGAACTCCGCACCAGCTTCCTGGATTCGGTACATATGGTCCAGGCGTCTAGACGACACAGGCATCGAAATGGGTTTGTCCCATGAGGTCTTGGCAGTATGCATCATGACATTGGTCAAAGGCAGCGCCACCGCGGTGGAAGTGTCCCTCTGGACGATATCGAAGACCGTGTCGGTAACGATCGGTTCGGGTTGCACAGTGGTGAGTGACAGTGACTGCGCCATGCGCTTTACCAAGTCCCCGTATGATTTTAAGTCCTCCGAGGGGGAGATTGGCTGCTCCTCGAAGGTCTTCGGTGAAGGGGAGGGTTGTCTCGGCGAGGAGGTATCTTGTTCATCAGCCGATGAATCATGCGACCTAGATGATCGCGCAGGTGACTCCGAACGATCCGAGAGATGCGGGTCGGGCGGCGACACCGGGGTCTTTGGTTTCGGCTTTTCTGCTGGGGCTCGATGCCGAACTGGTGGTGTGGTGTCCTCGATGTCGGGAGCCTTCGACACCGACGCGGAGGCTGGGCGACGTGGGGGACGGTACGACGTCCAAGACCGGTAGGAAGCATCGGAAGATTGGTCCCAATCAGGTTGACGAGGAAGGAGCCACGGGAAAGAAGGTTGCATGGGGTAGGCCCCATATAAATATTGCCACTGTCTCTGGTCCCATGGGACCTGGGCAGGGTCTCGGCGTCGAGGAGATCGGCTCCTAGGCGAACGGTCCTTAAGGGCTTCCTCTCGGTCCCGAGGGGGTGGACTGCGGGGAGCTCGAGGACGAGGCCGAAACGGTGGTTCGATGTCGGGACGCTGGCCGGGCTCGATCTCCTGGTCGGAGTCGGAGGAAATGACGAGCTCCGTCGACATCGAGGTGATTGGTCGAATCGGTGAGGCAAGCAGCTTCAGCGGCGGTATAATCGGAGCCGTCGGGTCCTGCGGAGAGGTGGGAGCGATGAAGGACGAAGATTTAGGCTTTGGCTAATCCAGCCTTTTTGCCTTTTTCTTCTTCTCGCTCGCTACGCCCTTATCCTCTTTAGGCCGCTTAGCTGGCATAGAGGAGTCCGACAGGGGGGCCGAGGCAGTGCGTTTCACGTGCCGTTCGGCGTCGGAAAGCGGGCGCTCGGCATCGACCACCGACGATGGCGATGTCGATGGCGGGTCGGTAACGACAGGCTGGTCTGCCTTCTCCGCCGATGAACAAACCGGAGACAGAGTTTGTTCCATGAGGGCCGCCGCAAGTCTCGCTGCTCGGTTCTTCTGGGTTTGTCTCGAGAATTTTGCACAGTGTGTGCAAGAGTCGAGGCGATGCCGTTCTCCCAAGCACAGGAGGCAGAGTGAGTGCCCGTCAGGTGGGGCTATCTTGCTCCCGCACTTGGAGCACCGCCGAAAAAAATCCCCACCGCCTTTCCATGCGCCAGAAGGCGGGAAGACGGGGGAAGGGGGGGGAAGGAAGCAAAATTAAAGCGCTCCGCCCGAACGCCCCCCCAAAATATCAGCAACTAACACTAGCTAAAAACTACACTAACAACTATAAAAACTAAACTACAGCTAACTATACTAATTTCGAAGAAAGGGAAAAGTTCACCGACCGAAGCAAGTAGATCGACTGATCAGCGCGGCGGTCAGAAGAGAACTGGCGGGATGTCCGTGCCCGTCTCAGTGAGCATGCGTGGTGGGGGCTCCTGGGCATGCGCACTGGGACGTCGGCGCGGAAATCCGCAGCTTTTTAGTTTACCGATCGAAATCGGCGCAGGCGCCTTACTCCCATCAGTGTGATGCACAGAGACCACGAAGAAGATGTCAGGATAAGCACTTTTCCCACATTTTTCTGATTTTTGTCTGTACCTTCACTTATCTGCTCCTGCCAGCTCTAGCAGATTCTTTCAGCTAGCAGAAACAGACCATAGGACCCAAGCCAAAGGGTGAGGATAGTGTAAAAATGTGAGAGCTCTAGCAGATTCTTTCAGCTAGCAGAAACAGACCATAGGACCCAAGCCAAAGGGTGAGGATAGTGTAAAAATGTGAGACAAGTCTCCCTTGCTATTTCTTAAATCCCTTTTTAGAAACAGTACTGGGATATCCAGTTCACATATTATTGACTGGACCGAAGAAAGCATGCTTCAGCACTTGAGCTATATGGTGAATGCAACTATTGTCTTGCTAGATCAAACCAAAATCCATCAGTTCCAGGATTCTGCTGCCAACAGTGGGCGTGGCTAGAAAGCTCACAAACAAGGCACTATGACAGCCACACCCAATGTGTGCCTCTCATGTCTCATACTCAACCAAGAAAGTTTACTTAGCTGTCTTGACTGATGAGCCTATACACAGATATCCAAGTTTAGCTAGCACTAAACCCCAACAATTTACAGAAGACAGAAGTTAGGGCTGACAGGTCTGCGGTTTTTCTCTCAGTTTCCTACACCATAACCAAATGAAGAAGATGCAGCAGACAAACTCAAAACAGTTTCTTCTTCACACCTCAACTCATTGTCTTCTCTGAGTACTAAAAGGACATCTTTCAAGTCCTCTCTCAACCACAATCATCCTCCCCTCCTTCCTGAAAATCCTATTTCTTCTGAATGACAGCAAAAGTTTCCCCTTCTCCCATACTCCTGTACCAAAAGACGTGTTATCAAAGATTTCAGGTTTTCACGGCTGGTAACATCATTAGGGTTTGTAGAATCTTTCGGGCTCAAGTGCCATGTTCTACTGGAGAAAGTTTTTCTTCCAGACGTTTCGTTCTCGGCTGCGGAGAACATCCTCAGTGGCGTTGCAGCCGGAGCAGGCGCTCTGACCTTCTTGGCTGCTGTGCTCTTAACGTGTGTTCTTAACGTATTATAGTGTACTCAAGTTGTACATGCTCCTTCTGGCTCTACTGGTTCGAAAAAGACTTTTTTCAAGCAAGAGAGACATCCTAAACGGTGACAAGAATACAGACAGATAGATCCAGGTGGGCAGCCGTGTTGGTCTGAAGCAGCAGAACAAAGCAGGAGTCAAGTGGCACCTTTAAGACCAACAAAGTTTTATTCAGAACGGAAGCTTTTGTGTGCTCTAAGCACACTTCATCAGACAGTAGGATGGAATGGCAAGCAGTCCTAAATATAGAGAAAGTGGGCAGTGAATCAGCATGCCAAATCATGGTAATGTCCCTTAGCAGATTAAAAGAACCACAAGCCGGGGGCCTAGCGACTGCCAGCCTGTGTCCACTGGGCTAAAAAAACAAACATCAGAATAGCAGATTGACAGTAAGAGATGTGAATAGTTGCCAGAACATCATTCTACCTAATGGCTCTCAGCATTAATAGATAATATTACAAATTGTCCTCATTAAAACAAAAAAAAAGGCAAGCATTTTAACTGTGGCAGCTTTTGAACACAAACGGCCTATTTTAAAGCATTCTAGTTTGGTTTGGGGGTTTTTTGCCTGATGTCTTGGGAAATAATTCTGCACTCATTTTTCCTTTCTCAAAGCAGTGAGGATATGCAATAACCACAAGGGACACATTACCTCAGAAGCTTTCCGTTTCATTTCCTTACACACCACGTCACATTCTAATGAAACGTCGCCTTCCTGAACCTTATTGCACGGCAGCTCCTAGGAGCAAAAGAGACTCTTGGTGAAATTCCCAGCATGTCTGCACAAGCTCTTGTTCAAAGGAGATGACTGTGAAACTTCCCCAAGCTGTATTGGGGCACCTCTGCTACTGGACTTTATCCACAAATGGGCATATCTGCTGTTTCCAACCTAATAAAACTTGACAGATCATAACCAAACTGACTACCTAGAGAAGCCCTTCATGCAGAAGGTACAGCCTTGCTATCTCGTGAGAGGAACTGGAAACCAGTTTTCTAGTTCCTGAAAATATTATCTGCCATACAAGATGCATTCTAGCTTTATGTCTGAGAAGGAATTTTGTTGCAGAAGTAGAACTCCTGCTTTTGCTTGCAAGATAATGACGGAGGTGCCAAACCTCCTGATAAAATGTAAGCCAGTAGAACATTACCAGAGTTCATCTGTCTGATGTTGCTTTGTTTAGCCTCTGCACTATTATGCGTGACACATTCCCTTTTCATTCCATAAATAAACAATGATTACTTTGTCCTATCCTGGCAATTCTAATACCCAAAATAGGACTTGAAGGAGGCAAAAATACATGTCGTGTGTTGAAGAGTCTTATCTCTGTGTCACAAGACTTTTCAACTTTCAGTTACATTTCCATAAAGGACAGATTCTCTTAGAGTATAATCCTATGTTTCACTGGGAAGTGAATAGCTGCTTATTTCTGGGTGTTGTTACGGATAAATGAAACGCATTATACATCTGTCATCTAGTTGGACTGCTGTAGGGCTATAAAAGATTTTACGTTTGTAAACCGCCTTGTGGGCCTACTGGATAGAAAAGCAAAAAGTACAAATCAATCAAAATGCACTTTGCCAAACTGTATTCCTCACCACTGTCCATTTTATGAGCTTGTTCCCATAAAATATATATATACCTGGACAACTGCCATCTGTGTCCTGGCAACTGACCAATGCTATAATACAAAGCAATTTATACTGCTGTTTCCTATGAGTCTGTATGCATCACAGATTAATTTGAAGAAAGCAACTCTTACATTACAAATGTTACATGGCCTAACAGTTTGATACATCTTTGGCTCTGTTTAAACAATCCACCTATGTTCATTACATCATTTGTGTAAAAACACTGTGCTCTTTTTGGGGTAAGAGGATTAAAGTAATTACATTTTTTCCAATGGGAAAAGGACTGCCGAAACACAAATTCACCTGGCAATGCTGCTGCAGCTTACTCTTTCCCCTTATTTCATTGTTTAATAGCAAATTTAAAATAATTTGTTTTATCGTATTAACAACTATAAAATGAAGGTTACAACTGACTCGACAGAGGGCATAAGTTTCCATTAACTATACTTATTGAAAAGCTTTGCGATTAACATATTGAGAAGCAAAATAAGGGAAAGGGAAAAAATTAAGAGAGAGAAGAGAAGGGATGCACAGAATAAGATTATTATGATATTGCATTTATACTTTTTTGTCTAATAGGCTGATGCTTGTCACAATTGTTATATAAAGACTTCTGTGCAATGTCTTGAAAAAGGCCCATATTCTGTAGTCTGCAAGAGTATACCCCCTCATAATTAGCTAATGCAGCAAAGTCCATTGCTGGTGGTTGAATGTGGATATTGTTGGTTGTTGTTATTTTGCTATCAAAACCCCTAGAAGATTCCATTTTTTAACCTACTTTGAGATTCCACAAACTTAAAAGCAGCCCATTGAGGGATATATATCTTCAACACTAAATTAATCCTAACAAAAACTTCTAGCCCAAAAATTACTGATAGCCATGCCATCCTATGAGTTATGTATCAGAATCAGGACTATGGCCAGCACTTCAAAGTATCAGACCTCCATTCTCCAAAAAGCTAGTGGTCCCCACTGCAAACTTGAAGACCAGGTTTCATTGAATCGAGCTTTTAAATCAGAGGTGTCAAACTCATTTGTTATGAGGGCCAGATCTGACATAAATGAAATCTTGTTAGAGCCAGGCCATGTCTGTCATAATGCCAGGAAGCAGAGATATGAAAAGGTCACAGATGTGCTTTCTTTTCTTTTAAAAAGAGGTGCTTTCTTTATTTCTCTCTAATGGCATTGAGGGAGCTGGGCAAAGGAAGCTGTGGCTCTTTCCCTCCCTTCCCAGGCGATGAGGAGAGGGAGGAGCCTCAGTTAATAAAAGGAACAGAGTCTTGGCTCAATAGCTCTGCCATGCGATTGAGAGAGCCTGGCAAAGCAAGCTATGATGCAGAAGGAACCAAGAGAGAGGGAGAAGGAAGCAGATGACTGCCAGTTGTTCGGGGGCCTAATAGAAGCTCTCTGGGGGCCTGATTTAGCCCCTGGGCAGCATGTTTGACACCCCTATTTTAAATCTTTAACATAAACTCTCTGTATTAATTTTGGTGTACTTCAGATACCTATTTGTCAGCAGCCTCTGATACTGTGGACCATGTCATCTTGTTGAATCACTGAGGGAAGAAGTAGGAATGAAAATACATGCTTTTGGATTGGTTTAAATTGTTTCTTATGGACTCAGGACTCTTGGAGACTAGTTATCACTGGGAAACCTGTCCTGTGGGGATCCGCAAGGTTCAGTCCGATACCCCATGCTATTTAAAGACTATGTAAAGCCATTAGGAGAATTCATTCAAGATACTGGAGTTAGCTAACAACCATCTCTATACTTCTTTATCCAAATCACCCAGTGATGCTGAAGTGGTCCTCGGCCACTGCCTGCTTGACCTGGTTAAGAGGCTAAGTTGAAACTGAATCCTGACAAGACAAAGATGATGCTGGGAAGCATGGGTGGAATTCTAGCAAGAGCTCCTTTGCATATTAGGCCACACACCCCTGATGTAGCCAATCCTCCAAGAGCTTACAAGGCTCTTTTTTGTAAGCTCTTGGAGGATTGGCTACATCAGGGTGTGTGGCCTAATATGCAAAGGAGCTCCTGCTAGAATTCCACCCTTGCTGGGAAGGCTAAGGTCTTGAATGACATCAAAGAACATTGCACTTCCTACGTCTGATGAAGTCCAGCTTATAGTTCTGAAGGGCCTGCAAAACTGCCCTCTTCCAAGAAGCCTTTAAGATGTAACCAGAATGAATATTACGCTGCCTGGATAAACAGAGACTGTAGCACCACTGTATTGTTTTAACTTATTCTTAAATTAATTTATATTTTGTATTTATATTGTTGATTGATTTTATCTGTTATTGTTAAACCATGATACTGTATTATGCTCTGTAAGCCGCCCTGAGCCTGCCTCGGCGGGGAGGGCGGGGTATAAATAAAAACTTATTATTATTATCATCACTAGCTTGCTTAAGAGCCCAGAGAATCCCAGTGAAACCCAGAATTATAAGTGGAGTAAGTGGTGGAATGAGCTCCCCATAGAGATCAGGGCCCTGCAGAATCTCTTGCAGTTCTGCAGGGCCTGTAAGACGGAGCTGTCCCACCAGGCTTTTAGTTGAGGCAGCAGATGTCTCATATGATAGGCCCCTCCTGTCTTAAACTGGCCCAGATTGGTCTGAAGCTGCTCAAAATATTGAGCTGTTCATGTAAACAATGTAGATCTGAGCAGCTTGCTGGAGCTACTGAGCAGATACAGGGAGGATACTGCCATCTTTCAGGGGGTTTTATATCTGATGTAATTTATTAATTTGATGAAATTAGTGTTTATTGTACATCATATTTTATGTTGTGACCCGCCCTGAGCTTGCCTTGGCAGGATGGGTGGAATAGAAATCCCAATATGAAATAAAATAAAAACAAGTTAATACAGCTGCAGGAAACCTGCTTTCTTCCATTTTCATTAAGCCTGGGAAATTACTCCCTGCTTTGACTTGGCCATTCTATATAAATGGATTCACTGTTGTAATCCATTTAAAACATCAATGTCAGGGAAAGCTCCCTTGTTCAATAGCATCATCTCCCCAAAAGCAGAGAAGGGTCACTCCTGCTTGAATATGCATAGAACTAAACCAAATTTTGCATTATGGCCAAAGTGTTGCACTACAGTGGGACGCCTTCTCATTTCAGGGTAGTATATTTGTACTGTTAATAAAGAACAAAAACCTTTCACGGGCAAGCATACAGGTTTTCTAGAAAGGTTCTTTCTTTAAAAAAAAAAGTCTGGCTCTCACCAGACAGAGTGCCATCTACTTTATCTCACCCATTTTATGGGGCCAACAGCAGTGATAAAAGCAAAAATTCATCAGGCACAATCTAATCCAAATTTAACACTCCTAAGCTTCCACCCACCGGTTTCTATGGGAGAGTTAAAGACGTGCTTAATTCTCTCCCACTGATGTTACAGTGACTTTGAAGTGCCTGATTTGGCTTGGGTTGCATTTTTAATGTCTATTTAACCAACTATCTCCATAAACTAAAAGCTACTAAAAATAACTGTTTAATAGACCTCACCCAGTGCTCAGAAAGTAAAAGAACAAGGACTAAACCACAAAGCAGAGATTGTTCAGTGATTTTACTAACTAGGTACATGTGAGGAAGAGGACAGGAAGACAACAACGGAGTGGGCGAGGAAGAAAGACTGGAAGCACAAAAGATGGATAAACAGGAAGGAACATAAGAAAAAGGGGCATTAAAAAGTGATGCTGGGATTAGAGGTACATCTAAAGAAGCTGAAGATATTTCTTTCTGAAGCTCAGCTTTCATACTGTGCATTTATACTTGCTATATTTATGGATTGATTTTCTGCAAAACCTCCAAAACACCACAGCCTCTGTTCAGTGATTTTTTTTCTTCTTCAGAATACTACAAGTGCTATTAAACAATGGAAAGGCATGCTTTCTGGCAAAAAAATCAATAATATCATGCAAGGGGAAGTCATTTATCCATTATATTGTCTAGATCAGGGGTGATGATGACACCACAGCTGCCCTGAGACTCGGAAACCTTGTGCTGTGAAATGCATTAGGGATTCACGACTTTAACAACTGTTCTTGGTCCAATTTGTTATGCAATTAAATATGCCTTTTCCTGATCGCTGGTCAGGAAAACTTATTTCCTCCCTTTTGTCTGGATCAGCCATACTCGAGATGAACTATTATACATGTGTCCCAGTACAGTTTTGAAGTCTGAACACATTTAAAACAAGTAATTGCATGATTGCCAGTACATTTTTAAAGACTCTGGTACCTAACTGACTGTCTTCTGTTATCCGTCTATTTTTAAAAGCTAGAATCCCTACTAGCAACTATTATTTTCACCCCTGCACTTAAAGAAACATTTTGCTTTACATCAGTGAAGGTCTAATGGAATCAAAAGTCACAAACAAGCCTTTTTAAAAGAAAGAAAATACAGTTTTCAAAGACCAACACATGAGGCTTACCTTTTTTATTCTCTTGCAAGGACATCTGATTTTTACCTTCTGATTGCAGTTTGGAAGGCAGACACCTGGGTGGCAGATCTCTTTGCACCTGTGACCACAGGACAACTACAACACAACATTTTACAAAACAACCTGATAAAGGGCATTTACTGATACCATATTTACTGATACCATTATGTGTAATGGCTTTGTGTCTTGCTTTTTAAAATAAGGACATGTATCTCTCTCACTTATGTTTAAGCATCAAGTTTTTATACAGTGTTGCACCCATCAGTGGGCTGACTAAAACATATCCCTAGTACATATGCATGGTGTCAGGGTGACACCACAAGCACCTGGGATCCAGCCACCTACCCCAATACACTGGTGCCATCTCTGTGCAATAATTTTACAACAGATGAGCATCACAAGTAGGGCACACTTGTGAAGAAATATAAAATAATAATGACTTTGCTTTCAGCAGTGCTGTAAAGGCTTCTTATACGATTCATGAGAAGTGGTTTAAACTTTCACAATGTTCTACACTGTCCATTGATAGTGCTATATTACTACCAAGGCCCACTAAGGACTTTGATATCATCTGCTGCAGGTAATGTCACAATTTTATCTTTAAAGAGTTTCCAACTATGGTACTTTTTAATGTTCTGAAGTATGTCCAGCATTCTGATTTTTAAAACTCCATTTCCCATACCTGTTGTTAGAGTATTTTAGCTATAGTGTCCTGGGTTTTGAAGTTACTGGGTTGGTTCCAGGGAGTTTCTCCACTCAATCTAACCTAATTTTCCTCCTTACAACAAGCCCTGTTCCCACTTAGCTTTTGTCTACACAGTTCCAGTCTACTCTTTTCAGTGGTCATTTTTCAACAACGGAAAAGCTGACCGGATCCAACTCACTTTGGTTCTTTCGATTTTTTAAATTGTAACATTAATAATAGTTTAGAACAGGATTCTTTATGTCATGGTTTTTGGAAGATTATAACACAACTAAAACTCACATGCCACAAAAATTCATTTACTAGAACAATTGTCTTCTGCACAATTCACTATGTGTTTTCTCCCTGCATCACAGTGATATATTTGTAAAGCAAATCAACACTGTGAAAAACATAAAAACCCATGATACCATAACAGACTTAGGCTATGATGCCTTCTAGGCTTGTCCTAAAAGTTTATAATGCATTTTGCATATGGATTTAAGTAGTTATACAGAGAGTCTGGTTCCTGCAGTAAAATAAATCTCTTGTAAAATGCTTAAGCTTTTGAGTAGTGTCTGTGGCAATATCATAGTCTGCTCGCTCACTAAAGCAAAAGGGAATGCGAGACAAAAAAGTAACACTTGTCCCAGACAACGAAAGCCCTTTCTAGATGATGTACTACCGTAGCCAAAACAAAGCTCTTAAACCTGCCAACATTTTATGGGAACTGTTCTACCTTTTTAAACCATCAAACTAGATAATTATATTTTTCACAATTCCCTACAGTAATATCACATTTACAATTCAACAGACCACTAATAGGATTGGTTTTGATGTATATGTTTCCTTCCAGTGTCTGGAAGCCACAGGGCTTCTCTCCCCCTCTCCCCACGCGTATGAACTCTCTCTCACAGTCATGCACAGAGGGTCCCTTTCTGCTGATTTGGTGATATGAGAACAAGCGTTGCACTTATGCATCGTCTCCTTTTCTTGTGTGTCCAGCTAGTAATTTCCACTTTAGCGCAGTTTGCTGAGTAAAATTATGGTTTGCGCTTGCCCTTCAAGCCAGGATGCATGCAGGGAGAAGAAGCAAGGGACGCATACAAGTCCCATGCTCTTCCATGAAGTAAGTCCATGGAATACATTTTATCAGGAACAACTAAACTGACAGATCCAGGTGGGCAGCCATGTTGGTCTGAGGCAATAGAACAAAGTTGGAATCCAGTAGCACCTTTAAGACCAACCAAGTTTTATTCAGAATATAAGCTTTCGGGTGCATGCACACTTCATCAGACGATGAAATGGGGAAGTCATTTCATGTGCATGCACACTTCATCAGATGATGAAATGGGGTATCCAATTTCATCATCTGATGGAAGTGTGCATACACACAAAAGCTTACATTCTGAATAAAAACTTTGTTGGTCTTAAAGGTGCTACTGGACTCCAACTTTGTTCTGCTAATCAGATTGATACAAAACATTGGAAAAGTTTAAGAACTCACCAGAAAAATCAGACAGGATATTACAAATTTTTCAAAAAATAAAATGGTAGAAGAGCCAGACCATGGGTTAGGCACTGTGTTTAAACTGAACTACAATGAAAATCCAATATTGCTAGCTCTGGAGAAAAGACCTGAATAGAGTTAGTCTTCTAAGGTCAACACAGAACACATAGGTGATTATTCAAAGGTATGGTCCCTGTAGCAACATATGCTCTTCAGCTGTTTACAGGATTCAGACCTTGTTCACTGCCTCACCTAAAGAAAATGAGGTACTTGGCTCAACTGATTTTTTTCCCTGTCAGAACGTCACTATTTAAACTCTTGTTATACAATATGCAAGTACCCCAACTATTCAAAAAGATTTAGTCCATAAAACTGGAAGTCTGGAGGGAACCTGATGGCCAACTAATCTCAGCTCCTTAAGTGAAGCAGAAATCTCTGCAGAAGGCTTCACCTCCCCTCTCTCCCTTACTGGTTAACATCCAGAATCAAGCAGAGAACATTTTAGAAGAAGATGACTTGTACAGAGCTTTTAAAAACAGCAATGTTGGCTTCAAATGAGCCAAGATGTCTGCCCCTGAAAAATATGGATCACCGTCTGAATAAAAAACAAAACAAAGATAAACGTCAGGGGTTTTTTGGTGGAAATCTAAGCCAGGATGTTGTCATAGGTACAGTCACACCCACAGAAATGTAAGAGTAATAATAAAATCCCCAAACCATGTGTATCTTTAGTTATTCTGACATTCCTATGTTTTCCCTGTAGGGGAAAGGAAGGAAAGAAATAAAAGATGACAATTGGTTGGATCCAATCAACTTTTCTCCTAGTGAAAAAGGAAAAGGGGTCCCCTTTGACTACCCAAAAGGGCTATCTGGGGATCATGGGACCTGCATGAACAAAAGTCATGAGGGCAGGGGCTATAGTAAGGAGACTTGGATGAAAATGAGCAAAAATGCTGGCTGGGTCTAGCCCAATATTCTTCTTTACTCTTCTGTACCAGTTTATAGTGTTTAAAATGAAATTTTAAACATCTACTGCACCAATAAGTCTTTTTTTTAGTGAAAACTATAAATGTACATGCAAATAAGAATACAATTTTGTAGCAATGCATATTATATAGGGATCTGCTTGTCAAGAGTTCGGTATATTAAAACAATTATGAAACAGTTTTCAAAGATGAGAAAATTGTTTCAATATTCCTTGAATATTCCTGAAGTATTATATAACCCACTTACCTCTTTCGGACACTGATTTTTGCAGGAGCTGAGTACGTCTTTTTCTTTTAAGTCAGCAGAAGTGATTTTTCTGATATTTGTGAAAGAAGATAAAATAGATCAATGAATACAGTTAGTGACATTTTAACTACTTCCAGAGTTGTCACTGTGATGATTTGTTGCATCAAGAACCTTTTCAAAGCCATAGCTTTTTGGATTTGCTATTTACAAGTCTCTTCCCCTGCCCTTTATATTACCGCAATAACATTTCTTACAACCAACACAGCGGGCTCTAGTCAACTAACACTTCTATTTGTAAGTCAGTATGGGACTCTTCTTTTTATCTTAGTTAGGTCAGTCATAATCAAAAGGCCACATTGCATTGCCAATATTTTAAAACTATACTAATGTTTACTACCATGAATTGGCTGTATTGCAAGCAGCTGAGCAGTGCATACGAGCACCTCACTGAGTGTGGTTGCAGAAGCTGCAGTGCTGACTAGGTATGGGCATGAACTGGAAAAATGCAGTTCATGTTGGTTTGTGGTGGAAGCACGAAAAGAATTGAAGGAGGAGGTCCGTTTGCAAACTGAATTCATTTGTGGTTCATGGTCCTGCAAACTCCATTGAAAGGAACTGCAGTTTCTTTAAACTCCTGCTTTATGCTTTATCCATGAACCGCCAAGAACTTCTTTAAAAGTTTATGGATGTTCATGACAGTAAACCTGTCACAAAATTTGGTTTGTGAACCATGAACAAGGTTTTGGTTTGTGCCCATTCCTAGTGCTGAACAAGGATCTGGGAGACCCACTCCATTCCATTCCACTCTGCAATGGAAGCTTGGTGGGTGACCATGAGCCAGTCACACACTCCACCAAACCTAACTCATAGGGTTGTTGAAAGGATAAAATGGAGATTAAAATTATGTAAGTTACCTTGGGCCCCCACTGGGAAGAAAGCCAGGGTATAAATGAAGTTTATAAACAGGGCTTTTTTTGTAGAAACAGCCCAGCAGGAACTCATTTCCATATTAGGCCACACCCTCTGACATCACCAGGGTTTTTGTAGAAAAAGCCCAGCAGGAACTCATCTGAATATTAGGCCACACACCCCAACATCACTACTGTTTCACACAGGGCTTTTTGTTTTTAAAAAGCCCAGCAGGAACTCATTTGCATATTAGGCCACACACCCCTGACATCACCATTGTTTCACACAGGACTTTTTTGTAGAAAGACCCAGCAGGAATCATTCGCATATTAGGCCACACCCTCTGGTGCCAGAGGGACACTGGAACTGCATTCCTCTGCATTCCTGCTCAAAAAAAGCCCCGATAAATAAACCGTTAGCTGTCTAATGATACCCATGCTTAGTACACAGATATCAGCAGGGGGCAAAACCTGTGCTTGTGGCAGTACAACCTGTGCGTTACCCTGTGGATTATGCTGATTTTCTACATCATGGAGACTAGGGGACATTTAAGTACATCAACTGGCAAGCGTCAGCTGGCAACCCTCTCAAGATTCCTTTCTTGAAATCTCAGCAACTCCACAACAACATCTAACCTCAGAAAACACCCTTCTGTTGAAATCATTACAGAGAAGCCAAGAGAGAAAATCAGCCAGTGAGGAAGGTCTGCAAGTCAGCTCAAGTTTAACAGTTTATGTTCATCCCATAGGATACTGTGCTATGAGAGTAGAAAGCACCATAACAAACCAGCACCGGAAATTTTGTGAACATATCAAGTGACAGGGAGAAAGGCCCACTAGCTGTTCTCAAATGCCCAAATAAACCATAGTGAGAACACATCCTGGAATTCCCTGAACATTTATTTATTATTTGGATTTATGGATTGCCCAATCCCTGAATGCACAGGGCTCTGGGCAATGAACAACCATAAAATAGAATACATCAGAGGTGGCCAACGGTAGCTCTCCTACAACTCCCATCAGCCCCAGCCATTGGCCATGCTGGCTGGGGTTGATGGGAGTTGTAGGCAAAAAACATCTGGAGATGTTGGCCATCCCTGGAATACATCAGAGACATTATTACAAACAGGGTTTTTTTGTAGCAGGAGCTCCTATGCATCTTAGGCCACACACTCCTGATGTAGCCAATCCCCCAAGAGCTTACAGGGCTCTTAGTACAGGGCCTACTGTAAGCTCCAGGAAGATTGGCTACATCAGGGGTGTGTGGCCTAAGATGCAAAGGAGTTCCTGCTACAAAAAAAGCCCTGATTAAAAAATATTATAAATAAATTATTACATGCAGGCTCTCTCCCCTCAGACATAACAACTAAAGGCTTCCTATTTACTGAGAAGCCACTGTTTTTCCAAGACATTTTAACTGGGTAGAATGACATAATATGATCTGTTCTTTTGCCTACAAGCAGGGATACAAACAATGATTAAACTGTGGTTTGGATCTTGCTGTGTAAGTAAGACATAAACCACAGTTTGTCATTTTGTTGGGTTCAGATGTTTCTCAGAGACATTAATCTCAGTGCTGGCCTTGAGTGGAAGATAGAGGAAGCTTGTGAGCCCAAGGTCTTCCAAAACTAATTTCCCCAATTGTTTAAAAGTGGCCTCATGCAAACTGGGAGAAGCAGCGTAAGAGTTAGCAAGATAAAGGCAGAGTAAGTTCATACAACACGGTCCTGGCAGCCCCATTTCTTCATACAAGTTCATACAACATGACATGACATGACACCAGTTTGGTGTAGTGGTTAAGTGTGCGGACTCTTATCTGGGAGAACCGGGTTTGATTCCCCACTCCTCCACTTGCACCTGCTGGAATGGCCTTGGGTCAGCCATAGCTATTGCAGGAGCTGTCCTTGAAAGGGCAGCTTCCGTGAGAGCTCTCTCAGCCCACCCACCTCACAGGGGAAGAAGATAAAGGAGATTGTAAGCTGCTCTGATTCTCTGATTCAGAGAGAAGGGCGGGGTATAAATCTGCAATTCTTCTTCATTCCCCATTTCTTCATCTGCTAGCATAAATTGAAATAAACACTTTTCCCCATCTTTTTAATATGGCAATAACTGAATCCAGGCTAGTTCCAAGTCAAACCCTAAGAAACTGCACCTCAGAGCTAGTCCGTCAGTCTGATATACATCTGGTGAATCCAAATGCCTCTTAAATATAACAAGGGATGGGACAGAGGGATCTATTCAGTGTCCTAGGCTGCCTGGCCTGGATTGGACCTATTGGATTTCTATGCATATTGGCCTTTGTTTCAATCGGACATCTTACATACAATGTCACACATAACAGGCAGGCAAGCAGATGCTATTCTGTGGTCCCACTTAGGGCTCTGAGTGAGACTATAGTTGTGTCAGTCCTCAGAAGAAAAAGGTGTTGGGGGGGAAAGAAGAGAAACCATCAACACAGCAACATACATACACAGTATGGTACTACTTTTAACTGTCAAAGCTGAAGCCAAGACTCCTTCAACTACATACATGCATTCGATGTACAGGCTCGTGAGTTTGCAGTGACACTTCATCCGGATCATCTGGGCACATGGCGGGCACCCTCCAGGGTGGCAAGGCAAAGGGCATGAGTGAGGACAGCCAGGTGGCCGTGGTTTGGAACATCCTTCTTCACACTGACAGCATTCGTGACTTACCTAATAACAATACAATAAAAAGCTGAAAGAGAATTATTTGGTCTCTGGACAATTCTGCAGTTTAAATGCTAATTTTGTTTCCACAGAATAGTAAAGGAAACGTGCATCTAATGATACTGAAAACTAATTTTTAAAAAGCACAAGGAATATTGTGAAAGGTCATTGTCATTGAAGGATGACAGTTTCCAAGAGTCAAGCATCTGGTACCTGGGTGGGACTTTGGAGCTGCACCCTAACAGGGTAAAGAGCAGTGTTCCCTCTAAGCTGAGTTAGTGTGAGCTAGCTCACAGATTTTTAGCCTCCAGCTCACACATTTTTGTCTTAGCTCAGGAAGGATGACCCCCGAGCACAATAATTTATGCAGTAGCTCACAACTTTAATGCCAGTAGCTCACAAAGCAGAATTTTTGCTCACAAGACTCTGCAGTTTAGAGGGAACATCAAGAGGTGAAACCTATGTATCCAGCGATGGTGCCCACACACTCTCTGTGGTTTGTGGCTCTTCCAAAGTGCTTTCACTAGTCCGCACATCTGTATATAGTAGCAGGTCAACACGGATTGTTCTCATCCAGTTCAGACTTTTACTATGTCACAAGCATAAAGCAAGAACAAGGAAGACTTTATTGCTTTAAAAACAATCATTCTTGCTTTATGTCACACAGCAGAATGCAGTGTACATTTCAAAACTACATGTGACACGCAAATATACAGCAGACTAAGGAATTAAATGGAACATTCAAGCAAACATATTTAACACGCTGAAGAATGGAGTCTCTGTTCCGAAATAACCAGTGTATCCACAGCGGAGAGTAATTAAAACTAGTGATGCCACTAAAATTATGCTCTCAGGCCTGGAATTTGTATTTTAACACAGTCTACAGTCCACAGTCAACTTTATAAATGGGAGAATTCTTCTCGGGCTTGTAATCAGAACTGGAGAATAAATTCCCTTCTCCTTTCCTCATCTTCACTTACCTGCCTGTTGCTGTGGCAGCAGGATAGAGTCTCCTTTCTATGAGAGAGCTTCAGGCACTGTTTCAAGTGTCCTGAAGTGTCAGGAATCCAGGGATATGTAGGCCACAATACACTTCACGTTAGAATATCGGAGCTAGAAGTCAATCACTTTGGACACTACCAATTCTTTAAATTTTGTTTGCACAGAATAAGGAGACTTTGGGGAGCCCCTCCTCCATACCCAATGCAAAAGAAATGGACGACAGAAAAGCCAGTCACCTCAGAAAGCAAACTTTCTCTTCTCCCTCCCAGCATGCAGGCCCCTGAAAAATCAGAAAGCTGGCAGTCTTATTATCCTTTGCTTTGCCTCTCTCTAGCCTATACCCACATGCTTACCTTTGAGTTTACTTGTTTAAAGGAACAGTTGCATTTTCTCAGCATCAGCATTGCTCTTCATATCACAATGACATATTATTCAGAGAGCAATTCTAAAGTGATCTACTCAGAACTGTACTTAGGTCTAATTCAATGGAGCTTATGCCCAGAGAAGTGTTTTTAAGTATTACTCTGTTAATGCATTAAATCCAATCAGCTTTTCGGTTGAAGAAAAAGTGAAGGGGGGCAACTTATCTGATCACCAAAAAGGGCTGTAATGAAGGCCATCGGACATGCATGGACAAATGCCATGTGTGACAGGGGTTGTAGTAAGGAAGCAAACTAGATGGAACTGAATTGGAGGGAGAGCTGCTGGACTGAACCAAGCATCTCACATTGTGCATTAAGTGTAGGTCATGTAATAGCACTAATTGTGAAGTGACTGAGCTCTGTGTCAATCACAAAAAGCAGCAACAAGTGACTATCAACAGACAGCTAAGGGTTCCCTCTATATCCGCATTTCCCATTTGCAGGGTCGTGACCCAGCCCTGGGTCATGGACATCTCAGTACTGGTTTGCAAGTAAGGGCTGCCATTGCTGGTCTCTCCACTAGGCTGCAAGATGGCCAAAGCAGCTCCCAGGCTCCCCTCCCCATATAAACACCAGGCGGGGTGTTTAAATGGGGGGTGAGGCAGATCGCTTGCCCTTGCTGTCTCCTCGCCTCGGGCAGCTCCCAGGCTTCCCTCCCCATTTAAACACCCAACAGGGTATTTAAATGGAGGGGAGGCAGATCGCCTGCCTTTGCTGTCTCCCCGCACGCAGGGAAATGGCAAAGGCAGCTCCCGGGATTCCTTCCCCATTTAAACACTCCAACGGTGTGTTTAAATGGGGGGGGAAGGCATATCGCTGTCTCCCGGCTCCACCCCCAAAGTCTCCTGGCTCCACCTCGAATTTTAATAGGCCGTGAAAGAGAAGTGTAAAAATAACCAGACCACGGGAAAAAATAGTTTGGGAAACCCTGGTCTACATGTTTCAAGGAATCCCCAGGCATGCAGACGCCTGATAAAGTAACCGAAGCTTTCCCTCAGCACTTCAACCTCCCCCCAGCAAACAGCCAGGTGTGGGCTGAATATGCTCCACAAGCATGTAATGTTGGAAGTCAGTTAAAAAGACAAATGGGGGGGAGGTACTAGATTTTGGGAAGTGGGTTTTCCAGGTTATGCCCCTTTCTGCAGTTTCTCACAGGCCCCCAGCTTCTTACCACCTTGGTATACAATTTGAGGGGGGGAGAAAAAGGCATCATGAATTTGTTGCCCGTCTAGTAACAACATCAAGCATTAAGCGACCTTAAAATGGAAATCTATAAACAACCTCACTATTTAGGAGCAATTAAAATAGCTTACAGGAAGGGAAGACCAATCACAACTTGTACAATTGGGTTCTGTGTGCTAGGAACTGCAAGGGATGCTCGATCAGAGCGTTCCTAACTGAAATCTCATTTTGACGTAAGCTGCGATACACATTCACTTTATGTACTTTAAAAATTAAACACAAACACTCCAGTCTATTTCAGGGCATGTACCAAAAGTCATCTGGCAGTGGGTGTTAGCAGAATCTTCCATAGGAAAAGCTGGAATGTGCTGCCTTTACTTTCTAAACAGTACTAAGAAGTACTGTCAGCAAACTGCAAAAGAGACTGGAGACACAAAGCTTCTTTGTAATACCCACAGTCATGCCCTGTTATAACCAACAGATCCTGGTGTGGTTAAATAAGCTATATTCCACATACAAGGATGCCCGTTCTTTGAAAACCTAATAGCTGTCAAGCAAACTGAGTGATGCTTGTCAGAATTAAAATGTGTGTGTTAGGGTGCCTATTTATTTATTTATTTATATCTGTACATTTATATCCCACTCCTCCCAAAACAGCTCGGAGCTGCTTCCAACTGTATTAAAATTTCAAACAATAAATACAATAAAAACAATAGCATATCATTTAAGATCATATACTATAGAACAGGCGTCATATTCAGCAAACGACAGTCAGAAATAATAGTGGCCATGTTGCATATTGATCTCAGGAAATTCTTATTAACAAAGCACCCACAGGGAGCCTAATCACTGTTGCCAGAGGCATCATGATATCCGCTAAAAGGCATCTGGAAGAGCTCGGTCTTAACAGGCACTGTGGAACTGAAACAATTAGTCCTAGGGTTAGTCCTATGTCATGGTTCATTTCCACAGTGCTTGGAAAACAGGATTGTTCCCCTAATGATCTGTGGATCTAGCACGGTGTAGACGTGTAATGCAATCCTAAACATGCATACAGAATTCAGTGTCTGATGTAGGTCGAATAATCTAGTTTTATCCTATAGTAAACACCATTTAGTTCAATGAGAGTTGCTTCCTAGAGCTTGCAGCATCAGACTAAGGAGAGGGCGGTCTGAAGTCTTGCTCAACCTTGCAGCTCACTGGTTAGAACATAAGAACATCAGAGAAACCATGTTGGATCCAGTCCAATGGCCCATCCAGTGGCAAAAAAAAACAAGTGCCATCAGGAGGTCCACCAGTGGACCTCCCACTGTGCCCCCCGCCCCCCCCCCCAAAGCACCAAGAATACAGATCATCACTGCCCAGGACAGAGAGTTCCAACAATATGCTGTAGCTAATCGCTAATGGACCTCTGCTCCATATGCTTATCCAATCCACTGGTTAAGTTAGGCTAGCTGTTCTGTCTAATTTCAACATGTTGTTGCGAGGATAAAACTAGACCATTCAATGTACATCAGACACTGAATTCTGTAAAACTAGTCATTGATGCACTGAGAAGCAATACTGCTGCTTAGCATTGATACAAAGCTTTCAGTGCTCAAGCCATTTACATATATGACCTTGTTGTAATAACGAGAGCTATAAAACAGGCCAGTGCTGTTAATCTCATCTTGAAAGGGGGGAAAAGCTCATTCAAGTCCACCTAATTAATTTGTAGTAGAGGCAATATTTGAACCAGGAACTGCTGGACCACAGCTCATTCTCAGACAGAACAATCCTAAGAACATTTTCCTGGGAGTAAGCCCCAAGGACTAGACCAGGGGTGGCCAAACTTGCTTAACATAAAAGCCACATAAAATAAAGGTCAGATGTTTGAGAGCTGCAAGACATGAACATCAGATGCTTGAGAGATAAGGAAGGAAGGAAGGAAGGAAGGAAGGAAGGAAGGAAGGAAGGAAGGAAGGAAGGAAGGAAGGAAGGAAGGAAGGAAGGAAGGAAGGAAGGAAGGAAGGAAGGAAGATGGGGAGGGGAGGTAGAAAGTAAGCAACTTTAACTTTAAATGCCTTCTCCAAGTGAGCCAATAGGGCAGTGGGGACTTCAAGAGCCACACAATATGTGTGAAAGAGCCATATGTGGCTCCCAAGTCACAGTTTGGCCACCCCTGGAATAGACCATAGTGGGATTTTGACTGGACCTGTCTAGGATTGCTCTTTCAGGCCCTATGTCATGTCTGCTTCTGGAATGTAGTGTTTTTAACCGAATGGCCAGCAGAATCACACAGGAATTTGGTCTTATAATTCACAAATACCTGGTCTGTGATAACATACACAGGAATTATTATTATAATTAGAAGAGCTGACATTAGAAAGAGACTAAGCAAAGAAAGCTGAAGGCCGCCAAATGCCAACCTCTGAAAGGTTAAAACTAACAAAATTATCAGGCAACCCTGACTAAGGCATTTGAGCACAAAGACAAGCATTTCTTTATTGCTTTCCACCTGCAAAATACTAAACAAATACTAATCTAAGTCAGAAAGGTCCCTCTGTTCTAGGATGTGAAAAGCCCCAAAACAAACCACTATTTTAGAATGCCTTCAGGCTTTTAGCTTTTACCAAAAAGTAAGTAGTATTAAGGGTCATGTCCAACAGCACATGGGAAAGACTGTCATTTGGAAGTTCTTGCCAGTATCAACTTTTATGTAATTTTTATGAGGAAAATTATTAGGTAATCAAGCCAGGAATCTATCTACAAATGGCCACAAAAGTACCTGCCTGTAAAATTATACAGTTTACACATACACACAATTTAATGTCATAGTGCATAATCTTTAAAGGTTAAATGTTTTTATTTGTATCTACTGTAACTAGGTTTAAAATTATTTCCAAAGGGCTCATTTACTTAACAGATTCTAGTCTACTTTAGCACACTGCCTAGGAAACAAACACTTTCCCACTAGTGGTTCAGATAAAAAAAAAATCTCATTAAGGAATGACAGTTATTTAGAGACAAGTAACTGAAAGAGTGAAATTGCTCTTGGCTTTCATTCATAAACAGTTTGCCAAAATTCTGCAGTTTTACCCTTCTTTAACATCACTTTAAATGTTTCCACACGATGCTGCTAATTGTTCATTTCTATTTTGAATACAAAACATTTTTAATTAATCCATTTGTATTCACAACAATTATAAAGCAAATAAACATTTTAAAAGTAAGTTAAACTGCCATTGCAAATACTGAGCCACCCATATCAACAAACAATATAAAATCACAGATAAATGCAAGGCAGTAAATGTTTCTTCAGGTTTGTTTTTTTTAAACGGAAGGCTACCGATTCTATCGAATGAGATCTACCATCCTAAAAATTTCCCATCATCATTTATGATTTTCCAAGAATGCTGCAAGCAAAAAAACAAAACTGCCAACCAATTCCCCATTTCTCACTATTACTAAAGATATCGCAAGGTTGTAAATGTGGTCAAAGGAATATCACACCCACATCTTTATCTAAGTAAGGAGTAAACCACGAAGGGGCGAGTTATTTTGTTGAAAAACAAGGTAATGAGACTGAGGAATATAGTTGTCTGCTTTCTCCATCATAGACTCCCATAGGTGTTCTCCTGGATAAAGAAACTAGAGGGCTTGGAGGAGGCTTACTAGGGTGGTTCTCAGAACAGTTTAGACCACAATAATAAAAAAGCAGCCTCTGTCCATTTTATTCAGTAGTATTAACCACAAGAAATTCATGCAGGAAAAAGTCTTTTAACAATATGGGATGGAATGACAGTTGCTATGGAACAGCCACTCCAGGGAAGGGTTCCCAGATCCCCATCAGTGGCAGAGGATCCCTCACCATGGGGTCCCTCCTTCTAGAGCTGATCAGCTGGATAACAAGGGTTCCTTCCCCCACATTGCCAGTGACATAATGACATCACTGGCAGTGTGTGCTGGAAGTGACATGGCTGTGTTGCCAGCTACTGAGACTTAGGCTTCAGTGTGCTGCCACCACCACCACCCCCAGTTGCCAGGGGGTACCTGGCGATCCTACCAGAGTAAACATCAAAACTGTTGTGCACACATCCAACTCCCCAAAGGAGGCAGCTTGCTGTACTGAGGACTTCAAAATCTCAGGTACTTAAAAAATTTAAAGCTGGCACCTAAAACTTCAAGGTGTTTTCCTCAACCCTACCCTGTATGTTTCAAAGATAAACTTTGCACCAAACAAATATTTAAGTGGTCACCTTTTTTAAGAATTCATTTTGCTAATTATTTAACTTAGATTTATTTTTGTGTTATTATCTATGTGTGAAATTTAAGTTGTATCATATTTTGAAGCTTTACGATTTTATGTAAGCTGTTTAAATTTTCAATAAAGAAAATTTTGAAATTTAAAAAAAAAAATTTAATTGGGTGGAGAGGAATTGACGTTGGTAGAGCATAATGCAGAAAAGGAAGTGCATACAGAACAGTTTTTCATGCCTTATTAGAAAAGGCCTAGTTTCTAAGACAATTTGTTGGCTTTTAACTGTGTTTAACAGTAGGTGGTAAGTACTGGAAAATGAGGTCCATTATTTCTGAGTACAATGATGAATGGTGAATTTCAGTTTTCAATGTAGGCTACGAAGTACTTAGAGTATTTTTTTTTAATAAAGTGCCTAGACATTTTTTTTAAAAAAAAATACACACTGATCAAGGCTTGTAGTTTCTCAAGTCCCCTGAGACAATGTTGAAATGCAGAAGAAGGGTCAGAAGTCCCTAATTATTCTGGGTTAGTTAGAAGACGAAGTGCCACAAGGAGATGCAGGTGGGGAAATTAGTTGACGGGGGATGAGGTAAAACCATGCAAGGGATACAGGAGCTGGCTCCCTGCTAGAGAAGGGACCATAACCTGAACAAGTATACCAAATACTGTTTCTAGTTTGAATTATCCATACAGCCAGTAAGATAGGGTTACTATTCAGAATAGTTCTATAATGGCTCTTCAGAGCCTACATATAGTAAGCTACATATTGACTTAGTAACAAGGCCCACTGATACAATCATGGGATACAATCCCATGAATGACAGGACAGTCTGTTGTTCCATTATATCAGGGGTCCCCACTGTGGTGCCTGTGGGCACAATGGCACCCATCAACACCATTCATGGCTCCCACCAAGTGTTCTTAGAAAGTGGGTGGGGCCACAGAGGGCTTTGCCCAGCAGGACTTCTGAATGGCCACTGGAGATCAGATTGGCCATGCAGATTTTTTAAAAAGTTGATTCAACAGCAGTTGCCATCACTGCAGCACAAGGATCTTCAATGTGTGGCTGAAGGTAAGCTGTGAGTATGCAATAAAGCATTTTTAAACAGTATATTCATTTAAAAGGCTTCTTGCTATATTTATTTAAAACATCTGTATGCTACCTTCTTGCTATATTTATTTAAAAGCATGAAATTAAAAAAGGGGGTAGGCTTCTTGCTATATTTATTTAAAACATCTGTATGCTACCTTCCCAGACAACAGGACAGAACTTCTGCCTCATATGCTGAAGAGTTACTATCAGAATTATGCATGATATCACGACCTGGAATTCTGTGGCTCCATCCACCATGTTGCATCTGAATTCCAAAGTCTCAAAAAAGTTGGGGACCCCCTTAATACATTCTACCTACATATCTTTTTTAAAAAAAGAGGGAGGAAAGACCTTGGTCCTGAATTCCTGAAGGTAGAACAAGGCAGAAAAGAACCAAGTAGTGACCATATGTGAGCAGCACAGAGCACTCACAAGAGGAGATCAGTAAAAAAAAAAGCTGGTCCTACGTTTCTATAGGAGATAAGGCAGTACCACCTGATTCTCTCACCTGCAGCTATATGTGCAGAGTGCAAAGCTCAAAACTTTTTTTTTAAAAAAAGAAAAACATTAATGGAAGTCAACATGCCTCGGTACCTTCTAATCTCATAAATCATGCTTTTCCACGATTACACATGCATCGAATTGAATTGGGCTCCAAGCTCATTTCCATGGTGATGGCCCAGGAGTGCAAAAAGGTGTTCATGGGGTTTTTTCCTACTGTGCCACTGAAGATGAAGTCTTCACCCTGCAGCTGCGCCTTTGTTCCATCGTGCAGGAGGGTGAGTAGCAGAGATAAGACAGTTGCTGACTGGGCAGCAGCTACCCCCTTTTTTAATTTCATGCTTAAATTTTCCTGCCTGTTTTAAACAGGAGAAGCTAGGGAAACATTTTGAGAAAATGCACAGCATGCAATATTTTATATCGCAGTCCTGTCCGAAATGACAGGGAATACAGAACAAGCACAACAAAGGAAGAGAATGGTGGTTTGGGGTGAGGAGAAGCGGAAGGGAAAATGAATCAAGGGCAGGAATCTGTTGGGAAATAAATATAATAAAGAAATATATTTTGAAGAGAAAAATTAATCGAGAGGAAATGCTTTAGGAAAAATAAAGAGAATAAATGGGAGAAGGAGTGGAGAAAAATCAATTTTGGGGGGAAAGAAAGGCACTTGTGGGGCACAGAAATGGTAATTAAGTTTGGCTGTCACATAAAGATGTCTGGCTGTCCTCAGCAAGAGCCAGGGCCTTGTTGGCCCTGGCACCGGTCTAGTGGAACTCTCTGCCTAGTGACATACAAGCCCTGTAGGACCTAGCTCAGTTAAGCAGGGCATGTAAAACAGAGATATTCCACCAGGCCTACGGCTGAGGACAGCAATGGCCTTTTACTTGGACTCTACCATGGCCTTCACTATGCATGGTCAACGATTCACCCTATGCAGGGAGATAAATCTTGTGATTGCCAACAGTTTTCCAGAATTTGTTATTGGTTTTATCTGTTACTTATTACCTGTTACTAATTTTCTATTCTTTCCCATACATTTTAGAGTGTTGTATGTTCTGGAACATGCTGTACATTACCCTGAACCCTTCGAGGGAGGGTGGTTTATAATAATAATAATAATAATAATAATAATAATAATAATAATAATAATAATAATAGCTTTTCTGTGCAAAATCAGCATTTTATTCCCAACAGTGACATGCAGGCACATGCACTCCACCCACCACCCACACACCTTCCACTATGTCATTTATTTGGACAGTCAAGCCCAAATTACACCAACAAGAAACACAGACTCACACAATGTATACAGACAATCATAGTCCAGATGTATACCTGACTCTGCAATTCTTGAGAGAAGGGGGTACCACACCTCTGTAAGAAAACACTGCCCTGAGCCCTGTCCTATGGAGGAGTGCGATTTTAAAATATAAAAAAATAAATAAGAAAAGACGCCTTACCTTTTGAACATCACTGCCACCATCTCTTTCAGTAACTTTATGACATTCTTTCACGCACGTGTGATTCTGACACTCAAGCAGCCTTCCGCAAGACCTTTTACAAGAGAAGGGTGCCGCAGCATGACATGGCAACAAGTTCACCTGTAAGAAAGACAGTCAAGAACCACTGTAGGCAACCTCCCCAGTATTTCAAAGGCTTTCATTAAATGAAAATTTAAGTCTCCTGATTACTTAGGGATAACACCACTATTCATATACAATTGCACACACTGTTCATTTTACTAAATGAAACATTTTGATCATCATCAAAACCAAAGCCATAGATAATCTTGGTAGGTTACTTGGAACCAGCATGGGTTTTTGCAAGGAAAAAAAATAACAGTGGAGATATATGTACAAGAAAATATACAAGGAAGTAAACCTTACATTTACATTAAAAGCATCCAAGCAACTAATTACTAAGATCAAATCAGTATTTTATCATCATAAAGCAATTCCATAAATATTAGCATTATATATATTATTTAAGAACAGAAAATAAATTAAGCACCGAACAAACCATATGTCAGCATCGTGATTAAATCCTAACTGATAAATCAAAATATAGATTTTTAAGCAATCTCTCTCTCTCTCTCTCTTTTGCAGTACACCTTTACAGGAGGTTTTCTGTTCAGGAAATACAGACTAAAGTTGTATTTTTTTAAAAAAGTTAAGAAACAGAGTATATTAGAATATTAAAAGTAAGAGGCCTGTGAGTCTCATGGGGGGAAATCCCAACTCTTCCCACCATCATGACTCCAGGCCCCACCGTGGCAGCATTCATATTTGGAAGCTCCGCCAAGCCCAGAGTGGCTCCCAGCATCCTCCACTGGTGTGGCTGCCCCCAGAGGCTCCCTTGGAGTTCTCTGCCATGCAACCGGGTTCAGAGTGGCTCCCAAAGCACTCCACCATGGCAGCCAGAAGCTCCAAGAGTGCTCCGCCAGTGTGGCCAGGCCTGGAGCCTCTCCCATTGTCTGCCCCACCAGCAGCTGAAACCATAGCTGCTCCTGGTTCCCTCCACCATGGCAACTGGACCTACAGTTGTCATCTGTGGTGATGGCAGCCACCGCCAGCTCAACTGGTAAGTGCATACACAGGCAACACAATTTTTTTTTCCCATTTGGGGGAAATTTAAACTCCCTTGTATTCTTTTAAACTTTTTTTGCATCAGTGTGGTCCTGATCTGCAGATTTAAGGATCCGCAGATGGGAACCACACGTTGCTATTAGATCTACAGATGTTTATAAAAGAAAACCCACACCAAGGAGAAGGCTCCATAAACGTCATTATATAAGTTAAAGCATATTTCCATAAACTTCATAAATAACTGACAATAAACTGAAAATAATTCAGGATATATTTCTCTGTCCCTTACCAACATACTTAGTTACTTTGCTTATTTCAGCAATTTTCTATTCTTCAGCCAGCCAGTCTGCATTGTCAGGAAATTTGGTTAGGTTAACAAACTTGAAACTATCCCTTGATGCCCCTTTTTAACTTCTTCCAGAAAAACAAGCAGTATAATCAATGGGACAGCATTATTTCTATATAGGTATATATGGCCAGGCATTACAAGTTTAGAATGACATTATTCTTCTCATTTACAGATAGTCAAGACTTTTTTATTCTGACTGGTCTCAATTTCTTCTCTCTCATACAGAATATCTGACAACTTTTTCTATAATGGGTCAGGTCCTGTGGAGCATTTCTACACAAGGAATGCTTTCTGTCAGCAAAGCATGACTTCGTCACCTCCCTACATGCTGCTGCACCATTTTAGACCACAGCTGCAGGAGAGAAGGAAGTTGCACTCTGCTGACACAGCTCCTTCCATCTGCAGAAGCCTGCTTTGGGATCCAAGCTGATGAGACAGAGTAAGTTTCCTAAAATTTAAATTAAATGTAAATTAAAAACATGGCCAAAAGGACCTTAGACATCAAAGGACAAAGAAGATATTTCTCTCTGAACAGTTGTGCATTGGCAGGTTCAAATGAGGAGTTACATGAACAGAACAATGTGTATCACTGCTGAGTCCATTCTTTTACCTGCACTAAGTATACCATCCTTGCTAACAATGTGAAAACAAGGCAGCCTCAGAAACGCCTGTCTAGGAGTCAATGTATGTGTTCACCAATCTTTTCAGCCATAGCCTGGAACACAGTCCCCCCTCCCAATGCACCTGAAGCCATGTGGTATACCTTTTGGTCCCAGAATAAATGCATGCTTCTCTATACCACACATTAGACCACACTGACATAACACCTATTCATCCAGGAGCTGAACAACCTGATTGTTTCTAAACACAACAAAAAGCAAAAACACTCCAAAACTGAGGGGGAAACTTTCTAAATGTAACAACATACAATAAAAGACAGAAAGCAGCAATCTTACTAAGGCAGGTATGTGTTAAAGGTCTAAAGAAGAATATGGGATGTAGGACCAAGAAAGGAACTGCCACTTCTTCCCGCTTTACCGTGTATTTTCTTCCACTGGTCCTTTGGGCAGGGAACTTGATATAGCCACTTCCGCTAGCTCAAACAATTGGGTTGCGCAGACATTCTATGAGTTTATACACTAGAAACAATTGTCACGCCTGAAAGAACAGCATTTAAAGAATGCTTTCAAGTTCTTCTATCTTCTGCTTAACTGAAGGTCTTTTATCATTACTTCTGTTAAAAATAAACACAAATCCAAAACATCAAGGTAGTTTATGCAACGAAGATAAATAGGGAAAATGAGTGAACAAGCCAACAGCTGCTTTCCAAAAATAAATAGGAATGGAGAAGATTAACCATCATTTCCAGGGAAGCAGTTCTGTAAAATAAGGCAACACTTAATAAACAAGAAGTATGTTCCTTTCTTTCTGAAAAAAATAGGGTTAGCAGCTCCAGAGTGGGAAATTCCTGAAGATCTGGGGGTAGAGACTGGGGAGAGGAGGCAGGTCGGAAGGGATGTGATGTCATAAAGCCCACCCACCAAAGCTGCCATTTCCTCCAGGGGAACTGATCTTTGTTGTCTGGATATCACTTGTAATTCTGAGAGAATTACGCTTCTCACCATCTCCCTTTCTGATTACATTGATGTGCAGCCACTGGACTAAGTCAGAGTGTGACAGTGTGAATTTGGAACAGAGGAACTTAAAGCACTAAGCAAAATGGTTGTGGACAGGATACTCACTCAAGTGGCCAGCATCCAGGTGACTTAAGAAAACATTCCTCCTTCTTAGCTAGCAATGTAATATCCTATAATATGTCATAATGATGTCACTGCAATGTCATATGATATAATATGTCATCATGTCGAAAGTTTCACTAACCCCAGTTGGTTTCATCAGCTGCCACTTACAGATGCGGAAAAAACTGCAATGCAATTGTCAACACATCTCATGTTTACCCTTATGAAATGTAACTAAGAAAGAGGAGATGAAATGGGACTGCTGCATTCAGAGCAGCAACACACTGACTGTAACGTTGACTGTTCCGGTTTTGGCAGGAAAGCCGCAGTAGGTTCTGCTCAGAAATGAAGACACAAAGATAACCATGTATAAAAGTGTGGATGCTGGCCCATACAGCAAAATCCATAATCCAAAATGGAATGAGAGTTTTAGAGAAACAAGGCACTGGAACATGAAGCTAGTAGTTTAAAATTAAAGTATCACTCAGAATAGCTTTGCCATTAAAGAAAAAAGGCTTGCCTCTATGTAAGCACCAGCAGGGCAGCAAGAATAATCACATTATAATGAGAAAATAGTATCTTAAAATTATTTCTGCTGCAACACTTAACAATCAAAACCTGAAATTTGCTTTGCCAGCAAATCAGCTTTTAGAACAAAGTGTCACAATGGCATCTGAAGCCAATACAAGAGTCAAGGAATAAGCAACCAAATATAATGATATTGGAACATATTATGAACAAGCATATTTTGCTAATTTGCCGCAGACAAGTGGCTCTGAAGAGAAATTTGCTCTAATAATATTATATAGTGCCATAATCTGCATAAAAGCAATAAGGCTTATTATAGTCTAAAGAGACAGAATGAAAACACAAAAAAGAAATGCAAGAGGGAAGAAAAACAGTTAAGAAATGCATGGAACTTTAAGTGCCGCTTTGAACTCATGAAGAGAAGAAGACAGATAGATGAATGCTAGCTGGGAAATAGTTTCATAAAAAAGAACAAGGCTTAAAAGAAATGGTACAGCTAGTAGGCAATAGAACCAGAAGTCCTGCGCATGGGTACTTGTGATGTCCAAACTAAACGGAAGAGCATGGGAGAAGGGACAACAAAACATTTAAAATCAGAGGTTTAAAAATGAACACCTAGAAGGAGAAAGGAAGCCAGGGATGAAATAGTAGCAAAACATGCCAAAGCAGGAACAGAACAACAGCACAGATGAGCAGCACAAAGCAGAATAGATGTATGTGAATGGAGATGAGAAATCAGAAAACCTAACAGAAGCTCATTGCTATCACCAAAGCGAGAACTTAATGTTAAAGTCTTAGCAGCAGAAGACATGAAATTTGAAAAACAAACAGCTGAAGGTGACAAGAGTGAAAAATCAAATCGGTGCACCTAGAGAGAAGGAAGGCTTGTAGTAGAGCTAAAAAGCAAAGAGAAAAGGAATTTAAAAACTGTATAATTTAAGAAAACTACCTGACCCTAATGACATTTATGCAGCCCAGATTCATAATGACTTGCAAGTCCATAGGTTCACCTTCTTTAAAGGGTACCCAGAATTTCTTGTGTAAATGCACTGATGGCTAAGTCAACTACAACTGTGCTAAAATTGTTCTAAATATTGTATTAAGTTTCTTGATGAAGTCTAAGATGGAAATATAATGCTACGCTCTGTGCCAAGGAATGTAAACTAACCAACAAGCAGTTAATATAATTTGCAGCCTATCTGGCTAAGAAATATTCATCTCGTTTTCTTTTCGCAACATAAAAAGTTTCTAAATACATTCTAGAAAGGATATACTTTAAAAAAAAAAAAAAATTCTATTCAATCTTCAAGCCACCACAAGTTGACAAACACAATATGCTGCAGCTATGAGAAATTAGATTTTTCTGCCAGATCGCAGTTAAAAGCTATCAGCGTGACAGCGGAACACTATCGGGCAGCAGCTGTGACTTGGTCATTTCATTACCGGCCTATAATTTGATAATTAAAATTAGTATGCTTGCTTTGCAGTTCCTAGCAATCTAAAAATGAAAACTCTAAACTAATACCCCAGGAGGTGCAACTTATTTATTTCAGAGAGAGAATTAAAATCAAATAAACTAGCAATTGTTAGTATCTTTAATGCAAGCAGCAAGAAAATAAAATACACTGCAGAATACTAGCCCTACCATTATGTAATCCTGATATGGTATCACTGCTGGCAAAGTTAAGACAGAATCTCAATTCCTTTTTGTTGTGCAAATAACTAAGAATTTCGCCATTAGTGTCTCAGGGCTTTATTATGCAATGCCAAACTAGCATTGAGGGCCCGAAGTAGGTAGAATGACCACCTTAAATTGGAAGAGTTCAACATATTTGTTCAAGAACCTAGAGCATAAAATATGAGCCTCTCTCTCTTTATGAGCACAGGAAGCTACCTTACCAAAGCAAATGATATCTCAGTAACTGTGGCTGGGTCTACGCCTTTGCTTTGATAGTTATGACACCAGTGGAGCTCTCCATATGAAATACCAGGGGTTGCGTCCCAAACTTCCTACATATTAAGCTTAGATCTAAAAGAGAATAAATAATCTTGCAAATTTAAGTAGATATACTTCATTCTGGTACTATATCTGTCTACAAACTTCTCTGCTTCAACTTGTTGAGGTTAAACAACAAGAGAGCCAGTTTGGTGTAGTGGTTAAGTGCACGGACTCTTATCTGGGAGAACCGAGTTTGATTCCCCACTCCTCCACTTGCAGCTGCTGGAATGGCCTTGGATCAGCCATTGCTCTCACAGGAGCTGTCCTTGAAAGGGCAGCTTTTGGGAGAGATCTCTCAGCCCCACCTACCTCACAGAGTTTAAACAACAAGAAACTACAGGAGATGACTGGACTGTGTCTATGTTCTTTGCGAGACATTTGACAGAACAGAAGAAGGTGCTTGCAATGAAAGTTTGGTCTATGCAGCAGAATGCTAAGGTATCAGAATGTACTACTTCAGAGCACAGGTGTGATTTATAAATCTTCCTCTACATTAAAAACTCTCAAATAAACCAAATAAAATTATAGCATAGCAAGTACCAGGTTAGGATGGAACATTAGGAAGTCTTTTTTTTGTTCCCTCTAGCATGAAAGAATACTCTAAAGTGGTATCCTATCCCTACAGTCTGAAACGGTAAAATCCAGTCTACTAAAAGCATATTATTCTGCTGGATGCATCAATCCAACCTGCTATTTATTTCAAGACTGGGTTCTCTGTTGCCTGGTGGCAACAAACTAGCTCCAAGGATAGACAAAGTAAAAAGAGAAAATTAATCCAAGATCTCAATTCAAGCAACAAAAAGATGACTACATAATTAGTCTGGGAATATTAAACACCTTCTACACTTCATCAGGCAAATATAAATGTAAACCTCTTTTGTTTGTTTTTGCCAAAACCTATCCAGCATAATTACAATGTAAAAGCTATCTATTGGTTTGTTGCTAAGGAAGCAAGCCTGGGGAATCCTGGCCGTATAAACACCTTCCTCCTCCTCTCACATGCAATAATTTGTTAAAGATCTTCAGCTCATAGCAAGCCATTGTTTTTATTAGGTCTGATCACAAATCAACATTTGGGCTTTTCCCCATACAAACCAGGGTCCCAAACCATGGTTTGTGACTTGACATTCTGGCACGTAAAGAAAAGCTCAAATCAGTTTGACATTCAGTTGTAATAGTCAAATATAGCTTTGCTGCAAATTCAGAAGTATTTCATTAACTGCCCACGTGCAAGAAAAGGAGAACATATGCCCAAAGATTCCCGTGGCTTTCTGTATCAACAAATCATAGCTTGGTATTACCATTGAATGCTGCAATTCACCATGAAATGCTATAAACCAACTCAGCTTAACTTTCCCATAATGTACTAGCTTCAGAAGGGTAGCTGTGTTGGTCTGAAGCAGCAGAACAAAGTTTTGAGTCCAGTGGCACCTTTGCAACGAAGTTTTATTCAAGGTATAAGCTTTCTTTATTGGTCTTAAAGGTGCCGCTGAACTCCAGCTTTGTTATAATGTACTCACGATTCTTCTATGGCTTGCCTACTAAAATGTTGCTGATCAACTACTGTGCCAGTTCCCCTCTAAGCATTCATTTTAAATCACAGGATACTGCGTAATGAACAAATCATTAAGAGGATAAGTGTTTTGCTTGAACTCTCACATTAGCCAATAAGATCAAAAGCATAGTTTAACAATGTGCCCCAAAAAACAGAGGCTGTCAAGGCCATACTGCATTCCTGAGATCATCTCTCTTCAGGTCTGGAAATGATTGTCTGTTAGATCAGAACTGTATGATTAAGTAAGCTATCAATAACCCCAAGATCAATTTTCCTGGCATATCCTTTTCTCGCATTGTATAGGACACATTTCACAACACTGTACCATTGTACAAAACAGCTACAGATAAAAAAAAATTTCTTGCACTCTCCTCAGTTATGCTTGCGTTCCTGCAGTTAAATCAATTTATTCCAACTGTGTTCAGTTCAAGAATTCTGTCCTCTCCGATTTACACGTTACATTTTGCAGAAGCCAAACAATCACATTGCAGGCAAAAAAGAAAGTATATATAAACTGAATTTCTCCCGAACAAAGGCCTGTCAAGTTCACACTCATGAAACGAATAGACTGACTCAAGACCAAATCAGAAAAAAATCATTTAACTGCTAAGTTCCTGAAACCTGATAACCTTACACAGTATAAGCAGAAGCAAGGATTGTTCTACTGGAGGCGCTTGTGGCAACCTTAGAGTGAGCCAGTTTGGTATAGCGGTTAAGAGTGTGGACTCATATCTGGGAGAACCGGGTTTGATTCCCCACTCCTCAACTTGCAGCTGCTGGAATGGCCTTGGATCAGCCATAGCTCTCATAGGAGTTGTCCTTGAAAGGGCAGCTGCTGTAAAAAGCTCTCTCAGCCCCACCTACCTCACAGAGTGTCTGTTGTGGGGGGGGAGGTAAAGGAGATTGTAAAGTGCTCTGAGATTCAGAGTGTAGGGCGGGGTATAAATCCAATATCATCATCACCATCTTCTTCATCTTTATCTTCTTCTTCATTGAGATACTGTCCTCAGAACAAGTAACAATTCCAGTTGGAAATCAAATTCACACATGCAGGAGAATGAGCTGGTAAGGAGGTGACAGACTGGACTGCCTGTGGTGGGTTCTAGCTTTGAATCTTCTTTCTTATTTAAAATTACAAAGGAAAGTTCTCCCCACATTCCCCTTTATTGCTGTACTGGTACTTTTTTAACATATGAGAACATTTCAAAAGGCAATCCTCCAAGTGAAGCCTAAAGTGTTCCAGTCCATTATAACATTTTAGGACTCTGCTACCTCAGTCTGCATGGTTAAAGAAAAAAATATTTTTCCCTCCCAACATATTTCTGAAATACATTAATTGAAATGGATTCTGCCATATGATATTTTGTTCATTTTCTTCCAATTTTGCTGGTAAAAAGGATGATAGGATACCATCCATTGTGCTTAGGAATCTTCAAAATCTCTTTTCCATTGCTCAAAAGCCATAACTATCCACATCTTTAATGTTTTGTAACATCCCACAGAAACATATTAGCATAGCTTAATTCAAGACAGAGCGCACGCCAGAAAATGCAAAGACAGTTCAAACAAAGGGATTCCCCCACCAGATCACAACAGGCCCCTCTAGTCAGCTGCAAGTTATAATATCCACTACATTACAATATAAAAACTACCATGTTCTAATATTTTATTGTAGGCATCTTACTTGCCAAAGTGACAGTTAATACCAACTTTCAAAACATCATTTGCAGATGCTCCTAGAACAGCCAAAAGATTTATCAAGTATAAACTGCACCACAAGAGATAATTTAAACATTTCCAAACAATTTGGAAAAGCTATAAAGCAGTAGTCTCTATAAAACCAAAACTCAACCTAAATCATCAGAGTAAACACTAACAGAAGAGCATTTTACAGCATTCCGCATTGCTTGAAACATGATGTCAAAAGTTTAAAGTTGTATCGAGATTAATTAGACAACCCACTCTTACGAATTTTCCTAGAACAATTTTTGCAATGCTTCCTTGATGGAAAAACCAATCTAATCTCAAACGAAAAACAATCTGTGGGTTTCAACTAAGCAGCGAATCACTTGTGGTTGCAAGCAAACCTCATGTCAAATCAATTGAATGCCAAGGTTTCATTTTGAGAACTTTTATTAAAACCCAATTACGCATGGCTCAGATTTGCTTCAAAGGATGACAGCTATCATAACTCACCTCGTGTTTCCCCAAGCACTGCCTGCAAATATACAATGGTGGAGAAAAGTCAAAACAATTTGAATGGTTTGATCAAGCACATGAATTTCAGAACCCATCAACAGATATCCTAAGACTGTAAACCTTAAATGGTTTAATCTGATCAATTAAATATTCAGTTGACTTGTAGCCTTTTCACATCTAAGACCAGAGCACACAAATTTACTTTTCAAGACCTTTGAAGTCCAGTATGTTACATTACAAAATGGAAAAGAAAGAGTACCTTAAAACAATAAATGATAGCTTGCATTTAGGGTACTGGAAGTCCTCTTTAACAGCAACCATATTGATGTTTTGACAAATGTAAGTAGGTAAATGATCAAATTCTGTAATTGCTTTATTGATTGCTTTAGCTTCAGTCAACGTTTGTAGGATAACCTGCAATATTTTCCATACCACTCGGTTCTTAGGATCTCAGGTGCTGCCTATGTTGTCAGAATGCAGAATTACAGGGACCAAATTTCTTGAAACAAGGAATTTGGTGAGCACCCAGTGTAGATGACAGTGTACTACAGTGGTTAGAGTGTGAGACTAAGAGTAAGGAGATCCAGGTTTAAATTTCTACTCGGCAATGACGTTCTCTCTTAAATGTTTACATTTTTAAAATGTTAACGTGAAATACAATCAGACAAAAGATGCCATTTTTGATTTAGAGTTTATGCGTGCACCAGACTAAGATCTCTGCCTTTGTTTCACAAACCTATTTAGTCATTTTAATTTACTCATTTAGCTTAGGAGACAGCTTCTTGCATAACAAAAAATTCTCCAGCAATACACATTCCAGTGAAATGACGGGATAAAAGTGTCATGTCATTCACACACATTGAAATGTTTAATTTCAAAGCATATTTTTGTACTTACGTTGGAATCAGAACCTGACAGGGAGGGCAAGGCAATGCAGTCTGAATAAAAGCAGGCTCAGACGACTGTTCCCAGGGGCCTGCAGGCTGGTGCTAAAAGGAAATATGTATGTAAGTAAGTAAGTAAATATTATATATTTTACACAGCACATACTAAGATATGGCTAAAGTCAACCACTAATATCCGGGAAGTCCAGAATGATTTCTTCCTCCACATTACACAGACAATGCTTCTAACAACAATACCAAGGTCACCACCTATGATGACTAAACTTATTTATTTATAACTTAAATTTACAGATCACCCTACCCCTGAAACTACATGGCTCAGGGTGGTAAACAACATAATGATAAAAACATTCACAGATAATAAAACAATTAACTAAACAGGGTTGCCAATCCTCAGTTGGGGGCAGGGGATCCTCCCTAAGGAGGCCCTCCCCCCCTTCAGGGTCATCAGAACGTGGGGGGGGGGGGAAATGGGCACTCCATTATATCCTATGGAAACTGGTAAAATGGACAATTAATCCATGGGTATTGGGGGCTCTGGGAGGGCTGTTTTTTGAAGCACATGCACCAAATTTTCAGCATAGCATCTGGTGCCTATCCTTAAAACGTCACCCAACTTTCAAAAAAATTGGACCAGGGCGTCCAATTCTAAAAGCCCCAAAAGAAGGTGCCCCTATCCTTCATTATTTCCAAACGGAGGGAAAGCATTTAAAAAGTGTGCGATTCCTTTAAATGTGATGGCCAGAACTCCCTTTGCTGCCTATCGCTGTCCTCAACCAAAAGCTTGGCGGAATATCTCTTCCTTGTAAGCCCTGCATTAGGTCCCACTGGCACAGGTGTTGTTCAGCAGAGTTCCACCAGGTGAGAGCCACCGTTACTGGTATCACCATAACAGGAAGGGTACCAGTTCCACCCAGGTGCAACCCACACCAGTTCAGTAACATCTAAAATAGGGAGCAAATGACACCTACAACCCACCCTGCTAACTGGTAACCCATGAAAGAGAAATAATCACATCATCCTCCCCTCCAATGTGGTCAGGGTCCTTTAAAACATTACTGGAATAAATTTGTAGGGCTGTTGTAAGGATGAGGTTATGAAATAATAACCCACTCAAGTATAAAATCAGTCTACAGATCTAAATGTTCAATTAAACATTAAACATAACCACTTCTTCAGAATGGATTCTGCCCCCCTATTTACTAAGTGCTTTTATTGAATTTTTTTTTAAAGATGGTGCTATAAATTATGCAGGCACTTTTAGATAAAAAATTCTTGAGCAAAGTTTGTAATATGCTTCTTTCTAATCAGACAAAATAAGACCTGTAGGAGATTAATGCCATAAATGATGCAGTGAATATTAAATTCCTCCTGAAATTTGAAAGCATTACGGAGCGTGCTCACAATCAGGAACATCCCAGCATTTCTGGGTGGGGGGAGAGATGGGGAAGAAAAGAAGGGATATTCAGACTCCTTTCTAGGAACAAAATATGTTAGTGCCTGCTCTCCATTGGTTAGCTATGATAAACCTTCAAAACAAAATAGGTCTCACAAGCAGCACCACCACATCATATTTTCTCTTGCTAGAGAAGAGGAAAGTGGTGCAAAGAAATAGATAAAAAATTAGTGTGTGCAAAAAGTCAAGATCACAGAGTAGTCCTGGGTCTCAAAAATCAGAGACTACAAAATGATATGATACGTGAGTTTTTTAAGAGGGCAACAGAAAGCTCCTAACTTGTTAGTCAAACAGCACCTGTAAATTTACCCCAATCTTCTCTTTTTAGCCAGCAAGCTAAGTGGGGAGACCCACTTTTCAAACTCTTCCTGATACGCAGAGTGTTAGGGTCTCAGAACACTCTCTCACCAGGCCAGATTGCTTCACAAGTGCTTCATCATGGCAAGCGGCTGGGCACAAGTGGCTGCACTTCTCTAAAGCTTTCTTGCAAGGCTGACGGCAAGGAGGGCAAGGGCCAAAATGGCAGTTGTGTTTCTCTCGACTCGGATGATGGCAGGTTGGCGGCTGCCTGCAGCGAAAATGAGCGCAGTTAAAAGTTAGCACCGTGGATTTCAATACAGTTACTCAGGGCTTTTTTTTTTGTAGCAGGAACTCCTTTGCATATTAGGCCCTGATGCAGCCAATCCTCCATGAGTTTACAGGGTTCTTATTACAGGGCCTACTGTAAGCTCTTGGAGGACTGGCTACATCAGAGGGGTGTGGCCTAATATCCAAAGGAGTTCCTGCTACAAAAAAAAGCCCTGCAGTTATTCAAAGAAAGCAAAACAAACAACGTGATGTTGCACAGCTAATTGAAAATGAATAAGCGCAATTTTATTTATTTATGGAAAGGTTTAAACTTCTGTTTAAATAAATGTAGGCCTGCTGTCGTACCTGAAAGATCCCCTGCTCTGTTACACTGCAAACAAAAAGATAGAGCCCCCAAGAACAGCTGATGGTTACCTCTCAGCGGTACCATTCACAAGCAGCTCTTTAGCATCTCCTCTTAAGTTAACAGAGATTCCTTCCTCGAGATGTCGATAAAGCCCCAAATCTCTCTCAGAAGCAAAGTAAAGTAACTTTTGAGTTTACTGTTAAATTATGCCAATAAGAAGTAGCTTTAAATTAATTATTTAGGCATGCTGTCTTATGCAGCATAATTATCTGAACTGTCTTGCTGCTGCTTGAACATTTGAAGCAGTCAACAACAGGTCACTGAGCTAAGGATATGCTATTCCACATATCTGGAATGCAAGGAGGACCTACCAACAACTGATAGTCTGTCTATCAACAACAAAGATAGTCTGTCTACAATATTGATGCTAAGGAAAGAGCTAAATTTTAGCAGCAGGAAACTTATGCACAGAACTGGGACTGCTAATAAACCCCCACAGAGAAGTGAGGTAAGGACTAAGGAAAACGAGGAAAATAGAAGTAAACCCTAGTTCATGGTTTGTGAGGTCCCACGAACCACAATGAACCTCTGCTTCGCAAACCAGTTTGGGTTTATGAAGTTTGTCATGGATCTTCCCTCCCTTTTTTTCTGCTGGGGGCAGCTCCCCTAAGCTAGTAGAATGGAAGGGAGGGAGTTCTCTTTTCCCAGATCTTCCCTCCCTCTTTTTCTGCTGGTCACAGCTCCCCAGTGCCAGTAGAATGGAACATAAGAACATAAGAGAAGCCATGTTAGATCAGGCCAATGGCCCATCCAGTCCAACATTCTGTGTCACACAGCGGCCAAGTATGTATATATATATATATATATATATATATATATACACACACACACATACACACTGTGGCTAATAGCCACTGATGGACCTCTGCTCCATATTTTTATCTAACCCCCTCTTGAAGGTGGCCATGCTTGTGGCCACCACCACCTCCTGTGGCAGTGAATTCCACATGTTAATCACCCTTTGGGTGAAGAAGTACTTCCTTTTATCCGTTTTAACCTGTCTGCTCAGCAATTTCATCGAATGCCCACGAGTTCTCGTATTGTGAGAAAGGGAGAAAAGTACTTCTTTCTCTACTTTCTCCATCCCATGCATTATCTTGTAAACCTCTATCATGTGACCCCTCAGTCGACGTTTCTCCAAGCTAAAGAGCCCTAAGCGTTTCAACCTTTCTTCATAGGGAAGGTGTTCCAGCCCTTTAATCATTCTAGTTGCCCTTTTCTGAACTTTCTCCAATGCTATAATATCCTTTTTGAGGTGCGGCGACCAGAACTGCACACAGTACTCCAAATGAGACCGCACCATCGATTTATACAGGGGCATTATGATACTGGCTGATTTGTTTTCAATTCCCTTCCTAATAATTCCCAGCATGGCATTGGCCTTTTTTATTGCAAACGCACACTGTCTTGACATTTTCAGTGAATTATCTACCACGACCCCAAGATCTCTCTCTTGGTCAGTCTCTGCCAGTTCACACCCCATCAACTTGTATTTGTAGCTGGGATTCTTGGCCCCAATGTGCATTACTTTGCACTTGGCCACATTGAACCGCATCTGCCACGTTGACGCCCACTCACCCAGCCTCAACAGATCCCTTTGGAGTTCCTCACAATCCTCTCTGGTTCTCACCACCCTGAACAATTTAGTGTCATCCGCAAATTTGGCCACTTCACTGCTCACTCCCAACTCTAAATCATTTATGAACAAGTTAAAGAGCATGGGACCCAGTACCGAGCCCTGCGGCACCCCACTGCTTACCATCCTCCACTGCGAAGACTGCCCATTTATACTCACTCTCTGCTTCCTATTACTCAGCCAGTTTTTGATCCACAAGAGGACCTGTCCTTTTACTCCATCCACAAGAGGACCTGTCCTTTAGGGACCCTTAAGGAAGGGCAGGAGACCTTCCAAAATCCATTTAGGGAACATTTAAATGCCTCAGCAGCAGCACAACTCGGCAAGTCAGTTCCCTTGTGAGTTGCAATGCCATCACCATGCAACTTGGAGAAAGCAGCTAAAGAGATCAACACCAGCACGTCTGTTGACATGAACCACATGAACCCACCTGGGAGGTTCATGGGGCTTGTGAAGGCAGGGTGGCACAAACTGAGGTTCACAAACCATGAACTGAGCCCAGTTCATGATGAATTTCCGTTCATAATTTGTTTTGTGCCCGTTCCTAATAAAAACAGGTTTCTCCTAGAAGGGCTCAAAATTAAGTCCTACCAGGATAAAAACGTTTTTCAAAAACAGCTGGGGGGCAAGGGTAGGAAGCATTCTGCTCCCCTTGCCTTCTTTAGCGTTTCACTTCCCAGTAGGGGGAACCACTTGATCACACATAGATGCCTCTTGCCCATGATGAATTGTAAGACTGTTTCCACCCTTCTTTCATGATTTACAAGGCACCAGCAAGAACCAGGCTAACCACTGTGTAGCGGTTAAACTATGATCTGGGAGACAGAGACGGCCATGGAAGTTGGCTGGAGGACCTTGGGCCAATCATACAATCTCAGTCTGACTTACCTCACCGGGGGGGGGGGGGGGGGGGTTGTGAAAACAAAATGAAGAAACCATTTTGTTGTGGATCTCTAGTAAGAAGAAAAGTGCAGTATAAATGAAATAAATAATAAAAATAAATAAATGCCACATCCCATCTAACTGTGCTCAAAAGAATAATCTGAATTTTATCATGGAGAAGAATCTTAATTGCTGAGTGGGGGAAACTGCCCAGAGTCCTGAGGGGTGATGCTGTCGCTATAGGATCAATTCAGCCTTGGGACCAATATTGCCAGCCTGTGCACCTTTTGGATTGCTTGCTTGCTCTACCAGTATATCTGTAACCAAAGAGATATTATAAAATCCACAGGCACAATGCAGACAAAAGCTCCTCTAACTAAGTAAGACTGACCCCGAATGCTACTCTGGAATTTCCCATCACTCGGGAAAAAAAGAGGAAGCATTAAACTACATTATAGTGGCATGATCTTAGTTTTAAAATCAATAATAAAATCTATCAACTGTAACAGGTGCATCCAAATAATATATCAGAATAAAGAGCTGCCATGGAATAATCTGGCTATAACAACAATATGTGTACCTAAAACTACTACTGTGAAGGACCATGTGCTGTTAAATTCTATCTATCATTCTATCTATGATGTGATCCAGTGGCTCCACCTACTGGGAAGTGAAAAGCTAAAGAACCAATCTGGTCACTATGGAGAGAGGGCCACCAACCTTGTACATCAGTTCTGTTGCTAACTGTCCTGATGCTATTGTTAACTTTCAAAATAAGGCTTTTGATTCCAGTCCAATGTTTTGCAATGTGGTTTCCCCTTGCAGTGACTGAGCAAGCACCTCCCTAGATTCAGTTTACATCCATTTCATATCCCCTCTGCCTAAGTTCTTCTTTTAAGAAAGCAACTGGACATTACAAGCCTGTACTTTACCTGCGTAACATCCAGATGAAGCCTTTAGGATCATATTAATATGCATAACCAACTCCAGAGAACATCCTAACTACTAAGTTACTGGAAAAGGGAAATGTAGTAGCTGCCAGCAATTTCCCAGTGAATTTAATTTAGCTTACATTTTAGAAAAGGGCTAATGTGTGGTCCTATATATATTCCAGGAAACATATCTGCTACATGTTTAAATCCACATGTTTAAACACCAGAGAGAGAGAGAGCCAGCTTGGTGTAGTGGCTAAGTGTGCAGACTCTTATCTGGGAGAACCAGGTTTGATTCCCCACTCCTCCACTTGCACCTGCTAGCATGGCCTTGGGTCAGCCATAGCTCTGGCAGAGGTTGTCCTTGAAAGGGCAGCTGCTGTGAGAGCCTTCTCCAGCCCCACCCACCTCACAGGGTGTCTGTTGTGGGGGAGGAAGGTAAAGGAGATTGTGAGCCGCTCTGAGACTCTTCAGAGTGGAGGGCGGGATATAAATCCAATATCATCTTCTTCTTCTAAATTCAAGCATCTTCTAAGCATCTTTCATTTAAGTAGGGTATAAATCAAGTTACATTGTAAATTACACTGTTTTCAGTGGATATGCAAATCCCAAAAGTCATCCGAAGTACAAATAAAAGGTAAGTAAAGGTAGTCCCCTGTGCAGAAGCCGCAAACAAAAATGCTCAGGCAATCAACACAGAGAAAGGAACTGACAGATTTACCCAATTATAAAATTAAAACAAGGTCTGCCAATCTTTTAAACCCTCCACATTAGCAAGTGAAACTTATGGAACATCTGAAAACCAATCTGATACAAGAAGCATACATCTTGTCCCACAAGAATCAAAACTCCAGTCTCATTCTCCTCAACTCCCTTTCCCACATGCCTACCCCCTCACTCTTTTTCTGTGTTTTCAGGTCTAGTTCATAGCACCTCTATTACTCCCCCAAGTTTTCAACCTGAGATGAGGCTGCTGGTGCCCACTCTCCATTTCCTGCACTTGTCCTGTAGTAAAAAAAGGAAATAAAAAACCAAACACTGCTCCCCAAGTTGTTAATCCTCAGAGTTGCAGCTAGTACCTCTAAAAAGGCAATCACTGTATTCACCTATGATAGAGGACCTCCCCCATTATATTCTATCCTGTCTGCTCAACAATGTTCCCAAAATTAAATTTCTGCCTGGAGTACTAACTTCCTTAAAAGCACGTTCAGAAACTGAAAATATTATATTTCTGTTATCTGACAATGATGCTCATGTGTCCTATAGAGTCTCTTTGTCTGCCCTTGCAGCTAAGACGATATAAGGTGTTGATTGGAAACTTTGTTGTTCAGGTTCTGTTTTGTTTTGTAACGGCCAATGGCTATACACAATAATTTTTTGACTGACTGACTGACTGACTGACTGGCAGTCACTGTTTGGCAAAGACTCCACAGCTACTATGGAGAAAGATCATTCAATGAAGAACTTTGTCCCCATGTGGCTGGTAAGACTCCACTTCTCTTAATTTCTTTTCTCCCCTTTAAATTTGTATTGAATATTAATATGTATACAATATAAAGTCAAAGGAGAGAAAGGATTACACTTGAGAAAATAAACTTATGCATTACAAACATAAACGAGTTGGTCCCTATTTTCTCAAAAAAACTTTAAACAAATACAGCTGCTTAATAAATAATGTTAATAACTTCCAACATATTACTATATTTTTCTTTAGATGCTAAATATTCTATAACTGGAAACCAGACTGTCACAAATTTAGAATCAAATATATCTCCTCCTTGTTGGATAAGAGAATATGAGATTTTGTCTAAAAAAACAAAATTCCAGAATTTTTTGAAGCCAATCCCCACTTGTGAGATTTTTTAGAGGATTTCCAAAATTTTGCAATTACTACCCTGTACATAAAGAGTTATTAAGAAGGTTGGTCATGGAGTACCTATATTCCATATGTTCAAGACCAGAATTTCTATTTGAAAAAGAACATTAAAATGAGCAATAACATTGATTTGTTTTGCTATTAGTTTCCAAAATGATTTTACCACAGCACAATCCCACCAACAGTGGGTAACGTTTCTCTCATTTCTGAATCCTGATCCTCTACCATGACAGTCTTTACTTCTGGATTTCAGGTTTGCAATATTTCTTTGTAGTTGTTTATACTAATTCACATGTCTGCAGCATGGATACAACTCAAGGCACAGGACCAGCAGCATGACACCCAGGTGAGATCAGTACAGAGGTGAGAAGGGTTGAATTAAGGGTGAGATTTAAGAGTTCAAAGGAGCAGTCCAAACTGCAGGGGCAGAGCCAACAATCCAGAGTGGGCAGGGTCAAGTTTCAGGAAGTAAGGCTGAGACAGAGCAAGCAGAAGCATGAAGTTTATAATCTGGACCCTCACAAGCAGAGAAGCTGAACAGACTGAGAAATCAGTTTGCAAGCCCAAGCTTCTTAGGACCTGAGACGGTGTGATTCTGGCTGCTTGGATCATCTTCTGGCACTTAGCTGGGTGATCCCTACCAGGAGAGAAAGTACACCCCAGGAGGAGGAGCGATCTGATTTATACCCCACCCTTTTTATATATGTACATCTGGTCTAAGGACTGTAATATCAATAAACTAAACTAAACTAACCCACCCTTCACTCAGAGTATCACAGTGTCTTACAATCTCCTTCCCCTTCCTACAACAGGCAACCTGTGAGGTAGGTGGGGCTGAGAGAACTCTTTGAGAATTGCTCTTGAGAGAACAGTTCTGAGAGAACTGTGACTGACCCACAGCAGCTGTATGTGGAGGAGCGGGGAATCAAACCCAGTTCTCCCAGATTAGAGTCCACGTTCTTAACCACTACGCCAAACTGGTGTTGTTGTTACATAATCTGCCACAGCTGGTTCTGTGGCACAGAGTGTAAGGTACTGGGCCTGAGCTGGGAGAAGACCAGATTCGACTTCCACCCAACACCTTACTTAGTGCAAATTCTTACAATGTGCACTATACTGCAGGTATAGAATAGGTGAGTTCAAATGGTATAGTACCTGGACACTTTTTAAGGCAGAACACAACAATCCTGTTTTATTTTAATATACTTTCAGAACTATGCAAAAGAACTTTGAAAAATACATCAAAATTACCCTGACATGTTTATCAAGGAAATGGTAGCCAGTATCTAAAGAAATGTATAACTTGAAGAAAAAAAGTTTTAAAAAACCCCAGGTTTACTAACTCAATTGGTGTTCTCAGGCCTCAGATTCAGTGGGAGCTCACAGGAGCACAGCTCTTAAACCTTTCTGAGAGTTCCTCCTCCTCCTTCTTAGAGTTCCACCTCCTTGTCCATTGAATAGTAGGTGCAGCTGCATAACAATCCCTGGATGAGCTCCACCACCTATTTTTCTACAGAATGACCTCTAGGTGTTAAAAATTGCTCTCTGGAACTTGACTGTGTATATTTTAAAACACACACTGATTTATTTATTTTTTTACTATACTAACCTGCAAAGCTCTTTGCACCTGGGAGGTTTGGTGGTACGTTCTCTACCACAAGGTACTTTGAGAACAGTTTTGCCACAATTGCACTTGACATCTACAGTTTCAGGACATGGATAGCAGCTACCTAAAAAATGAATAGTACAAATAACCATTTCTGGGAAATAGATTGATTTGAGAGGCTATCTGCAATCATCAGAGTACTCTAAAAACATTTCAGAGAATTCACATTCAGAGAAAATTTGCAAGAGTAATTTTAAAATTCTGAAATGGATGCTCAGCTTTGCTACTATGCAACTTATATTAGGGTACATACGAAAGTACCCGGTTAGTTGAATTAAAACTCATCCTCAGACAGTCAAAGCATACCACAAGCAAAAGGGTAATAAGTAATTACACTAGTACCACTGGCATGTAACTTTCATCACTGCAGTAAGTGCCAAATATGAACTTGCACTTGCTCTCTGATGTTATCATAAAAGCCATTAAAAACCTGAAGCTGATCGCAAACATTTGCTGTCATTTTTCTATTTCAGTTCCCAACTCAAAAGGCTAGAAACTTTATTTAAATAACTTTAAATAAGTTTGGTCTCTGGAAACAAAGTTTATTTAACTTTTTTTTAAAGTCAAGAAGTTTCCCATAACATCTGCAGGCAAAGACCCAATGGAGCAAATTTAAAAGTACATCTTGTCCGAGAAGCAGTAAATAATCCGTAAGGGGAATTTACTGCTCATTCTTACCTCTGTGGCAGACCGAAGGGCACTTGTGATTCCGACACCCTAATGTTCGTCCACAGACTTGATCACATGGTGGGCAGTTTCCAGGACAGCACTGCAAATACATGTTTTGAAGGATAAAACATTTTGTCAGTTCATGACTGCTTATCTACCAGGAAGTCTCCCAAGACTTTAAAAAAATGTATCTGAGAGGCACTGGTACTTGCATTTCCCCTCTGCTCTAATCAAGCTGATTATAACATACATTATACCTCAGACTGCACCCTTTACAAGCATCCTTTACAACACTCTCCCCACCTTCTGAATAGGATAAGAGGATTCAGATCTCTATTTCTACTCTACTTGCAAAGGGAGCTTTGACTCTCGAAAGCTTACACCCTGAAACTCTTGTTGGACTCTATGGTGCTACTGGACTCAAATCTAACTGGTATTTGTATTTTGTTCTAGCAATAATCTCATTGCTTTCCCATTGTATCTGACTTTCATATTTAAAGGACTAATGTATATACCTAGGAAGTACATAGTCCTCCTCCCTCTCTTCCCAGGCATCCTTAAGATTACAATATCCAATGTATACAGAGAAGAAATATATTGGTAGAACTGGATGGGATCCAGAATGATGGGTCCAAAAAATATTCAAATGCCATGTACAAATTCCCAGTTCAAACCAGTCCAAAACATCATCATTGATATTCAGACGATCCCAGATTACAACGCTTTTGTGGCCCCCTATTGGTGGAACCAACTCCCGGAAGAAGTAAGGGCCTAGCGGGACCTTGCTCAGTTCCACAAGGCCTATAAAAAAGCACTCTTTCAACTCGCTTTCAACTGAAGAACAGTATAAGAGGATGCCCAACATTGCCGAACACATTGGAACTACTATATTAGCACCAAAACTGGTTTTAAATTGTTTTAAATTATTTTAATTGCTATTACTTAATCTATCCTAATTGTTAAATCCTAGTGTTTATCTGTTGTTTTATTGTTTTGGTTTATTTGCTGTGAGCCGCCCTGAGCCTGCTTCGGCAGGGAAGGCAGGATATAAATCCAATAAATATAAATAAATAAAATTTTTATCAGTCTTCTCTTTGCTTAAAGACAGCCTCCTAACCCAAGACAGCTTCTTACTAACAAGGAGCCATAAACACAGGGGTCAGACACTGCAAGAAGCCTAGATGCCAATTTCCTTCTCAGGCAATGCAGTTATAAAATATTACATTTATCCACTTGCTTATCCTCCAAAATGATGTATGTCATCATGCGTCAACAACAGCTTTCCTGGACAAACAGGTCAGTCCCAATGGGAAAGAATAAAGAGTTACAAATCCACCACTGAAAATCGCTATACTCATAAATCAGTGGGCAAACATTTCAGCTTCACTGGGGGCACTGACTGAAGGTCACAGAGCTCTCCAACAAAAGAACTTCAAAAGGAGACACCAATGGAAAACTGTCCACCTAGGATTCATTAGGTTTCACACTATGTATCCTCTGGCCTGAACAATGACATGGGATTTCTTACTCATTACAGTACCAATGGGAACCCATTATAGACATTTACTAGCTTAGCATAACTAGTGAATGGTCCCTATGTTTTCTTGTTAATTTGAATTTTACATAATTACATTACAACCTGAACCTTCTGTATATCATGGCCCCTTGAGCCTACCACTTATCATTACATCTGAACAAGCAGATGTACAAGCTGGAAAGCATGGTTTGCAGAACTGCACAGTAGGGCAAGCACAACATATACAGTACCATCCTTAGCAAATAACATGCTGCTAAGTCCCTTTAAGTCAATGGGCTTGAAGGGCATAATTCTGCCTAGGACGGCACTGATAGTTTGCTAGTTCAGACACTAGTTTTGCAAAGCAAGGAAAAAACACCTTGGAAGTAACTAACTCATAATATGCAAACTGAAGGAAGGAGAGGAGAAAATGCATTACTCAGAAGCTTTTTCTAGGTGGTTTGGCTTTACATTGGAACCATTAAGTAATGTAGGAAAGAGAAAAACATACAATCCTTGAATCAGATTATTCCTAACCAAATTTCTTTCTCACAGCAAACGGAAATGCAATACAGAAGGAAAAATACGTCATATATACCATAGTTTCAGAAATGAAAAGCAAAACAGTGCATGCTGTATGTCAAAAAACTGCTCCAGCTTTTTCAAAAATGCTCATGTATTTAACTGAATAGATGCTTTTTCTCAGGCAAGAATCTGAGGAAAAGGAACCAAAGAAACAGGAACTAAAATATAGTGTTGATGTATCTTTAGTACTTGCCTTTCTCTTGCACTGATGTTTCTGACAGTCACGAATTTTTGCACACTTTGACTCACAAAAATATGGTTTATGGCAGGGCATTTGTTTCATATGCTTTCCACAGCGGCACTGCTTTTCAACTTCCTGGGGAAAACACGAAGGGAAGGAAATCAAACCCGAGAATCATAAGCAAAGCCTGACCAATAACATGCCGTTATCCTGACAACAAAACTCATGGGTCAAAATGTTAAGCAAGAGCCTTCAGGAGAGAAAGAAATAGTGCACATAGGGATTAGATTATGGCAGCTGAGCTGCACAGATGCTTCCTACCATGCCATGGCAAGAAGCCTGAAGAAAAATGGGACAGAAGACTAACATACTCTAGGGCAGGGGTCCCCAACCCCCAGGCCGTGGACCAGTCCTGGTCCATGGCCTGTTAGCAACCAGGCCGCGGCATAAGGCAGAAGCACTACACTGCTCCTTTAGCCCACCCAGGTCCCAGGCAGACGAAAGAGGCAGCGCAGCCTCACTCCAAAGCACTACCTCTTTCATTCGCCCGGTTCCTGGGTGGCTGGAAGGAGAAGTGTGGCAGTGACCTTCGCTTACCCCTCAGTTAAAGACCCCCATGGGGAGCAGGGATGGGGCATGGGGGCAGCAAAAACCCCAGCACCCCCACCGGTCCATGGAAAAATTGTCTTCCACAAAACCAGTCCCTGGTGCCAAAAAGGTTGGGGGCAGCTGCTCTAGGGAGCTGCAAGTTCAGAAGGGAGGGCAAAGTAGTCAAGATAACAGACCCAATACAAGGACTTCAATTTCTGAGAAATAGCAGAGAATATGATAAACCAGTTTTGGGACCATGACAACACAGATGGAAATTCACCTGCCTGAGAGCTCTTTATATACAATATACATCTCCATACATAGACCAGGAAGTCAGAGAAATCATGTTAGCAGGGTAGGGGGTTGCCACAATTGCTAATTCCTAAAGGAGTAAAGCCAAGAAACTGTTTACCTCCCCATCGCCAATAAGAACTAAAGTTACGTAGAGGTAGCAAAACTACAAAATCAAGTACAGATAACCACAAAAGAACAAAGCTGGGAAGGCATATGTTGTAATACAGTAAAATGGTAGCTCACGTGTAACTGGCAGTCAGGGCAGTGGTAAAGGACACAAGCAGGGGAAGAAGGACTAAGTATAAACTAGATGGGACAGGTACCACCAGCAGTAGCTCCTGAGCTGCACACACCCACCCCAGATTTCAAACATCTGCTTTGGGTCTTCTTGGAACAGTGTTAGGTGGCTGCCAGATTGTTAGAGAGGTCTGCCGCTCTTCCCCACCAAAAGCTTCCCTTCAGTGCTATGCCTTCGAAGCACATTTGATGGCCACTCTTAAAATGGAATTGTCTAGGCCCGCAGGGGGTGGCCTAACTTGCTTAATGTAAGAGCCACAAAGAATAAATGTCAGATGTTTGAGAGCTGCAAGACATGAACAAATACTACACACACGTTTTTATTAAAACTCTTAATACTGGACTACGTGGTGCAGCCACCTTATGTACTCAGTTTTCTCCTTTGGATCTTGAGGACTCTATCCCTGCTCTAGGTCTCCAGGCAACCTCTATGGAGGAGGAGAAAAGCTTGCAAGCCTGCCTATTTCCCCCTCCTTCCCCACTTCACACACGGTGGAAATAGTCACCTACCTATGGGCCAGTGCTCAGAGGCTGACTGAGGTCCTGACACTATGCACAGTTATTCAAGAGTAAACCTCAACCTCTGGAAACCACACAGCATGTGTGAAAGAACCACATGAGGCTCCACAATTTGGCCACCCTTGGTATAGAGAAAGGGTGTTTTGAATTTATACAATCAAGAGCCAATAATTTTAAACAGCATGCTACATTTAAATAAGGACCAAAAGTAATGAGCTCAACACAGCAAAAAGTTACGTATATATTTTCCTGGTTCTGAAGAACAGAAACTGAACTTCATTACTTATATCTGCTTGAGATCCATGGAGGCAGCAGGAATGAGACCCCTATCAGCTCAAAGTGAAAGAGAAGAGCTGGTGAGGAAAATTACTCAAAAGCACACATGCAGAAATGCAGAAAGGGAAACATTAACCTGTCTACAGGTTTCACAGGGACCTCGATGGCAGCGCTGTGAACATCTATGGATCCCACATTCGAGAACTTTGTCACAACTGTCTCCGCAGGTAGGTACATCCTCCGTACATGGCAAAGAAAATTCTAAGACAACACAAAAAGACACCATTGGCAGTTGCCATTTAGCATGCAATTGAAATAAAAAGGTGAGCTGGGTTTTCTTGTACCCTGTTCATTTCATTGGAAGAAAAAACCCTGAAGGTTTTTTCTGCTAAACCCTAAACTGGACTACTGCCAACTTTACAACCTTCACTGCTTTGATCTAATCTGATCACTGTATACCGATGAATAGGCAGAAAATACTTGCTTGATTTTCCACACGGGCAGAACCTTCTGCCGGATCGAGGACATTCCCCACAGGGGCCAGCATGACAGACCTGCTCACAGGCATGGTAACCACAGGGTAAGGTTTTGCGACAAAGCTGGGGGAAGCAGGAGAAACAAATTAACGCATTCACAACTGCTTTATACAGCAAAACACAATAGGAAGGGGAAAGGTGGATTCTCAACACTGAGAAGATAACAAGAACATAAGAGAAGCCATGTTGAATCAGGCCAATGGCCCATCCTGTCCAACACTCTGTATCACACAGTGACCAAAAAAACCAAGTGCCATCAAAAGGTCCACCAGTGGGGCTAGAAGCCCTCCCACTGTTCCCCCGCCCCCCAGCACAAGAATACAGAGCATCACTGCCCCAGACAGAGAGTTCCAACAATAAGCTGTGGCTAATAGCCACTGATGGATCTCTGCTCCATATGCTTATCCATTCCCCTCTTGAAGCTGTCTATGCTTGTAGCCACAGCCACCCACTGTGGCAGTGAATTCCACATGTTAATCACCCTTTGGGTAGAAGATGAAGAAGATGAAGATATTGGATTTATATCCTGCCCTCCTCTCCGAAGAGTCTCAGAGCGGCTCACAATCTCCTTTACCTTCCTCCCCCACAACAGACACCCTGTGAGGTGGGTGGGGCTGGAGAGGGCTCTCACAGCAGCTGCCCTTTCAAGGACAACCTCTGCCAGAGCTATGGCTGACCCAAGGCCATGCTGGCAGGTGCAACTGGAGGAGTGGGGAATCAAACCCGGTTCTACCAGATAAGAGTCCGCACACTTAACCACTATACCAAACCAGGGGGAAGAAGTACTTCCTTTTATCAGTTCTAACCTGACTGCTCAGCAATTTCATTGAATGCCCACGAGTTCTTGTATTGTGAGAAAGGAGTACTTCTTTCTCTACCTTCTCTATTCCATGTATAAACTTGTAAACGTCTATCATGTCACCCCACATCTTAACTAAAAACCTTACTCCATAACACATAAGTAAAATTATATTAGCACTTTCACCAAGAGGAGTAGACAAGAGAGTGTTTATCATCTTATCATGAGCAATCATTTTCACATCTGTTTGGCGGCACTTCCAGTTTTATAACTAAGCACCAAAAGTAGGTCTGAAAACACAGGCAGGAATTAAAGCTCAATGCAAAGAACAATGGGACCTACAGATACTTCATTGAATATTATACTGTGGATCAGCAGCTCATTAAGGTCAACACTGAAACATTTCTGATTAACCCACTATTGACTTGAACCTGAATACTCATGTCGTTGATGTGTTAAAAAGCCTACTTTGGGTGAACGGAACTGTTTTAATTATAATTTTAATGCAGTCAACCATGTCCCCAAGCATCTGATAGGGAAGTCTTGCAGCCATGCAACTGCTGGTGCCTTGCACAGGTGAGGTCACAATACAGCTGGAACGGCATGGAAAGGTCAGTCATATATACCCCTCCTGCGGGGAGGGGGGGGGAGGGACTACCAACAGCCATCACAATGTACCTGACAGTGGCAATTCACAGAAGGGTTGCCTGTATAGAGGCAACAGTTCAAAACGGTTGCTACCACCATTTGGTGGACAAGCTCGCCCTTAATAGTCATAAGAACCAAGGACTAATGTCAGAACAGGCATCTGCACATATCTAACTCGTGGACATTCAATGAAATTGCTGAGCAGTCAGGTTAGAACTGATAAAAGGAAGTATTTCTTCACCCGAAGGGTGATTAACACGTGGAATTCACTGCCACAGGAGGTGGTGGTGGCTACAAGCATAGACAGCTTCAAGAGGGGATTAGATAAGCATATAGAGCAGAGGTTCATCAAAGGCTACTAGCTACAGTGTATTGTTTGAACTCTGTCCGGGGCAGTGATGCTCTGTATTCTTGGTGCTTGGGGGGCACAATGGGAGGGCTTCTAGCCCCACCGGTGGACCTCCTGATGGCACCTGTTTTTTTGGTCACTGTGTGACACAGAGTGTTGGACTGGATGGGCCACTGGCCTGATCCAACATGGCTTCTCTTATGTTCTTATCTAAAAGTTGTTTACGTCACTGTACAAAATGTGAATGCTGAGGCAAGTATATTGGACCTCCTGGTTCTTTCTCCGCCAAGATCTCCATCAAGATCTCCTATACAAGCCATCAAACTTGCTTCTGGGATCTCCCTTTTGTGTCCTTCAAAAGGTGCTGGCATTCCATGCAAGTGGCCCATTTGGGTAACACATTCAGTCCTAGCTGAGCCCACCAGCCACCCCACAGATGCTTACATAGACCTGCTGAACATCTGAGACAGGATTAAAATTACTAGCATTATGAACAATGTTAACTTTGATCGTTTCACATCTTAAAAAGTTCCTTCTTCACATTTGCACACAAGATTCTTCACAGAGATCCTCCACCTTCCCCATAAATCGGAGCTCTATATATTTAATGACAAACTACAAAAGAAAACTTCTAAGGGAGCTCACCTGATCACACTGCCACAAAGGGCTGGCACAAAGTCTCTCTGCTACTTGCCTTCCACAGACACAACTTTGCCTGCTAACTCTTGGGCAGGGTTCACAGTCTCCTAAAGCAAGGTGAAGTCTATGATTAGCATGAACAGATCCATTCCGACACACCTCATCAACATTACCAAACTATGTAACAATTAGCAAGGACACCCAGCCCCCACCCTTGATTCTACAGTCTCCAGAGGGGAGAAAAGAAAGAGAAAACAAATATCTCTCACAAACTCAGACAACATGACACCCACCTGGATGGCAAGGTTTCTCACAGCTGTGCTGTCCACAGGGCAGTTTTCGACCACAGGGCAGCTGGCATGACCATTCTTTTGTACTGCACCTCCGTGGCACTGGCTTTGCCTTTTTACAGTAGCAGGTTGTTAAGACCATCTTAGGACACGGTGGACAAGGACCTAGAGAAATCAGCAGAAACAGGATCAAGGGACTGACATTCCTATACAAGCCATCAAACTTAGTTATGTAGCAAGTTATGTAAGCAATAGCAAGGACCAAGAAAATCCTCCGCTTAAACATGAAGCTAGTTGGGCAGCTCTAGGTTAGTCACTCTTTCTTAAGTTTAGCACGCCACGCAGGACTGTTGTGAGGATGAAGCAATATAAAGTCCTACATATACCGCCTTCAGCTCCCTGCGGAAACAACATGAGAACTGCCCATGTATATAATACATCGCTCTTAAACGGCTAGCACCTTAAAGCTTTCACTGACTGATAACTTTCCATCTTACCGGATTCAAAAGCTAGTTCTCTCAAGTGTAGACCTGTACTTTTAAATCCAGACAGTCCTACTGTTTGAAGCAGCTCAGAACAGTTACCAAATATTCCATACCTGGGTGACAAAGTAGCAGGCACTTGTGTCCACAGGGAGGCTTGAAATCTCTCTCACATACTTGGCCACAAGAATGCGGAACTAGCCAAGGGTCCAGTGCTGGATCCTCCACCTTTCCACAGTAGCAGTAATATCGAGTGGGAATATCTGATCGCTTGTACTCAAACCTACATTTTGGACTAGAACAGGGAAGATTTTTTAAAGAGAGAGTGCACTGAAATTAAATTCAAGCACAATACTTTATTAGAAACACTGATCGGGCCACTTGCAATGATAAGGCCACACTTACGACATGCCAACATGAGTGCTAAGACTCAATTATAACACAGATGGCAGACTTGGCTCTCCAAAGTCCAGAGTTTACCAACAGAGCACAAGACTGAAGCTTGACACTCCAGAAATCTATCAGCAGTAACAGACATTTCACCAGGGCTTATCTATACTGCAACACAAACATTGCAGTGCTTTTTCTTGGGGACTCCACTATCTCTGTTCCTGCATGCCTGTTGAAACTTGACAATAGCATCCACGCTGTGAATGCATTTGGCCAGGAGTACAACTGGGAATTCCAAAAATGTCAGTAGAAGAGGAAACTTACAGAACTTTGGGCACAACCATTAACCTCACCAAGGGGGGGATGAATCTTGTGAACAGCTATTCCTTAATGCAAGCCCTGCTACAATTAATTGCCAGAGGGATGTATACCGCATCTTCCACGCACATGCACAGTATGTTTTTGGACTTATTTTAGCCTGGTGAAGATGAGAATACATAACACCAAATGAACTTTCCATCTCATCATTTTCCTCTGTGACATCTGCATTTAAAGCAAAATGAGGCTGTTTTATTTTTGCTAGCAATTCTTAGGGAGGGGGGGAATCACTGCTCAATTTATTATTATACAAATAAGTTCCTGTCACTACAGGTTAAAATTTCTCTGTTATGGCTACAGATATTTCAAATAACGTTTCAAAGCTATTGCTCAATTTTTCCACCACACCAAGCAGGCTTTCAAAATAAACCTTGAAAAGCTCACCATGGCCACTGATAATCCTTCTTTCCAAAATCATCATCTGTCAAGGGAGAAGATATTAGGAAAACGCTATCCTTAGCCCACTTCTGAATGCAAGGCATGTGAAATATGCAGAAACATCCAGAGCAACTCCAAACCTAGAAGACAGAGATGATGCATTACAGACCTTTCTAGGAAATCTGTTACTGATTCAGTGTACCCAACAAGCAGGTTCCTTTTGATTTTCTGTACAGATACAGAATAATCCAGCAGTCAGACAAGCTTTATTTCTTCAAAACATTTCTGTTTTCCATGTGTGATTTCAGTAGGCTGACACATTTTAAATACAATAATCCACAAGAGGCACAACTATGGATGTGTTCCAGTAGCAGACAAGAAGAAGAAGAATACTGCAGATTTATACCCCACCCTTCTCTCTGAACCAGAGACTCAGAGCAACTTAACAATCTCCTATGTCTTCTCCCCCCATAGCAGACACCCTGTGAGGTGGGTGGGGCTGAAAGAGTTCTTACCGCAGCTACCCTTTCAAGGACAACTCCTGCGATAGCTATGGCTAACCCAAGGCCATTCCAGCAGCTGCCTGTGGAGGAGTGGGGGATCAAATGCGGTTCTCCCAGATAAGAGTCCACGCACTTAACCACTACACCAAACTGGCTCTCAACTTTTCTCTATCAGAAGGAGCTTTCCTGATGCCTCATGCATCAAAGACTGCTTCCACAGAAGGAGGAAAAATTATACGAAACTGTATATGCGGGATCCGATCCAATACGAAAAATTAAAATATCAAATTCCATATAACAAGGATCACACACCATAGTAAGTCTACAAAAGTCCTTTCTGGAAAAGGGACATTTTATTGAGCTTCTCAATAGTCCCTAGAGACACCACTGTTCCAGGGCTGTCACTCGGAGGTCCTGCTAGATTTTAACCACATAAATGGAGCAGAACTTCATCAGGAAGTTGGCCTGAGAAACTTTTTTGGCTCAGGAGCATTTAGGCCATACTGCATCATGCACTGTGGTTTATATTTCCACTTAAACACCTATGCTGGTAATAATTCACTTTGCTGATTTTTTTTTTTTTTTTGCTCAAGGGACGCACGGCAAAATGAAGACAGAAATTAGCTTTTTAAACTGGCAGCAGTCTTGCTACCTTAATATAAGCATAAAATTATATAACCTTTGTTACTTTGCTCATCAAGCAATACAGTTTGCATCGTTCACTGGATGTCTTATGCTTTAGGAGCGGTGGAAAGCAATGTCAAGTTGCAGCCAACTTATGGTGACCCCTGGTGGATTTTCAAGGCAAAAGACCTTCAGAGGTAGTTTGCTATTGCCTACCTCTGTGTAGGGTAGTATCTCATCCAAAGTGCAAACCAGGGCCAACCCTGCTTAGCTTCTGAGTTCTGATGAGATTGACCTAGCCTGGGCCATGCAAGTCAAGGAGCTTTAGGAGTACATTGCCTTTATTCTGTAACCCACCTTGAGTCTCAGTGAGAAAAGAAAGCTATAGATAAAAGTTCCCTTCCAAACCAACTGGGTTGCTCCTGATTGGGCTAATGAATTTAACTATTAGAACGGGTAAACCCAATTGTAAAGGGATCTCTTGCCAGTCAACCAACCAACCAACCAAGAAGTCTCATTTGTGTGGAGAAACCCTCAATAATCACAACAAAATGCAGCTGAGGTTGGACCAGAATTCACATCATTAAAATTACATTTTAATACTAAAATGCCATTCATGTTGCTCACCCCAGATGACAAAAAAGAGATTTAAAAAAAATTAATTTAATTTTTTTGGCCTTCCTTCCAGAAGATATTTAACATGTCTTCAGACTTTTGAAATGGGAAGAAATTCAAAGGTAGAGTGGGGATATAGATCTTGAGGGAGTTCTCTTTATATGCTTTCTGTTTGGGCCTGGGATCAAAAGAGAAGCTGTCCAGAGGCCCTTCTCAGTTGACTGGAGACATTCCAACGGGACAGTAAATACAGAAAGAAGTGGTACTATAACACATTCCCATTATGCATGATACTTACAGCTTGGTTTCTCTTTACGGAAGCAATACAAATCAAGCATGTCATCGCTCCGGACTGAAAAGCCTCGTTCATGTATTGCTTTGTGCGATCCAATTCATGTGTGTCACCATCTTTGAATAAGACAAGATGACTATTATAAGCAGCAGCGAATAGCATTTTAGCTTAGTTTCAAAACATGCTATAATATTAATGCTGAAGGATAATCAAGGGTTTGTTCATGAAGCATCATTTTGATATAAAAATGCCATCCTAACATCTGTTGATGCTTTGAAGGGAAAGTGGCACATGTACAAAAGTTGTGCATTCTGCAACTTATAATGGGCTCTTCCACTCTTATTCACTAAGCATTGGTGAGTCAAAATCAGCATTCTTGTGCTAACCATTACTCTTTTTTTGCTGTCGCTGTAGTTTTACCAGCTAGAGAATAATTAAATAACCATATCCAGTCTCAAATTATTTCCACAGAGAAGCCAAAGATTCTAGTTTATAGCCAGTGTACCCATTATTCCAACCATAGGGATGCCACCAGAAACTTTTAAGATATTATAACAGGCAGGGAGAACGTCACCATAGCGATATCGGTTTTGGTACCACCTTGCAGCACAGACCTCTAATAGTTTCTTTAAAAAGAGTAGGCGATATAGGCTTATTTAATATCTTCATACAAACCCCCACTAGGGCAGAGATTTTTTTATTCTTCTGATGTACTACTAATGGTTTCTCTTCAAGTAAAAGGTATAAAATCCAAGACACAAATAACTTAAAAACTTCCTTCTGTGCATTAGTAACATGGTGCTACTGTCAAACCACAGTCTCGCAATTAACTATTTTTAGATACAGAACTCTCATAATAAAGGGATTTTTGCATCTCAGATTAAGCTGGGGGAATAGAGGTTTAACATTAAATTTTAGTCTCTTCAACAGGTTCAACAGTTTCAGTAAACGCTTTGTGCCTGAAAAAAAACACTGAAATAAGAATTGTGTTACCGTATCAACTATCAAAATTATTGTCTGAAGAATACTATTAAGTTCAGCTCTCATAAAACTGCTATTTTAGCAAAACAAAGTTAACATATAAGACTTTACCAGTTTGATTAGTGTAAGTTGTAAATGTTTTGGCCAATATTTTCCCGTGTTTTCCTTCAGCATCTTCATCGTCATCATCTTCAGACGAGGAACTAAACTGGTCTTCAACAAGCCTTTTAGCTGCTGCTTGATTAGCTCTCTTAATTTCATCAAACTTCTTCTGAGAAGCTAATTCTGTTTAAAATAACAAGAATAAATAATACAAACCTTAACAAAGTTTATTAGTAGTGCCCAACAGTAATACAATGTATTCCACCCTCCCCAATTGCATATATATATATACACATATACACACACACACATATATATACACACCCACACGTGCGTGCAGGGTGTGTGTGCAGGGTCAGACTCCATGAAAAATATGATACACCTTTCTTTGTTGCTGTTCAGCATTTTACTGACATAATCATTAGCAAACCATTTTTGCTTCTTCTCTTACTACAAGTTACTAACTTCTGAAACTTTGTTATGAAACTAGCATCTGTTAAGTATAGCTCTATGCAACCAGAGTAAAGATGTGTTAGTCTCTAATCATTTTTCAAATTCAAGATGTTTATTAAGATATTAATTAACCATACATATAAAATGTTCTCCATATACTGAGGAATCCAATGCAGTCATAAAATAAATGTCAACAGATTTTGAAGCTCAAACTAGACTAGTGCTGTCAACTTAGAATTGAGGTTATTATTATGCATATGCATAGAATAAGGCATTGTCAAGACAAAACACACATATAAACACACACATCTACAACAAAACAAAAAAAAAGGGGAGGGAGAGAGCAAATAAGGTCAGTGCAAAATCATTGTTCCTTGGTACAGCCAAATCAGTGAAACTGAACTGACAGTCCTTTCCTACCCCTAGGAAAGGCTGCTTCAGGAAGGGGATTTAGAGAAGAACAGCTACATGGAGGGAAGAGTTCTTAAACTATTTCCCCACACCAAATCAGCCCTTCTTAGCTGCTTCCCCAGAGTTTCAAGCACATGCTTGCATAGGCAAAATGTTTTTAGGGGCTGGGCAAGGAGGGTTAACTGAAGTAGAAGGCTACCACCTAACACATGCATCAGCCAGCTGCTTCATCTAGATCAGGGGTCCCCAACCTTTTAAGACCAAGGATACCTTTGGAATTCTGACACAGGACAATGCGGATAATGACAAACTGGCTGCAAAAAGAGGCACAGCCAACCAAAAAATGTCAGAGAGGAAGGTTGTACACAGGAGTGGAATTCTAGCAGGAGCTCCTTTGTATATCAGGCCACACACTTCTGATGTAGCCAATCCCCCAAGAGCTTACAAGGCTCTTTTGTAAGCTCCAGGAGGATTGGCTACATCAGGGGTGTGTGGCCTAACATGCAAAGGAGCTCCTGCTAAAATTTCACCCCTAGTTGTATATATAACAGTAACTCTCCAACATTTCAGACACAAACTCTGTTTAACAGGCTGACTTCTGCACAGAAAACTAAAAGCCCTGTTGGACAAACATCCAAGCCCCTCCCGCACTTTCTAAATGCACTTGGTGGACACTAGGAAAGGCATCAGTGGGTACCATCTTGGAGACCCCTGACTGAGATTGTTGTTTAGTCCAAATGATGGCAAGGTTCTTTCCTAACTGAGATCATAGCCCGGCGAGCCCGCTACCCAAAATCATCATTGAATATACTTGGGATTGAACTCAGCCTTATCCATGCAACACACATGTTCTCAAATCTTATCTTACCATCAGCTTATCATCAACTAAACCAGGAGTGTCAAACATGCGGTACAGGGGCTGAATCAGGCCCCTGGAGGGCTCCTCTCAAGCCCCCAAGCAACTGGCTGTCGTCTGCTTCCTTGTCCCCTCTCTCTTGCTTCCTTCTGCATTACAGCTTGCTTTGCCAGGCTTGCTCTATTGCACAAGAGCTAAAGAGCAAAGCTTCTGTTTTCTCCATTGGCCGAGGCTCCTCCCTTGGGGAGGAAGGGGGGAGGGAGAGCTTGCTTTGCCAGGCTTTCTCGATCGCACAGCAGAGCTACTGAGCCAAGCCTCTCCTCCTTCTATTGGCTGAGGCTCCCCCCCCAGTCCCCTGGGGAAGGAAGGAAAGAGTCAGAGCTTCCTTTGCCCAGTTCCCTGGATCCCATGGGAGAAATACAAAGAAATCTTTAAGACCAATGAGTGCTAACGTTTTAAGCATGTTTTAAGTTTTTTAAAACATATATATTTGTATTAATGTTCTTTATAAAAATTTGTATCTCTGCTATCTAATATTTAATAGGTACACACATAGCCCTGCCCGACATGGCCTGGCCCGGCAAGGTCTCATTTATGTCAGATCCAGCCTTCATAACAAATGAGATCAACACCCCAGAACTAAACCTTCCGTTTAGTGACTGAATTGATCTGATTTGGCCCCCGGACTGCATGCTTGACACCCCTGGGTTAGAACATCCAATCAGAACCTGGAACAACTGTGCTCTAATCGGCACTCTGTCACAGCAGTTCATCAGGTGAGCTTGGGCTCATCACACACCCTCAGCCTAATCTACCTCACAGGGCTGCTGTTGTGAAGATAAGGTGGAAGAGGGGAGAATAATGTGATAAGCTGCTTTGGATCCAAATTGGCAAGGACACATTGATGGAATATGTTACCATTTTCAAATTCGGGGGGGGGGGGGGAGATATGCCACCTACTGATTGTTGACTCATCAAGATAACAAGAAATCTTCTGATCTTCTAATCTGCAGCCTGTATGAAAGCATACTAAAGAACTGTACACAGTCATAAATGAAACAGGCAACAAATAAATAATCTAGAAGGACTGTGTTAATGAAAGCTCCAAGAAAGCACACAATAAAAGAAATTCAACAGAAGTGTCAAGAATTTCGTATCTTCCTAATGCCTTTGTATTTTATGGGGTTTTTTTCCTTTTCAATTTTCCCAAATAGTTGTTTCTAAAAACTGTTTTTGATTTGACTAAATGGCTTAAAGATATTAAACAGATTATGGATTATATGGAAACAGCAAAATGATAAACTCCAAAACCTTGGAGAACACTTTACTGTTTAACTGAATGGGAAAAGACACACAGGTATATGAACTGGAAGAAACCAATAGACTGAAATAGCAAATGGGGAGGGAGGAAGATGCACTGACTCACTACAGTGATCATTAATATAATAAAGGGGTCCAATGTCATGCCCGTGGGTGCCAGCTCACACTCTTCCTGGAGCTCATTCTTAGAAAGCAGGCGAGGCTAGGTGGAGCTTTTGCCCAGCTGGCCATGGGCTATTTGATTGGCTGCACAGATTTTTTAAAGTGTCAGGCTGGCAGCAGCTGCCACCACAGCTCAAAAATCTTCACAGAATTAGCGATGGTAAGCTGCTTTTTTATCCTCACAACAACCCTGTTAGGTAGTTGGGCTACAAGTGCATGACTGGCCCTTCCAGCAAGTTTCAGTGGCAGAGTGGGGATTTAAATGTGAATCTCCCAGATTCTAGTCTGACACTTTAACTATTACAACACACTGGCTCCCTTAACATTCTTCAAAGCAGGGATGTCGAATTACAGCCCAGGGGCTGGATCCACTCCCGGAGGGCTCCTATCAGGCCCACGAGCAAGTATGCTTCCTTCTCCCTCTCTCTTGCTTCTTCCTGTGTCATAGCTTGCTTTGCCAAGATTTCTCAATTGCACAGAAGCTACAGAGCAAGGCCTCTATTTTCCCCATTGGCTGAGGCTCCTCCCTTGGGGAGGAAGAGCTTGCTTTGATACTGACCACAATATTGCAAGAGTGCTAATACTTTAAGCATGTTTTATTTTAGGTTTCTTTTTTTAAAAAATTGTGTTTGTCTGTGCTCTTTATAAAGTTTATATCTCTACTACGTGGAATTACATTTTATGACACACGTGGCCCGGCTTGACAAGGTCTCATTTATGTCAGATCCAGCCCTCACAACAAATGACTTTGACACCCCTGTTTTAAAGAGGTGGTCTGAATGAAGGACAGTCTGAAGAATGGTGTCTTCTAGAAATGTGCTTTCTCTGTTTCTCTTTCTAGATAAACCAATAAGAGAATCTCATTCTAAAAAACAGCATCGTAATGAACAATCAGAAACCATCTGGGAGTGGGGGAGTATCACTTAAGTCTTTGAGGCAAGCACACCAAGCCATCATCAATTTACGCAACCCCTTGGGTCCTTCCTACCCACAGAGCAAGCAGGAACTAATGTGAGCTGAGAGATCAAAGCACTGAAGAGCACCACTGAAGTAACAGCCACCTGGGGAAGCATGCAATCAAGAGTGAATTCTGTGCTTCCACAACAATAGCATTCAAGCACAAAGTGAATATCAGGTGCAAAACTCAGTATATTTCTAATTTTTCAGACAGGTGCATGAGCTACGCCTGATGAAACTCAAAAGGCTGGAATGCCAAGTGGATACAATGAGATGAACCTGATTAATATACTGAAACTTTTCACTGTGGATATGTTCTTATTTCATCTTAATACATAGTACATATGGCAGGGGTGGCCAAACTGCAGTTCGGGAGCCACACGTGGCTCTTTTAAACATATTGTGTGTCTTTCAAAGCACCCACCACCAATGTTCCTTCTAAGCATGAGATATCTCACTGATTTTCAGCCTCTAGCTCACACATTTTTGTCTTAGCTCAGGAAGGATGATCCCAGAGCACACTAATTTACGCAGTAGCTCACAACTTTAATGTCAGTAGTTCACAAAGCAGAATTTTTGCTCACGAGACTCTGCAGCTTAGAGGGAACATTGCCCACCACTCCATTGGCCAGCCTGGAGAAGGCATTACTGTATTTAAATCACTTCTCCAAGCCAACTGGCAGCTTGGAGAATGCATTTAAAGTTGCTTTCTTTTCCCCTCTCTCTCCCCCATCTTTTCTTCCTGTGGCTCTCAAACATCTGACGTTCGTGTCTTGCAGCTCTCAAACATCTGTCATTTAGTCTATGTGGCTCTTTCATTAAGCAAGTTTGGCCACCTCTGATATACGGAATACAACCAGAGGTGGACTGGTCTTACCAGGAAAGTTCCGAATAGGCAACCACCCTGAGAGCAACTAGCAGCCAGAAACAAGAGAGCCAAGTGGGGCCCACTCAGTTAAGATCCAGGCAGCAACAGCACTGCAGGAGAAGCCTAAACCCATCGTCACAATTACAGAAGCCCATCAGAGAAACCCATCTGGGTCAGATTGCCCTTGGGGCTGTCCTGACATCCCAATCTGACCCACATACAAGTTGTCATCATCTAAGTGGCCCCTAAGATGCTTGTGGGTGCCGAGTCCCTAGTGCCCACTTGCCACGTCCCCCAATGTGAAGAGCCAGCCCTAGCTTGTCTCCACTTCACTGGAGCAGAAGATGGTGCATTTCAGAACAAATGAGGCAGCCTTGCTTTTCTGTCTGCACGGAGAAGCACCGGTTTGGAAACAGATTGCCTCCGCTGAAGGAAGATGCTTGCCTTGAAACCTTAGTAGAGCCTAATGGTACCTTTTGTGATTGAAAGGGCCCCCGTGGCAGCCATTTTGTGGTAGCGCCCACTACCTGTTCTCAAAAAATCCCCAACAAAGTTGGGAACAACCCCCTCATCTCAAGCCCCCCAAAATCTGGAAACGAGATTTTGTCCTGTGAAATTGGGGAAAACCACAAACCCTCCACGCCTCCCCCAAAGCGGCTTCAGACCTCACGGACTGCTGCCCTTTGCTCAGGGAAATGCCCTTCCAGGAACAGCTGGGAAGGACCTTCGAGTTCACCCCGCCAAGAATATCAGTAATAAGAGGCGTTCTCACGCTTGCATTGGAAGAAATCTGAAACGAATAAATAAATATCCGGCTGCCGGCTTGTAATTTAAAATGTAATGAATTGAGGCGCGTCCGGAGCGTTCCTCGGGCTGGCCTGGGGCAGAAATCCTGAGGGAGGCGCGTTCTCACCATTGGCTCCCGGGACGCTGCTGGGGGTCTGGGCGCCTCCCGCTCCTCTTCCCCTTCCCCGGCCACCAGGTCCGTTCCCTGCGGGGTTGGCTCCGCTTCGACCCCTTCCTCTCCCGCGGCCACCCTGGCGCCAAGCCGCCTCCATCATCCCTCCTCCTCCTCGGTCTGCTGAGGAAACAAGAAGCAACTGTCTCCCTCCAGGGAGGCGCTCGCTGTCTTCCTCGCCTGCAGCCCTTCACAGAGCAGGCGACGGAGACATCCGGCTGCAGGGAAGCGGCGCTACGAAACGCCGCCTTTTGCGCTTCTCCTGGGGGGTCCCCGTCGTGCCCGCGCCGAAACTACAATTCCCAGAGTTCCACGCTACAAAGAAAGCATTCCCGCCCCCCTCGTTGGCGGTGAAGTGAGAGGAACGCCGGGAACGTTCCCCCGCCTTCTCCTAATGGACACGTATGGAGGGCAGAGGAAGAACCCGCGCTAGGTCGCTAGCCAAGCTGCACTACAACACCCAAGATGCATCTGGGCTCCGGTTTCGTTGAGCGCTTCGCGTTGGGCACGCGCTGCACTGTGGGGGTTGCGTTTCCAAAGAGTGCTATCCATAGAGCAGGGGTGGCCAAACTCGCTCCGTGTAAGAGCCACATAGAAACATTGTCATGTTTTAAGAGCCGCAGGACATGAACGTCAGATGTTTGAGAGCCGCAAGACAGGGAGGGAGGGAAAGAAAGCAACTTTTAAATGCACTCTTTAAATAAAGCTGGCTTGGCTTGGAGAATGATTTAAAGAGTGAAATGCTTTCTTCAAGCTGGCTGACAGGGTGGTGGGGGTTCCAAGAGCCGCACAATATGTGTGAAAGAGCCACATGTGGCTCCCAAGCCACAGTTTGGCCACCCCTGGTATAGAATGTTTTCTTAGAGTGGAGTCGAGTAGCTCTCTGCAAAGGATTGCGTTGTTAGTCTGATGCAGTGAGAATAAACAAGAATAAATAAATAAGAATAAAGATTTAACTTCCAGTTCTAAGGATCTTGTAACTGCACCACCAGCGTAAAATATTCCCTGCAGCAATTCCAATGTGTCTGAAGAAGTGTGCGTGCATTCGAAAGCTCACACCTTGAATAAAACTTTGTTGGTCTTAAAGGTGCCTTAGGACTCAACATTTGTTTTGCACCGCCACTCATTAAAGTTATGGGCCTCCTGCCCCCGTAAAATACGCCGTTGCATATTGTTTGGGGAGTTTTCAAAATCCTTATATAACCCCCGCCACTTTACCCCGAATTCTGTCTGGGAGATAAAAAGATTCAGTCAAGACTTTGGGCTACCAGAGTATGCAGTTTTAATAAGATGATCATCCTTATGCTAGCAAGAGAGCCAACCTTGTTTCTTGAACAAGATTCAACGTATGCATTGGTTTTTCTGTGCCTGGCTGTCAGGCCATTGCGAATTTTAAAAGGGGACTGCCCCCTCAACAAGTTCTGATTTTGTAGATTGCACGGAATGGGCGAGTCAGGGCCCAGTTAAGAACCACTGATTTGCAGTAGTGTACTTGCACACAAAAGCTTATCTCTTGAATAAAACTTTATTGGTCAAAGGTGCCACTGGACTCAAATTTTGTTGTGCTGCTTCGGACCAACCACCTGAAAGCCTTGAAGCAGTAAATTTAAGGAAGGTAGGCAAAAATTTCACCACTCAGCTTGGATCAAAAGATAAAACTGCAAGAGAAAACCACATCAAGCACAGGAGGTGTACTCACACGCAAGACAGCCTTTATTGTCATATATAAAAATATAAAATAGAGGGTAGTCCAGGTTACAGATTAAGAGAGTACAAAATCCATACGGAATAAAATTAGGATTATAAAATAATAAGTAGCAACATAGTAAAACCTGATACATAGTACTATTTATCAGGACCAGTAACCATAGCTCTTTAAAAAAACTGCTACTAATTCAGTTATTTCCAGATCAGAATTATCAAGCCAAAAAAGCACCAAAATCATCAGAGGTCTCTAAAATTTGGGCCAATATGAGGTATAAAAGATCCCGGCAGGATGCCAAATAGAGAGGACACTGGAGAAGAATATCGGCGACAGTCTCATCACAATCCATTTTACAGGGACAGCACCTACTTGAATAGGAGTCCCTTGGCATCTGCCAATAAAATGGCAAAGGAGGTGTAATAGTGCTTCTTCCCCCCCCGCCTCCTGCCCCAAGTGTGCTAACCTGTAAGCCATTTGAAGTCACCACTGGATGGTGAGAAAGCAGAATTGAAATGAGCACTTAAAATATGTGATTTTTGTGTGCTCTAGCCCTGTTTCTTTTTGCATTCTACTAATAATTCCAAGTTAAAAGAAAACCTGACCACAGGGTTTTTTAAGTCGAAGTGATAGGAAGTTTGCTAGACCAAAAAGAAAAGGAAAACCTGACCACAGAATTTTTTAAAGTTGAAATGATGGGAAGTTTGCTAAACCAATCCACTATGTGCAGGGCTCTTTTTTGTTAAATACTGGGTTCAATGCATGAGGAGGCTGGTTGCCTAGTGATCAAAGCTCTTTATTAGTGATTCAGCATGTCACTAAGTGACTACAAAATACTCCTAGCGCCAGAACATGTGGCAATGTTTACAGTTGGGTCAGGGGAAGCCCAGCCTCCAAGAAGCAGAAAATATCCTGTGATTGTGCCCTTTTTGGATCCTTCATTAGAATATGCATACTCATTGGCAGATCCTAGGATCCTCTGATACTGCCTTCCAATTGGCCGGTTTGAATTATGCAGCTAATCGGGATGCAGATCTTTCGATCCTCTCAGTCTATTGTGTTGCGCCTCAAGCTCAGGACACAACACTCAACACATCCAGGCAGGCCTTCCCATACATAACACCCCTCCCCCCCGGCCCGGGGCTAAGGATTCTGCTGAGACCATCAGTTTGTACAGTGGTGTGCAACCTGGTTCCTCAGACAGGGCCGGCTCTGCTGGTGGTAGTGGGGTTCTTTCTGGCATGCTGTCGGGGGGGGGGGGCAGCTGGTGTTGACTTCCTCCGGGTCTGTGTGAGAACGCAGTTGGTCAAGGTGGCATCGGAGGTTGAGGCCACCCTCTGTCACAACCTCGAAGGACATGGATCTGTCACCCTTGAAATCCGAATACAAAAATAATCCAAAACCCGACAACAGGCAATTATGGAGGAAATTAAGTCCCACGTAGGTATCTTTAGCCCCAAGTTCTCCAAACGAAGACCTAGGCGCTTTATTTTCTCCGTTTCAATTTCATACGAATCTTCAACAGTGGTTAGGCTAAAAATATTTACAAATACAATTATGATTATTATGCTTATACAAAAATAATTATAAATTAATATTGCATCGTTAATTTAATGTAACAGGCTGACCTTTTGTTATCTGACGTATCATTCAAGTCACATCCAACAATATTTTTTGTATCCTGTTCTGTACAATATAACAAATAAAATAAAATGTAAAGTAATATATTATTTATTATTTATGTATTGGACACTAATCCACTGACTATTCTATAATAAACCATTATTATGAAACTGACCTGCCGAGAGATGATGTTCAAGTCACATCACAACTTGTCTTTTTTGTTCTGTTTTGTTTCTTATTCTGTACAATGTTACCAATAACAAGAATTTTAATTTTAAATTTCTGTAGATAATATTGATATTTATTACTTATTTAGGATAAATACTGACATTTTTGCATTACCCCCTAGATTTGATTCTGTTAGAGATCAGCTTGAACCACCTCTAACAGACACCTGGCCCCCAGTACTCCCAGAAACTGTCAGCTCTTTAACTGAACAAATGTGCTCTGGAAAAGCCCCGGGGCCCGATTTAATATCGGTTGATTTATTAAAAACCAGCTTACCCTGGTGGCCCCTCTTTTTACCCAAATTAATATCACAGGTCTTGTTCCTGAATCCTGGAGGCATGCGATAATAGTTCCAATATACAAAAAGGGTCCTATAAATGACCTTGCAAACTATCGACCTACCAGTTTGCTTTCATCAATTGGTAAAGTGTATGCTTTTTTTTTACTTCAAAAACTATCGAACTGGATATAATCAGAAAATATTTTATATCCTGAGCAAGCTGGATTTAGAAAAGGTGTCTCAGTCACGGACCATTGTCTTTTATTGAGTCATTTGGCTAATAAATATTCATCTTACAAAGGAGGCCGCTTGTATGCTGCCTTCATGGATTTGAGAGCTGCGTTTGACTCAGTCTCGGTCCTGCCTTTGGCTTAAACTGGCAAATACCTCAATTGGTAAAAGGTTGCTTTGGCTGATCTCCAAACTATATGAGAACCCTACTGCCCAAATCCACTGTGGGTTGGAGGGCCAGCTCACCAACAGTATCCCTTTGTTAAAGGGTGTTAAACAAGGCTGTTAGCGCTTTCCCTTTTTAACCTTTACATTAATGACATGATCCCATACATAAAGGAAACAGTACATCATGCTCCAGGACTGGCTGGCCAGGAAATTCCCATTTTGCTTTATGCAGACGATACAGTCCTTTTGTTGAGGTCAGAGGTAGGTCTTCGGAAAATGCTAAAATCATTTATAAGGTATTGCTCTCAAGAGGGGCTGTCAATAAACTAGAATAAATCCAAAATAATGGTCTTCTCAAGCCAACCCTCCTGTAGAAGGAAACACTGGTCTGTCGTGGGTGAGAAAATAGAACAGGTGACCCAGTTTAAGTATCTGGGAGTGACATTCAGTCACAGTCTATAATGGAAGCCTATTATTAATGCAGCATCAGAGATTGCTAAAACAAACTCAAACGCTATCCTTAGATATTTCTTCTCTGGGAGGGGCGGGGTCAGTATGTGCCAATGGCCATTGCAGTTTTTAATGCTAAAGTAACTTCTCAGATTTTATTTGGCATGGCCATTTGGATTAATGCAGTTTCTGAATCCCTTGATCGTATACTTCTTTATTTTCTGCACAGGATGGCAGGGGCTCCTAGGTGTCTGGCTGAAACCGCACTTAAAGTGGAATTTGCCCAACACTCTTTGGAGTCTAGAGCCTGGATTGCAGCTTTTAAATTGAGACTAAAAGTCTTTTATCTAGCACCAAATGCCCAAGGTGGCCTCTTACATCTCCTAAAGGAGGACAATTACAAAAGCAGTTGGGGAAGATATCTAGATACCACATTTGAGTTATTGGGCTTTCCTCCAACAGCCTGGAATAGTTTAACTTACCAGGAAGCTTTGAAGCGGACTAGAACGAAGGTGATCAATCTTGACCGTGCTAGTACTTTAAATTGAGCAAGATGCAGATGTTCCACTCTTGCCCTAGGTATTCCTATGAGTCACTTCCTTCATATACTAGGTCCCTAAAAACACCTAGTCATAGATGTGCTTTCACTCTTGCTAGGCTTAACTCTTTTCTCACCGCTGAGTTGACAGGTCGTTTTTCTAGAGTCCCGTACTCAGATCACTTATGTGATTGCGGGTCTGGAACTGCAGAAACACTTGGCCATCTTCTATTACATTGTCATCAGTGGTCGATTCCTAGATCAATTTGGATAACTCCTGTTCTTATTAAACATCAACTACCAACTGAACTTTGGGTGGTCCTTTATTTGCTGGCAGATACTAATCCTGAAACCACCTATTTTGTTACAACATTTTTAACAATAATCTTATCTGCCAAATGACAGAAATCTGGATTGATCTGATGGTAATGGAAACTGGCATATTCGTGGTTATCATGACAGTTTTAGGTTTACTTAACTGTACGATAGGTTTGATTAGAAATTCCTGTTTTAATATTTTATTCACTTTTAGATTTGAATATTTTGACTGTAACGTTTGAACTCTGTGAATATGGTCAGTTCTGTTGTATACCCATACATGTTTTGACGATTGTTACATCCTGATTGAGCTTAAAACCTTTGGTCATAGAAGCTAATAAATTAAATGGAAATGGTATTTAGGATTAATCACTTTAACCAGGCTAACCTTATGTATCAAGTCCTGGATGTCAAGGAATTCTTCTTCTTATCTAAACATAAATAAATTTCAACTCATCCGTCTTCATAATATTATAATTATGTTATAATGTTATTGCAATATATTTCATAAATTCCAGAGGCTTACCACCCTTATTCCGAGCTCATTCAATGGAGTCACGCTACAGAGTGAGAGACGTCTTAGTATGTCTGCATTTCTACTGATTAAGTACACACCCTAGGTACAACCTTGTAATCCGGACAGGAAACCAGGCTGGGCTGCCCACAAAGTTCCTCTCTTAGACCGGGTCCCCAGGAGCAAAACCTCTAGGAGCCCGGCGGACCTCTGTAGAGGGTAGAAAGCCCAAGGCTCTATTCAGGTGGACTCAGTCAAGGATGGTGGAGAGCTGCCAGCCCATAAGGAGTTTGGCTGGGCTGCGGCCTGTAGAGGTGCAAGGGATGGTCCTCTGGCCCAAAAGGAATTCAGCCAAACTGGCTTCCCAGTCCCCCTGGATGATACAGGTAAGCAAGTCCTTGGTAGTCTGGACCATCTGCTTTTTTTGAGCAGGAATACACAGGAAAGCAGTTTCTACTGGCTTGGCACAAGGGGGTGTGGCCTAATGTGCAAATGAGTTCCTGCTGGGCTTTTTCTACACAAAAAAAGCCCTGGCTATGTGTCTGACTCATTTAACTCAGTTAAAACCATGTTGTACCTTTGTGCATTTCCCATATCACAGTCTGAAAGGTGGAATAAGCAAAATGTAACGATGCACTTTATAATGTTCCCTGCCTACAGTGTGAATTCTTGTGCTTCATTTTGAGAGGTTGCACAGCATATATTTCGAACAATATTTTTCAAACATTGTATTGATTGAATCAAAAAGAAAGGAAAACAAAATACATTGCAGAAGACCAAAGTGTTTGAGCTTTACATTGCTATTTCAAAGGAAAACCAAAGAAAACAAAACTAAACCGCACATCTCTACCTAATATACTACTGTTTGTTCTCAAGTTCCAATTTAATATTGATCTCATGATGCATATTTATATATCCTTTCATCTACAACACAGAATCTCAGCCCTTATCTTTTCTTCTTGTTTAATCCTGTTATTATACTGAATGTATGGTTGCAAAAAGAGAGCCAGTTTGATGTAGTGGTTAAGTGTGTGGACTCTTATCTGGGAGAACCGGGTTTGATTCCTCACTCCTCCACTTGCAGCTGCTGAAATGGCCTTGGGTCAACCATAGCTCTTGCAGAGCTGTCCTTGAAAGGGTAGTTTCTGGGAGAGCTCACTCAGCCTCACCCACCTCACAGGGTGTCTGTTGTGGGGGGAGAAGATAGAGGAGATTTTAAGCCGCTCTGAGTCTCTGATTCAGAGAGAAAGGCGGGGTATAAATCTGCAATCTTCTTCTTCTTCTTCTTCTTCTTCTTCTTCTTCTTCTTCTTCTTCTTCTTCTTCTTCTTCTTCTTCTTCTTCTTCTATATTTTGATGTCATCTTAGGCAGAGCATTCCTTTCTCACGCCTACTTATGTACAGTGATTTTCCCCCCTGTATACCAAAAGAACCATGCCTTCCACAACCAAATTTCTCTGTAGGCATCATGGTCTTGGTGACCTTGGGGAGGCAAGACTAGCCATGGTCTTGCCCTCCTTTTTACTGTTGCTGCCACCACCTCAGGTAAAATCCATCCACACACACAAACATGGGTTCTGAAGCAAACCTCACAAGGTTGTATTACTGTAGCATGCCACATAGCTGAGGCAGGTGGATAAGGATTTGTACAATCCCTCTTAATTAAACCACTTAATTTCAACAAGAAGGTACACACTCTTCCTGACCTGGATAGCCCAGGCAAGCCCGATCTCATTAGATTTTGGAAACTAAGCAGTCTTGAATGTGGTTAGCACTTGGAGGGGAGACTATCCTTGAAACACCCACTCAAGAGGACAGAGGCAGGATTTCAGACGCCTCACTGAATAGTCTCTGGGCTCCCAGTAGGGGTAAGGCACCAGAGGTTAACATGACTTTCAGGTGCAGATACATACACATACCCCTTAAATATACAAAAATTTTAAAAAAATGGCAAACAAGGTACTAGAAGGACAGATCTAGCTGCACTAAGGAAAATAAATAAAAGGACAGTTACTAACTAGGCACTCATGAAGCTGCCTTTTTCTGAGTCCATCAAGTTCAATGCTGTCTACTCCCCCAGGCAGCTGGATCGCCAGTAGCTGTCCTTCATTTCACCTTCCACCTGGACCCCTTTCACTGGAGATGTTATAATAACATAGGATAGGGCTGCCAAGCCCCCGATCCGGGCGGGGGTTCCCCTTCCTGGGAGGTTCCTAACTCACCAGCCCACATTAGGGCAGCGGGGGGAACCTCCCCCTACATCGCTGGTGCGATGACGTCATCACCCCGGTGATGTATGTGTAGATTGTCTGGCAGCCACAAGTTCTAGCTCTTAGCATTGTGCTAGTGACGGGCTAGACTTATTTTTAGGGCCTGAGAGAGCTCAGAAAGAACTGTCACTGGCCCAGGGTCTAGTGCAGGGGTGGCCAAACTGTGGTTCGGGAGCCACATGTGGCTCTTTCACACATACTGTGTGGTCTTGTGAGCCCCCACCATCTCTTTGGCCAGCTTGGACAAGGCATTTATTTCTTTAAATCACTTCTTCAAGGAAGGCCAGCTGGCGGCTTAGAGAATGCATTTAAAGTTAAAGTTGCTTTCTTTCTACCTCTTCCTCCCTCCCCCATCTATTTGCCTGCCTGCCTTCCTGTCTTGCGGCTCTCAAACATCTGATGTTCATGTCTTGTGGCTTTTAAACATCAGACATTTATTTTATGTGGCTCTTACATTAACCAAGTTTGGCCACCCCTGGTCTAGTGTTTAGATGGGTGACCTCTAAGGCAGCGTTTCCCATTTGCAGGGTCACGACCCGCTACTGGGCCACGCAAGCCTCAATACCGGGTCACCAGGGGCGACAGCCCCTGCACCCATCCCCTATTTATCTTCAGCGGAAACAAAGAGGGCGGGGAAAGCTCCTGGGCAGCGCACAGTGTCTGTATCATTCCCTGAGCATCCTCCGCCCGGACCATGGGGGGAAAACTGGGCCACAGGGGGGGAAAGTTTGGGAAACCCTGCTCTAAGGAATACCGGGGTCCTGAGGCAAAGGCAGCAATGGCAAACTACCTCTGAAAGGGCTCTTGCCTTAAAAACAAGTCTCGCTCGCCACCTAGTGGTGCATAATGCCACTCCTTTGGATTTAGTCACGAGCAAGGTGGAATCCCCTTTTAGGATTGCCCAGGGCCGGATCTAGTGGGATTGCCAACCTCCCAAGGGGGGCCTGGATCTCCTGGAATTATATCTGATCTCCAGACTACATCAAATGCTTATAATTTATTCATTTAAAACATTTTATTCCATTTCTCCCGGAGAAAAGGGCTGCTTTGGTAGGTGGTCCCTACCAAAGTCCCTCCCCTCCCAGAATTCTGCTCTCCTGGGCTCTACTTTCAAATCTCCAGGTATTTCGGAATCCATTATTTGAGTAGAGTAGGATTGCCAAATCCAGGTAGGGAAACTCCTGGAGATTTGGGAATGGAGCCTGGGAAAGACAGGGAGGGACCTCAGAGGAGCACAATGCCATACATCAGAGGTGGCCAAAGTTGCTTAATGTAAGAGCCACATAGAATAAACGTCAGATGGTTGAGAGCCACAAGGCAGGAAGGCAAATAGATGGGGGAGGGGAAAGGGATAGAGAGCCGGAAAGAAAGCAACTTTAAACGCATTCCCCAAGCCGCTGGCTTGGTTTAGAGAACTGATTTAGAGAGAGAAATGGCTTCTCCAAGTTAGCTGACTGGGCAATAGGGCCTTCAAGAGCCACGCGATATGTGTGAAAGAGCCACAGCTTGGCGACCCCAATGCCATATATAGAGTCCATCCTCCAAAGTATCCATTTTCTCCAGGGGAACTGAAGCCTGGGGAGGAGCTGCAATTCCGGGGGATCCCCAGGTCCCACCTGGAGGCATCCCTACACGGCGGTAACAGCTCGACCTGTCTGTGCTCAGAGGGCGAAGCCTCCCCCCCTCCCTCCCCGGGAGATAAAACAAGAAGAAATATCCCCCCGCCGCCTTTGGCGTCACAATCGCGAAGCCTCAATGGAACTCTCTCCCGCCTTGCTCGCCTGCCCGCCCCTCGGCTAGGACTAGGAGTGGCCCGGAGCTGGCGGCGAGGGAGAGGCTGCAAGCACGAAAGTGACTTCTTCGTCCGCCCTGGAGGCTGCTGCCGCCTTTGGGTTCTCTGTCCCGGAAAAGTCGCCAGCGAAAGCTGCCCAGCAGCAGCCATGGGGGAGAACGCGGTGCGAATCCTAAATCCTTGCCGCGAAGGTCAGTCGCTTCGCTCCTCTATAGAGCGAAATTCTCGAAAGGGGTGTCGGGGAGGAGGGCTTGGGAAGCCATTCCGAATTCTGCCCTTCAGAAACGCGCCATTCTGGGGGTGGGTGGTAGAGCATCCTTTGCACATGCTCAGAGGCAGGGGTCGCTTTGTAGAAAAATAGGTGGTGGAGCTCATCCAGGGATTGTTCTGCAGCTGCACCTGCTATTCGATGGGCAAGGTGGGGAGGAGGAGGAGGAAGAGGAGGGGGAACCGTCAGAAAGGTTCAGGAGCTGTGCTCCTGTGAGCTCCTGCTGAATTCAAGGCCTGTTCAGAGGCATTTGCAAAAGGAAGCCCTGACTGGGTTTCTGAACAAAACAAAAGCCCACTCTCCTACTTGAAAGGCTACTGTTTTTCTTTGCATTTTCTTCACATTGAGGACTGCTAGTAACAACAACCCTGAGAGGTACCTTAGGCTGCGTGTGCGACTGGCCGAAGGTGATCCAGCCAGCTTCCATGGCAGAGCCAGGATTTGAACTTGGGTCTCCTCCACTTCTCTGATAATCTCACTCACCATTGCAGCAGGCTGGCTGTTAGACTTACATGGCTGTGGTGGTGGAATGTGCTATGCAGGTGCCGCCAATTTAAGAGTATCCCTGCACGGTTTCCAAGGCGACACACTGACGGGCGCTGGGCTTCTGGGGCGCCAGGTTGGGCACCCCGTGTGATTTGGTGACATCATCAGTGGGGGGGAGGGTGACAGAAGTTAGCTTTGCCTAGGGTGCCAGACAATCTAGATGGCCCTGCACACGGACACAGGGGGGGGGGGGTTGCCATTGCCTGCCGCTGCGTAACATCCCTGGACTTCCTTGGCATCCAAGTAATGACCCTGCGTGGCTTCTGATGAGACTTCACTGCACTAGCCAGGGCTGTCCCAAATGAAGAAAACAGCTGGACTGAGAGTTACAGTGGCTGAAGGAGGTAAGGAAATAGCTGTAAAAGTTAAAATGAAACTGAGAGACAACAATTGCAGGTGCAAAGGCCATGCTTTCAAAGTTCCAGGGAAGTTGGGCATAACCTATTTCGCATGCAGAGTGTCTTGCCTTCCCTACAGGTCTGCCAGATGCAAGTTGGGGGGGGGCAAAGGTTTACTCTGTAAGAAGAAGAAGACGACCGCAGATTTATACCCTGCCCTTCTCTCTGAATCAGATCGGCTTACAATCTCCTATATCTTCTCCCCCCACAACAGACACAGCAGAGTGGTTAAGTGTGTTGGGCTTTATCTGGGAGAACCGGGTTTGAATCCCTATTCCTTAACTTGCAGCTGCGGGAACGGCCTTGGTTCGGCCATAGCTCTCACGGAGGTTGTCCTTGAAAGGGCAGCTTCTGGGAGAGCTCTCTCAGCCCCACCCACCTCACAGGGTGTCTGTTGTGGGGGAAGAAGATAAAGGAGATTGTAAGCTGCTCTGAGACTGATTCAGAGAGAAGGGTGGGGTATAAATCTACGGTCTTCTTCTTTGCTGCCCTGGGATAGGCCATTTCAACTTGTTAATGGTAGGCTAATGGAAGATTGTGGAAGACAGGAGGGCCTGGCATGACTTTGTCCATGGGGTCGCAAAGAGTCGGACTCGACTGTGTGACTGAACAACAACAAATAATGGTAGGCTGACCTGCTATTCCAGTGGTGGCTATTCCACATGTGGCTCTTTCACACATATTGTGTGGCTCTCAAAGGCCCCCTGCCCTGGCCCCATCAGCCAGCTTGGCGAAGGCATTTCTCACTTTAAATCACTTCTCCAAGTCAAGCCAGCCAGCAGCTTGGATAATGCATTTAAAGTTAAAGTTGCTTTCTTTCCACCCCTCTCCATTTATTTTCCTTCCTTCTTGTGACTCTCAAATATCTGTGGTTCTGAGACATGTGATGTTCGTGTCTTGCAGCTCTCAAACATCTGATGTTTATTGTGTGTGGCTCTTACGTTAAGCAAGTTTGGCCACCCCGTTCTATTCAGTATAAGAGGTTAATGCACTGGATGAAGGGTTGATTGGTCCCTGTTTATTTCAAGGCAGAAGGGGGGTATAATATAACATTTCTAGGAGCAGCGTGGTCTTTGAGGATGAATGTTGTTCATTTGTTACGTTCTACAATCATTTCAATAGCCCCGTGGTACAGAGTGGAAAAGCTGCAGTACTGCAGTCTGAGCTCTCTGCTCACGACCTGAGTTCGATCCCGGCGGAAGCTGGGCTCTAGTAGCTGGCTCCAGGTTGACTGAGCCTTCCATCCTTCTGAGATCAGTAAAATGAGCACCCAGCTTGCTGGGAGGAAAGTGTAGATGAATGGGGAAGGCAATGGGAAACCACCTCGTAAAAAGTCTGCCGTGAAAACATCGTGATGCAACATCACCCCAGAGTCAGAAACAACTGGTGCTTGCACAGGGGACTACCTTTACCTTTTCTTTTACAATCATTTGATCTAGACTTTGGAAATGTTGGCAGTGATGAGTCGATAATTTGTTTTTTCTTATGAGGGCGGTACCAAGTTATGAAAACCAAGATAATGGACCTTTAATAGGACAGCTGTTGCTCATTAAAACCCTGTGTTAGAGTAACTGGCTGAACTAGTTGGAGTCCATTGCTTAATAAGCATGCCGCTTGGATGCCTGGGCATAGTGTCCATGTGCTATGGAAACTCCTGGTAGAAATTCAATATCTCGTGAACAGGGATGCCAACCTACAGGTCATACAAAAATACAAAAATACAAAATATTGTGCACAAATACTCTTAACTGGTGTAAATAAAGTTCTATTATAATGAAATGAACAGCCTACAACAGTGGGCATACATTCATACAGTATAAATAGAAATAGAAAACAACAGTCTCAAAACAATATTCCAAGGAGGACCCCACACAGTCACAGAGTTTTCAAAATGAGTACAATGACTCAAAAATAAAGTTCCACAGGAGTCCCTCCGTTGTTTGTTGACTTCTGAAGGACAAATTCTAGCCTTCACGCAAACCCCGGATTTGATTGCGTTCCGCTGCTCCTGCAGCTTCCTCGTAAGTCAACTGTAAACAACAAAAGTGACCGATAAAAACCACCCTAAACCCAAGTGATTTTAACAAAAACATACAGATACAGTAGGTAAAACAACCTGAAAAATCCAGCCAAGTTCTTTCTCAAACGCCCATTTTGATATCTTAATTTGCAGCTTGGGCTGCCAGAGCCCACGGCTTTTTTTAAAGGGACGGACACAGCTGTTGTTGTTTAACCATTTAAAAGAGACCACACCACACTCTCCAACATTTAAATGGTTAAACAACAACAGCTGTGTCCGTCCCTTTAAAAAAAGCCGTGTGTGCACAATATTTTGTATTTTTGTATTTTTGTATTTCATATATTGTGCTGCCACTGTTCTTTTGCAACCTACAGGTCATGGCTGGAGATCTCCCACTATGACAACGGAGATCAGTTCACCTGGAGAAAAATGGCCGCTTTGGAAGTTGGACTTTATGGCATTATGCCCCAAACCCCACCCCTCTCAGACTCCATCCACCCCCTCCTTGCAAATCTGCAGGTATTTCTAGGGTTTCCAAGTCCAATTCAAGAAATATCTGGGGACTTTGGGGGTGGAGCCAGGAGATATTAAGGGTGGAGTCAGGAGCAAGGTAGTGACAAGCATAACAGAACAAAAGGAATTCTGGCCTTCACATTTAAAGGGGCCGCACAGCTTTTAAATGCCTTCTCTCCATTGGGAATAATGAAGGATAGGGCACCTTGTTCGGGGGCTCATAGAAGTGGACCCCCTGGTCCAATCCTTTTGAAACTTGGACAGTGTTTTGAGAAAAGGTACTAGATGCAATGCTGAAAATTTGTTGTTTCTGCCTCAAAAAACAGCCCCCCCCCACAGAGCCCCAGATACCGGTGGATCAATTCTCAAAGAAACCCTTTGGGAATTGGTCTCCATAGGGAATAATGGAGTGCTCAGCAGACATCCCCCCCCCACTGCTTTCTGATGACTCTGAAGTGGGGAGAGGGTCTCCAAACCAGGGGATCCCTTGCCCCCCCTTGGGGATTGGCAGCCCTAGGTATTTCCCAACCTGGAGCTGGCAGTGCTGTTCATGGATACTGTGCCCAGTAGTAGATGAGATGGTTTGCATTACACAGACCTGATCAGAGATCAATGGCTTGGATTCTAAGCCTATTTCCCACTGGTGCAGCGACCTCTTCTTTTGCGGAGGCAATCGTTGGGCATCAGGCATTTATGTTCACAAAGCGCCAGTGCCTTTCAGTGAGCTGGGAAGTGCTTAGTGACAGAGGAATGCATTTGGTGGAAGAGGATCTCCGCCACACAAAAACAGGGAACGGGCATAAGCAGAAAGCAAGCTTAGGATCTGAGCCCATATAAATAACGGTTGCCATTGAGAGGAGGAGCTGTGGGTCTCTCCAAGAGCCTCTGCATCGTCCCAGGTTCAATCCCGGCATCTCCAAAGGACCAGGTAGGTGGTAGTGTGGAAGACCACTGCATGCACCTGTCTCTGTGTTACTTGAGGCTGTAGAGAGCTGCTGCCAGTCTGAATAGGCATTAATGACCTTGATGGATCAAGGGGCCTGGTTTAGTGTAAGACAGCTTCATGATAAAGGGGGTAAAGCTCATGTGAACATAAACTGTCAAAAGCCAACATCTGAAGCAGTGTAGCTGTATTGTGGTGCTGGAGGAGACTCTTGAGAGTCCCTTGGACTGCAAGAAGATCCAATCAGTCAGTCCTAAGGGAAATCAACCCTGACTGTTCCCTGGAAGGTCAGATGCTGAAGCTGAAGCTCAAATACTTTGGCTACCAAATGAGGAGCACTCACTGGAGAAGACCCTGATGCTGGGAAAGACAGAAGGCAAAAGAAGAAGGGGACGGCAAAGGATGAGATGGCTGGACAGTGTTACTGATGTCACTAAAATGAATTTGATCAGATTTCGGAGGATGGTGGAAGACAGGAGGGCCTGGCGTGACTTGGTCCATGGGGTCGCAAAGTCGGACTCGACTGTGCAACTGAACAACAAAGCTGTATTGATTAACCAACACTGATCTCTGGTCAGATGTACACACAAGAGATGGTATCGTAAAAAGCTAAGCATTGTGCATGACCCAAGGAGCAAAGGAATTACACATCGACGTAAGCTTTCTTAAATTCATTCATTTCTATCCAGCTTTTCTCCCTAGCGGAAGCCCAAAAAAACGTATAATACAAAAATCAAATATAACAAACAGGAAGGCAGGGCCAGCCCTAAACTGTCTGTTACCCTAGGCAAGGCTAATGTCTGGTGCCCCCCCCCCCCGATAATGTCACTGAGTCACATGGGGGTGGCCAATTTGGCACCCCCAGAAGGCTGGCACCCTAGGTAGTCACCTAGTTTGCCTAGTGACAGGGCCGGCCCTGCAGGAAGGGGAAGGAATGAATGACTTTTAACCACAGAGGAAGCCTCACTCACACTCTTAACGCTCCTTACAAATGGATCTTCCTGGTATCTTTCCTGAAGGCCAACAGCCCTTTGGCTCATCTCCCTGGCAATACTCCCTCTAAGCTGTGAGCAAAAATTCTACTTTGTGAGCTACTGGCATTAAATCTGTGAGCTACTGCATAAATTAGTGTGCTCTGGGGTCATCCTTCCTGAGCTAAGACAAAAATGTGTGAGCTGGAAGCTGAAAATCTGTGAGCTAACTCACACTAAGCACACTTAGAGGGAACATTGCTCCCTGGTCATGCTTAGACCATTAGTATCTGTGGACACACAGGCCTCGCTGAGGTGCTTCTTATTGCTAGCAGTACCCAAACTGAAAACTGCATTGTCATTTGACTGCTTTCTACTCCTTCCTTGCCTTTCTCTTCTTCCTTGTGTACATAGTAAAAGCGAGTTATGAATAAAAATAGAGCTGAAATTATCGTGGACGACTGTCAGCTTGTGTGTGTTTGCTCACCGTCTTTCTCGTTCTGTTTTCACAAACTCTTGCCTACAAAGGTTTGTGCTGTATTAATCGCTGGTGGCAAGCAGTTCTGTGGTCAAGCTGCTACTTGAGAAATGGTAGGCTGTAACACTGCAAGTTCCTTCCTGGTATGTTTGGCCATAACCTGTGCCCTCCCCTATTTTCTACAGTACATTAAATGTTCAGTAAAAACAGAAAGAGAAGGGAGGCCTGTAAGAAATGAAGGACTTTGTGCTGTCTCTTAGCCTCAGAGAGCCAGTTTTGTGTAGTGGTTAAGTGTGCGGACTCTTATCTGCGAGAACCGTGTTTGATTCCCCACTCCTCCACTTGCACCTGCTGGAATGACCTTGGGTCAACCATAGCTCTTGCAGGAGTTGTCCTTGAAAGGGCAGCTGTCATGAGAGCCCTCTCAGCCCCACCTACCACAAAGGGTGTCTGTTGTGGGGGGGGGGGGAAGGTAAAGGAGATTGTGACCGCTTTGAGATTCAGGGTAGAGGGCGGGATATAAATCCAGCATCATCATCATCACTCAGTAGGAGAGCACATGACTTGTGTGGAAAAGGGCTGTGTTCAATTCCTGGCTTCTCCAGTACCAGAACTAGTAAGGAATCCCACAAGAAATCCTGGAGAAGTTCTGCCTGTCAAAATACCTGGTATAGGTGAAATGGAACAATGTTCTGTCTTGGTGGAAGGCAGCTTCTTATATATTCACATACATAAGGACAAGTAAAATGCTTTACTTCTGTGGGGAAAAGGTGTGTTAAGATGATTTTAAAATTCCACATCGGCTCATATACCCTATTTCTCTAAGCAGTAGTTCTAGAAATGGTTTTATAAGATTATCTTCCTTGTACATGGACAGTATGGGAGACCTGTATATTTCATAGCATCTCTTTACAGGGTGAACCAAAAGCCAGGCCCTTTTTGAATTGGTGCAGCACTAGATGGGTGCATAAAGCTTTACATAACATGAAATGACTAGCAAAACCCTAACCCTTGTAGATAGTACTAATCCCAGGCAATACCACTCCAGAATCCCAGTATTCTAGCTATGGCTGCTGTCAGCAAGAAATCTCTCAGCAGTGTTTTCAAACTAGCTCCAAATGGAACTTTTTTCTTTTGTTGTCTTAGCAAATAGATGATTTCAAAACTTGTTTCTTCTGCCCACCAACAGCCCCAAGATAGGTGTGGTGCAGGATAAATATTGGTGGCTTGGAGATGCTGCAGCCTTCAGGAGCCAAGCTTTACAAAAAGCTGCAAGGATGGGGAACTGTGCCTTTCATCAAATGAGCTCTGTTGAAACCTTTCTTCACTGCCTTTGGGATTTGGCTGGCTCCAATGAAATAAGTATTTTTCCCCGTCCTTCTTTCCTAGGTGATGTGTTTCCTCTGATTTGCCCCAATGCCTATCATGCATGGTGTCAAATATTCAACGTATCTGCGCTGCCAGCGTCTTTCTTTGTTTCTTCTGGCCGATACCCCAATGAGACAAAGTTGAAGCTTTCCGCAACAACAGGAAGCAAATACAGCTTATTTGTAGGTACAGCCTTAGCCATAAGCTCCAGTATCTTCATTGGCTCCAGTTTTATACTGAAAAAGAAGGGCCTTTTGCGATTAGCTGAAAAAGGAGCCCTAAGAGCTGGTAAGAAATGTTTTCTGGTTTACAATTTTAAAATGCAAAAATCAAAAGGACGGTTTTGGGGGTATTTTTGTTTTTTGGAATGTACCTTTAATTATATTCTTGTCAAGATATTACGTGAAGTCCTGGCTATCCCTGATGTGGCTAGCCCACTCTCATCAGATCTTGGAAGTTAAGCAGGGACGACATTTGGAAGGGTGACCTCCAAAGAATACCAGAGTCATGATGCAGAGGCACTAAATAACAAACCACCTCTGAAACTCTAGCTCACCACTGTTGGAAGTTGGAACTGGCAACCCTAAATAACTCTGGTTTGAGGGCAAAACTCTATAGTAAAATTTCCTTCAAAACACAATTTTGCCTTCAAACCAGAGCATCACCACACAATGTCCTCAATGTGATGACATCACTTCTGCGTGATGTCATCCTGTTGGGGACATTGTGCAGGGGCAGGGACATTGCTGTTTGTAGGCAAGGTTTTCCCCGCCAGCCAGTTGGCTAGCTGTGGGCAGAAGCCCAAAAAATTGGGGGATCCCCCTCTCCCGCCTGAGGAATGCGAACCCTAACATGCCTATGGGATCCTGTGAGGAATGCATCATGAGAGGTTAGGGAGACATTGGTTCATTCTTTTTCTAATCTAACTGGTATTAACATGGCAACTGTTAACACTCCAAAGCAGAAACAGTCTTCATGCAGAGAGGCTGTTGTCTCGTGAGTCAGCATTCTTTAGGAAGTGAGGCCCCTTTAAAAAGGTAAAGGTAGTCCCCTGTGCAAGCACCAGTCATTTTCAACTCTGGAATGACATTGCTTTCACAACATTTTCACAGCAGACTTTTTTTGAGGTGGTTTGCCATTGACTTTCCCAGTCATCTACCCTTTACCTCCAGCAAGCTGGGTACTCATTTTGCCGACCTCGGAAGGATGGAAGGCTGAGTCAGCCTTGAGCCCTGAACCCAGCTTCCTGAACCCAGCTTCCACCGGAATCGAACTCAGGTTGTGAGCAGAGCTTAGGAATGCAGTACTGCAGCTTTACCACTCTGTGCCACGGGGCTCTGAGACCCCTTTAGGTTACGTTGAGGGATCTATGAGGGGAGCACAAACAGTCCTGTCTAAAGACATCATCGCTTTTCATGGTCTAAGACTTGCTGTTTCTGAATCTCTTCATAGCAATTTCTGGCATCTGAGGACATTAGATAGAAGGACCATTTTTACTTGGTAAATGCCCGTATTCTTCTGGAACAAGAGTAAAATGCAACCTTGGAAAAATTAATAAACTATATTTAGAGCAAGAGAGAAAGTTGGGCAGTTATTGATTACAGATTTGATTTGCAAACTAAGTTATTTCGTTGGCAAAGTGGGAAATATTTACATGGCACAAGATCTGAAAAGGGATAATAGGGGATTTAGAATAATATTTCTAATTTAGCAGTTCTAATTTAGTAGATATATATTAACAGCTTGGCAGGAACCTACCAGTGGTATTTCATTTATTGATTAAAGTACTTACACAATCTGTTGAATGACAGACAACTGTTAAAGATACCACACTATTCATCATGATCTTTATTATTTATTTTCATTTATAGTAATACTTTTTTGGACTAGCTAGAACATAAAAAGTTATTTTAAAAAACAATTTTAGATCTTGTTATGGATGTAAATCTTAAATATTCCTTATGATTTTAAAAAACTTACCCTATAAAATTAATTTTATTTGTTTATTTATCGCAGCAGAAAAACTAAATACAGGTCTACCAAATCACTTTTTTTTACAAAAAATCCCACCAGGAACTTATTTGCATATTAGGCCACACCCCCATGGGGGTCACCATTGTTCCACACTGGGCTTTGTTGTAGAAAAAGCCCAGCGGGAACTCATTTGCATATTAGACCACACACCCTGACTCCAAGCCGACTGCGTTCCTGTGCTTTCCTGCTCCAAAAAAGCCCCTGGTAGAAGGATTTCTGTCTGCAGACCATGAGTTCTTGTTTCCCCCTCCCTCTAGAGCCTGAAATGCTGTGCTTGGAAACAGCATGTGGAGTGCATGATGGGTTTCAGGAGGAGATGGAAAAGTTGCATTCTTCAGGTGGAAATACTTCCCACTGGAAAATATTAGCTGTTCCTAGGAACTTTAACATATCCAAAACATACAGAGTATAGCATTTACATTGAAATGTAAGAGTCTAAGCAGCAAATATAATAGGGGAAAAAATAGAAAATTGGTCAAAGAATGTATTTGAAGGGGGAGGAAAGTACAGAGTTGAAAGTCCAAAGATGCTTTTCTGTTAAGGAAGAGACTCACTTGGGAGTATTGATTTAATCAATCATTGTTCGTATCTATTATTTTATCTTTTATTATATACATTTTATATATCATTATACTGGATATGCTTTTTTATAATAACCATTACCGACAAGATTCACAGTGTGAGCATTTGAGTTTCATAGAACTCTTCCATAGCAGGAGGGAAAGCCAGACAGAAAAAAATGACTATATTAATCTGTGCTGTTACTTTTATGCCAATAAAGGCTGACTTGACTTGGAAAAAAAATGTTACTGAAAGAGCATCACGTAAACCGTATCTACATTTTAAGAGGGTCATCAAGGAAGCCCTTTGCAAACTTACTTGGTTAAAATTCAAGCTTTGTATGAACTATTTTTGAATGTATAGAGGCATGCTGAGATAAAGAATCGACGGTGGGCCGTCTTTGAAAATATAAAACCAAGCAAGAGGTGTAGTGCAGGGCTTTTTCAGAAGCCTCTCTACCTTATTTTCATGAAAAATAATTCTTTTTCAGGACAGGGTGGATATTTGTACCTGAAGGAATGGTTATGGTGGGCAGGGCTGCTGTCAAGTAAGTATATGTGTTAGTTTTGACTCTAGAAAGGCAGTTTGAGATATTACAACTGCTCCTGGAAGTTCCACCATATCTTCCTTTGCAGGGCTTTTATTGTAGAAAAAGCCCAGCAGGAACTCATTTGAATATTAGGCCACACCCCCTGATGGCCCCATTGTTTTGCATAGGGTTTTTTTTTGTAGAGGGAGCCCAGCAGGAATTCATTTGCATATTAGGCCACACACATCCAACACCAAGCCAGCCTGTGCATTCCTGCTCAAAAAAAAGCCGTTCCTTTGCAAAGCAGTCTTAAGTCAGATTTAACAAAGAAGTGTGAACATGTATGCCCCATATCAAAAGGTGGTTGGTTGTGTTCCCCACAAGAAACATTGGCAACAATTCAAACACGTAACAATTTAAACTTGTGAAGCTGCCTGATACTAAGTCTGGCCATTAGTCTGTCGAGGTCAGTATCCTGTGCTCTGACTGGCAGCAGCTCTCCAAGGTCTTTCACATCACCATCTCCTCCTTTTAACCAGAGACATCCAGAACTGACCCTGGGGCTGTCTGCATCGCAGCTCAGTTGCGTCACCATTTGAACTACAACCTCTCCCCTTAGCATTAGCACTTAAAATACACCAATCATCCAACTTCAGAATTTTTCTATTGGCTTTGTGTTGGCGAATCCATTTCTTGCAGTAGGAGGTAAAGCGGATGCAAAAGTAAACATTGTCTGAAATTCTTGTTAGTTTTATCCCTCAGTCTCAAGGGTTTTTCAGCATTTCTTCTGTTTTATTAGTGATGTTCAAGCCTTAATTGATTTGTGGGAGTCCTTTCAGGGGTGTTTATTAACTTTGTACCACTTCTTCTAGCAACAGGTCAGTTACAGATAATTATCAGGTAGGAGGAAGTATTGGTGCAATTGGTTTAGGCAATAAGCAATCTACTAGCGTTTGCTTTTTTCCCTGGCACAACAGCATGCTTGTAACCCTTGGCAAATCCACATTTTTAAAAAATGAACACATATTTCTTTTGCAGTGGGAATAGGAGAAGCGGCAAACTTTGCTGCATATGCCTTTGCACCCGCAACTTTGGTAACCCCATTAGGTGCACTCAGCGTTCTTGTAAGGTTGGTACAGTTCACTTTCCTTATCTGTATAAAGTTCATTTTTCTTAACTGCATATATCCAGTATATTATGTTAAATACTCTGTGGTTCAGTCTAGTTGATGGATCATTCAGGACTGAGCATGGAGCTGTCTGAATTGTACTGAAATTTTGTGCCTGCAAATCTTAATTAGTCTTGAGCTAGGAGTGCCTGCTTACACAGTTGAATGGGTGATGTGTATTGATTGGTTTTTACAATCCCAGTCTGCACATTTCTCTTTGCAAGTAATCTTCCCCACCCCCCAGTTTTCTTAAGTCCTTATGCATATCTTCTACACTACACTTGCCCCTCAGAGGGCGTTTTATTGCCTGCTCTCAGAGGAGGTCAAGAATCCCATCAACTTCAGTAATGAAGCAAGTTTCCTAAGAACCTGAAGGACCGTCTCTCCCCACATGTTCCCCAGAGAGCACTGAGGTCAGGAACACAAAATCTCCTCACTATCCCCGGGCCAAAAGAAGCCCGCCTGAAAGCCACCAGGGAAAGGGCTTTCTCCGTTATGGCCCCCGTATGGTGGAATCAGCTGCCGGAAGAGGTGAGGGCCCTGCGGGACTTAGTGCAGTTCCGCAGGGCCTGTAAGACGACCCTCTTCCGGCTAGCCTATACCTAGCCTACATTTAGCTAGGATAACAACTTGAGGAAACTGGCCAGCCATCTGTTCATAGGAAACTGAATTACTCTGTTTTAATGTTTTAACTGCTTAAATTATTTAATTGTTTTATATTTGAAATTGTTTACTTTTAAGTTTGATTAATGGTTGGAAGCCGCCCTGAGCCATTCGTGGGAAGGGCGGGATATAAATCCCAAATAAATAAATAAATAAATAAAAACTCTGTGGTTTCTCTATTAATGTTTTCTTAGGGAGTACTGCCCTGCCCTGGATAGCCCAAGCTAACCTGATCTCATCAGATTTTGTAAGCTAAGCAGGGTTGGCCCTGTTCAGTATTTGGATGAGAGACCGCCAGGGAAATACAGGGTTCCTATGCAGAGGCAAGCAACGGCAAACCGCCTCCTGCCTTGAAAACTCCACAGAGTCTCCATAAGTCAGCTGTGACTTAATGGCAAAAAAAGAGAGACTACTGCAGCATCAAGTGCTGTATTAAAATGATATAATCATCCAGGCGTAGTCCGTATAAATAACATCTGAAATTGCCTGCCTAGGAGACAATGAGAAAGTCAATACATTAGGGATGATTCATACAGTCACATGGCTCTAGCATACATAGCAGCAGGGACTGTGGATTGGACCCGAACTAAATTATCAAGTTCTGCCTGTTCACCATTCCTGCTGTAGACTCTCCCCCTCCCCACCACCCCGCCCCAATCCTGGCATTACTTAGGGTCTCCTGTCTCCCGGGAACAGTGTTTGGTGGTGATCTGTGGAACGAGGGAGGAAGAAAAGTTGCATTCTGCCATTTGGCAAACTTAGTCTGGATGCAAAATCCTGTCCTGTCCTTCTACCACGGCTTACTGCTTATAATATGTGCATTAGGTGTGTAAAACTGTATGCACATAGGTCCAATTTATGCAATCTTTCCTTCCCATTTTTAAGCACAAAGGGTCTTATCTAGGGGTGGAATTCTAGCAGGAACTCCTTTTGGATGAGGCCAATCCTCCAAGAGCTTATAAGACACTTTTTTGTAAGCTCTTGGAGGATTGGCTATATCAGGGGTGTGTGGCCTATTATGCAAAGGAGCTCCTGCTAGAATTCCATCCCTGGTCTTATCTGTATATGTGTATCTGATCTCTGTCCAGTGTGTACACAGATCAGCTAGTGGCATCTGTGTGATCAGTAGGGAACCTCAATTGCACATGTAGATATCCACACACCCATACATCCTTTCTATCCTTTAAGTTTCCCTTTCTTGTGGACATGTACTGCAGACCAAGGTTTGGATCCAGAGTTGCATTTCGGCGGGTTCAATGATTTCCCCTGCAGAGCGTGATTTTCCCATTCTCCAGCAGCTGCCGCAAATGCCCCCTGAAATACTATTCCTCAGGAACAATATTATGGGTGCCTGTCAGGCTGCTGTAGGAAGGGGAGATGAGAAAGTTGTGCTCCATTGGCAGGAGGTTCTTAAATCATTCTAAAAATTCTGAATTTAAACGGATTGTTAAAATTATTACACTTAGTGTTCTATTTTTGTTTAATATTTCCTTCTTTTCTTAAAAAATCCAAACAGTGCCATGTTATCTTCCTGGTTTTTGAATGAAAGGCTCAATATTCATGGGAAAATGGGCTGCATATTATGCATCTTGGGGGCCATCGTAATATTAATTCATGTTCCCAATGAGGAAGAAGTCGCGTCGTTGGATGAAATGGAACCAAAGCTGAAAGATCCAGGTAGGTCAGATTTGCAATCTCTTTGGCGTGAGTGAACCCTGTAGAAAAGATTTACTGAATTTTCTTCTTTTGATGGATTGATTGATTCCTGGGACCAGTGGATAGCCATGTGCTTCCTGGAGAGTATATGCATAGCCCTATTGCAGTGTGGCTGGCCAGGCATAGTTAGGCGAATAGGCAGTGTGTCTACTTTGGCTTGTCATTAAGTTTTTTAAAAGTCACCACTCATTTTTGAAGACAAACAAACGTATGGTATATCGTCCTAACCGTATTATGAAATAGTCATAATAAAAAGGGTGCGTGGTGGGGAGTCAATGACTTGCCTTACTGGAGAGTATAAAAAGAAAAGTTTCACTACCACACCCAGTTGGTAATCAAACATTTATTCATGAGTACTGAGGGAGAGCCTGGCAAACTTTGGTAAAGGGGAAGTGACTGATTAGGTAGGAAGGGTTATATTGTTTGTTGTTGTTAAGGGGGCAGGAACTCTGGGGAGCCTGAAGGCACTGTACTATACAAGCAGCACAATCTGATGCAGCAGTTGTGTATTAAAATAAGTAAATGGTCACACCCCAAAGTAAGTCTTTGAGATGGAAAAGCAGAAAAGCCACACAGAGAAGACTGGCATGTGGCAGGTTAAAAGTCTTGTCGCATCTTTTATTATTTTATTATTATTATTTGTTGTGAGCCGCCCTGAGTCCGCTTGCGGAGAGGGCGGGATATAAGCTTAACGAAATAAATATTTTTTGTGTGTGTTATAGGTGTAATGCACTGAAAGGTATTGCCTGTCATGTAGAGGAGGGCCCCCCCAACCTTTTTAGAGCCCATGGACACTTGGCATTCTGATGTGGAGTGATAGGCGCTGCCAACAACACTCACATATACAAACGTGCACATAGAGGAAGCCCAAGTGTGGGGGACAAAAGAACAGGGGAAAGAGTGAGAGAATAAAACCAACATTGTGGTTCTTTTAATCTGTACAGTCAATTGGGCAGGGCCCCCATTTGGCTCCACTCATTTTAAAAAGCACTTGTTGGGTATCAGGAAACTGATACTGGGGTAAACTGGGAAACCCTGGGGGTAGAGCCTTAGATACACCCAACTCTCAATGCAAACCATGTCAAATGGATAAATACATTAATTTTAATTGGAATGTTTTTAAGTGAATGTGATTTTAAAACCTGTTGTATAATTTATTGTATGGACCGATGTTGTTAGCTGCCCTGAGCCTGCTTCGGCGGGGAGGGCGGGATATAAATAAAATATTATTATTATTAAATACATGGATAAATGAAACTTCATTGGTCTTAAAGGTGCCATTGGATTCTATGGCAAATGGAACTTTACTTAATACTCACCCACCCTCTTTTCCTCATCTGTAACTGGTAGTAAGGAAGCTTTATTTGTGAGCATGGAGGTTGCTGTTCTACCTTGTATCAAAAATCATGCATGGAGTAAGTGGATTCAATGGAATTTAATCAGTTATGCATTTCTATGATGTGTTGGACAAAATGCAATTGTCACTGCTGATAAATGCTTAGTCCACATAATGTAACATTCCCTCCTCCCTTCTCTCCCCAAACAGTGTTTATTACATTTGCAATCACTATACTTATGATCTGCCTCGTTCTCATTTGTTTCGTCACTCCCAAATTTGGTCAAACAAATATTCTGGTCTACATCGCGATTTGTTCACTGATCGGCGCATTCTCCGTCTCCTCTGTCAAGGGCCTTGGCATTGCCATTAAGGACCTATGGAATCATGAACCTGTCTTCCAGTCTCCACTGCTATATGTTTTTGGAGTGGTTTTGGTGTTGTCTGTCAGCACACAGATTAATTACCTCAACAAATCATTGGATGTGTTTGATACGTCTTTGGTGACGCCCATTTATTATGTGTTCTTCACGACCACTGTGGTGATCTGCTCTGTCATCCTTTTCAAGGAATGGAATAGCATGACATTTGGTGATATTGTTGGGACCTTGACTGGATTCCTCACTATCATTATAGGCATTTTCTTTCTTCAGGCTTTTAAAAACGTAAGCGTCTCCTGGAACCAGCTGACATCTGCCACTAAAAAAGATTCAGTGTTGCCTGTCTGTGGCTACGTTCATCATACTTTATTGGAGAACACAGAGACGGGAGATGAGGACAATACGCTGTTTAGCCAAGGAAATGAGCAAGATGGCTGTCATTAATAAGCCTCAAGAGCTTGGACAGCCAAGAGGAGCAAATAAAGTCTATGAAAATTAATATCTTCCTCCCTTCTCCCTACAAAGGACGGCACCTGTGTATTTGGAGCAACAGAGAGCAGTCACTATACCTGGTGAAGTAACAGAAAAGGAAGTGTAGTGATATCTCCCATATTTTCCTCCCGAAACTTTGGCAGCTTATGGACTTTGCTGATACAGTGTGGTGCTGTTGAAGAGTTTTCTTACGCTAAATAACGAAATTGCATATAAAGCATATTGTCATATGCAGCACTTTACAGTTTTACTATTTCAAATGAGCACTTTTACAGCTATCTTGGAGGGTGTGTGTGGCATTGGAGGGGGAGGGGATCATGACATTCCCAGAATCTTTTGTTACTAAATGCTGTGAAGATTTTCAGCTACCAGGTGTCTTGAAGGAGAAAAAGAACCTTGGTTTTAAATTCTAGCAAAGCCTTGTACATTTTCCTGAAAAGAGGATCTTTCATATATCAGGTAGCACTGAATTTTGCATGTATATTCTATTGTGCATATTTTTACTGTATTTTATAAAGCTAATCTTAGATTTGTTTCTTTTCTCACACTCCTGTCTGATAACAAATTCCTGGGACACAGACCTGATAACTAAGGTCTTCTCAAAGTATATTACCAAAAGCTTTAGGAATATAATTCCAAGTACTCCTTTTATGAGAATGAATCTTACTTTACTTAAACTCAACTGTTTCTGGTTGATCATGGTTTTCCAGGAGTAGCCATCATGTTCTACAGTTCATTTTCTAAAACAGTTTCTTCTTGTCCATTCCAAATAGAAGGAAAATGAAACTCAAATACATATTTTATTAGATAATATAAACAACCTATTTGATCGGTTTTGAGGCAGAATTTCATATTGTGTATTATTTATGGAATATTAGAGAAGAATTTTGGATAGATGCCACCATGGATGTTCCTACAACTAGGGTCGATAAGTCTTTGGATATACCTTTTTAAATACTTAAATTAAATTGGAGGATGGGCTTCATGTGTATTTAGTTGTAAGAATGGGAATGGCAGATCTGAATCTTGCTGTTGCTTGTTTGAATCCTGCTGGGATCATACCCTACAGAGGGTTGGCTAAGCTAGCATTTAAGATCTGCTCTAGGTCAGTTTGTTATTGCTAGTTGGTAATATTCCAGGAATGATGGATTAGGTTATGAAATAACTTTGTGAAGTTCTTCCATCCTTAGCAATATGCATAGTTCACATGGAAGTTTTATTCGAATGCTTTGCAGTGTGGGCAGCCTCCATTATTGTTTTGATCACCTTCACCATCGTGTGAATCAAAAAGTAACTGCAGGCATCAAACATCTGTTCTTTTAAAAGTAGTTTTGTGGTGTTGCTCCATTAAGCACATTCAGGATTGACTGTAGTCAATTCTGGGCCCACACTCTTAGTAGATCAGTTCCAAAACTGTTCAAAGAAGGTAAACTGATGCTGAAGTGGGAGGGGGGGGGTCACTTTAGGTTTAAGCCGAATGGAAGAGTATAAAAGCTATGCTTGCATTACAGGAATGAAACCAGTATAGGCTTTGAAATCTGATTCATGCAGAGGGCAAAGTCTGCCCACGTCAGTGTTATGTTTGTTATTGGTTCCTGGTCTCTCATGTAGCCCTTATAAGCAGTTAACAAACTGTGTCTTTTAACGGTGACCTTCTCTTTAACAGTGTTTTAGGGGAAGAAACGCCAAAAGACAGGATCCCTGGATTGTGGTTTATTTGTTTAAAATACTAATATTCATGTTAAGGGTTTTTTTGTTGTTTGAAGTAGCCAGTAATTACCCTAAAATCTAGTTGATGCTATGTGGTGCATTCAGCTCTATTCCTTAGAGGAGTTCAGTATATTAATTCTTCAAGGCAGATTTGTGACACTTCTGTTTCAATTTTTAAATGTAAGGCTCCAATGAAACAGGAAATGAATATTAATAGAATACCGTAAGCATCCAAAAGTTCCCCTTCTCCTCCACTGCCGTGCTTTCACATACTAAATACATCAGGAAGCACGCAAATAGGTGAGCTGAACTTTTTAAAAACTTAAGTATATTCTAGCTGTCACCTGCTGAAATTGCTGCTTGTGTGTTAAACAAATGGGTGTGGTTTATGTTTGTATTCTGAAAGTCTGGCATTTTATTCTCATTTAAGAGTTGCAGCACAACTACTAAAGAACAACACAATTTATATGGCATTTTGCGTGTGTGCTGTTCCCATATTTATTTACTACAATTTAATGATCAAGTACCCACTAGCCTATAGAGTTTTTTGTGTAGGGATTCCTTGGAAGGGAGTTGGCTATTTTGCTGTTTGCATTATTTGCCCATCTTTGACATTTGCAGTGAAATTAATACAGAGGTCCATTTTGCATGCAATCCAATGCAGCGTTATTCCATTCTACATCCACGGAAGTCAAGTGGATGAGATTGGAGTAACTCTGCGTAGGAATGAACATACTGTTAGTTCTTGTCAATCAGGAGAACCTTTAGCATCATTCAGGAAGCACATAGCATTAAACGTTTCAAACTATTTAATTTGAATATTTTTAAAAGGTTTTTAAAATGTTTCACTCTCTGATGGAAGATTTTAAAGGTTTTATTATAATGTTGTTGGCCAAAGAATAAAGTATACTTTTGTGTATCTGTGTTTTCCTTCTTTGCTAAAGAGAGCCAGTTCTCCCAGATAAGAGTCCCTTTCTCACATAGTTAATTCCAAAACACCATGGCAGCTATGTAGGTCTGTCCTTGGTCTGACAAGGTGGCCTTTGATCTAGTCTCCCTGAGGCTGGGGTTCTCCAACACACAATCCAAGATATTCTCAGCCAGAATACCTGTATTCAAGCAGAAGCCTGAACCTGGTATCCAACACAACATACAGTTGTTCACAATAGTTCACGGTTATCTTATTTTTCACTGGCCCAGCATTGCATACCACCAAAATCAAAGTGAAGCACTCTCCCCAGATCAAGCAGCGTCAATACAGTCCAATTCCCAAAACTACCATGACGAGAGAAAGAAAATTGTAATGCCAAAGTGCCCGAGCTCCACCCCGACCTGCTATTAAAATATTTATTTACCCCTTTTTAACTTGAGACATTTTCCCTATTGGGATAGTTCCGTTTGTATATTTTGGATTGTCTTCTACTCATTTTATTGTACAGTGCTTACAGTTTTGATCCAAGAGCCAAGCCTCTTACAGTATGGTAGGATGGTACAGTAGGACCTCACCTGTCCTATACCCCCACTGTCATACCTTCCAGGTCCACATTTTACTCATATAGTGTGGATACTCTCTTCCTGCTATCCACCAAAAATACACCATGACCAATCCAGACATCCACTCCACTAAATCAAGCAGCGTCAATACAGTCCAATTCCCAAAACTACCATGACGAGAGAAAGAAAACTGTAATGCCAAAGTGCCAGAGCTCCACCCCGACCTGCTATTAAAATATTTATTTACCCCTTTTTAATTTGAGACATTTTCCCCATTGGGATAGTTCCGTTTGTATATTTTGAATTGTCTTCTACTCATTTTATTGTACAGTGCTTACAGTTTTGATCCAAGAGCCAAGCCTCTGCTCTTGGATGTTGCAACAGATCTTGGGATCTAGGGGTAAGGTATGGAGCAGCAGAAGGTCTTTGGAGGAATGCTCTTAGATGTTGCTAAGGCTTAATTCTCTCAGCAATAGAGAATCTGAACATAAAATGAATGGTGCCGCATGAATAGGAGGATGTCAAGTGAAGCACGTTTTTTGATTGTATAATATTTCATTAGTTGGTCTACAAAGTTCACATGTGCCAAATTCAAACAAGAAAATGACTAAAGCATCCCAGTGTATAACAAAATTCAGAGTACATGTGTTTTTCTTTTACATTTGCTTTTGTTACAAATGCTGCATGTCAAAGATACAGTTGTGATTCCATATAAATACATGTGTTCAGTGAATATTTACAATGTGCAGGCTATATAAATTACTCTGAAGAATGCTATGTCAAAGTTCATCCTCCAGTTGCTTCCTTATTGGTCTGTTCACAGTGCTTTCCTATGGGCTCAGGATGAATTACAACAGTGTCTGGTCCAGCCAACCAGAAGTTTCACTACATACACTCCCCCCCCCCCAGGCTCTATGTATCAGATGCTCTATCACTATGTTCTATGATGCACACAGCAGTCCTGTTGATACGATTGGCTTTAGATCTGCCAGCTACTTAAAACTTTCTAGGACAGGGGTGTCAAACATGCAGTTCAAGGGCCAAATCAGGCCTCCGGAAGGCTCCTATCAGGCTCCCGAGCAACTGGCAGTCATCTGCTTCCTTCTCCCTATATCTTGCTTCCTTTTGCATAACAGTTTGCTTTGCAAGGCTTGCTCAATTGCGCAGGAGTTACAGAGCAAAACATCTATTTCCTCTATTAGCTGAGGCTTCTCGCTTGGGGAGGAAGGGGGGGGCAGAGCTTGTTTTTCCAGGCTCTCTCAATTGCACAGTGGAGCTACTGAGCCAAGCCTCCCTTCTATTGGCTGAGGCTCCCCCCCCCCCCAGTCCCCTGGGGAAGGAAGGAAAGAGCCAGAGCTTCCTTCACCCAGTTCCCTGGATCCCATGGGAGAAATACAAAGAAAGCACCTTTAAGACCAACGAGTGCTAAAGTTTTAAGTTTTTTGAAATATATATATTTAATTCTGTTTGTGTGCTTTATAAAGTTTACATCTCTGCTACCAAATCTTAAATAGGTACACACACGGCCTGGCCCGACTTGGCCCAGCCTGGCATGACCCGGCCCAACAAGGTCTCATTTATGTCAGATCCGGCCCTCATAACAAATGAGTTTAACACCCCTGCTCTAGGAGACTTTGTGATAATATATAAAAGCACTGTCTTTGATGCAAGACAGTCACTGATCAGTGCTTACTATCAAAAAGGTACATTTAAAAGAATGTCTGTGGTTATAAACTAGCAGCAATATTTATAGCTTTGACCAGCCACTGAGAGATGCTGGCTTTTCAAGACAATGCCCTGAAAGCAATGATGTGGCCACAGCTGGCTCTTACACAAGCGTCATTCTTCTTCACCTTAGCTGTTGACTTCATTTATACCCTACCTTTCACCCCAATGATGACCCAACGTGGCTTGTCCTCTATTTTATCCTCAAGACAATTCCGAGAAGGTCAATTAGGCTGAGTGCATGTAACTGGTCCGAGGTCATCCAACATGCTTCCATGGCAGAGTGGGATTCCAACCTGGTTCTTCCAGATCTTAGTTGGACGCTCCCGAACCACTGTACCACACACCAGTTCATCGTAATTGAATAGTGATTGATAACTTATCTGAAATTAGAAATGAGAAAAAGACTTGTGCACCCTTCATTAGTAGTCAAGTTGGGGTTTCTGGTCTACTTTTTCTCTTTGGCAACTCTCCTGGATGTCCATTTCAGACAGAGCATCACGTAAGTAGCTAAGGAAACTATGGATGTCTTGGTAAAACCCTTCTTCATGTGAAAATATTACATGTTTATTGCTTTGTCCCTTTGTGGTCCATTCAGCAGCATCCAGGATCTATCCTTTAACAAGAAAAGGCACAGCAGCATCTCTGGCCAGCTCTACTGTGACCTTCTGTGCTTCTGTCATTCCTTCTCAAGAAGCATCCTCTGATATGGCATAAATCTTTTGAAGGAGATCTTGAAATGTAGGACGTTTCTCTGGGTTCTAGAAATTTATAAAATGGCTTTGTTAGAACTACTCATTCTTAAACTCTCATTACAATAACGCAGTGAAGCAACAATAGCGAGCAAAATACAGTGTTGTACTACTCGTTCAACCAGAAATCAAATTAAGTTCAAATTTTTATTTTTGAATAAAAATAGATTTTTAAAAGTCATATGTGGAATATTAATGGGCTAATAGTGAAAAGGCTACAAGAGAACATAGCGTAAATAATAAATTTCTCATATTCACAAGTATTGCTCTTGCCAAGTCATACGGTCCAGTCCTGACTTATAAGAAACTCAGTACAGAACTCTTGAAATATTAGGATAAATCCACTGACACTAATAAAAGAATGTTTTGTCTGGTGTATTTTCCACATAGCTGGGTAATTTTCATGTAGCTGACTAATTTTCATATAGCTGAGACGAGATTTCACGATTTATAGATTTATATCCTGACTCTTAATTATAACGTCCCCCAAGGAATTTTAAAAATAGTAAGTTGTTTTCCTTGAGAACAATTCTCTTGGCCTGAATGACCCTTTTATAACATCAGATAGACTATAATAGTCAAAATCAAAATTGTTCATAAAAGGTGATCAAGCTGGACTCACAAATGTGTGATAAGACATTAATACATAATATAAAAACTGCGCTTCCTTAAAAGCCTCCTATCTATTATTTATTTACAAAACAATTTATTCTGTGTTACAAAAAAGTTTAATTGCAATTTGTTTTTCTCATTTTGCATTTCTACCAAGTTAGGCCTACTTTCTGTTGCAATTCTGAAGCCATCAAAATTTCATTCTGGACTTTATTTCCCAATCCTATGATTTGTACGATTTGTTCCTTGGTCCACAAAACATGCCTATTACTTCTCTTGCTTCATGCTTATCTTCTCCCATTTATTTTATGTTTCAAATGCTCTCTGATATCCTATCAGCACAATCCTAAGCAGAGAGACACCCTTCTAAATTCACTGAAGCACTGTAAACTGCTTCTTCTGTATGGCTGATGGTCTGAAAGAGAGATGAAGGACCCACTGTTGTATGGTACTATGGCCAATAGCACAAAACACCCCTTTTGTACTTTGTTGTAACAATCAGTTGCTGTGCCTAACTTGTTTAATGGCTGGAGCTCCATGGAGATATATAACTGATATATACAGTAATGCACCCATACCTCTTGCCAACACAGCATCATCACGTCGTAAACATTCTTAGAGGCTAACTTTGGCCGAAATAACCGGTGCCCTTGGCTAATCATAGTCACCACTTCATAGTTTGTGTTTGTCTCGAAAGGCATTTTGCCTTCAGTAAACACTTCCCACATGGTAACCCCTGGAAAATTAAAAAAACACAACATCTGTCATGTTCATAGAAGTTTTTGAGCAAGAACACGAAGATTTATATTCTAGAATAGCACATTCTAAAAAATTTTAATTTATTAGATTTATATCCTGCCCTCCCCGCTATGTTAATTAATATGTTAATCCTAAAAATCTAACCAATAGACTGAAACAAACAATTAAACACTGCAGAATTAAGTTTTAATCTTAGAAGCAGTTTGAGGGTCTAGTCACACAGTCTTGGCTTGGACCTAAACACCTTTTTCAAGCAATCTCACTCAATACCTTTCCTTATTATAGTCCCCGCCCCACATTAATTTTATCCATGCAGATCCCATGAATCCCAGAATAGCCTTCTTGGTGGTCCAAAGGGACCTTATCTTCCCTTCACCAGTGAAAAGCTGGTTGGATCCAATCCCACAATCCTAACATTAAGCCCTGAAGACCCAGGGAATTTGTTCCAATGGAAAAACTGGAAATTTGCTGGAGGACTGAAAAGAAAAACTTCTGAGGGAGTATCTTCTCTGTTAGAATGAATGCACTGCTTTCTAACACAACTCTGGGGGAAGGGGGAACTTTACTATAGCCTTACTTTAAGCAAAAACAAAAAACCCAAGTTCTTACCAAAAGACCAGACGTCTGATTTGCTGCTGAACCGACTATAATTAAAAACCTCTGGTGGGCACCACTTCACTGGAAACTTAGCACCTGAAGAGCTTGTGTACTGATCATCAAGAACATACCTAAAAAGAGAAAAAAATGGGAAATCTTGGCTGACGTTTTTTAAAAAATCAGGTTGCACCTGGAGATCTGCTATTACAATTGACCTCCAGACAAGCAAGATTAGTTCTACTGGAGAAAATGGCTGCTTTGGAGAGTGGACTCTATGGCATACATCCCACAGAGCTCCCTCCCCTACCCAAACCTGACCCTCTCGAGGCTCCACCCCAAAACCAACAGGTATTTCCCAACCCAGAGCTGGCAACCCTACCACAAATGTCTGATTTAATTGTCTATCACTGTGCTGAGCACTGCTGATAGTGATAATGTGGTATATAATCCCCTTCCACAAGATAATCAACTCTAAGGGAGAAAAATAGATGAGTAAAAAAGAATAAAATTATTTTTATTTATTTGCAGAATTTATATGTTGCCTTTTCAGAGACCTGTTCAAGGTGGTTCACGCAACATAAAATGAGATTTAAAAACATAAGATCATTAAAACTGTTCATTACCTTGTCATTCCAAAGTCAGACACTTTCACCACTCCTGTTTCATTCACCAAACAATTCCGAGCGGCCTAAAAAAGAAATCTCATTAGCAACAAGGAGCACCTCTCCAAAGTCATCACCTTAATGCTGCATAATGGCAAATATACAGAGCACTTTTAAAGAGAGTTCTCTATAGGGATTGGCAGCAGGTTAGAAGGCCGTCAGTCACACACATCTTGTACAAGAGAGCCAGTTTGGTGTAGTGGTTAAGTGTGCGGACTCTTATCTCGGAGAACCGGGTTTGATTCCCCACTCCTCCACTTGCACCAGCTGGAATGGCCTTGGGTCAGCCATAGCCCTGGCAGAGGTTGTCTTTGAAAGGGCAGCTGCTGTGAGAGCCCCACCAACCTCACAGGGTGTCTGTTGTAAGGGAGGAAGGTAAAGGAGATTGTGAGCCGCTCTGAGACTCTTTGGAGTGGAGGGCGGGATATAAATCCAATATCTTCTTCTTCTTCTTCTACAATTCGCCCATCTGACTCTAGTCAGAGACTTCGTTAGTCTTTAATGTGCCACAACTTCTGGAAAATTTTGATAGGTTGGGCCTAGCGCAACCAAATGCAAAGGTCAAGGCTCCTATATATTTAATAGTTTTGCAGAAGAAAGTACAGCTCATCGTGCACAGAGGTGAAAAATGCAGGTTCTTCAATACTGTGTTCTCAAAAAATTTTCAAGGTGTATATATACACACACTATCCTGGTTTGTCTCAGGTCACTGTTACTGCATAAAGAGAAAGTTATGAAATGGAAAATGTGTTTATATAACAGCTTTTAACTGTGCCCTGTGCAAGCACCATCGGGAGACGTCGCATGATGACGTTTTCTTGGCAGACTTTTTGTTACAGGGTGGTTTGCTATTGCCTTCCCCAGTAACCTACACTTTACCCCCAGCAAGCTGGATACTCATTTTACCAACCTTGGAAGGATGGAAGGCTTGAGCCGGCTACCTGAACCCAGCTTCCACTGGGATCAAACTCAGGTCATGATAAGAGCTTGGACTGCAGCTTACCACTGGGATCAAACTCAGGTCATGATAAGAGCAGTACTGCAGCTTACCACTCTGCGCCACGGGGCTCTTTCCCCCCCCAATGTATACAGGCCCTTTAATACACTACTTACTAGATCTCTGTGGATAAAGCTGTTTCTTTCTAGGTACTCCATTCCTTCACATATATCTTGGCACATTGTTAGCAGGCTATCGTTAGTAAAATGCCCACGTCTCTGCCGAAGGTAATTCAGAAGGCAGCCGTGCTCCATGAATTCTGTCACTATGTAAATAGGTCTTTGCTGAGTACAGACTCCATATAGCTGAACTAACTTAGGATGGGTTAGCTTCCTGGAAGGTATTAAAACAGAAGTTACTGTAACTTCGGAAATGGAAAAAAAAATTGTTAGCATTTGCAAAATTAGCTTTAATTAAAAGAACATTCAGACTGATTTCCCACTAAACCCTACGCTGCTTTGATCTTCCTCTTTTCAGTGCAGCGTCCTTCTGATTTCTCACTATCTGCCCCGGTGCTTCTGCAAAGATCAGTGTTTTTGCAAGGCAAAGAGAAACTGTTTTTTTGCCGCGCAAAAACGCCGACGCAAGCTGAAGCCCTGGGGCAGATAGTGGGAAATCAGAAGGACAGCGTACTGAAAAGACGAACATCAGAGCGGCATAGGGTGAGTGCAAAATCGGTCTAACAGTGCAATCCTATGCTGCAGAAAACTCAAACTCAAAAGAGTTTTTAGCTAAACATTAGGAAGAACTTCCTGACAGTTACAGCAGTTCCTCGGTGGAATGAGCTTCCTCGGGAGGTGGCGGGCTCTGCTTCTTTGAAGGTTTTCAAACAGGCTAGATGGCATTCTGACAGCAATGTTGATTCTGTGAACTTAGGCAGATCATGAGACGGAGGGTAGGAAGGGCTGCATTAGTGTTTAGTTCTCATGGCCCTTTCTTACACTCCCAGAGAAATGCCAGTTGCCTCTTTGGGGTCAGGAAGCAATTTTCTCCACACAAGTTTAGCCAGGGATCCAGGCCAGTTTGGCCACGGAGCAGGGGTCACTGGGGGTGTGGGGGGAGGGAGTTGTGAATTTCCTGCTTTGTGCAGGGGGTTGGAGTAGGTGACCCTGGAGGTCTCTTCCAACTCTATGATTCTAGAGACTGAAATAACTTGACATAGGACTACAGTGTTATTAACTATATATGACATGGACTTCTAGAAGGCATTGCATGAAATTTTCACAACAGAACAAAACAGCCAAATGTGACAATGCTTCTGTGATTAATTGCGCAATCCAAAGCAAAGTGACATCTTTCCAAGTCCATTGAAATCAGTGGGCTTGGATGAGTGTCACTCGGTTTAGGACTGCACTGTGAAAGCTCCTTAGAATAAAAAATGTCTTGCTGTGGTGCTGAACAGAACTAGGAAAAGGGGAGCTGACAGCGCTTCCTCTGCAGTAGTTTCTACAGCACTGGCTCCATCGAAGGAAAGGCCAATCTAATCCCCATACAAATGGGGAGACAGAGCAAGGTTTATCCAAATATCAAAGATTAGAGATGAACATAGGGGACAACGTGCTCTCTAAACTTGCAGGCTGCTTAAGGCCTTTCGCCATTTACTTACATCATGACTTTAGCTTCCTCTATGAAGTCCTCCTCATACATTGCACCTTCTCGGATCGCTTTGATGGCCACTTTATACTGTGCCCTCCATTTGCCCAGACGTACTACCCCAAAGAGGCCACTGCCCAGTTCTCTCATAAAAGTGAGCTCCGCAGGATTAATTTCCCATTTCTCTATAGGAAAGAGAAATAAAACAAATACTGTTCAGGCAACATAGGAAGCCTCTCTGAACATAAGGAAAGCAAGATGATGGCTGTGGAACAAGAGTTACCCTTGGCAACTGGCAGGGGGTGGGTTGGGGGAATTCACTGGCAGCAAACTGAGCCTAGGCCTCTGTTGCCGGCCACACAGGGACGCTCTGGTATCTGGGCAAAAACTCTATGGTGGAAGCCTAGGCCTCTGTTTGCTGCTGGTATGTCCCCCCTGCCAGCCAGCTGAACAGCATCAAGGAGAAGGGCCCCTAAAGCAGAGATCCCTCATCCCCAGCAAGGGCCTAGGGATCCGATGTGGGCCTCTATTCCACTCTAAAAGTATTCCAAGCACCACTCCTCCCATTTTTTTAATGTTCTGGATTTTTTTCCAAGTACAAAAGCTATTTATAAAATGAAAATTGCGCAGTGATGGAAGGAGGCTTTGCTTCATCTCACTGAATCCTTCAACACCCAAGCAACCTCCACTTCTGGTATCTCCTATAGCATGTGAAATAGGATTAATTTCTTTTTGTCACATTACTTAAAAAGGATATTGCAACTGAAAAGTAAAGGCTCTGATAATCTGAGCACTACCCTGGCTTTCCAGAAACTCTTGCTTGTCTACAGCAGACTTGGCCACTGTTATATATTTGCTAATGTGTCATAGTCAAACTTTATTATGGCATCAAGCCATTTATAGGAATATAAAATACTGGGAGCATATGAAGTACAAAGTTTAAAAAATATATATACATGGGTCTCTTGTAAGGATCTCAATTACATAAAAACTATATTAAAATCCAATTAAATAGGAGAGAGAAGATAAAACCATAACCCAAGTTATTATTACATAATTAACTGATTTGCTAATGTGATTTACCTTTTGCTGGCTTGAGCTTGAAGTATGCTTCCATTACTCTCCAGGATCCTGATGCCTGCTTTCTGATTGGTCGTTCTCTTAGAACCGGCCAATCAGGGCGCAAGGCATTTCTCAAGGAAATGTAAATTAAGGATCCTGGAGAGACCAATAGAGTGGATTGCCACCGACTAAAGGGTGTGTGTGTTTAATTTGGCTGGAGTGCATATATTCAGTTGAGTTGCCTGTGTTGTTTGTGACTGCTCCTTCTTGAATAAACTGTTACTGCTTACATAAGAGCTGACTGAACTCACTTTACAATGGCCACCCAACTGAACTTCTTCTACGTTGAATCTTAAAAGATTTTGGTTGTGAATCTTTACTGCCCAGGGAAACAACTTACCATTCTTACAATTACTTCCACACTTGCTCTCTCCAGAAGGGGTAGAATTTTTGCCAAATTCCTCCCATTCCACTGAATCCCATTTCACCTCCCATGTGGTTCTTAGGGGTCCACCATAAGGTTGCCAAGTCCCTCGCAGCCTCTGCCATAGAGTTTTCCCTCCCAAATGGCTAGAGCGTCCAGGAAAACAATAGTTTTCCCAGAAATGCCTAGAGTGGCCGTCGCCACCAGTGCTATGATGTCATTTCCGGATGACATCATCGCGCCAGCAATGTCAGGGGAGGTTCTCCCCGCCAGCCCAATGTGGGCCAGTGGGTCGGGAACCTCCCGGGCGGGGGAACCCTGCCCAGACCAGGGGCTTGGCAACCCTAGTCCACCAAGCTGTTAACTGCTCCACTGGGGAGACATACAAATAACAGATATGTACTGCAAATTTTCCCAAAGAGCTAACAACTGATCCCTGGAGCCATTCAGACCGGGGAAGCAACATGGGAGAGAAAGTTTAAAACCCTGTTCCTTGTGGTCCTGATCAAAATCAGATCCCCATATGCCCCCCTCCCTATTTATCTGTCTATCCATCCATCTATCATCTATTGGTTTGGCTAACAGGATCCAAGCTGTCGCTGTCATGGATGCACAGTAAGAAATTTTTGTTCTGAAGTCTTTGAAAAACATTTTTAAATTGCCAACATTTCCACTCCCCTTAGTCTCTTTACCATAATTGTGTCAGGTCTAACAGGACGTCCTGTTCGAAAACTCTTATTTATACCACTAAACAGTAAGATACTATTTTTGCATTAAAATAACATAGGAACCCACACTTATCAATGCAGATCATCTCAATAAAGGACTAGAACTTTTCAGTATTTTAGTTTACTATCGTATTTTTCCAAGGGAATGGAATAGTTATTTCGTATAGGACCTTTTTGCTAATGGTGACAATTTCTTCTGGCATAAGGAGACTCGAATCTCCAAGAGTACCTCTTGTACCAGTGAAAGGCTGCTTGTGCCAGATGAAATGTCACCATTAGTGGAAAAGTTGTACCGAATCCAACCCTACATCTTTTTTTTCTATGAGCATGTAAACATACCGTAACTGAATCCTGCAGTAGTTGGTGTGACTTTCTTCTTTGGAGTCACTGGATATCGTAGCCTTGTCACAAGTCCTAAAGCACAGAGAAAATTTGTATGGAAAATAGCTTACCTCTAAAATTAGGATGGTAGAAAACTATCTGAACTCAATTATTATCACTGACCATATTATTGCATTACCATACTGAGCATTTCCCTTGTTTGGAAGCGCAACTTCCTCACCTCTCCCCTCCCATTGCAGTCCAAAATTCCCCAGAAACTGCTGTTCATAGAAGACACAAGATTCACACCTTATAGAATACAGAGGCTGCACCTGCAGTCCCCACCCGCTGTTAGAGTAAGTTGTAGGGTTCTCAATTCCTGCATTTGTGGTACCCAATCTAGATTAGGATCATTGTGCGTATGAAGAAGTAGCTTCAGCTTTCCTCCCTGTGCCATTTTCTCATCCTGAAATAACTCCAGAGGGGGGGCACTACTTGGCCACCACACTTGTTCCCTTCCCTGTGGATATATATGGGTTTCCCAAATGCCACATTCCTGGGAGCATTGCAGTTGGGGAAACAGCATGGGGTGGGCAGGAGAGGCTGAAACATCTTCACTGCACATATCGCAGTCCAGATTTGGACACCACATACACGGGAACTGAGAGCTCACCTCCAAGCTGTGATACATGACCAAGGGTGGGGACTCCATAATTTGTGAATTTAAAACTATCAAGAGCGTTCTGGGATTCCAAAAGTGATTATAAATAAAGAATATATTACAAGCAGAGAGACAAACATTTAGAATTTTTAAAGTAAGAAACCAGATAAGGGGAGGGGATATAATAAATTTACGTATTGTATCAATGCCAGAACTATGCAGAAGCCTCATGATAACACACTAATCAGAATCCAAATAAATTTACATCTAGTTCCATCGGCCAAAGGTGTTTAGTACTTTTTACACAGACACAGGTGCTATTTCTTGAACAGCAGCAGCCTTAAACAGCACAGCAAATGCTTTTGAAACAGGGTAGTTATAAACCCAAGTCTTTGAACACAAGGAAAATAGCTCTTTCATCCTGTCTAACATTTAGCATATACTACAGCTGCAACCTTCCTAAGCGGGGCTTTTTTCGTAGCAGGAACTCCTTTGCATATTAGGCCACACACTCCTGATGTACCAAACTTCCAAGAGCTTACAGGGCTCTTAGTGCAGGGCCTACTGTAAGCTCCAGGAGGACTGGCTACATCAGTGGGTTGTGGCTTAATATGTAAAAGAGTTCCTGCTACAAAAAAAAGCCTTGTTCCTAAGTATACTTATGCAGAAGCATAACTACTGAAATCCTTAATAATGTTGCTCTGTGGGTCACTTTCCTAGGAGTAGGTTTCACTGAAATCAATGAATCTTACTTAGAAATAAATGTGCTTAGGTTTGGGGTGTTTAGGAAATATTTGTGCAAGTCTTAGGTTGCACAAATATTTGTCTTCGTTTTAGGTTGCACAAATATTTGTGCAAGTCTTAGGTTATTTTGTGCAAGTCTTAGGTTAAAAATATTTGTGCAAGTCTTAGGTTTGGGGTGTTTAGGAAACATTTGTGCAAGTCTTAATTTGTGGCCCTGCGTGGGTCACAATAATGGCTTATTGTTTAATTGGGTTCCAGCAAAGCGAGACAAATCTCTAAAAAAATGGGGAGTGGGGGTGGAAATAGCGACATGGTAACCCAGTCAAAACAAAATCTTTTGCAAGTATGCTTCACCTTGCAACAGTTCAAGCGAACTGCATTCTGTTATTCACAAAAGCTCTTGGGATAACAGATTGATGTATACATATAAGGGAGACCAGAGCATGCCTTTTGCATGCACATCTGGCTTATGGGAACGGATTTTTTTCCCTAGGGGAATGCAGTGGAATGGAGTTCCAGAACCTCTTCATGGAAACAAAATTCTTAAAAAATATTTAAAAGTTAAGTGAGGAGCACCCGTGTGTTTCTCCTTCATTTCCCTCTTGAGAGTTCCAACATCTCTTTTTCCAGGAAAAAAAGCCCTGCTTATGGGTATGACCTAGTAAGGCTTCTCCTGTTAACGATTAAGTAATAAATCTGGTTTATTAAAGGATTCAAAGCCCCGTGGCGCAGAGTGTTAAAGCTGCAGTCAAACTCTCTTCTCACCACCTGAGTTCGATCCCGGTGGAAGCTGGGTTCAGGCAGCTGGCTCAATGTTGACTCAGCCTTCCATCCTTCCGAGGTCAGTCAAATGAGTACCCAGCTTGCTGGGGGGAAAGTGTAGATGACTGGGGAAGGCAATAGCAAACCACCCCGTAAAAAGTCTGCCATGAAAACATTGTGAGAGCAATGTCACCCCAGAGTCGAAAACGACTGGTGCTTGCACAGGGGACTACCTTTACCTTTTCATTAAAGGATTCACATTCAAATTATAAAGCACTCATTTACCTGCAGCATTGTGTTTATGATACTCAATTAACTCTGGAATGGAGTCAAAAAGATGCTTCTCGGCTAGGTAGTACTGCTTTGGTGTGGTCATTGTGTCTTTGATATGGTAGTGTCTTATTCCAGAGGACCCTTCTCTGGAAAAAAAAAGTAAGTTTTAAAAAAATTACACTTTATGTTTTCATAGGCATGAAATATTTCGCTCAGCTTTTTGAGATGCCTGATAAGCAATGTCCAGCCATCCAGCTGCTCAAATGAATTACATTTTGTTATTCATAATGGCTTGGATCCACTACAGGTTTTCTGTGGCTGCGAGGGTTTCTACCCATGGAGTGCGACTTTCTCACCTCCCCCTTCCTGTGGCAGATTGAAATATGCCCCATGCTTTTCATGGAAGGGAGGGGGAAAGCATTTCAGGCTGCTGCAGAAGCAAGGTCCCAGGCAAGGTTCCCTCTAAGCTGCAGAGTGTCTTGTGAGCAAAAATTCTACTTGGTGAGCTACTGGCACTAAAGTGATGAGCTCCTGCATTAATTAGTGTACTCTGGGTTCGTCCTTCCTGAGCTAGGACAAAAATGTGTGAGCTGGAGGCTTAAAATCTGTGAGCTCACTCACGCTAACTCATCTTCGAGGGAACACTGGTCCCAGGCTGTTTAGGGCTTCAAAGGTAAGGATCAACACTTTGAATTGGCAATGGAAACTAACTGGAAGCCAGTGCAGCTGTTTTAGGATAGCACTAATCAGGACACTCTCATCAGCAATTTGGCAGCTGTGTTCAAGACCACTCGCAGCTTTCAAAGCAACACACACATACACACATTTTTAACAGACAAGAAAGAAAAAGGTAAGGAAAGCTATCATAAATTATTCCAGTCACTTACCCTCCAAATTTTGCATAAAGCGATACTGTATATAAACCTGGTTGACTGGAGTCCCTCACCACAAAACCACCTTCTTTATCCTAAAAATCCAAGGAAAAAATGCTTTATATAACAAATGATTATTTCATATGCTTAATCATGTTGCTTTAAAAATGTTTTACAGCCTTTTATTCTGCTTAGATAACAACAGCAATACAATACAAGTGTTTACCTCATTTCTGAGGAGCTGCTCTGCTTTACTTCTGTTCAGATTTCTACAGTACCACCTGAGGAGAGAGAAATTCCGGCATTAGTCAGGAATGGGTTTTATGTTAACTTACTTTCATCTAAAAGTTATTTATATTTAGCTTCTCTTCTCCAATTGGGACCCAAAGCTGTGTACACCATTCTCCTCTCTTCTCCGTTTTATCCGTAGAACAATCCTGTGAAGTAAGTTAGCCTAAGAGACAAATAGTGGCCCAAGGTCACCCAGCTACCTTCCATGGCAGAATGGAGGTGCAAACACTACAGCCACGACATGAAGCTGGCACTTGACTCAGCCAGCTATTTTAATCCAGCTGCCAACATACACAAGTGGGGGAACCGAAGGGGACATCTCATTTTCCCCATCCTCCCTATTTCCCTTCCCTGAAATCTTCTATACTTTCTTCTTGCTTCCTTCTCCCATCTGGGTTAGTCTGAAATTAACCACTATACCACACTAGTTTTTGTAGAGTGGCTGCTGTTGAGAGTAGCAAACAGCCAGTCCTGAGTTATTCATGGAAGTCATGTGATAGCAAGCTGCCCTATGGTTGCTGCTGTGTCTGGCCCCAATGAGTACTCTCATTAAGGTCAAAACAGCCCATTAAGGCCAAATCAGCTCTGGAAAGGGCCTGTCCCCTCTGCCTGCCATTACTGACCGAAACCAGTGCTTGAAGACTGACAATTCTGTTGTGGTTTCCTAGCAATGGCCACTGAGGGCATTCATTTCTTAAAGATACAGGTGTCAATTCTATTATTTTGTATGGTAGCGACAGGGCAACTTGATACCCACTATAATATTTTGGATTTTTCTGCAAATCTGCTTCTTTAGGTTGTGGAAAGAACTGTCTTGTCTGTTCATGGCCCCAGTCTCTGGATTTAAGTATTGATAGATTTGATAACATTAAGGATTAGATAACTGGATATGAATTTATTATTAAGAACTTATTATTCATAAATGTATACTTACTCATACTGGTCAAGATCGTTGGACTTTTTCCCTGTTACATAGTTGCTTGGAATATATCCTATACTTCTAAAGATAAGCAAATAATACGCTTAGATGACACATGTGTTAAGAATGTCTAGTCTAGGTAATACTATTTATTACAATGTTTTAATCCCAACCATCCTTTATGATGTTTATGGCATACATGGATCTCTCCTCTTCCATTTTATTCTCACAACAACAGCCCTGTGAGATAGGCTGAAAGAGAATGCAACTCGTCCAAGGTCACTCAGTGAGCTTCACAGCTGAGTAGCGATTTGAACCACTATCTTCCTAGCCTTAGTTCAATGTTCTAACCACTCTGCCTCTCTTATCAATAAAACTTCCAACTCACTTTTTCAGCCTACACAAGGAACTTAGTTCCAAATATGCCAATAGTAAAACACCTAAATTCCAATGGCTTGCTTTCAGCACATTGGTTTCTACTGTTGATTAGTTCAAGGTCACATGAATCTCTGTACTTTTTATTATTTATCCATTGTTATCTCAGTCTCATCAGGTGGAGATAAATTAATGCTAGATAATATTCCTAGAAGCTAATAAAAGAGAGATTTTTATTGCAAGCTGAAGAGCCATCAATCAAATTCTGGACTGGTTTGTTCCATCGTGATTCCAGGTGACTGTTATGTCCTAGTCTAATGTAATTCTTACATCAAATGTTTCGAGTTTGCTGTCTGAGTACAGTAAACAGGTTTTGACTTTGACAAAAGAAAGTTTATGTTCTTTAATTAATGCTCTTTAATTGCTGTGAAAGTTCCTTGAAGGGGTTAGAATGGGATGTTAGCAAACTGTGAGGAAAGAACAGATGAGAAGTTTGCAATAAGTTTATTTAAACATTTCCATGCCACTTTTCCACCCAATCAAGGTCACCAAGGCAGTGAACATCAAGCTTTAAAACATTTCATAAATGAATTGGAAAATCATTCAGGGACAGTGAAGGAACTGTGAAATGGCTGATGGCGAGGCACCTTCGGTGTTGAGAAGTCTGCCGCATCAAAAATAAAGATCTTCTAGATTTTGAAAAATAAAGATCTTCTGGCACCTTGTTTATTGTACTATAAGCTTTCCTGCCCTAGAGCCCATGTCATCAGATGCACGGCCCTTACTTTAAAAACTGAGCAGGAAACCTGCAAGGAACCACAGAGGTTGGAAAATCCTGTTCTTCCCACTCCGCTGCCTTTGGTCTTAAACTGGGATGAAATGAAATTGTGCACCCATTCATCCACAAACCACTGTTGATTGCCAGGAAAGCAAGTTCTTTGGCACCCTGGTGATTGGTAGTGGTTTGGAGCTAAAAGTGTATCCTGTTCAGTTTTAGCCTGAAGCCATCACTGAACATTACTGTCCATCAGGCAATGTTTGGCACTCTTTTGAATTAGAGCATAGTAATTTTTCCCCTGCAAGGTCTGCACACATGTAGACAATGCCATTCCTAATTGGATTTTTAAAAACTCCCTCCCTTAAAAAAATATCATGTTTTTGTGCAAACTTGGGGTAAACCTGGGGTAACTAGTATGCCTAATCCCCGCCTTATAGTTTGGAGTTGATTTTGAAGCAGATAACAATTGTAGACCTAATTTAGCTTCAAGAATTATTATGCAATCTGTAAACCTGATCCCTAATCCACTAGTTGTAAGTGGGAACATTTCTTTCAATGGACTGGCTTTAGAACACAATCTATATTTCAGAATATATATACCTTAGCTTTGGATGACCCCTCTATGTGGCTTTTTTGGACTATAAATGCATCTAATGATATTGGCTTTGGTCCATAAAAGCTTATGCTAGAATAAAAGGCATGTTAGTCTTGAAGATGCCATAATACTCCTGTTTATTTTTAAAGACACAATACAGTAAGTTTGCATTGCTTTCTCACCTAAAAAAAACTAAACACAGAAATGCTATGCCAAGGACTCTGTCACATAACAATGTGTCTTCTACATTCAAACAGATAACCAGACACTGAATTGTATAATGTCAGAATTTTCTTATTTCATTTGATTTCCATACTTCCTCTGATGGTTTTGCAGCAGCAGTTTGCCTCTACAGCAGCATGGATGGTAGGTCAAGCTGAGATATAATGATTTGACCAAGGACATCCAGCAAAATTCATGGAAAAGCAGATTTGAACGAGATTTAATGCAACAGTCTAGCCCAGGAGTGGCCAAACTTGCTTAATGTAAGAGCCACATACAATAAACATCAGATGTTTGAGAGCTGCAAGACATGAATGTCAGATTTTGGAGGGAGGGAGGGAGGGAGGGAGGGAGGGAGGGAGGGAGGAAGGAAGGAAGGAAGGAAGGAAGGAAGGAAGGAAGGAAGGAAGGAAGGAAGGAAGGAAGGAAGGAAGGAAGGAAGGAAGGAAGGAAGGAAGGAAGGAAGGAAGGAAGGAAGGAAGACAAGCCAATAGATGGTAAAGAGAGATGTGGAAAGAAAGCAACTTTAATTTTAAATGTATTCTCCAAATTGCCAGCTGGCTTGGCTTGTAGAAGTGATTTAAAGAGACAAATGGCTTCTCCAAGTTGGCTTATGGGGTGGTGGTGCATGAAAGAGCCACATGTGGCTCCCGAGCCACAGTTCGGCCACCCCTAGTCTAGCCCAAGGACTCCCACTTTTTCTGACATCCGCCAAGTGTTTTCAGAAAGTCAGCAGGGCCAACTGGAACTTCTGCCCAGTAAGGCTTTTGATTGGCAGTGTAAATTTTTTAAAATGTTGTTTCAACAGCGGCTGCCACAGCACAAGTGTCTTCACTGTGTGACTGAAGGTAAGCTGGGGCATCTATTTTGTAGCTGGCACCACATCCTGCAGCAGTCATTTTATGGCAGCCATTTTGTGCTGTCCCCACCACACTGTGTCATAATTCCAAAGATGCCCAAGGGTTCAAAAAGGTTGTAGAGCCCTGGTCTATGCATTATATTACACTGGCCCTTCTGAGCCCTCACAAAATAGATGACTATTTTGTATGAAGATTACTATTTTGTATGAAGAGGCATGAAGATTTGCCCACAACATTAAATGCTACAAACCTGAATATTCCGCAGCATAACTGGAGAAATAGTTCTGATTTCTATTAGCAAGCAGCTATGACTATCCAAAATCTGCATAACCAGTCTGATTCACTGGTATTACAAAAGCAACGTAACCCACAGATAAAAGAGCTAAAATAGAAGCAACAGTTCTCACCCATATTTATCTCTAGCTTTCCACCAATGAATGTCGTTTTTTTCAGTGATTGTATATTCTTCACCTTTTTCTAGTCTCAAGTCATGACCTTCTGTGGGCTGGAAGTCATACATGGCGATTACTATTTCTTCATCTTCCTCCTCTTCTTCTGGAGGAATAGGGGGTGGAGGCCTTCTCTGAAACTTGAACAGAATTGTGATTATTATTTCTTGAAAGGTTCAAGTAATTATATTTAACTGAAAATATTTATTAGATATTCTGAGACAATTATATTCATGGACATAATCCTGATTATGCAGACTAATGATACAAATTGTCACATACTCAGGATAATTATGAGATACCATGACCTGTTCAAGGGAACTCAAGAAACCATCCTAAGCATAGAAACTGCCTTCAAAACCTATAGACTTCAATGGATTTAGAAGGGTGTAACACTGCTTACAATTGCACTGTCAGTTCCCTGAATAATTGAATGTGGATATGAACATGGCTTACCCATGTTTCAATCAAAGACTTGAGTCACTGTCTCAACTTGACTCTTTGTAATTACCTTAAAGATTGCAGACTTTCAGTCTGACTGGTCACGTTCTAGTGAGGTGATTAAAACACACATTATCAATGCAAGAATAGGAAACCTCAATCTGCCATTTCTTTGGGGCAATGCCCCATCTCCCTCCATTCATGGACTGGAAACCCTGGGTTGGATCCAGATTAAATTGCTGAATTCCACAACATTTCATGGTGATCAGGAAGCTGTAGTGAGAAGGGGGAGGCAGGAAAGTTCCATTCTGCCACTGGAAAATTGTGTCTGGATCCAGCTCCCCTGTATATGCCTCACAACGGTTCTGCCATGAAGTCAGTGAGATGAGAAAGTCAAAAGGCACTGGATGTGTAGCAGGCTCCGTCCCTGTAGCCCACAGAAACTAGTGGTGCCTACTACTGCCCCTTAAAAATTGGGGTAGACTTTGAAATAGATGACAACTATGGGCCTAATGAAGAACTGTTACAAGACCTACAACTACCGGTACTTGGGAAGTACCGGCAGTATTAGTAGTGAGTAGGTGGTTTTCTTTAAAAGGACTAGGTTTAGATTGCAACCTATCTTTCAAAGTTATTAGAAAAGGGGGAAAAATACTGAACCACATGCAAATAACTATCAGCAGGAGATGATCAATTAATAATTCTCTCCATACCTTATTTTTATCTGGTGCTGGTGTAGGCAATGTCCTTATACCTTAAACCAAACAACAGAAAACCAAAAGTTGAATTTGCAGATTACTACTGAAAGTTTATAAACGTAAGGACAACAAAAGATTTTTGATAGATCATAATAAGACTGTGGTGTTATGTGCAGCCACAGTATTGACGACTGCTTAGTCACCCCAATCCTCTCCCTCATATCTTCCCTTTCAGTTCGTGAATACTCCTGTTGGGCCTAACTGTTGTTGTTATCCATAAAATACTAGACGAGACTAGGCCCCTGGAAAGGGGGGGGAACCAGTATGGATGAAAATTATTCTGAACAGTATATGAAATAAGACTATTTACCATTTTCAAAGAGGTTGTATTTTTCACAGCCAGGTGCTAATTTTTCTGTTTGTCTGCAACACTGATAGCTTCCATCAGTCCAGAATTTAGGATGGTACTTAACCATTATATTATTGTTGTTCTTTATTTCTGCAAAACAACAACACCACCATCTTTAAAATACTGAAATTTTAAAGAATATAAGTAATTTCATTATGGTTTTAACAAATTGTTAAGATTTTACCCCAAAGCAACCGTGATTCCCATTCCTCATCTTAATATCTGCACAGACAGACCTTATCCAGCAATCGTTTAACTGCCAAATGATTAACAGGAGAAAATACGTTGAATTACTTTTGGATTTTTCTCCAAGAGCTGCCTTATTTCGGAAGGGTGAAAGTGTGAAATACACCTTTTTTGTTGTTTTGCTGCTCTCATGATACCAAACTGAGTAGACGAGTGAGGAGGGGACGTGCAACCACAAACTTAAATATTTTGGAACTATCTATACTTTTTATCTCTACACTCACTTTCACTAAAGAATTCTGTGAATTACAGTTCAGAAATATGCCAAGTTTGGTGGAGAGCCAGTTTGGTGTAGTGCTTAAGTGTGCGGACTCTTATCTGGGAGAACCGGGTTTGATTCCCCACTCCTCCACTTGCACCTGCTAGCATGGCCTTGGGTCAGCCATAGCTCTGGCAGAGGTTGTCCTTGAAAGGGCAGCTGCTGTGAGAGCCCTCTCCAGCCCCATCCACCTCACAGGGTGTCTGTTGTGGGGGAGGAAGGTAAAGGAGATTGTGAGCCACTCTGAGACTCTTCGGAGTGGAGGGCAGGATATAAATCCAATATCATCTTCTTCTTCTTCAAGGGTTGTCAGTAGGAAATTATTCATCCTTCAAAGAACTATAATTTCCATGGCGGAACTAGATGTTAAACACAGAGCTAGACACTCTGTTTCCCTCAAAATGCATTCGCAGTGGGCAGGGCCGGTTCCCCCGCTAGGCAAACCAGGCAGTTGCCTAGGGCGTCGGCAGGGTGGGGGCAGCAAATTCGGCTTTCCCCAAGGCAAACAGCTACTTTGCCTGCTCCCCAGCGTCCTCTCCCTCCCACGTGGATTTCAAGGCCGGGACGGGCTCTAGCGCCACGTTCCCAGCTATGCAAAGGCACCGGCACCCCATCCCTGATCAGGTGATCCGATCTCCACGGGTAAAACCGCGCCACGGCCACGCTCCGTGTCTGTCAGGAACAGCGTCCTGAAAGGGCTGCCCACTGCCGCTGACTCCTCTCCCATCCAGGAAGTGGGGAGGGGACGAGTCAACGGCAGCGGGCAGCCCTTTCAGGACGCTGGACCTGATAGACACAATCACTCTACCTCTGCAAATGTCATCCATCTGTTAACATTGTCCAGTAGATAAGCTGCTATACCAATAAACACACATTTTCTAATGTCTTGCTCTCCTGGCAGGGTTCTCTAAGAAGGAATCATTGTTAAACGTTCTGAAATCTGTAGTATAACTTGTCACAACCTTTCTTCACTCACCCCCATATTTATTTAAAAACCCTCGATCTCTTTTTAGCTTGAGAACAGTATACCAAGTCGAAAGTGTTGGCATTCTTGCTTTTAAAAATATGCAGGCTGAGGACTCTTATGCATGTCTACATGGGAGAGCTCTTAGCTGGTCCTTTGCATTTAGATCCTTTCCCCATCTCTATTCAAAGTTTCATCAGACAAGTTTAACAAACTGCTCCCATTACCTTCTTTCAAATGCCGTACCCAGTGGTCTCTGCTGCATGGAGTGGGAGCAAAAATATAAAGTGTGCTACTATCATATACAACCTAGAACGAAAGAGAAATAAGATAAATTTATAGCAATTGCTATGGAGCTGCAGCATTTGCTTTCATTTGCGTTGTTTTCACACAGGGGTGGGAAAGGCTTGCCTCTGCTGTGGAAACAACAGGGAGGGGGGTGGAGGCAGGCAGGATGGGGCCTGCATGCTCTGTCCCTGAGCTTTTCACTTTCATGCTAACACCACAAAAATCTTGTGCTCCCCTCACATTTTCCAGCAACCCGCTCACAACTGTTCTCTCTCTATGCTGGGGAAAACATCTAAGTCAGCTTGGTGTAGTGGTTAAGTGTGCTGACTCTTATCTGGGAGAACCAGGTTTCATTCCCCACTCCTCCACTTGATGCTGTCAGAATGGCCTTGGGTCAGCCATAGCTCTCACAGAGCTGTCTTTGAAAAGGCAGCTTCTGTGAGAGCTCTCTCAGCCCCACCTACCTCACAGGGTGTCTGTTGTGGGGGGGGGGAAGGTAAAGGAGATTGTGAGCCGCTCTGAGATGCAGAGTGAAGGGCGGGATGTAAATCCAACATCTTCTTCCTCCTAAGTCTCTGACTGTCAGCGCTGTGATACCCACAAATCCTCTGCATTTCCTAAAGACATGTAGAGTGCTACAGTTTCAAAAAGAATGTCCTTTTAATCTAAGGGCCAAAGTACATATTACTTTTCTCTGTTAATCTCCCCATCTTCATAGCTTTGCATTTACAGAATACTCCAAAGGGGGGAGACCCCCTCCCATGTCATTGCCCTGAGCTCAGTTGGGCTCCTGAGGACTTTAAAAGTGCCTTTCCCTGCAGCTGCTATGTGATTTGTGGGGGAAAGCGAGTAGGGTCTGGATTTCCTGGACCCAACTAGCTCAGACTAAAAATGTGTAGTTTGGACCAAAGAGAGCAATCTTAAGCAGTTCTAGTCACATTGACTAATGGGCCTTACTTCTGGGAAAAGGCACTGCCATCCTAAGCAGAATTCTATCTTTCTAAATCCACTGAAATCACTGGGCTTAGAAAGGTGTAATTTTGTTTAGGATTGCACTGTTAATCTCTTAGGTTTCTGAATGACTCTTTCCCATTTTATAGGCTTTCCTTAAACCGTGTGCTCTTCCACAAATTCTTTGTGTTTTCTGTAGTTGTTACTTATATTGACTAATAACAAATAATAAACTTGAGGGGGGGGAACCAGCAAAAGCCTTTGCAAATGGAATAAAGGAAAGCATTAAGAAAGCAATCAGTTCTGTTTACAGGTCACACAGAAGTAATATCCAAATGACATAATTTCTAAACAAAAACAACTTTGTGATAGGATGAAATGAACTGTATATGTTTGACTCTCTTCAAAGTAGACTAGTTTTAACTGTGGAAAGGAACTGTGCTAGGAAGGCAGAATGCTATAGCCCGATCTCATCAGGGTTGGTACTTGGAAGTGAGACCTCTGTGGAGAGGAAGATGTGGGCAAATCACCTCAGCTTCTCACTTGCCTTGAAAGCCCCTTGTTTGGACTGAGCAAGTCGGTTTTGATTTGATGCAGGCCCGCAGCCAGAAAATTTTAGATGGAGGGCCCAGGGGAAAAAACTTTAGGCGAGGGGGCAGGCGGGCAAGGAAGGCGGCGGGTGAGCAGTGGAGGGGACAGAAAGGTAAAACAGGGGGAAGATTTGTGGGGCCTGCCCCCCCCCCATAGCTATGGGCCTGACTTGATGGTACTTATTTTTTTAATTACATATGAACATATGAAGCTGCCTTATACTGAATCAGACCCTTGGTCAATCAAAGTCAGTATTGTCTACTCAGAGTGGCAGCAGCTCTCCAGAGTCTCAAACTGAGGTTTTTCACACCTATTTGCCTAGACCCTTTTTAGTTGGAGATGCCCGGGATTGAACCTGGGACCTTCTGCTTACTAAGCAGATGCTCTATCACTGAGCCACTATCCCACTTATGTATATGAACTGTACTATGCCTTGTGGGGACTGCTGATTGTTTTAGATGCAAAAAAACCAACAACAAACGATAAATATTGCAATCCTGTAAAAGAAACACTGTATGAATAAATAAGCATTATGGTTACAGCCTGTATACAGGGCTGGCTGTGTTCTTACACCAGGCAAACTTACCTGAAATGGATATTTATTCTGACAGGGAATAACACCATCACTCTTCACGGTTTCCACGCATTTAATTTTGAAAATATCAACCGAACCCTTTCTGTACTTTTTCTGTAAAGTAAAATAACCGACATGAAAATCTGGACAAATAAAAAGAACAAATGTACTGAATTTCAGTACCGACTGGAGTGCAGATCTGATGAAAGTTCAATGCACAGACTATGCCAGCAGTGGGCACAGTTTTGCTGGCAGTACCTGCTCAGCTATGTGGACATATCAGATGTGGTCTGCTGCAACAGTCCTGAAGGTGGTGCTCAAGGAATCAGAATTGGTGGCAGCAGCAAGGAACAGTGAAGCTGAGAGCCAGTAGAGCAAAACCTCGGTGGTGGAGGAGATACTTAGATGGAGGGCACAGGAAAACCACACACTGCTTAATTTCTTGCTTGGGCCACTTTACCCTTGTTGTGAATTTTCATCCTTGCCCAGTGTTCTTGCAAGTCACTCCTATCAATTAATACTCCCACGTAGGAAAGGTTCATAAATAAGTCATCTTCAAAAACAGACTGACCAAGAAGATCTCTGCATGGCTGTGTCTGACTCAGGAGCACTCATGCATTTATACTTTTCCTATGCCACAATTTTACCATCAGGAGTCATTTTCTAAAATCCAAATCTAGGTGGAAAAAAGCCTTCACAAAACACAGATGTTTGCACAAATGCTGCCCAAAGGCCTAACTCATTTTAGAGCAAAGAAAGTTGGGGAACAACAGATCTTCATGTGCAAATCGTCAACACCCCGCTTGGGTATAACCACAAACATTGATGCCTTATACATAGACCCTGTCCACATGATCGATTTTCCGTGCAATAAGCATGCCCTTGTTTTCCACTTATCTTGTAGGGCCTGAAAGTACAGCTATTTCTGAACAGGAACGCAGTTCTATCTGGCTTGGTATCAGGGGGTGCGGGCTAATATGCAAATAAGTTCCTGCTGGGCTTTTTCTACAAAAAAAACCCTGCCTTAAAGTATTGCCTTGTAGTACAGATATTTCATTTTCTGACTACCTAAAAATAAAATATTTTATACCTGGGAAAATGTGATGTGAACCCCCTACTGCAGGAGTTCAATCCTCTACTGTACAATTCCTGTATGGGAGTAAACATCAGTCTGAATTTTGATTTTAAAAGTGACATAACTTGCCCCTTAGGATTTCTCTCACCACAGCCAGGCTGCTCTTCCCATGACTGTATGTTGGAAGTATACTGCAATATTGTCTTGTAAAAGTCAAAAAATGTTCTTGTGGCATACATGATGGGGAAAAAAGGTTTAGCAGATGCTACTTAGCAGCACCCAGAATATAAATGAATGAAATGAAAACACCATGTATTGACAGTTCATGCTTTACTGGCCACCATGAAGAAGAGTGTCAGGATGTCCAAATCTAGATAAAGCTAAAAATATGCCTGAAAAACAGTCTACACTTCTGAAAATTTAAAACAATGCTAGACCTGAAATTAAACACACAGCAGCCACATCAGGGGTGTGGCCTAATATGCAAATGTGTTCCTGCTGGGCTTTTTCTACCTTGAATTTTTGACCTAGTGGGTTCTGCTTCAAAGGAAATGCTTCACTTTTTTTTTTTAAACCTTACTACAGGGCTTTTTATGAGCAGGAAAGGCACAGGAAAACAGTTCTGGCTGGCTCAGCATCAGGGTGTGTGGCCTAATATGCAAATGAGTTCCTGCTGGGCTTTTTCTCCCAAAACAAAAAGCCCTGCCTTACTACATGTGTGAATGTGAATATGCATCCACCCTCCCTTTTAGTATACGGACCCTTAATAAAGCAATTCCAAGGCCTTTGCCATTTACCCAACTGAACTGCAAGTTCATGAAACAGCATCCATGTATGCTAGATATTGCACTGTCACCATGCTACAGCAAACATTCGCGACTGGATTGACTTGTCTGCTCAAAGACGATTCTGTTGTGAATCATGGCTTAGAAGCATAGAATAATCAAATCAAAGAGTTGGAAGGGGTCCTACAGGCCACCTAGTCCAATCCCCCTACTCAATACAGGATCAGCCTAGAGCATCCCTGACAGGTGTACAGAATCACAGAATGATTAGCAGAAGGATAGTGCGCAACATCCATGTGAATACTACTGTCTAACTGCAATCACCATGAGATTTTAGCTAAACAAGGAAGTGAATGAGCAGAATGGTGGCATAAAGCTCATAAAAGGTGCCATTCACACATACACCAAACAGAATCACAGTACTTAAGAACATAAGAGAAGCCATGTTGAATCAGGCCAATGGCCCATCCAGTCCAACACTCTGTGTCACTCTGGGCAAAAAACCCCAAAACCCAAGTGCCATCAGTGGGTTCACAAGTGGGGCTAGAAGCCCTTCCGCTTTGCTCCTCCCCCAAGCACCAAGAATACAGAGCATCACTGCCCCAGACAGTTACTGACTAGCCCATTGATAAAGCTCCCAGTTTAACTGTTTAGAAGTATGAAAAGCAATCAAATCAGTCCTTGGACATATTATCTTGGAGCCCTGTTGGTTGTTATGTAACTGCTTCCAAGAAAAACTGTTAATACCACACTTAGACTTGGGCTGATTCCACATTAGCATTTGCTCCGGCTCCGGCACTGTATTTCCCTTGGGGCAGATGTTGGTTTCCGCATATCTTGACCCAGGGCGGCAGTTTGACCCGCCTCCGAAGCGGTGTAGCCCCACATTTAGGAGATCCTCAAAATGCGAGTTTATTTTTGATGCGGTTTTGGGGCTCGAAATTTATGTGCAGAACTCACACCAATGCGCTGTCAAACTTCTCACATCAGTAGAACGCACCCACATAACTCCACGCCCATGATTCCGCCCAGTTATTTCGTCATACTTCCTTAATTTTCCTCCCTTTGAAAATTATCCAATATTTTCCTGAAATAAAGTAATTTTTTTTAAAGAAATCACATTTCGCGTTACAACGCAAAAAATATATATAACGATGTAACGCGATTTTCTTTTACTGAATACATCCCTTGCTTCCACCTGCCCCCATTCTTTATGGTATTCCACGTGATTTTGATAATGTATCATTGCATTGTGATTACTTCCCCCCTACAATTAAATCACTCCTGACTATTATAATTTTTTTTTCAAATAAGATCGGTACAACGCAACTAAATAAATAGCAATGTTACACGAACGACTTTAAAGATGCGCGATTGCCACCTTTATCGATCTCCCCCCCCCCCCCCTGTATGGCCTCAAACAGGAACAGGAATTAGATTGTTTACAGGTTTAATTTTTTGATAGGTTGGGGAATAGGAACAGGAATTTGATTGTTTATAGGTTTAATTTTTTGATAGGCTGGGGAAACTTTCTTCCTTAACCCCTCAGCATAAATCTCCTCCCCCACCTTCATGCATCTATTTGTAATTTGTTATAGCTTTTAATGGAAAACTATGTGCTTAACATTCACCGTGAGTGGATAAAAATGGTGGATCGCCGACTCAGATTTCCCTGGGCTTAGATAAGCTGCCAGTGGCAGGGCAAAAGGAAAATACGTGACTTTGCCAGTATTATGCCTCTGGCATTACGTTGTAACACAAACAAAGACGATCGCATTGTAACGCGAACACCCATGCATGTTAAAAAAAAAAAAACGGGAAACGTATGAGGGAGGGGGAAATTGCTATGATAGTGGGGGAAACTCGGGAAGCAGCAGTAATGCGGAATCAGAACACATGGAACAGATCGGGAATTGAATCTGGGAGAAATCCTCTAGTGTGGAATCGGGAAATCAAGCCCGCATGGAACAACCATGGAGCAAAAGAGAGGCAAATGCCCAATGCGGAATCAGCCTTGGAATCCAGAGAAAGAAATCTACAAAAGGGCATATTTGTACAGCCATTTAGAGCACTAGAGGCATTTCATATTCAATACCTTAGTAATCTACAGGTAAATCAGTATTATTATCCCTACAAACCGGCAACCCGCTAGAGGGGCATGTGCGAAAATTCTATTATAAATCTCTCCCTCAGCGCATTCCTTGGGATTTGAGCACATGAATTTTTCCTCAACTGCCTTTTGTACTCCTTTACCAGCATCACAACTGCTTTCAACATGCCACCCATGCCTTTAGAAGCTCATTCAGCCTCAGCAGGCCACTGGGTGGTAAGAAGGCTCCCTACCCCCCCCCCCCTTTTTTGTTAGTTTACAGAGCTGCATGTTTCTGCATACCTGCAGAGGTCCTCCAAGTGGAAACCCGACTTTGCCTGTGGGTGGCCAGGTTTTATTGCTTCCCTGATCATAATGGGATTTGTTACTTTATTAGTAGACAGCATTATGTAGCAAGAGTAAGTGCCTTGCTGAAGGCCACTTCCTGACTGTGGTGAATTATGACCCAAAGACCTCCTGGTTTATAGTGCAACCTCTTATCTGCTCTGGCACAATAGTTCGCTAGTGGAACACAGATGAACAACTTATGAGAAGATTATATATGAATTAACTCCAGACATTGACAGCAATGTTTATTGTTCCAGTTGTCGGGCGACTATCCTGGTTGCTTGGCTGACATGTAACTTCTTGCTAATAATCGGGGGGGGGGGGGGGGTAGCAGGAATGCACAGGAATGCAATTCCAAATGGCTATGCATTAGGGGGTGTGGCCTAATATGCAAATGAGTTTCTGCTGGGCTTTTTCTACAAAAAAAGGAAGGAGGAAGGGAGGAGGAGGAGAAGGAGAAGTTTGGTTTATATTCCGCCCTCCACTCTGAATCAGAGACTCAGAGCGGCTTACAATCTCCTATATCTTCTTCCCCCACAACAGAAACCCTGTGAGGTGGGTGGGGCTGAGAGGCTCTCCCAGAAGCTGCTCTTTCAAGGGCAACCTCTGCCAGAGCTATGGCTGACCCAAGGCTATTCCAGCAGCTGCAAGTGGAGGAGTGGGGAATCAAATCCAGTTCTCCCAGATAAGAGTTCGCACGCAACCACTACACCAAACTGCGATGACTGTCTGATGTTTCTTTAGTAGAAACTAACATCTAGAGATATTTTCCTGACTGGACAGTTTATCTACAGGATGGGTGTGTGCAGCATGCTTATAAATTACAAGGTTCTCATATGCATTGGGTAATAAGAGGAGGACTTTAAATCAGACATTCAATGGAAGTATCAGGCCTCTTAGACTCCTGCTCGCTTTTTTCTCATGACCTGGGCACACAGGCAGAAGTAATGGCTGCCTTCTCCTTTATGTGTTTTCTCAATGCTTTTTATGTAGAAAAAGCCCAGCAGGAGCTCATTTGCATATTAGGCCACCCCGCCTGGCCTGAGAGTGTGTGGCTGCAGCATGACGGGTTGGGCCAGCCAGCGCCCTGGCCAGCCAAGGTGGAGCTCTGCTCCTGTGGGCTTCTACAGAAAAAAAAGCCCTGAAACTGTTATTGCTTTTGCTTGCAAAATCATGAATTTCACAGCAAAGCCAGTAGTAGCTTTATGGGCTGTTTTAAGGAGGAGAAAACAGTGCAGAGGAGAAGGTCACCATTCCTGCTGCCTGTACACCCTGGTCACTAGAAGAAAAGGGCTTGTATAAGTCTCAGAGGCACAAAACTCTCCAGGAACGTCTGATTCCAAGTCGTCCTGTCATCACTCAACAAGCACACGGACTTTGTAATGTTAAAGGGAGGGATGGTGGCTCAGCGGTAGAGCATCTGCTTGGTAAGCAGAAGGTCCCAAGTTCAATCCCCAGCATCTCCAACTAAAAAGGGTCCAGGCAAGTAGGCGTGAAAAACCTCAGCTTGAGACCCTGGAGAGCTGCTACCAGTCTGAGTAGACAATACTGACTTTGATGGACCAACGGTCTGATTCAGTATAAGGCAGCTTCATATGTTCATATGTAAAGAGGTCCCAATTGCATATTGTTTTGAGTTTGGAAAGAGAGAGGTGAGTTGGCTTGAGGGTAAAGCATCCTAGGATGCAGGACTACAAGTTGAGCAGATTGGTTTGCAATTCTGTTTGCTCAAAAACCGTTGTCTTTAATAGTTCTGAAATAAACAAGTATTGTTAATACACACTCTAAGGCTCTGTCATCCAGGAAAATTTATAGTGCGCTGGTCCTTCCAGGGGTGACCCTGATGAGCAGTTCTAGGGCAGGCTTGAGTTTGAGTACAGGGTAAACCCTTGAGGCAGCTTCCCAAGGCTGTGATGCTGGTGGAATGATAAGAAGGGGGTCCAGTAAGGCTGGGCAGAGATCCTTTCCCTTTGCCACAACCTGGGATACAGGAGAGGGCTTCCAGGGTGGAATATATGTCTTCTCTGCTTCAAGGTTTCCCAGCCTGCATGTATCTGGACTGTTAGTTTTTTCACCAGTTCTCCATAATGACTGCTTTGTGCCTAAAGTAACTAATGGGTCAGGCCATAAGAAATGATGCTAATTTCATCACTAGATGTTTTGCCGCTTTTGAGATGCAACCAGCTTGAACAGCAATGATCTCTCACACCTGGGTAGAACCAGAGCAGTCTAAAAGAGGAATTCTCTGTCCTTCTAAAAACCTTCTGAACATATGAGGGAAAGCTGAAAGGAAGGGGTGGTGTGGAATTGTTTTCTGTGGCCCCAGAAAGTAGGACCAGAACCAATGGGTTGAAATTGAATCAAAAGAGTTTCCTGCTCCGTTAGAGCAGTTCCTCAGTGGAACAGGCTTCCTCAGGAGGTGGTGTGCTCTCCTTCCTTGGAGGTTTTTAAACAGAGGCTAGATGGCCATCTGACAGCAATGAAGATCCTGTGAATTTAGGGAGAGGTATTTGTGAGTTTCCTGCATTGTGCAGGGGGTTGGACTAGATGACCCTGGGGTCCCTTCCAACTCTATGATTCTATGAAAATATCTTATAGTGCAGCCACATGTGGCTCTTTCACATATATTGTGTGGCTCTTGAAGCCCACACTGCCCTGTTGGCAAGCTTGGAGAAGGCATTTGTCTCTTTAAATCACTTCTCCAAGCCAAGTCACCTGTCCTTCTCTCCTCCCTCACCCATCCATTTGCCTGCCTGCCTGCCTTGCAGCTGGCTCTCAAACATCTGACATTTATTCTATGAGGCTCTTACATTAAGTAAGTTTGGCCACCTCTGTTATAGTGCTGTACTAAGAATTCAGTACTCAAGGAAGGGAAATGTGTAACAGGCTCAAAGTTTTACCGAAGCATTGCTGAACTTGGAAAAAGTGGTTCAATGCAAACCTCAACAAGTATTGTTACTTCAAGGCTTGTGTGGTGTTTTGAAAACATTAATGGATGCCAAAGAGTCCATATCATCTGCTTTGTACCAGTACTAGAAATACAAAAGAGTTATAAATCTGGTTGAATTACACTGCCATGTTTACAATGCATTTGTGTCATCCAAAACAACGAAGTTCCACCAAACTACTGAAATGAGCTCTGAAGTTTACTGACACATTTTCTGCTAATTGTTGGGTCAGAATTTAATAAAGCAGCTTTGTATATCTCTAGGAAGTCAAATGTAAACTTCTGTGGTTTTGGCTGATGACAATCAACATGTCACAATGCCCAGGGGTTACAAAGCACAAAGTTAGTAGCAGACCGCAAGTGCAGACCTTGTCAAATCATTAGAAAAATGTTTGTCTTGTTTGCATTGGGGACAGGGCCACATACTGTACAGTGTTTTTACAAAGCATACAGACATTCCTGGCTTCTGTAAAGATGCTTCTAGAGCAGGCGTGGCCAAACCGTGGCTCAGGAGCCACAAGTGGTTCCTTCACACATATTGTGCGGCTCTTGAAGCCCCCATTGCCCCATTGGCTGGCTTGGAGAAGGCATTTGTCTGTGTAAATCACTTCTCCAAGCCAAGCCCGCTAGCAGCTTGGAGAATGCATTTAAAGTTAAAGTTGCTTTCTTTCCTCCTCTTCCTCCCCCATCTATTTGCTTCCCTCCCTCCCAGCTCTCAAACATCTGACATTCATGCCTTGTTGTGACTCTCAAACATCTGATGTTTATTCTATGTGGCTCTTACATTAAGCAAGTTCGGCCACCCCTGTTCTAGAGCCTGGGCAACCTCATTTTGCTTGGGCTGCAGGAGGCAGAGTCTGTGACTTAAAATGTACAAGGTTAATATGCAATTAATTGTTTTTAATGTTCGGCCCTTTAACTGCATATTAACCTTTTAGGTTTCTTATTCCAGTTTTTGAGTTAAGTTTCTTTCCCTTCTTTGTTTTTCTTTAAAAGGTACAAGACCATGGTTAAGATGCTGCAGCTTGTACCTGGACAATATTCTGATTTCAGCCTTTCAAGATACCAGTTGCTTCAATCCTTGCAAATAAGCCCACAGAACTATCAGCGCAGACACCCACAAAAATATCTTCTAGCATGTTCCCCCTTCCCATGTGAATTTTAAAAATTATTTTTTAAAATCCAGAAAATCTTGTAATCTCATACCTTTCACACACACACGTTTTAAAATTTTAAAAGATCAACACAGAATTTTAAAGAAAAACTAAAGGGTTCCCCCACCACCACCCTTACTTTAGGAAGCAACTTTCTTCTGGAAAAGGACAGGGTAGAGGAAAACCCTGGTTGTGTTTGCATACAATTTCTCCAATACATGAAGAAGCAAGGGGGGTGGGAATCTTTTTTACCCAAATTCCTCCTACTTAATAATTTTCAGAGAAAGACTTTACACAGGGCTTTCTTTGCAGAAAAAGTCCAGCAGGAGCTCATTTGCATATTAAGCTACACCCCTGACAGAACCAGTGTTTCACACAGGGCTTTTTTTGCAAACAAAAAACTCAGCAGGAGCTCATTTGCATATTAGGCCACACCCCTGGACACCACGCTAGCTGGAACTGCGTTCCTGTGTGTTCCTTCTCAAAAAAAGCCCTGGCTTTACAGCAGAAGATGGTGGTCTCTGTCCTTCCTCCTGATCACCCCAACACAAGGTTTCATTTGAGCTACCGCTTGCTGAGGCTCCACCCCTTCAGAGCTCAGCCAAAACATACGCTAAACGGCCAAGAGCCTCTGAACATGGACACAGTAACTTCCATATAGGGGAATCAGGCTACACGTGGGAGTGAGGCTACAAATTCTTATGCAAGTCATGTATTTTAAGGCAATGTACTCACTCACACATGCGCGCACACGCACACAGACAAAGCCATGACTGTCAGTCACAGTAAACAGTGCTGAACTTGACAGACCAGTGGTTCGATTCAGTATAAGGCAGCTTCATGTGTTCATATACAGAACTGTTCTGGTTTGGGCCTGTGCACTGAATGATGATGTTCCTTCATTACTGAGTAAACATGATCAGTCTGGACTAAACTAGACATTATATAATTCCAATCTCCTTCCCTTTTATTTATGAACAGCTTCTTTGTTCATGAAAATAATAATCTCAAGACCTTCACAGTTCTCTTCATGGTAACTGACTTGGGCCTGATTTGCACATGACACTAGCTGAGGTAAAAGCACTCACTCATTGGGGCTTTATGCTCGCACTGTGTCTATTTTTAAACTGGGCTCCTAAACTGAGCTGCAGGGCAAGTAGGAGACATTAAACAAAGAGAAATAGGAGCTAGTCACAGGCTACCAGGTTTAGTCATGGGGTAGGGGGGGGGGGAACTGCACAGATCACCTGGTCAGAAACTATTATGTGTGGAAAGTTGATTCACCATATTCTGATAATGTCCCATGAATGTTTTTAAAACAAAAAGCCATAAGGTTTACAAGATTATGCATGGGATGGAGAAAGTAGTGAAAGAAGAACATTTATCCCTTTCTCACAATACAAGAACTAGTGGACATTCAATGAATTGCTGAGCAGTCAGGTTAAAACGGATAACAGGAAGTACTTCTTCATCCAAAGGGTGATTAACATGTGGAATTCACTGCCACAGGAGGTGGTGGCAGCTACAAGCATAGCCAGCTTTAAGAGAGGATTGGATAAAAATATGGAGCAGAGGTCCATCAGTGGCTATTAGCCACAGTGTGTGTGTGTGTGTGTATATATATATATATATATATATATATATATATATATATATATATATATATATATATGTGTGTGTGTGTGTGTGTGTGTGTGTGTGTTTGTGTGTACGTATATGTGTGTGTGTGTGTATATTATATTATACACACACATATTGGCCACTGTGTGACACAGAGTATTGGACTGGATGGGCCATTGGCCTGATCCAACATGGCTTCTCTTATGTTCTTATAACATGGCGAGGAGCTGCTACAAAAGAGAAGCTCTGGGTCAACTGTGATAGATTAGGAAGAGGCTGAAGTTGGTTCCCAGTTCCTAAAGGTAAAGGCAGTCCCCTGTGCAAGCACCAGTCATTTTCAACTCTGGGGTGACGTTGCTTTCACATCGTTTTCACGGCAGACTTTTTACGGAGTGGTTTGCCATTGCCTTCCCCAGTCATCTACACTTTCCCCCCAGAAAGCTGGGTACTCATTTTACCGACCTCAGAAGGATGGAAGGCTGAGTCAACCTAGTTCCTTATTAATTCATAGTCATTCATTCCTTATTTGTGCATGGATTCACAATCCATGCACACATACCGAGAATAGTGTATGATGTCTATCTGCCCCATGTGAGAAGACAAGCGGTTAATTTCATGCCTAAGGTATTCAGAAAAATGAACCTTCGTAAATGAATGTTCTCATACTTGCAATATGGTAATGCTAGCCTTTCATGTTCATAGAGATGGGGAGACCCAGAAAGAAAGCCTGAAAATTTTGCAAGTACAATATTGTTCCCTTCCCAGAACTTTATTTCAGTTTTTCCAAAAGAAAAATTGGAAATTTTGTGAAACACTGATACATAATTCCTATGAAATATTTTCTCTTTTTTGGGGGGGGGGGGGGTGAGGGGGTGAATGAAATTATTTTAAAGATGAATTTAGCCAAGTTCAGGTTTTGTTCGCTAAACGTTTTCTGTTGTATTATGCGATTTTTATGTGTAACAAAGCATTAGATTACCAAAATTCTAGTGAATATACTAAAGATTATACTCTTTAGTATATTTAGATTATACTCTTCAGTATAATAAATTCAGGGCTTTTTTTGTAGCAGGAACTCTCTTGCATATTACACCACAGGCCCCTGATGTAGCCAATCCTCCTGAAGTTTACAGTTGGCCCTGTACTAAGAGCCCTGCAAGCTCTTGTAGGATTGGCTACATTGGGGTGTGTGTGGCCTAATATGCAAAGGAGTTCCTGCTACAAAAAAAGCCCTGAATATACTAAAATACATCTCTGCTCCTGGCATGAAAGGAGTTTGCGGCATGCTGTGATTTCCTGTCCAGTTTGGAACTTCAAGTTAACTTTGATACATGTCTCTTGAGTAAGATGACACTATTCAGAATAAACTGATCTTACACATTTGAGTCAGAACAGGGATAGAAAGGAACAGGTCTGTCTTGTTTTGAATTTGAAGTAAAGCACAGAAGATGGACATAAAACATCAGCATGGGGAAATCAGCATGTTGGAGATGGCAGAAGCCATTACCTTGAATCTGCTACTGTAGTCAACCTTTGATCTACCTTTTAAAAGAATGGAACATAAGGCCAAACAACATAGTATGTTTTTTTTAATGAAACAGGTACGCATTGCATGCTCAACTCCAAAATGGTGAAAATAACTCTTATCAGGACCATTTCAGTTTTGGAAAACAGTGCAGGAGGGGAGGCAGGAGTCACTCATCCTACACCACATTTCTAAGCCAAATTGGGACCCTGGAGACTTTTAAATGACATTCTCTACAGTTACTGAATGGCTATGGGGAAAGACATTCCGGTCTAGACCACAGGTTGCCACTTATCCTGCTTGTAGAAGGAGTCCTTCCACTGATGTTTCTATGTCTCCCACATTCACTCAATAGAGCAGCAGGGGGGAAATGGGGGGGACAACATCAATTGATGTCACAATATCACTTCCTGTTTTATCTGGAAGTGATGTCACAGTGCTCTGGGAAGTCCCCACAACTCTATGGTTTTACTATACAGTTTTGAGGAATTCCTACTGTATTGTGATTTCACTTCTGGATAAAACTTGGAAGTGGCATTACAACAGTGACAGACACTTCCCTTTCCCATGTCTCTCCCCCAAAGGCTCCTGAGAGTTGAAGGAAGAGGTCTGGCAACCCCACAACCACACCAGTTTTGTTAAAAAATGAATGTAGTTTGGCCTTGCTAGAGAGTCCCTTGGACTGCAAGAACATCAAATCAGTCAGTCCTAAGGGAAATCAACCCTGACTGTTCCCTGAAAGGTCAGATGCTGAAGCTGAAGTTCAAATACTTTGGCCACCAAATTAGAAGAGAGCATTCTCACTGGAGAAGACCCTGATGTGGAGAAAGACAGATGGCAAAAGAAGAAGGGAACAGCAAAAGATGAGATGGCTGGATAGCATTACTGATACAACTAACACAAATTTGAGCATACTTCAGAGGATGGTGGAAGACAGGAGGGCCTGGCGTGACTTTGTCCATGGGGTCACAAAGAGTCAGAATCAACTGTGCAACTGAACAACAACAAAGAGGAAAACAAGAAACTGTCCAACAGATAAAGGTCTCCTGGTCATAGGAAGCTTTTAAAAGTCAATATTATATGTAGGCATTGTGTGTTTTATTTTGATGTATTTTTAAAATAATTGCAGCCAGCCTTGAGACCTTTTTTTGGAATGGTAGGGTAAAAATGTTTTTAATACATTCATAAATAAATGTCCTGTATTACTGGAAGACAAAGTCAGAAGGGGGTGGGAATACAAAAGACTACTTGTAGGTGATCGACAGTGCCATCTAGGGTTGACAGGTCCCCGCAACTCACCAGCAGGGGCGAGGATGGAGGGTTCCGTGAGTGGGCCGGGGCTCTACACCCAAACAGCAATGTCCTCACAAAACATCCCCAATGTGATGATGTCTTGTGGAAGTGATATTATGTCAGGGACATCTTTGATTGGTGTGGGGTTTCCCCCACCAGTGAGCTGGTCAGCAGAGGGCAGAGGCCCCCAAAATCAGAGGATCCCCTGCCAGGGGAATGGAAACTCTAGTGCCATCTTAACAGGTCAGCTTAGGTTTACTCAATGCGACCTCCTCCTAGGAAACTGTTTTTAGGCCTTAGATGACAACAACTAAGACATGTGTAGAGTACAACAGTTTGTTATGCTCTCTCCTATATTGGGTATATCTGTTATTTTGTTTGATCAGAACTGAAGTTGTTTATATTGTTACTTTAAAAAAAACATGCCAAATAATGCATTTTAAAATGCTAAATCATGCATAATACATTTTGTTTGTAAAGCAAAAAACAGAATAAGTAAATATTCTGACCCTCCACCAACATAATTTTTTCATAGAGGAAAATGCCCCCCACCCCAATTTTTCATGGCAATAAAATTTCCAGAGGAAAAAGAGTGAAAAAGAAGAGACCTCTGTAACAAACCACGATAGGTATTGAGTACCAGAGGTCACAAAAAAGAAAAGGAAAAAAGCAATTGTCCTTAACTGAGTACAAAAAAATTGTTATTATACATTATTATTAAAATTTCCAGAACATCTGCATTTGCAAAACATGACCATTTTTATAGAACTGTACTGGACTCACAAGCAGCAATTTTTGAGACGGCATTAATTCCCCAAGTCAGCATTTCCTGTCTAAAATCTTCAATATCTATTTCTGATTATCTGATTTTATGTGTGCCGTTAAAAGATATGGAGTGTTTTTGAGTGTCACAAGGGCTTTTTTGGTAGAAAAAGCCCATCAGGAGCTCATTTGCATATTAGGCCACACCGCCTGACAGCATTCCTGATCAAAAACAGCCCTGAGTGTCACAATTTAAAGCTCTAATTTTTGAGAAAACATACCCTTGTCCTCTAGCCTACAAGGCAGAATTACTAGCTGTCTGTCAAATAAAATACTGATTAACACATTTTGCCGAGGATGTCCTTTTCTTAAACATTACACCACTAATGAAAAGTGGGTTTCAATTTCCTGGTTCTTTGCTGTGTGCATCTAAAAATAGCAGTCACCTCAAACTCTAAGCTCTCACATTAATGCTGATCTGGTATTTCGGCACTAACCATTTTCAGCTTGAAAACACACTTCAGTTGAGATCATGTAACTGCAGAAGCAGAGTTCTTTTTCAGTTGTTAATTCCAATTATGTCTGCTCCTCCATGATATCTTATATACATTCCTCAGCTTCCCAGTTCAAGATCTTGCTGGGCACTCTTAAATGTTACTGTTCTGTTTCACAACAGTGAAATTTAGCTGTAGATATTTTTCTCCAGTAACCATTCCAAGTTTAATCAAGTTGTACTACCAAACTCCCCACTGAGGATAGGTTCAAAAACTCTCCCTTTTGCCAGAAAAATCTGTTTATTGCTATGTGGAATGTGAAGTTTTCTTAGCAAACTAGAAGTCTCTTCCAAGTGTAACTAAGTGTAATAGGGCTGCCAAGCCTCCGGTCCGGGCAGGGGTTTCCCTGCCTGGGAGGTTCCCAACCCGCCGGCCCACATTGGGCCAGTGGGGGGAACCTCCCCCGACGGCACAATGATGGCACCTGGAAGTGACGTTATTGTGCTGGTGTGTGGCAGCCGCTCTAGGCGTTTTTGTGGAAAGTATATGGTTTTCCCGGATGCTCTAGCCATTTGGGAGGGGAAACTCCATGGTACAATAGGTACCATAGAGTTTTTCCCTCCCAAAATGACTAGTGTCCGGGAAAACCATAGAGTTTCCCCCAAAACACCTAGAGTGGCTTCGAGTGCCAGCGCAATGATGTGACTTTTGGGTGATGTCATTGTGTCGCGCACACGCAGAGTGTGTGCACAAAAGTCCCCCACCAGAGAGCAGAGGGGACTTGGCAATCCTATGTACAAATGTTAGGATTGCTAGCAAAGTTTTCTTTCCTGCCAGACTATTCCTAGGTGTGATTGGCCAGAAGCCCCACTCCATTAAACTGATACTCAGGACATTCATAGGTACCCGCCTTGAATTATCTTTCTGGTGCAACTAGTCTCTCCGACGAGAGCATGGATGAACTTCCCGCTTCTTCGGCAAGTTGGAAGCTCATATTGCCAAAATCATCAAAGGACTAAACCTGCAAGTACACTTTAGATCCCTGACTGTACTTACATCTGCATGAGTACTTCTAGAAATGTTTTGTATTTTTCTATATTTACTATTACTTTTGCTATCTTTTAAAATGTATTGCTTTCTACATTTTTAAAATGCCATATGGATTTTTGATTTTCCTTATATAGTATATTTTAAGTTTCTTAAAATTTTATTTATTATTCACCTACTTATTACTATAAGCCTGTGCTGCTAACTAGGGTTGCCAGGTACTCTCATCACACCGATCTGGAGGGCATTCTGGGATGTCCCAGGAAGTGACATCACATCACATCTGGTTTGAGGGCAAAACTCTATGGTAAAACCAGCTTCAAACCATAGAGTTTTGCTCTCAAACCAAAGTGTTGCTGTGTGATGTCCCCAACACGATTACATCACTTCTGGGTGACATAACTGCTTCAGGGACATCCCACAGTGACATTGCTGTTTGGGGAGGGGGTTTCCCCTGCTAGGCAGCTGGCAGAAGCCCCCAAACTGAAGGAACCCCCATTGGGACCTGGGGGCTGGCAACCCTACCACTGACACCCTGCCTACATTACACACGCCAGATTGTTTCTTTATTATGGGGTATCCAACTCCCCCCTCCCCAAAAAAACCTTTAAAATACAAAGCAACTAGTTGGAAGTTTAAGGACCATTAAACTCAAGTATTTGATTTTTATAAGAGCTTTGTGTCTTTGGAAGTCTTCAGTGTACAAAGATTTACATTTCAGAGATCTTCAGTCAGTTATGTGGGCTGGAAAGCACCCTGCACACTCCCAGATGGTGGGACTTCCATCATTCCTTGGATCTCATATAAAATTATAAATTCTGGCAAACCACAGGAAAAGAAGTAGACCAATTTCACACTAGACTTTTAATCCTGGTTTAGCCAGATGGGCCACCGTAAATGGAAGGATAGCCAATAGGTGGCTGCCCGATGATCATAGCTGGTGCATAGGGGCTCAGGTCTTGAAGGGCTTTAAAGGTCAAACCAGCATCTTTAACTGAATTCAGAAAAAGACTGGTAGCTGATGAGCTGTACCAAAATGGGCAACGTATGTTTCCAGCAGTTAGGCCCTGCTGGAAACTAGTCGGGCTGCTGCATTCTTCTCGACCATTTGTAGTTTTTGGGTTGTCTTTGAGGCTTCATGGATTTTGTGCACATATCTCCCTTACTGGATTGGGACATTTCTAATTCATTCTGGAGACAAGGGGTAAAATCAGTGATCTTAAAATCTTTGTGCTACTCAGTTCTTCTACCATACCTTACGTCATGCATTAGCCAAACAACCAAACAGTCCCTCTTAAAATACAGTGAACTCAAGCAGCGTCATAACCAGTTCAGTATCCTATACATTTTCTTAATAATAATTAATAGCAATTCAGAAAATAAAATACAAATGATCACCTTCACGGTATTACCACGTATCCTGCAAACGGATCAATTTCTATTAAATTCTCCATCTTCTTTATAGCTAGTCATGACAAAATCAGCTGTTCTAGTAAGATTTTTAAAAAGAAACTCGGTGTCTCTCTTCCAGCTACAATTCAAAACAGCTTTGGAATTAGGAGGGCCAGGGCTTTCTTTGGGCAGGAACGCACAGGAATGCAGTTCCAGCTGGCTTGGTGACAGTGGTTTGGCCTAATATGCCAATGAGCTCCTGCTGGGCTTTTTCTACAAAAAAGCCCTGTGTGAAACAATGGTGATGTCAGGGAGTGTGGCCTAATATGCAAACGAGTTCCTGCTGGGCATTTTCTACAAAAAAGCCCTGTGTGAAACAATGGTGATATCAGGGAGTGTGGCTTAATATGCAAATGAGTTCCTGCTAGGCATTTTCTACAAAAAGGCCCTGTGTGAAACAATGGTGATGTCAGGGAGTGTGGCCTAATATGCAAACAAGTTCCTGCTGGGCTTTTTCTACAAAAAAAAAAAGCCCTTAGTAGGGCTTTAGTGAGACTTCAGGATTTTTCAACTGAGACTCCTGATTTCAGGTTTGTCTTCCTGTGCCTCTATGCATGCAAAACAAATGAAAGACATGTTCTTCCCAGAGATGCCAGCTGGACAGCAAAACAAGCCCCACTAGTATATTCTGCACCTCTGGAGGTAACCCAGGGAGCTAATGTCACTTCAGCTCCATCTGGACCTATTAAAGTTTTAGTCTCTGGACCAATTGAAGCTTCAACCAGATTGCTCTTTTCGTGGCTATTTTTCTACATGCGACTATACTACTTACCCATGGCAAGCAGCCGCTTGCTTCCTCTGGGGCCTCAGCTGTTCTTTGCCACAGTCTAGGTCACTTGCATCTAATCTCGACTTGCCTCATGTCTCCCAGTCTCCTGACCTTGGGACTCCCGCCTAGTACACCACTTGGAACTGTGACCCCAGAGAACCCTGTGAGATTTTAAGCAGTCATTTACTTCCCCTAGCACAATCATACAAGGAAAACACACAATGGCATTCCAGCTCACGTTTGCAGCAATTTCACAACATAGAACAGTACACTCAAAAACAAGAGGCCTTCTCTCTACCACTCTGCCTTTTCTTCCAAGCCCGTTTTCTTACCATAAAACGCTGAATCACTGATATCACCCCATGTATACCCTTAATCAGGGGTCATTTTGTAGAAAAATAGGTAACACAGCTCATTAGCATAACTCATTAGCATATGCCCCCCCCCCAGTCAAAAGCAACTCGATGCAAGAAAAGGGAGCCCTGGGCGAGTGAGGCCTGCTTGGGCTGGCTAGAGATCCAGCCAGCCCAAGCTGGCCTTGCTCGCTTGAGGTTCTCCTTGGCCACCCCCATCCCCAGTCAAAAGGCCAGCAAGCCACCCGCCACCCAAAATCACATAAGAAGTGAAGAAAGGGTGTGCGGGCTTCTCCAGGGGTTAATGAGGGCTGCTGGGGGTGTGGCAAAGCCCCTGGTGGCTGGCTGCCTGCCTGCTCTCCTAATTCAGGGATTGTTATGCAGCTGCACCTACTATTCAATGGACAAGGTAGGTGGGGAGGAAGAGGGGGAACCCTCAGAAAGGTTCAGGAGCTGTGCTCCTGTGAGCTCCTGCTGAATCTGGGGCTTACCCTTAATCAAGATGAAGAAGTATCAAATGTTGAAACAAAAACCTCCTTTTGTTTCAGTTTTTTTATCTGGAGCATTTTTATCCTACTGTTCCTCCAAGGAGATCAGGGAAGAGTACATGGTTCTCCCCATCTCAATTTTATCCACTCAGCAATCCTGTGGGTTAGGCTGACAGTGTGCAACTGGCTCAAAGTCACTCAGCAAGTTTCCTGGCAAGTAGGGGTTTGAACCGGTATCTCCACCATTCCTAGTCTAACATTCTAACCACTAACCAACACTTGGCTCTTGAGAGGCCATCTCTTGTCTCTGTGCTCTTGAACTGTAAGAGGAGCCAACATCAGTCTACCTGTTCCCACTCCTTTCTGAGCTATCACACTCCTTTGTCAAGTTTTGCTTATCCCACTTCCTTTAGAAAAAGAAAAAGAAGAGACGAGATTGAATTTATATCTCGCCCTTCACTCAGAGTCTCAGAGCGGCTTACAATCTCCTTCCCCTTCCTCCCCGCAACAAACTCCCTGTAAGGTAGGTGGGACTGAGAGTGCTCTGACAGAAACTGCTCTTGAGAGAACAGCTCTGAGAGAACTGTGGCTGATCCAAGGTTACCCAGGTGCATGTGGAGGAGTGGAGAATCAAATCCAGTTCTCCAGATTAGAGTAGGCCACTCTTAACCACTACACCAAACTGTCTCTCTTTACCTCAAAGCTCCCAGAGGGAGTAATCCTAAGCAAGTTTACTCAAAAGTAAGCCTCATTTTATTTAGTGGGGTTTACTCCCAGGAAAGTATTCTCTAAACTGCAGCCAAAGCCTCCTAAGGTTCCTTCTCACACAATTTGCAGCAGGAAGCTGCCCCAGCCCAGCCTCATCCTGCACTGCTCAGGTTACATCAGGAAGCCCCAAGCTATATGGGAGAAACCCAGGTTGCATTTCCTTCCCACACCAGTCTTTCCACTCCCCAAACTGGATCAACACTGGTATGGGTAGGACCACAAAGTGGATTCCTCCTTTATGTATGCCTTAGGGCTCCTGACATTTCTTGAGCAATATGAGAAAAGGCTGTGTGACAGAAGCAGCTCCCATATTATGAAGATAATGTGAAATGAGCGGTATGCTCATCCTCTGAGGATGCACATCTGGAAATCTGCAAAAGTGTTATGACAGGGGTGGCCAAACTGTGGCTTGGGAGCCACATGTGGCTCTTTCACACATATTTTGTGACTCTCACAGCCCCCACTGCCCCGTCAGCTGGCTTGGAGAAGGCATTTCTCTCTTTAAATCACTTCCCCAAGCTAAGCCAATCAGCGGCTTGCAGAATGCATTTAAAGTTAAAGTTGCTTTCTTTCTACCTTCACCTCCCTCCCCATGTATTTTCCTTCCTTCCTTCCTTCCTTCCTTCCTTCCTTCCTTCCTTCCTTCCTTCCTTCCTTCCTTCCTTCCTTCCTTCCTTCCTTCCTTCCTTCCTTCCTTCCTTCCTTCCTGCTTTCAAACATCTGATGTTCACATCTTGCAGCTCTCAAACATCTGATGTTTATTCTGTGTGGCTCTTTCATTAAGCAAGTTTGGCCATCCCCAATAACCACAATATGTATCGCTAGCCTGCCACAGTGATTTCTGCAATATTCCTGTCTGGAAAACTAGTTGTATGTGAGCCTATTCATGTAGATGCTTAAGAAAAGGATCCATATTTGGCATATTTTGGAAAATCAAACACAAATGTAACATAAACTACATTTTGTTTCTTTGCAAATTAGTTGCAACCCAATTACTAAGAATACCGTATTTCAAACTGTTCTTTGAATTTTATATTGACGTTATCATATTATGAGAAGACAAGAGTCACTAGAAAAGACAATAATGCTAGGAAAAGTTGAAGGAAGCAGGAAAAGAGGAAGACCAAACATGAGATGGATTGACTCAATCATAGGCTGCCAATCCCCAGATGGGTAAATAAAAAACCGCTAAGAACCATAAATTTTAAACAAGGCAATATAATGTAGAGGCCAGTAGTGTTCTGACAAAGCTTGCACATAAAACTTCAAATAGACAAGAGAACGTAGCAAAAAGACATTCACAGAAGACAGTTCAAAAACAGTCTTTCCAATCACAAAGGAGTAACACTATTCCAGTATTTAGTTCAAAGAACTAAAGGAAGCCCTTCCAAAGCTGCCTGTTCAAGATATCAAGATGTTTCATCCATCTTTCTTCAGCTTGGAGGCTTCTTTATCACTGGAACCCAATCTTTACAATACATTCATAGAAGACCAACAAGATTCAGAACATGTCTATTAGATTTCCAGGTTCTCCCCAGATGGGGACAGGGGATCCCCTGGTTTGGAGACCCTCCCCCTGCTCCAGGGTTATTCCCTATGGAGACCAATTCCCATAGGGTATAATGGAAAATTGATCCATGGGTATCTGGGGCTCTGGAGAGGGGTTTGTTTCTTTTGCTAGAGGCACCAAATTTTCAGCATAGCATTTGGGAACTCTCCTAAAACAATTCCCAAGTTTCAAAAGGATTTGACCAAGGCATCCAATTTTATGAGCCCCCAAAGAAGGTGCCCCTTTTCTCCATTATTTCCTGTGGAATGATGGCATTTCAAAAGAGCGTGGTCCCATTAAATGTGATGGCCAGAACTCCCTTTGGAGTTCAGTTGTGCTTGCCACACCCTTCTCCTGGCTCCACCCCAAAGTTCCCAGATATTTCTTAAGTTGGACTTGGCAACTCTACTCGATTAAGGAAGCCACAGGCCTCGGTTTGCAAGACTTGAGCAAGGCTCTTAATAGGATGTTTTGGAGGTCATTTTCACAAGGTCATCATAAGACAAAAGGAACTTCATGGCACTTCATGGCACACACACACTATTCATTTCAGGAAAGCGGAGAGCTCTACCATATAAAGATCTGTGTTTCTCCCATCCAATACCAATGGCATAGAGTCATTATGACCAATGTTCCCTCTAAGCTGCAAAGTCTTGTGAAGTCTACTTTGTAGACTTCTGGCCTTACAGGTGTGAGCTACTGCATAAATGAGTGTGCTCTGCGGTCATCCTTCCTGAGCTAAGACAAATAGATGTGAGACAGAGGCTAAAAAACTGTGAGCTAGCTCACACTAACCCGGCTTAGAAGGAACACTGGTGCCAGCCAATGTTTCCTGTTAGCTGCAGAGCCTTGTGAGCAAAAATTCTACTTTGTGAGCTGCTGGCATTAAAGTGGTGAGCTACTGCATCATTTATTGTGCTCTAGTGTCATCCTTCCTGAGCTACGATGAAAATGTGTGAGCTGGAGGCTAAAAATCTGTGAGCTAGCTTACGCTAACTCAGCTTAGAGGGAACACTGGTTATGACATCTCCGCTATCAGCAACAAAGTTCAACACTACAACATTAAATTAGCAGGGGGGGGGGGGAAACCTTACAAAAGCAAATATTCTCTCAAGGAACCACCAAAAAGGCAGTGAAATAAAACTCAGCTTCCTACCTCTGGTCGACCTTCATAATACGCTAGCATGGATTTTGTAAGTACAAAAAGTCTCTCTTTGTAGTTTAAAGGAGATGTCCTCTTCTTCTGTTGCGATCTTTTAATCAGAATCTCTTCTAGAATAGTGTTCATACTCATTTCAGCCACTTGCTCAATCTTGCCCCAGCCATTGAAGATCCAGTTCTGCAAAGGGTAAGCGAATAAGTTATGTTTTGATGGCCATGGATGCATGATGTTTAATAGTAAGTTGCCGGTGAACTTCACGAATTACAATAAAACCCCGGAAATTGCATTCCTGACACAGTAACTCTGAAATTAACGAAAGTTAAACATTAGACAAAAAGGTCAACACTTTGCTCAGCTGAGGTCTGCAATGGCACGTCACTTGTAGCTTGATTAGTATGAAAAACAGGACACTCTGCTGCTTTGCAGTGTGCTAAGCACACTTTGATCTTCTAAAGTCCATTGAAGTTAATGGGCTATCTGTCTTCTTGCACCTCATTCTGCTGTGCACAACAAGCCATAGTGAAGTTCCTCTTTTAAAAGAACCCGAGAAAGACACCAACATCTGTGTGAGTGGGTGTCTCTTTCTCTCAGATTCTGCATTCAACAACTATTTTCTTCAAACATAGAAAGTCAGCTATTTCGGAACTAATCTTTCCTGTTTCTTTTTATGAAATCAGCTTTTGTTTTAAAAAAAATGTAGAGCAGAGGTAAGAATTTGAGGAGAAAGACACATACATTTCATGGTATCAGAGAGGCTAACACGTTTAAGCCCCTGGAATGGTTTACATGGTTGTTTTCTCCTGTTTGTTGTGCAGGCCCACAAACTCACAGGGAATGTTACTGTGGTCTAGGCTCAGGTGGGTAACCATGTTGGTCTGAAACAGCAGAACAAAGATTCTGTGGTACCTTGAAGACCAATACAGTTTTATTCTGCTTACATGTGTGAGCTGGAGGCTAAAAATCTGTGAGCTAGCTTACGCTAACTCAGCTTAGAGGGAACACTGGTTATGACATCTCCGCTATCAGCAACAAAGTTCAACACCACAACATTAAATTAGCAGCACATGTCCAGAATAAGTTTCAACAAGAATAAAACTTATACCCAGAATAAAACTTTGTTGGTCTTAAAGGTGCCACTGGACTCAATCTTTGTTCTGTGGTCTAAGCTATACAACCTGCAGCACTCAGCAGCAGCTGGAATAAACGACACCAAATTCACTCAAACTAGCGCCATCTGTGTAAGACCAGTTCTCAGTAACATTCCTCCGGCCATCTTTGGCATGTACAATAGGTAGAGAGGGGCTGTGAGCTACTTAACATGCAGAAGAAACAGCATGAACCAGACTTCAAAGCTGTGTTAACCCAATACCTGATCAACGCACATGGTTATTGTTATGTATGTAGAATTATGTCAAGGATCTGGGTATTCCTATTTAGCTCATTGGAGCTGGAAGAACGGAGCTTGGGGAACTAGGAACAATGGGCAGCAGGATCCTGATACCTGCTGCCCTGTACCAATCATAGGGCCCCAGCCAGTTTCAATGGACCAATAACCTGCTAGTGTGGGAACCCAGAGTTGTATATAGTTATGGCCCCATTGGCCGGTTCTTCAATCTTGTTAGTGCAGCCATCTACCATGCTGCCTCTAAGAAAGAGCTGTTATCAGTGTTATCTTGTCTCCTGGATGCTTTGAACCCCCAATATTATAGTTATTATATCTACATGTACTTCTAACAGAGTTGCTAGAAAATAACATGGATGAGCATACTGAATTTGCTACAGGGATGCTGCTGAAAGCCCCCAAAGTCCACAAAACGGGGGAGGGGGGGAGATTAAATTTAGTGCAATTAAAGGCAAGAAAACACACACTGCAGTGGTTCTCAAACTGTGGATCATGATGCAAAAGTGAATTGTGATACCCTTGACTGTGGGTCAAAAAGCTCTCATTCCTGGGCTGGAAGAGAAGGCTCCAAACCCCTTCTCTAGTAGCAGGAAAAGAAGAAGAGTGTGATCCCATGGGCAGTTTGACCCAACACAGCTACCCCTCCCTTCGGATCAAATGGGCACAATCAAATCTGCACATCTGGTTTCCATGCTCCACTCGTCCCTATCTTGTGCTAAAACAACTCCCACATGGATTAAATAGCCACTGGCAAATTCCAGTGGCCACCTCAGCAAAAGCACTTCCATGGCAGGTTTCCAGGTGTCTGGCCGTCTGGGCGTGTCATAGAAACGGATGAGCAATGTGATCATTCCCCTCCATTTCCAGAACATCCTGTTTTTTAAAATCCCACTCTGACGTGAGCTTCAGCACCCCCTTAGAATGCAGCCAGGAGCACATGTGCGCTTGTCTGCTTCTGTACATGCACAGTGGGACTTAGGAAAAAACCAACCCAACCATGGGCCCGTGGGAAAAAAACCAACCCAACCATGTTGGCCGTGGTTGGAGAGCCGGTTTGGTGTAGTGGTTAAGTGTGTGGACTCTTATCTGGGAGAACCGGGTTTGATTCCCCGCTCCTCCACTTGCACCTTCTAGCATGGCCTTGGGTCAGCCATAGCTCTGGCAGAGGTTGTCCTTGAAAGGGCAGCTGCTGTGAGAGCCCTCTCAGCCCCACCCACCTCACAGGGTGTTTGTTGTGGGGGAGGAAGGTAAAGGAGATTGTGAGTCGCTCTGAGACTCTTCGGAGTGGAGGGCGGGATATAAATCCAATATCTTCTTCATATCAATAACACGCCGCAACCACGGACCCTCTGCCAAGCTGCCAAATTACCTCCTTCGCCCTGAGCCCTCATTCATTCCCAGGGGTTTGGCTCATAACCAGCCACCAGTAGTATAGAAGGCAACAAGCATAGCCTGTGCTCACTGCCTCCCAAACCTATATTGCTGACTCCTTGAAGCATTGCATGGTGAATCCCAAAAGACAGAATAAGTTTAGAAGTGGGTGCCACTTTCGAAGGCTTGAAAACCACTGGCACTGGAATAAAAAATCCTAACTAATAAATATTCACACTGATGAGTTCTGACTGCCTGTAGCTGCTAAGCAAAGCAAGATTTGGGGAATCATTGCTTGCTGAAGTAGAAACAATTTTTTAAAACTATAATATGTTTATGATGCACCTAGCCATTGCTTTTATAAGTGACGAGGTAGACTTGGGAATAGTAGAAGATCAACAAAAGAAGGTTTTTATACCACACTTTTCTCTACTTTAAGGAGTCTCAAAATGGCTTACCATTGCCTTCTCTTCTTCTCCCACAACCAGCACCTTGTGAGTCTGAGTGTTTTGAGGGAATTGTGACTGGCCCAAGGTCACCCAGAAACTTCATGTGGAAGAAGAGTGGGGAATCAAACCCGGTTCTCCAGATCAGAGTCCACCACTCTTAACCACTACACCATGGTCTGCTAAAATTATCAAGAGGAATGGATGACTTTCCATGCAAGAAGATTTACACGATTTTTAGGGGGAAATGAGGGGGCATTACTTATAAAACCATAAACTGGAGTAGAAAATGTCAAATCTTAGGCATATCTACTCAAAGAACAGACTTAAGACAAAGGTTACAACTCTTTGCACCGCATTTGAGCTATGGAACTCACTGCGACATGATGTGATGTCTGCTAGCAGATATAACTACCAAAAATTGGTACATATCCCTGGAGGAAAGGTGTATCGGCAGTTGCTTTCTGTGACAACCTAACACACAACCCACATATTCAGAAACGGTACAGTTCTATCTACAAAACTCTCATAAAAATGGAAACAGCAATAAGGTTCATTTTAAGCCTCTCAAAGACATCAAACAGCTATCCACTGCTGACACACAAAATATTGATCCGATAAGTGACTGACCTGGCACAGCATTGCACTTCCCATGTCAAATCAGCATTGCCCTTTATCACAATTTCCAATCCAACTGTAAGGCACCAAAGGAGCTCATCTCAAACTTTGTGTGTGGGGAAGTTCTTAGCAAATAATCCTGCACAGCCAAGCTCACCTGTGAAAAGAGAGTTCAGTCTCGATACCTGTGTTTCAGTATTATCTTACTGCTGAAATGTTTCTTCATATGGCCACAGTGCTCATTAAAAACATTCTTTGGAAACTGAGAACCCAATGAATGGCTCACCCAGTCTGCAGTAGCTGTGGGAGGTTCAAACTGCCATCCCTCCCAAATTTCCATAACACCAGTTGTCAGAGAGCTCTCTTGGCTCCACCAACCCTTGCTTAGCCTGTCTGTCAAGCTGTGAGACCGAAGACACACAACCAGCCATTGAAGTCAGAGAGAGTTTCAGGGACTCAGCTCTTCTGTTTGTTAGGATATTCATGCCTCTCAACCCTTCTTTCAACAGGCAGAACAACATTATATAAATAAATACATATCTAATGAAATTTCACAAAGTCACCAACGTCATGTTTTAGCAGAGGAATAACACACAGCAGACACTTCAGCGTGGGTACCAAAACTGTCAGGGTACTTCCACAGTAGATAGAAAGGTGAAATTCAGATGGCACATCCTAAGCAGAGAATCACACCCTTCTAAATCCACTGCTTAAGACATCATCATCTCACGCAAACATATTCGACCATATCCTGATCAGCAGAAAAAGCCCAAAGGCGAAAACTATTTATGCTTCTACTTCCCATACAAAATTTGTGACAAGGTTACATAAGAACATAAGAGAAGCCATGTTGGATCAGGCCAATGGCCCATAAAGTCCGACACTCTGTATCGCAGTGGCCAAAAAAACCAGGCACCATCAGGAGGTTCATCAGTGGGGCCTGGACACTAGAAGCCCTCCCACTGTGCCCCCCAAGCACTAAAAATACAGAGCATCACTGCCCCAGACAGAGTTCCAACAATACGCTGTGGCTAATAGCCACTGATGGATCTCTGCTCCATATGTTTATCCAGTCCCCTCTTGAAGCTGCCTATGCTTGCAGCCGTCACCACCTCCTGTGGCAGTGAATTCCATGTGTTTATCACTCTTTGGGTGAAGAAGTACTTCCTTTTATCAGTTCTAACCCAACTGCTCAGCAATTTCATTGAATGTCCATGAGTTCTCGTATTGTGAGAAAGGAAGATAAGTATTTCTTTCTCTACTTTCTCTCTCCTATGCATAATCTTGTAAACTTCTATCATGTCACCCCGCAGTCGACGTTTCTGCAAGCTGAAGAGCCTCAAGCATTTTAACCTTTCTTCATAGGAAAAGTGTTCCAATCCTTTAATCATTCTAGTTACCCTTTTCTGCACTTTTTCCAATGCTATAATATATTTTTTGAGGTGTAGTGACCAGAATTGTACACAGTATTCCAAATGAGGCCGCACCATTGTCGATTTATACAGGGTCATTATGATAACAGCTGATTTGTTTTCAGTTCCCTTCCTAATAATTCCCAGCATGGCGTTGGCCTTTTTTTATTGCAGTCGCACACTGTCTTGATATTTTCAGTGAGTTATCTACCACAACCCCAAGATCTCTCTCTTGGTCAGTCTCCACCAGTTCACACCCCATCAGTTTGTATTCATAGTTAGGATTTTTGGCCCCAATGTGCATTACTTTGCACTTGGTCACACTGAACCTCATTTGCCATGCTGATGCCCACTCACCCAGCCTTGACAGATCCCTCTGGAGTGCCTCACAATCCTCTTTGTTTCTCACCACCCTAAACAATTTAGTGCCATCCGCAAACTTAGTCACTTCACTGCTTACTCTCAACTCCAAATCATTAATGAGGTTCCCCCAGCAGCATTCCAGTGAATAGCTAGGTGCACTGCAACACATAGAGATCTGGCCCCTCCAACTTTTTTACAACTCTCAGATTGGGGAATGGGGGGGAGGGTAGAGGTGGCCACGAGCATAACACACATTTAAGAATTAATACTGTAAGCCACCTTGAGTTCCAAAAGGGAGAAAGGTGGCTAATAACTGTTTTAAATAAAATTAAATAAACAACATGGAAGTCAACTAACAATCCTCAGATTGAGAGAAAGGCCAGCAAAGAATGTATGTGTGCTTGCTCACCGCAAGCTGGATTTGCAGGACTGATTACAAATAGGGAAGAGAAGCAAATATACCCCTAACCCATCCACCCCTGCCTTTCATTAACCTAAGTACGCATCTCATGCCTGAGCCTAACCATGTTTATCTGTACATCTCAAAGCCTGTTTTTAAAAAAGAGATCATATCAGGATTCTCATTTTCCACATGGGGAAACTACACCATCAGGAGGCTGAGTGATCTTATCTGCGTCATAGGATGAGTCAAACGCAGCTTAAGTCCTGGTCCTCAAAACCTGGTCCTTTTGTCTCCTACTCAAAATATTTTATGAACTACAATGTATGAGAGGAAAATATCTCAACCACACTGAGGGTAGATAAACCTGCATTTAAATATACAGTGAAACAGTGTACCCTCTAAGCTGAGTTAGTGTGAGCTCGCTCACAGTTTTTTCGCCTCCAGTTCATACATTTTTGTCTTAGCTCAGGAAAAATGACCCAGAGCAAACTAATTTATGCAGTAGTTCACAGCTTTAATGTTGGTAACTCACGAAGCAGAATTTTTGCTCACAAGACTCCACAGCTTAGAGGGAGTATTACACATGAGAAATTGTGTACTCAGGGGTGGCCAATGGTAGCTCTCCAGATTTTTTTTGCCTACAACTCCCATCAGCCCCAGCCATTGGCCATGCTGGCTGGGGCTGATGGGAGTTGTAGGCAAAAAACATCTGGAGAGCTACCGTTGGCCACCCCTGGTGTACATGAACCTCCTTGGATCAATGTCAAATACAATCCCTTTGAGTGTTGCAGTTAATGATCACGAGATATGCAATTTTGTTCCATCAGCATTAACAGAGTTTAGACGAAAGGTCAGCAATTGGAGGACCCCGGAATAAACCTGGCCTACTGAGTGGTGCCATGAGTTTCCTCTTAGTTGGTGATCCTGTGGCTACGAAGATGTGGACAAAATTGCATTGGGGAGGGGGGGGGGTGCCTCTGCATTCCTAGTGACAACAGAAAGAACACAGAAAATTGTCACTCTGTAGGTCCACTATGAACATTGGTCCCTCCCTACTCCCTTGAGCTTTGCTAGGCAATGGCTTTTAGCCCCTCAGGCAGAGAAAGGTTTTCCCCAACACCTGAGACTTAATTAGAAATTAGCAGGAACTGAACCTTGGACTTCCTGCATGTAAAATGTATAGCCTGAGCCACAACCCTTCCCATAGATTGTAACCTAGAAATGATTGTGTTTATTGTATGATTCAGAAAAGAGTGATCAAGCCTGTTAAGTATGGTTCAGGTTATTCTGCAAATAAATCTTTCTTTCTGTGGGATTAAAAACACAGAGAATCAGCTTACTCTATTCTATTATTAGTCATAGTTCTCCTTCCACTAGGGGAAATATATTACATTTTTCAAAACTTCCACTGCCCCTCCCCTCAAAGAAGGGTACATTCAAAATATCTCCTTCCTGGGAGGCATGGAGTTATGTTTACATTAAAACACAAACTGGTTTAACTGCCGCTGGTCCTACCCAAAGAATTTTAGGGAATATATTTATGTGTGCCCTGACCTTGATGGCCCAGGGTAGCCTGATCTCATCAGTTCTTGGAAGCTAAACAAGAGCACTCCTGGTTAGTACTTGGATGGGAGCCCACTGTAGGGTTTGCAAAGTCCAATTCAAGAAATATCTGGGGACTTTGGGGGTGGAGCCAGGAAACTTTGGGGGTGGAGCCAGGAACAAGGGTGTGACAAGCATAATTGAACTCCAAGGGAGTTCTGGCCATCACATTTAAAGGGACAGCACACCTTTTTAAATGTCTTCCTTCCATAGGAAATAATGGATATGGGCACCTTCTTTTGGGGCTCATAGAATTGGACCCCCTGGTCCAATCATTTTGAAACTTGGGGGGTACTTTGGGGAGAGGCACTAGATACTATACTGAAAATCTGATGCCTCTATCTCAAAAAACAGCTCCCCTAGAGCCCCCGAAACCTCCAGATCAATTCCCCATTATACCCTATGAGAACCGATCTCCACTTAGGGAATAATGAAGTGCTCAGCAGACATCCCGCCCCCCCCCCCGACCCCGTGGTTTCTGGCAACTCTGAAGTGAGGGACTGGCCTCTCTACTCTTGAGTTGCAGCCAACTTTTTCCAAGTAACACAGACACCCCATCCCTGAGCCGCCCTGAGACACTTCGGTGAGAAGGGCGGGATATAAGTCCACTAAATAAATAAATAAATAAATCCCAAGAGGAAGCCTTTCCAATTGGAGACTGGAGCCTCTGGAGGCGGCAAGTCACATGGTGGCTTTGGGGGTGGGGCTCCCCCCCGGCCAGCTGACTGGGGGCGGGAAGGAGCCTGGGAAAGCAGAAGAACCCCCGCTGGGACCTGGGGATTGGCAAGCCTACCACTGAGGAAGTCCAGGGTTGCTACACAGAGGCAGGCAATGGCAAGCCACCTCTAGACATCTCTTGCCTAGAAAAGCCTATGGGGTCCCCATAATTCGGCTGTGACTTGATGGCTCTTTACAGACAGACACTTATGTGTATGGTTCATACATAAACATCTACCCAAGAAATTATCAGTACCTCACTATTCCCTGCAGTTCTTGGAATTTCTTGGGGAAAGTCAGGGTACTTAAACTAGCATAAATATGAAAAAAGTTTGAATCCAGTGGCACTAGGGTTGCCAATCCCAGGTGGGGGCAGGGGATCCCCTGGTTTGGAGACCCTCCCCTCGCTTCAGGGTCGTCAGAAAGCAAGGGGAGGGGAGGGAATTGTCTGCTGGGAACTCTATTATTCCCAATGAAGATTTATTCCCATAGAAAATCATGGAGAATTGATCTGTGGATATCTGGGGCTCTGGTAGGGTTGCCAAGTCCAATTCAAGAAATATCTGGGGACTTTGGGGGTGGAGCCAGGAGACATTAGGGGTGGAGCCAAGATCAAGGCTGTGACAAGCATAATTGAACTCCAAAGGGAGTTTTGGCCATCACATTTAAAGGGACGGCACACCTTTTCAATTCCTTCCTTCTATAGGAAATAATGGATAGGGTCACCTGCTTTTGGGGCTTACAGAATTGGACCCCCTGGTCCAATCGTTTTGAAACTTGGGTACTTTGGGGAGAGGCACTAGATGCTATACTGAAAATTTGGTGCCTCTACCCCAAAAAACAGCTCCCCAGAGGACTGTAAGTACAGAGGCATTCCTAGAGAGTTAAGTTTCTAGTTCTTTTCATTGTGGAGATATAAGGAAAAATTCTCTTTTCCCTGATGGCTCCTCAAAATAAGCTGAAAACTTATTTATTTTAATGACAGCTGGGAATTCAGAGTAACCAATAGATGACTATAATGATACTGCACTACAGAATAACAGTAATTACCTTTTTTAAAAAAAAAAAAATCCTGGAAAAGCCTTCTGGGGCATGTTGTGGGGGGGAAGAAATGGCCCTTTCTAAAAATTAACAGCCTTCCTATTCAGACAGCTTGCTAATGCACCCAGATTGCTTTCTTTCTAGTAGAAGCAAATTATTTTATTTTTATTTTTAATTTTGATTTATTTTATTTCATTTGATTTATATCCCGCCCTACCCCACCGAACTGGGCTCAGGGCGGCTAAGTTTGATATCAAACATACCAAGTACAGGGAAAGACTAGAAAGAGGATGATTAGAGGATGACACAATGTGAATGCTGTTGGAATCTGCAATGTTCTAAGTTCCAGTCATTATAGGGTTAATACTGTTTCCCTGTTTCCCTATTGTCTGCCTACCCAAGAACTTCTTCCCTGCCAGGAGAAAGAAAGCCCATGAAAGGACTGTTTGCTTATCTGTGTTAACTGGTCAGTTAGTCAGGTAACTTCTTTGTCCAGGCAGGCAAAGGTCAAGAAGACAGAGGAAGACTACCTTTAGCCATGTATCTTTCATTGTGTTGAGATGTAGCTCTTAGAATTTTCTATCCCAGTTCCCCCATCCCTGTAGTAATAAACTTATGATTTTGTTTTTATACAAAAAGCTCTCTTAGTCTCTTCTGATCCATCAATCCATCAAACTGTTTGAGTCATAGAAACTGAATTTCAAACAGAAACCTCTAACAAATGCTCATCACACCTGCTGCAATTTGGAAGCCAATGTGATGAACAGCTTCTGTGTGCAACACATGCTTAGAGTATCACATTAGGATATGAGAGATCCAGGTTCAAATCTTGCCTCTGCCATGGAAGCTTCCTGGGTGATGTTGGGCCAGTCAGTCTCTCTCAGCCTAACCTACCTCACAGGGTTGCTGTTATGAGGGCAAACTGGAAGGGAGAATTATGTTGTAAATCACTCTGGGTGAGGAGAAAAGTGGGGTAAATATTCAAATAAGCAAGCAGCCTAGAACTGTTCAGATGCAAGCCTGTGTGAACCCTGAACACAAACAGAATTCTGCAGCAGTGCATACTCAGAGCCCAAGCTCTGCACCAAGAGTTGATTCTGCAGTTTTAATAACAGTAATGAATGAAAACATGCCAGTTAGTTATCCACCTCCATTATAAACTTCTTACCTTTTTCACTTCTAATTTGTACAAACATCTCCCTTAAAAATATTTCTAGCAAGATATAACTTGTGCAACAACTGTCATTAGTAAGTGGAAGTTGCAAAAATGTATTCAAAGGAAATGTTCTAATTTATTATGAGATACAAAAAAGAGGAAGTTAAAAACACATAACTTGTTTTTAGCCAAAGGAAATGCAGCTCAACAATCTCTCTCATCTGGTATACACTTTTATTTGAATAAAACAATAAATTATAAGTCTTTTTGGATACTGTTCTGAGATGCCATCAAAAAAGTCACTTTTTCAACACAAGTGAATTACAAGCTTAATGTTTTTTCTCTCTTTACACAAGGCTAAATGATACATATGCACAAACATATATATGCATGTATGTATCTAAATACAAACTGATGTATTTACAAAAAAATGTTGGCAGAAATTTAAAAAAAAAAAAACACCATGAAACTTTAGTTCCGCCTACAGCTAGTTAAACAGGCTGACGCCCATTACATCCAAGCCATTCCAGTATACTATCCCCATTCCTCACTAGCAGTCACTCCACCCCCGGGCTTCTGCTTTCTTCGGATAAGTGATCAATTTCCCACCAGTTGCTGAGTGGATGCATTCTGATCCATGGCTCCCTCCAATTTCCCTTGCAGCTTCCTGCTCCAGTTTTTGGGAGATTCAGAAGCTGCGAGGGAAACTGGAGGGAGCCGTGAGTCAAAATGCAGCCACGCAACACCAAGTGGGGAATCAATCACTTGATCCAGGGAAAGCAGCAGCCTGAGGGCAGAGCGACTGCATTCCTCATGTACCCGAAAGCTTAGGCTGGAAAATAAGAGCCCCATGGTGCAGAGTGTTAATGCTGCAGTACTGCAGTCCTAAGCTCTGCTCACGACCTGAGTTTGATCCCTGGTGGAAGCTGGGTTTTCAGGTAGCCAACTCAAGGTTGACTCAGCCTTCCATCCTTCCGAGGTCGGTAAAATGAATCCCCAGCTTGCTGGGGGGAAAGCGTAGATGACTGGGGAAGGCAATGGCAAACCACCCCATAAAAAGTCTGTCGTGAAACGTTGTGAAAGCAACGTCACCCCAGAGTCGGAAATGACTGGTGCTTGCACAGGGGACCTTTCCTTTCCTTTCCTTAGGCTGGAAAACAGGGACATGCAATCTTTTTATTTGATTCTGATTAGTCATGAAAGATGCAGGCTCAAGGAGTTCATAAACTATTACTAGCAGATCGCTGTTCTTCCTTCAATCCTGTGAAGTTCCACAAAGCTCCATCTAGTCTTTTATTTAATATTGACATGATAACGCTGGCTGAACCTGACACCCAACTCCACATCCTGTGTACATTACGTCATAAGGAAGAACTAAACCAGGGTCTACATGAGGTGATGTCCTTGACCAGGGTGTACAAAGTGAAATTTGATCAAGACAAGATGGAGGTGCTATTGATTGGAGATTCCCCATTAGTGAGGTCACCTGTTTTGCTGACAAGGAATGTGTTAAGTGTGGCGCTCCCGCTATTATGCGTGAAAATTAGAGAAAGCTAGGAATTCTGGATTGACACGGATGATGATTGTACCATTTTTGGCACTACTGGACCTAGAAAATTGCACATAATATACAAGATTGGTCCCCAGAAGGAGGATTTGAGATCCAAAACGGCTTGCTAAGTGGACCGGTTCTCTGTTGGACCTTTTCTCAAATATAGCACTGGAATACAATACAGTGGCTTTGTGCCATAAAAGGACAGAAGTAGCATTGTGGAACTAATGAGGTTTTAACTTTCTGTACGACTGATATGTTTTGTATTGATGATACTCTTTTTGTATGTTGATACTATTACTCATTACACAGTCAGAATTGTGTTTTAACACAGAGAGTTTTATCTTTGTATTGATTGGAGATTCAGCAGAGCTAAGTGTTCTGGATCAGCTTGTACTGGCTAACTCCAAGGAGACTGAGCAACTGGAATCCATCGAAGATGGAGGAGCAGTCAGCAACTTGCAGCCAACCACCAACAGCAGGGCTCCAGATAGTACAGCCACGCAAGCAGTGGAGGAGCTGTCATCGGGGGACAGCACTCCCATGCCCAAGTCCTGGACCAGCATACAGACAAGGTTCCACAAGTCACCTCACCCCTGCCATCTCTGGAGCTGCCAAAACACAGGCAAAGGAGGGAGTGTTGAGCTCCTTGAGAGGAGGGAGTGTTGAGCTCCTCGAGAGGAGGCTCAACGTGCCTAGAGACACCTGGGGCTAACAAGCCAGGGTGATCGCTCAGGCATCAGTCCAATGCACCCAGCTGTGTGCTCAGCATAAATGGGGAAGCAGAAGATGGGACAAGCATGGAAGCAACAAGACACTCAGCTGCTGACTCTGCAGCCACTGCTTAAGACTTCGCTTTGCGCATGTGACCCTGGACCGGCTTCTGACCTTGTTTCTGGTCTCTGTGTCATTCCTGCACATGTACAACCCTTGGACATCTTGACTATGCCTTTTGGACAACTCCTTGGAATGACTTCCTGGCTTTTGACTAGACTCCTGATCTCCCTACCAGGGGTGTCAAACATGCAGCCTGGGGCTGAATCAGGCCCCCGGAAGGCTCCTATCAGACCCCTGAGCAATTGGCTGTCGTCTGCTTCCATCTCCCTCTCTCTTGCTTCCTTCTGCATCACAGCTTGCTTTGCCAGACTTGCTCAATTACACAGGAGCTACAGAGCAAAGCCTTTGCTTTCTCTATTGGCTGAGGTTCCTCCCTTGGGGAGGAAGCAGGGGAGGGATAACTTGCTTTGCCAGGTTCTCTCAATCGCACAGCGGAGCTACTGAGCCAAGCTTCTATTGGCTGAGGCTCCTCCCCCTCCTTGTCCCTTGGGAAAAGAAGGAAAGAGCCAGAGCTTTCTTTGCCCAGTTCCTTGGATCATATGGGAGAGATACAAAGAAAGAGCCTTTAAGACCAACGAGGGCTGATGTTTTAATCATAGTTTATCTTAAGTTTTCCAACTTAATTGTGTTTGTCTGTGTCCTTTCTAAAGCTTATATCTCTGCTACCTGGCATTACATTTTATGACACACATGGCCTAGCCCGACAAGGTCTCATTTATGTGAGATTCGGCCCTCATGTGAGTTCGACACTCCTGGTCTAGACTCTCACCTCCTTCAAGCAACGTTCACCTGTCCCTGCCTATCACGCAACACTAAGCATTAGTATTCAACCTGTTTTGGATGGAGCTTCCTGGGTTCCCATTTCATTTCTGGGGCCAACACAAAGTGCTGTTTTTGATTTTTAAAGACCTAAATGGTTTGGGAGAAGGATACTGTAAAGATTGGTTTCTCTGTCAAGAGCAAGTCTATATGTTGAGGTCATCTAATAATGATATTATTTGTGTGGGCTACGGCTCAGCAACATTTTGGTAGTAGTCCCAAGGTCACGGAATTCCCTCCTGAGGGTTGTGGATCTTTCTCATGTTGTCCTCCCACCCACAGTCTTTCTGAACCAAAGGGAGTTAATTTCCAAGCTCATGGGACCCACATGGTCTGAGAGCCAGCTGTGGTGTAGTGGTTAAGAGTGGTGGACTCTAATCCGGAGAACCGGGTTTGATTCCCTGCTTTTCCACTTGAAGTCTGCCTGGTGACCTTGGGCCAGTCACAGTTCTCTCAGACTTCTCTCAGTTCCACCTACCTCACAGAGTGTCTGTTGTAGGAAGGGAAGGTAATTGTAAGCTGCTCAGACTCCTTTGGGTCTCTTCCTCCTCCTCCTTCTTTCTCTTCCTCCTCATCCTCCTTCTAAGCAGCTTGGGAGACTGCAGTGGGGAGGAGAGAAATTGTCCTCTCCACTGCTGGAAGAGAGTGAAGAGAAGATGAATTAACCCCCTTCCCCGCCCCACTGCAGCCTCCCTACCCATAGAGCTATAAACAGTATATGGCAAATCAGATGACATCCACACCACACTACCTGTTTCGGCCTCATTGTATAAATAGATAATTGCTGTTCATGGAAAGTTATTCTTTTCAAAAGCCTCCTATGAGTATGTTCAGAACATGGGGTATTTCCACCACTGCACTTTACCAACAGACTGCATTTTGTGAAGATGCAGTAGAAAAGGTTTTGTTTTGTTTTTCCCTGTGTGTTTCCAGAACATGGACGCTATGAGAGGTAACATCTTTAGTCTTAACCCCAAAGCTGTTTATCTCATTAGAAATCACATATGTTCAGTAACAGAAATAACTTAAAAAGCAGAACAGTTATTTCACACAGATGCACATGACTGTTTATCACCTGATGTCAGCCCCATTAAACAACCACTTGCATGTGTGAATGGACCACCACAGACTAAATACCCCAGACAGAGTTTTGTTCCATACCATCATCTCAAATAGGTTTTTCAGTGGAAACAGTTCAAAGAGTCAGCTGACAGTAATGAAGTGAAACAAAAGGGAAAACAGAAACAAACATCATGAAAGGAAACTAGCTTATTCAGAAGGGCTAAAATAACTGTTTCTGTTATTTTTCATTTTATGCTAAAGAAACAAAAATGTCTGGCTGTCATCTAAACATGAGCCTGTTTGGATAATAACAGGAGAAAAATAACACGAGAAAGGTAATTGTCTTCTACCTTCTGGTTTCAGCAGAGATCAACTAGAATAAGCCTACACTGGTCCTATTTGCTATTTATTTAATCTTATGGGACTAACACAACCTACTTACCTTACTTATTGTGGTGTCAAAATAAAATGGGTATGAACCAGCCAAAGTTTCCATAGAAGAAAGTTAGCTGTCCCGTAAGGCAACCAATTGTGCTTACATAAACTGGATTCTACCCTGACCAACCACAAACAGCCCTTTTACACCATTAAACAGAATTACTTCCAACTCTGCTTTCTGCAAGGCAGACAGTGTTATTTGACAACTTCATGCACAAAGAATGATGCTGTTGTGGGGTGAGATAGTGCTGCATTATAACATTTTATTTCTATCCATATATACCCTTTAAAAGCACTGAGTCCTTTTCATGCTGTCCTCCAAAACGCAACAGTCTTGCTACACAAAATAATTCCAGACAATCAACACATTGAGCTCTTTTTACCATATCTTCCAAAACCTGTTGATCCCAATAGTTGCCTGTGTAATGTATCAGAGAGGGTATGGAATTCTAAGTTATCCAGTAGACAAGAAAGGCAACAAATTCTTTAGCAAGAAACGTGAAGCATCAGTTCCTTTGTATTAAGATTAAGGAAACATAAGGCAAGTTCTGCTTCTACATGCAGTCCACACAACTGTGGTGGCAGCAGATAAGCTGTTTCCCGAAGGGTTTTTTGACATGTTCTCAGAATGGTGTCACCAAAAAAGTTATTACAGAATGCTACAGTACCCTGAAATGACTGAAACTGTAGTTTTCTTGTTTTTTTAAATGTGCTGTCCTAAAATAAACTTAACAAAGAAGCCACCCATGCAAAAAAAAAAAAATAACACTTTACAGACCGTTAAACTGGAATGTATTAGATGAAGGGTCCAGATAAAAGACACCATAAGACATATAGGCATGCAGTTTTAACACGTTAGGCATTTCTAGAATATGGAAAACATGCAAATCAGATATATCAAAATAGACAAGACTTTACAGTACATAAAAAATCATAATTTTGTCATTGCCCTCAAGTTAACCAGTACTAAACCTAACTTTGAACAACTTCTCACCCACAGCAATATCCTTCCAAGCATGGACATGGACTCTGGGACTATGGCCCACAACAAACCAAGTTGCCAACTCCATCCCCATATTCACTCCTCTGACAACACAAAAACCGGACCTAACAACACTAGCCGTACCATCTCAGGTTAATTCACTTGTTCATCTTCCAATGTTATATACACCATCAAATGTCAACAATGCCCTTCCACTCTTTACATCAGAGAAACAGGTCAGTCACTTCACAAAAGAATAAACGGACATAAATCCAACATTAACAACCACAGAACCCAAAAACCAGCAGGAGAACATTTTAATCTTCCAGGTAATTTAATTGCTGACCTAGGAGTCATTGTACTCAAAGAAACTTTGGGGGAAATTATAATATGAAATTACTGAACTTGAGTTAATTCACAAGTTCAGAACAATGGATCCCTCCCTAGGCTGAACAGAGGAGTCCTACTGCACCGTAGGTGCTAATTTTCTGCCCCCACGCATTTCCCCTCTGTTCTAATCGAACTGATTTATAATAAGCATTGTCAGAACTTTTTTGGTAGAAAATTCCAGAAGGAACTCATTTACATATTAGGCCATGCCCCCGATGTCACCATTGTCCTGCCCAGGGCTTCTTTGGTATAAAAAGCCCAGAAGGAACTCATTTGCATATTAGGTCACACCCCTGACATCAAGCCAGTTGGAACTGTATTCCTGTGCATTCCTTCTCCAAAAAAAGCCCTGAGCATTGTACCTCTGCACCTTTTACAAGCATTCATTACAGCACCCTTTCCACCTTCTGATTGGGATATAAAAACTCAAGAGGTCTCCATTCCTACTCGTATCTGGCAAAAGAAGCTTGTTTCAAAAGCTGAAGCGCTTGTTGGTCTCCAAGGCGCTACTGGACTAGAATCTAACTGGTCTTCCGCAGACAGCATGGTTACCCTCTGAAACTAAATGGAAGTTGAAGCACATTCAAAGTTGGGCAGCACAAAGCTGGCACCAGAAAGCATAAGCACACTGATTCCTGGTCACAGGTACAGATCCTTGCCCCAACAAAGCCTGCAGCTCCTGAGATCTAAATAAAGAACGTTCTTGCCATGGAGTACACAGTCCACTCACTCACCTTTCTGCCAACCCTTTTTTGCCTGCGTTGGTCTCTGAACCAGCATGTCATGGCAGCTGCACACCTGAATGTCAGTTCTGTGCACTGTGCAGGAACCCGCAACAAATAGGGCCACCCTCATCTACATGCTCAAAATCAGCCAAAGCAGAGTATAAAAAACGAAGAGCACGCCTCTCTGAAACTGGGGTTGAGGGAAAATAAAAAGGAGGGGGAGAAGAAACCATAAAGGAAGGGAAAAACAACTAGCTTGCCCTGTGACTGTGAGAAGGAGGAAGCAGCATGTGATGAACAGAAGGGGAAACAGCTCAATTCAAGACAGACCTTCAGCAATGTAAGCATTTGAGGGTCCACATGAAAACAATATCACCCTTTTCAAACTGTCTTTGTATTCCACTTTAGTAACTGGTTGCTAATGGATTTCTTTTTGTCATTTTAGTAACTGGCTGCTGCAGAATTCATACAAACTCACTTGTGTTGGGCTAACAAAGTGTGGTTGAATCACTTTTGAGGGAAGCTAGTTTCTTCCATTTTCTATCCTTCACTGCGTTTCTGAATCGCTGTGGTGAACTGTTTAAAATGTCCACAGCACTTCCTACAATGCTGCTTTCCCCCCTTTTCCACATACAATCTTTTTTGGTCTTCCCCCCCCACCCCACCCGTCTAAGGCATCTCGGTGGTACCGCTACAGCACTGAAGTGCTATATTGATATAGCGCTACAGCACTCAACTTAGAACTTTTTTTAAAAGTCTGAGAAAGATCATGTGGTGAAAAAAGGTGGAGAGAAAAGCACTGTTTGAAAATTACCATATTGCTTTAGAGACAGCTCATTAACAGAAGGAAATTTACTGTATGAAACCCCCATCCCTGTATACTCTAAATCAGGCCAGCAATGAATAACATCCAGTTAAGAATGGTAATGTGAAAAGGGCCTATATGATGACTGTCTTTAGATATTGTGTTGTTTCTCAAAAAAGAGGAACATATAAAAGATGGACGGTAGCAAATTTGATTTTCTATATGCTGAAGGATTTGCCTGAAGTGAAATCTAGGAAATCCATATGCAAAATATGACAACTTGTTTTAAAAAGCTGCAAAGTAAGTTTAACCACTTTATTAAAACATATGTTTCCTCATCTTGACAAGAGAACACTGCTCCTGGGGGAAAATATGGTTCAAAAAGGAAATGCCTACATGATGCAATGTATTATTGTATGTTCTTAAAGGAAGCCCAGAGGAACAATGTACCAATCTGGCCTAATGCTATACAAGGGTAGATAGAATTTGTCAACCTCCAGGTGGTGACTGGAGATGTCTTGGGATTACAACTGATCTCCAGGTGACAGAAATAAGTTCACCTAGAGAAAATGGCTGCTTTGGAAGGTGGACTCTATGGCATTAAACCCTATTGAAGTCCCTTCCCTTCCCTCCCCAAACCCCACCCTTGTCAGGCTCCACCCCCAAAATTTCCAAGTATTTCCCACTCCAGAGCTGGCAACCCTAAGTGTAGGGCAGGCAGAATGGTTTTGGGGTGCCATTATCTGAGGTATTATGTTGCTGGGGGACACCAAAATGGCCCTAGGGAGAAAAGGGGACAGAAGCGGTGGGAGGAGAAAGAGGTCTAAGAAATTATGGTCTGGAGTCAGCAGAGTAGGAATTGAAGAGGGTATCGTGAAGAGTAATGAAGTCAGTGCAAGCCAAAGGGAAGAATTTAGAATAAGTGAGCAAATTATACCTCTTTTGGTTACCAATTAGTTTCCAGGTTTGGAAGGAGGACTCTATGGCATTATATAAGATCTTCCAAGATGCTGAGATCATTCATGACCTGTGGCCCACATATCTGCAGGACCCCCTCTCCCAATATACTCTACTGCAAAGCTTCACTTATCTGAGCAAGGCCTTTAGAAGGTGATGCTTTGCAAAACAGGCAAACTCAAGTGGCTGCCCGCACCCAAGCATTGTCTGTTGTGACCCCACCTGGCAGAAAAGCCTGCCTGGTGAGCCAGGAAGTCCCACAAGTTATGCAAAGCAAACCTTTTCAGGAGGACATTTCTGTGAAGGCAGTATTGGTGTACTTTTTAATACTCACTGATTTTTTGTAAATGTTTTAAATGATTTTTTTGAACCAATTGTTGGCTTTTAATTTTTGTAAACTGCCTTAAATCTTTATGAGAAAAGCAGACTATAAATGAAGTAAGAAAATAGAAAACAGAGTAAGCAGAGAAGGCTAAAAGTCCACAAAATGATCTGAAATAAAATAGCCTGCCAGATCTTTGGCTGCTGAACAGTAGTATACCTCAATATGTATATTCTACTAGCAGAGGACCAGCAAGGACTGACAGAGGGGTATCTCATTGTTGAATAACATTTATTTGTATTTAGCCATGTTGTTGTTCAGTCGCACAGTTGAGTCCAACTCTTTGCGACCCCATGAACAAAGTCACACCAGGCCCTTCATGGGCCATTACAAACCAAGGATAAAATCGATATAACATAATTGCATAAAATGCATATCTCATATTCCCCCATTTCCTATTTCTCTTCCCTGCAAGCCCCCACAGCCTTTCTCCTTTTTCTTTCTCTCCTTCTAACCTACCAGATAAACTACTCTTCTTTGCCAGGTATTTTCAATTTTCTCTCCTTCCCTTCCCCCAGCAGCCTCTCTCAGGGGCAAAGTTTGACTGAGTAGCATGGAAATGTGGATGGAACATAGTGCACTCTCATTCTAAAGGATTACTGAGAGTTTAGGAGAAGATATGGGAACTGGAGATCTTTAAAGCATGATCTCCTATGGAAGTATATGAAGTTAAAGATATAGTAATCATTAGGACATGTAATCATTAGGACTTCCTTCCTCTCCAAGCTCTCTGCAATCTGCTCCATTGGGTGAGAGGGTCTACCAGGAAAAGTAAAAACCTGTGAACTTCATTGTGTGCATTGAGTACTTTGCAACTGACCACATGAAAGACCTGTAAGACATGCGCATGCTTCATCATGCAAATACAATACCTTTGAGCAAGGAAATGGAATCATCCCTTAATATAAGAAACAACTTGTTAAAATTCAATAGGCAATAACTATGTAAAATAGCACTCACTTTTATAGGACATTACAGTTTATCAGGTATGTATGCACAGCATTAGGCTTAAACTCCCTACAGCTTTTTGATTCTATACCCTCAATTTCCTTGTTATATGTACTGACTGCTGGACTTAGTAAATCTGTACTTGTATTGGTTCATAGCATCCACTTTCCTGCTTGCTAGGTAGAAAATGAGGAGGGGGGGTTCCTATATCATCAGATATAGCAACTTTCTTAAAATTCATTCTTGTTTTGAATTCTCAGACTTATTTTAAATGAGACGCTAGATTGGTATGACTCACCAGAAAAAAAAGGACAAATGTCATTTCCACATGTGATGATTAAATCAGCTTTTCCTTATTAATCTGAGTCAGCTAAATAGAAGTTGCTGGTCACAAATGGACTCTTGAAAAGTGCCATTTGGTCTTCTAATCTACAGATTAAAATGTGAAGAAAGCAGTATTCTGCTTGCTGTGAAGACACTACTCAACCATGCCAAGAAAAAAACCACTGCCGCACAGATGCACCCAAAATTTGCTTGTAATGTTTGCAACTAACCACTTGCCTATTTATCTGCAGCTATTAAGTATTCCACGAAAGAGATCAGCCAGTATTGTGATAAGTTTTTTCCCTTTTAGGACACAAGTTATTGAGGCTACTGGGCCAGCAGAACTGTATTGTTTTTGTAATTCCTACATTAATTATTTGCAGGACTTGTATGTATTGCATTAAGGAAAAGGTAGCCTTTGAAGGAAAAGATTTCTAAAATCTTTTAGCAGCTTGCCAAAGCCATGAGATGAGCAAACTGCACTGTCTAGAGCAGGGGTGTCAAACATGTGGCCTGGGGGCCAAATCTTGCTTCCTTCTGCATCACAGCTTGCTTTGCAAGGCTTGCTCAATCGCATAGGAGTACAGAGTAAAGTCGCTAATTTCTCTGTTGGCTGAGGCTCCTCCTTTGGGAGGAAGGGGGGAAGGTAGAGCTTTTTTTTCCAGGCTCTCTCAATTGTACAGAAGAGCTACTGAGCCAAGACTCTCTCCCTTCTCTTGACTGAGGCTCCTCCTTCCTCCGTCCCCTTGGGAAGGAAGGAGTCACAGCTTCCTTTGCCCAGTTCCCTGGATCCCATGGGAGAGATACAAAGAAAGCACCTTTAAGACCAATGAGTGCTAACATTTTAAGCATTTTTAAAGTTTTAAAAAAATTGTGTTTGGTGTCCTTCATAAAGTTTATATCTTTGCTACCTAATTTTAAATAGGTACACACATGGCCTGGTCTGACATGGCCCAACAAGGTCTCATTTATGACAGATCCAGCCCTCATAACAAATGAGTTTGACACCCCTGGTCTAGAGACTCTAGATGCCATCCTGACTGAGAGCATGGACCGTTAGCTAGGGCACTCAACTTGGATTTAGGTTCTTGGATTTAGGTTTGGTTCAAAACCAAACACAATTGCTGTGCCTTTAAGAATATTACAGAACAGAGAGATGGTACAAGTTACAACTTCTCCCTATGATGCAAAATAGCAGCATTTGTCAAAATTCTTGCTCTTGGTCATTTATTAAAGAGATGGGGAGCTCTGTTGTGTCTTAAGTTCAGCAACTCTTATGTGGGAAAAAGGTAAAGGTAAAGGTAGTCCCCTATGCAAGCACCAGTCGTTTTCAGCTCTGGGGTGACATTGCTTTCACGTTTTCACGGCAGACTTTTTATGGGGTGGTTTGCCATTGCCAAGTGTGCAGACTCTTATCTGGGAGAACCAGGTTTGATTTCCAACTCCTCCACTTGCAGCTGCTGGAATGGCCTTGGGTCAGCCATAGCTCTCACAGAGTTGTCCTTGAAAGGGCAACTGCTGGGGAGAGCTCTCTCAGCCCCATCCATCTCACAGGGTGTCTGATATGGGGAAAGAAGATAAAGGAGATTGTGAACCACTCTAAGATTCAGAGTGGAGGGCAGGATATAAATCCAATATCTTCTTCTTCCTCCTCCTCCTCCTACATTGTAATATATAATGAAAAATTATATAACTCACGGCCCAGTTGCTAACAGGCTGCAGACTGGGACCAGTTCACGGACCGGGATTTGGGGACCCCCGCAGTAGAGAACTCCTGAAAAATATGCACAGAAAAAACCTGAAGGGACATACCATTCAACTGCACCAGGAGGTAATCCCTCTTTCTGGTACCTGTACCTTTTGGGAATGCTTTTCAAAACCATTATCCTCTCTGACTCATTGTGACTCTGGTGTGCATCTGCTTAGCTACAAAATGCTAGTGTATGTCTTCCTCCCCCCCCCCCAACCATTATCAGCATTTCTGAATTCTGAGCTGTAGCCTTTGATAATAAAAAACCACCAAGTCCATTGTGTGGTTGAACATTCCTGGGTTTCCCCTCTCCCCCTCCCCAATGAAACTGTCAGTTCACTAAGCATCCCGGCTGCTGCACAAACTATATTATATAAGCTACTGCAGAATAAATGCAGTAGCAGAGAAAAACTTCAAGCACTGTGCAATGGAGGGAAATGGAGAGCCATGGCTCCTTATTATAAGAACACAGTAAGAAGTACACTGCTGGATCAGACCCCTTGGCCCATCTAGACCAGCTTCCCAACCTTTGAAAGTATGGTGACCCACAAGTCCAAATTTACTTGGCATGGTGACCCATTAAGGGTTTTCTGGCCCTCTAGGAAAACAATAACTTTGGTACCCATGTAATTCAGCATTCCATTTTCTACAATGACTAACCAGATGGTTTTGAGAGACCAATGAACACTGCACAAAGGGCACAGCTGCCCCACTAGGAATTCCCCCATGCAAGCGGCATTCCAACATATACAGCCTTTGCATACGGAGGTTACATTCCAGCTCTGACCACCCTCTCCTTCTCCAATATTCCCTCTAATCCCCCTTAAGACCCTAAAAAACTCACTCTGGAAACCCTCAGGACAGGTTTTACTTGATCAGTCAGAATGTATATGCAGTGAAGAAAAAAGATCAACTGTATGGCATGGTCAGTTCTTGGTTCCTTGCAGTACAAAAGAGAGCAATAGCTTCCTAAGGGCAGGGGTAGCCATTAGGGAGGGCAGGCCAATGACCCACTTTCATAGGATTTAAAACTGTGACCCATTTTGGAGTCCCAGCCCACAGTCCACCATCCTGTTTCACACAGGGACCAACCTGTTCCCCTGCAGGGTCAACAACCGAAGCACAGAGGTCAAAGGGCTCCCTCTGATGGCGCTTCCTGGCACAGACATCCAGAGACTGACTGCCTCTGAAGATGGAGGCTCCCTTTCGTCTCTCTAACGCCGCTTCGGAGCCACCCCTCCTCGTAGCCGTCGCTCCACCCACTGCAAGTGTTCCTCACTTAAGGACCCACAGCGTGAAGAAGCCCTTCCTTCGGCCCATCCTGAAGCTGTTGCCCATCACTTCCACTGGGTGCGGCGCCGAGCATTACGGAAGGGGGAGGAGGAGAAGTTCTTGTCTCTTGCATCATTTCTAAACCTCTCCCCACACGCGCGCGCGTTCTTTTCACCTCTGCAAACTCAAAAGCCCCAGCACGAGGCTTCCAGTTTGTAAAACGGCGGCGTCAGCGGGGGAAAGGGGCGCCCTGAGGAACCCCCTTGAGTCTCTCATTCCATATACTAAACCCACCTTCCCCTATATTTTGATGTATTTTTCTTCTAATGGCAAACTATATGTATATGTTAAAAAGGTAAATTAGGGGGAAAACCTCTGAGAAAGAAATGCCCTCCTTTTGGCCCAGGCTTATAAACAATTAACAGGCTTAGTAACAGACGTTCTCACGTTTTGACATGTCACTGTTTTATTGCTTTCTCACGCTTATGCTACCCAGATTCAAAGGTTTGCTCAATTTGTTAATTTTACTATTCCGTCATTGGATTTTGTCAATTGGTGCCATTTTGCATTCTAACCCACCGCCTACCAGCTATATGTAGCCCTGCTCACTGCACACTGAAGTGTGCTTAAGAGCACACACGAAAGCTCACATTCTGAATCAAATCAACTTTGTTGGTCTTAAAGGTACCTCTTGACTCCTACTTTGTTCTACCCCTTGAGTAAGCTGGCGCTCCCTCCCGCCAGAAAAGTTTCTGAAGCAAGGCGGGGGAGGGGGAAGGATGCCAAACTCTTCTCCCTTCCCCCCCCCCTCGACAAAAAGCGACCTGAGCTCTGCTTACCTGCAAAATGTCTCTGAGCGGCGCGAGGTGAGCCCCTCCCCTCCCGGTCGTCGGTGCTCTTCGAGGCGTCCAAGGGCTGCAGCGAGACGAGGCGCCTCCGTCGCCTTCCGCGCGCGGTCATCAGGGGAGGGCGCGAGCGGGTGCGCGGCCTTCTTCTCCCCCTCCTGGCCCCACCGCCTTCCGCGCTGTTGTTTTCAGCTCCAGGGCCAGCAGCAGCAGCAGCAGCAGGAGGAGGTGGTTTGAGCAAAAGGCGAGAAAGGAAAGCAGAGCTGTGCAAGCTCTTTGGGTGCTGCCTGGCCCGTGCAAGCAGCAGGTGCTTCCAGTGGCGGACTGGCCAGGGTGTCAGTTTGCCCAATGGCGTGGGCCCCTGATGAGGTGGGCCCCCTTAAACATTAGACAATATGTTTAAAATGTTAATGGCCTTTTACTAGCTTGAAAATACAATAGAAGTCCCAATATTATTACTGTGATGCAATTAAAATTTATCAAAGATTTCAGGTTTTCACGGCTGGCATCATCATTAGGGGTTGTAGAATCTTTCGGGCTCACGGCACTTGAGCCCGAAAGATTCTACAAACCCTAATTAAAATTTACATTGTATTTAGTAAGGTTGCCAGCCTCCAGGTGGGGCAAAGGTCAGTTCCCCTGGAAAAATGCAGCCTGTATTTACATTTAATATCTACTGCGTACTGCCAGTAAAATGTACATTGTAATTGCTAAATTGCTAAATATATGTACATTGTAATTGCTAAAAATGGATATACATTTATTTCACAAAAGTTTTAATTGTACCTTTTCCCCACTTATTAATTTTTTGAAAATTTTACTTATTTCTTATAAAAATTAAATGATAGCCTCATAGTTGTGTGTGGGCCCCCCCCCCCCTGTCTCCTGGCAACCAATATTTTTAGACCCAGGCCGCCACTGGGTGCTTCATTAGGAAGCGATTCTCGTCGTCCCGCAGGAAAAAAGAAAGAACTCTTTTGCGGATGGATTCCTAAAGAGGTTAAGGGCACAGGGCGCGCAGTCTCACCTGCGAGTGTTGTGTATGGGTTGATAAAACAACACATTGTGGTGTGTGTGTGTTTTAATGTAGCTACTAATAGCCTTTACAGGTGTGAAAAATTAAAACGGAATTCCTTTTAATATGTAATGTACCATAATTCTCAGGGGTGTCAAACTTATTTGTTATGAGGGCCTGATCTGATATAAATGAGACCTGGTTCGGCCGAGCCATGTGTGCAACTATTTAAGATTAAGTGGCAGAGGTATACATTTTATAAAGAACACATGCAAACCCAAATATATATATCTTTTAAAAAACTTAAAACATGTTTAAAACATTAGCACTCCTTCATTTTAAAGATGCTTTCTTTGTATTTCTCCCATAGGATCCAGGGAACTGGGCAAAGGAAGCTCTGGCTCTTTCCTTCCTTCCCCAGGAGACTGGGGCGGGAGGGGAGGAGCCTCAGCCAATAGGCTTGGCTCAGTAGCTCTGCTGTGCAATTGAGAGCCTGGCAAAGGAAGCTATTCCTCCCCCCTTCCTTAGCCGATGGAGAATATAGAGATTTTGTTCTAGCTCCTGTGCAGTTGAGCAAGCCTTGCAAAGCAAACTGTTATGCAGAAGGAAGTAAGAGAGAGGGAGAAGGAAGCAGATGACAGCCAGTTGCTCAGGGGCCTGATAGGAGCCCTCTGGGGGCCTTATTCAGCCCCCGAACTGCATGTTCAACATCCCTGATCTAGACCTTATCTCCAGAACCGGTTGTAAATGTAAATGAATCATGAGCATGAGCCTTTCTGAAACCACAACCGGTTCCATTACACAACTGGGATTCTGTGATAAAGGTTTGCTGAGCAGTAAAGGTGGCTTATTATCATTATGGCATTGTGTGCCATATAGCTAGGAGATCCTAAAATTGTCTGGCATCCAGAAGTTCTAGCTCTTCTAGTGTTCTGCACCACTAAGTGGCAAGTTAGACTCATTTTTAAGGCAAGATATGTCAGAGATGGTTTGCCATTTCCTGCCTCTGCATCATGACCCTGGTATTCCTTGGAGGTTGCCCTTCCAAATACTAGCCAAGGCCAACCCTGTTTAGCTTCCTAGGTCTGACGAGATCAGGCTAGCCTGGGCTATCCAAGTCAGAAGAAGATGATGTTGGATTTATATCCCACCATATACTCTGAATCTGAGTCTCAGAGCAGTCAAAATCTCCTTTACCTTCCCACCCCACCCCCCACAACAGACACCCTGTGAGGTAGGTGGGGCGGAGAGAGCTCGTGCAGCAGCTGCCCTTTCAAGGACAATGCCTAGGAGTGCAATGGCTGACCCAAGGCCATTTCAGCAGCTGCAAGTGGAGGAGTGGGGCATCAAACCTGGTTTTCCCAGATAAGAGTCTGTGCACTTAACCACTAAGCCAAACTGGGCTAACCAGGTCAGGTGGCTTCTGGGTAGGCTTGAATCATAGCGATAGCATTGTGCAGATCTAACTCAAACTGATTATACCTTATTATTTAATATAGTTATTATACTGACCCACCCACCAACCCTGGAGAAAAACTCTCTTTGGAGTTCAATGATACTTGTCATACCCTTGCTCCTGGCTCCACCCCCAAGTCACCTGGCTCCACCCCCAAAGTCCCCAGATATTTCTTGACTTGGACCTGGCAACCCTATCTCACATGCAGGTTAGCAACTCCAAAACAACGTTAATGCAAGTGACAAGAGAATCTATTAATGCATCATCTCTCAGGAAAAAAAGTTGATATGGGGAAGATAATTGTAATATTGTTTTTGCTTATGTATGGAATCTGCAAAGTCTTCCCCAACAGTGCAATATCTAGCAGAAATGGAGTGCATGGAAACTTTTCCTGTTTGGTTATGATGCCTGCCACTTTTATTATCTTTCTTGATCATTTATAAATGCATATTTTGGCCATCACATTTAAAGGCCACCTTTTAAATGTCTTCCCTCAATTTGAAATAATGAAGGATAGCGGCACCTTCTGTTGGGACTCATAGAATTGGACCCCCTGGTCCAATCTTTTTGATACCTGGAGGATCTTTTGAGGAGAGGCATGAGATGCTATGCTGAAAATCTGGTGCTTCCACCTCAAAACACAGCCCCCCCCCCCCGAGCCCCAGATACCCGTGGTTCAGTTCTCCATTATACCCTGGAATTGGTCTCCATAGGGAATAATGGAGTGCCCAGAAGACATTCCCCCCCCCCCGGTTTCTGATGACCCTGAAGCGGAGGGAGGGCCTCCAAACTGGGAGATCTCCTGCCCCCACCTGGGGATTGTTGACATCAGAGAGAGGTCACTGGTAAATGAATAAACACACAACCACGAATGGTTATTGTGACCAACAATTACTAAGACTATATTACAATACAATAATGTGAGAATAGGTGAGAATACACAAATACATAGAGATACAGACAAAACTCTCAGAGAGTGCATTCATGGAAGATAGTAGAGCACCAAAGTACAGGGAGTCGACTCGTAGCTCCTGCTTCGACAAATCTTCAAGCAATGGAAAACTCTACTCCATTTTCCTTCAAATCCACGAACTGCAATTCGTACAGCTTCACAGTTAATCAGTATCAACAACCTCTTCCATATAACACTAAAGTAATCACAATATTTCATCCAAGGACATATAGTCTCAACTAACTTCAAACAGGCACCAGCTCTGAAATGAGGCACTGATGCTCTGGATTCTTGGTGCTTGGGTCGGGGGCCAACAGTGGGAGGGCTTCTAGTGCCCTGGCCTCACAAATGGACCTCCTGATGGCACCTGGTTTTTTTGGCCACTGTGTGACATAAAATGGGCCATTGGCCTGTTCCTACATGGCTTCTCTTATGTTCTTATGTTTTAGAAGGGCAGTGATTGTAGCTATCACAGGAGCTATGTAGCCAATTAGCACTATGCACAATTGGCTTCTTCAGAAAATAAGAAGAATCAGGAGCTCGATTCAGTTCACAAATGTGTACCTTTGTCCAAAAAGAGGTGACAGTACATCTGTAGACAGTAGTGGGCTCACCACCCCTCAAACAATGTCTCTCTGTCTGGTGGCAACAGCTTATGCCAAAATAAAAATGGGTTAGTCTTCAAGATGTCACAAGGCTCCTGTATATTTTTGCCACAACAGATTAACACGACTGCCACTCTGGAATTGTATCTTTACAGTCTTTTTGGGTCTGAACAGAGGAGAAAAGTGGGATGGACAGACAGATGGACAGACAGATAGATATGCAAGTTATGTAGAATTCAGGTATGATTTTTCTTATAGTATATCATATCGAAAACATTTCAGAAAAAAAGAAAGTTGCAGCTTGGGAGAACCAGATTTTTCTGTTAAACAGGTGACTTAAACTTGTTCTTACTTCCTGTATTATAAACAAGGAGATCATATTTATGTTTTGTTAGTAATTTGTTACAGATTCTAATAATAACTCATTCATCCAGCATGATATAGTAACTTGTGATTCCAATTTTATTTAATAAATGCTGAAATGTACCAATGCAAATATTCTGTGCACAAAACAAATATACACTGAAATTGGAGCTAATAGTAATTTCAATTTTATCTGGTAACCAGGCAATTTAAAACTCAAATGCAAAAAATTAATTATACATTGAATTCCAGTATAATCACTATTTCAGTATTAACCCACATGCTTTTAAATATCATTTATACTATGTAGTCAACAGTAAGGTAGATCATCATGTACTTCATTATTGCCTCAACAAAATGTTTACATTTTAGTAAAATATCTAGCTTTGAATCAAAACACGACCTCTAGTATTTATCAAAGGGCATCATTAGAAGCAAGGCTGCTCAAAAACAATTTAATGGAATGATTATTTTGTACTTGTAATTCCTCAGAATGCTAAATGTGGTGGACATAAAAGCTTTGCTATAAATGAATTAAGAAGAACTTCCCCATAAAAGGTTCCTTTTTAAAAGGTGTGGTGGCTTCTCAGCCACATGTGATTTTGGGTGAGACAGATTATCTGCATTCTTTCTGTTTTGGTTTCATGCTTGAATACAGGACAGAAACCATCTTGGTTTACCAGGTTAACCATCTCATGTCAAGTCCTTGGTCCACCCACAGAGGATGTTAATCCCTGTTAGTTCTGCATCTGCAGCAGCTTTCAATAGCATTGACCACAGCTATCTTTTTGGATAGGAAGGGAATAAGAGACACTCATTTATATAAGCTCCAGTCCTGCCTGGTGGGCATGTCACATGTCTGTGGTTCTGGATGCTTGCTGTACTCCATGTTTTTTGAGTCCTATAGAAGTCCCCTGGCTGCATTCTGTTTCCCACAGTTTTATTGTCAGCTCAGAACTGTTGGGAAAGCTTAGAGGAGGGTGTCATCAGCATGCTGATGATTCTCTCTAATCTGTCTCTCTTGAATATCTATTTCCAGGGAGGGAATGGAAACCCTTAACTGCTGCTGCTGGAATCAAAGTAGTGTTGGCCATGGATAAGATGGAAGTGTGGTGTGTCAAGGAACTGGCTTTGCCTAGCAGTTTCTTGGTTTTTCAAAACTTTGGTTCAGGCTTCGGGTCACATTAAAGTTACAGAAGGCCTCTCTCTCTGAGAAGTAAATGGCATGTTGACTTGTACGTTCAGAGAGAGAGAAAGAGATGAGATGGACACAGGTGCAGATGAGAACAGCTTCAAGGCCAGAGAACTAGGAAGGAATTTTACCTCCATATTCTCATTAGTGCATGGAACCCTGGGTGGGAGAAGGTGGCTTGCTTAGTTGTGAGTGCCCGCAGCTGTGAAGTATGTGCTCACATGTCCTGTAACACACCTAATTGGTCAACTAGGACCATGATAACTGCAGGTAGTTGCACATAAAAAGAAGATCTTTCATTCTAGTTTTACCCTTCTGGACACCTATCCATTGGGTCATCCTTTTGACTGGGTTGGGCCTTGAATGGCTAGAACACCTGGTAGGCCTAGAGACTTCGTTCCTTGGTCTTTTGGCAGAAGACTTAGTCAGAGGAACTGGTGGTAGCCCATCACCCTGTGAGGATTTAGTCCCCAGCACTTCTGTGCTTTGTTTTGCCTGCCTGATCTGTCCACCTTTAATGTTTCTTGACACTGTGAGACGGCAAGATTAGTCAGGAATAGGTACGCAGTGTGCATTGTGTATTTTTCTGTATTGAAAGATCAAGCTCAGAATTCAAGGATGCTTCTAGATACGTCAATGTCACTGGAGGTGCCAGAACATAATTTGATCAGCTTAGGCTATTTTATAATTAGCTCAGTGGTAATTGCCACACATGCCTTAGTAACATCCAGACTATAACATGCCCTAGTCTGGAAATGTTATTTGGTGCAAAACAGAGAGGCTGGAATATTTAAAAGGAAGCCACTGTAATGGATGTGTACGACCAGTGCTTTATCAAGAACTCTGGCTGGTGGAGTTTTATAGGCCCCATTCAAAAGGTCCGTTTTAACCTTTAGAACTCTAATTAGCTTGGTTCCAAACTACCTGTATCCATCCACAGGAATCAGCTTAATATGCAATATATACGAATGGTGCCTTGCTAAACATATAGCTAGCCTCATCCTTTCTTGCTTTTCATTGGAAATTTTAAAAATATGCTGCATCTGGGTGCTTTTTAAAAGCCGGTTGTATTCTTTCTGCTGAAGCCTTGATTGTTTGCTGCGTTGCTTACCTGTTTTTAATGGTTTTGCTGTTTTTAGCTAGTTTTATTGGTTGCTATGGTTGCTTTATGATTATTTATGGTTTTAATGGGTTGTATTTGTTTCTGTTGCTGTGAACCACATTTTGCGTGATGCTAAAAGTGAATGTGACAAACAAAGGGAAAAAACCCTTTTTGTTTGATATGCAGAAGTGTTGTCAGGAGCAGATATCTGCAGCATGAGAAGAAAGGGGCCATTCCTTGTGCCGCTAGCTTGTAAACAATAGTAGGAACCTAACCCAAAGGAAATACCTCATTCTTGCCAACCTAACCACATTGTTTCTTCTGGGAAAATCATGTAGGAGAGAAAATAGAAAGATCCATCACTAAAAATAAGTGCAAGCTTTGCCTCTGATTCTGCCTCAAAGAGTTTGGAGGAGGGGGTCACATTATTTTAGCTTGTGCACTAATTTTGGAATAGAATTCATGGTGTAGAAGAGAGGTGGCCAGACTTACTTAATGTAAGAGCCACATAGAATAAACATCAGATGTTTGAGAGCCGCAAAACAAGAAGGAAGGAAGGAAGGAAGGTGGAAAGAAAGCAACTTTAACTTTAAATGCATTGTCCAAGCCGCAAGCTGGTAAGCTGGTAAGATAAACCCCCTAGTTAAAACCCTGGGTGTGTTTTGGCCTGGCACCTAAAAGAAAATAAAAGTAGGTGCCTGGCAAGCCTCAAGGGGAACGGTGTTCCAAAGACAAGGTGCCACTACTGAAATGTCCCTGTCTTTAGTTACTACATACCTCACCTCTAAGGTGGGGGCACAGAAAGGAGGGCTTGAGAGGCAGATCTTAGGTGGTGGGCTATATAGCATGGGAGGAGATGGTTCTTCAGGTACACTGACCTCAAGTCATTTAGGACCAAAAAGATAAGAACCAGCACTTTAAATTGTGCCTGGAAGCATATGAATAGCCAATGCAATAGCATTATTGTATGATAGCAATCTCCATGTTTTTAAAAGGTGGAAAAAAGCCTTCTTGTGACATTGGTCCAAAATGGCAGCCACGGAGGTGGATTAGGCAAGAAAATGGTACCAACTTGGTACCTTAAAAATGTGCACCTTCTTGTCCATGTAGCATGCAAAAATGCTTTGGTTTTGACCTTTCCAAAAAGATTGTGGCAAACCAGATTTGGGAAAGACTGCAAAAAGGGGGGTAACCTGGAGGTGGATGGTTAAAAAAACCTTGCATCCATTTGGAGGCCAAATGAGAGCAAAACCTTTGTATTTTGCTACATATGTATCTGGATGAATGCAACTCTATGGTTGTAGAATACTTCTATGAACTGAATGAATACATATAAGACATTTTGTCATAGATCCAAGGTGAATAAAATATGAGATACAACTCTACGATGATGTTACATTTACAATATTTTATTTGAGTGTGTAAAATCTGACCCCTACTGACAGCATCGTTTCACTTTTCAAGATGATTTAGAGAATCTGCCTGAATTTTTACTGGTGGGGTGGATGGGTGAGACGAAGAGGTAGGCAATAGCAGCCTGGAAAGAATACAAGTCAGGAAAATGGCAATGGGCAGGAGTTGCCAACCTCCAGGTGGCACCTGGAGATCTCCTGGGATTGCAACTAATTTCTATGTGACAGAGATCAGTTCTTCTGGAGAAAAGGTCTGCTCTGGAAGGTGGACTCTATGGTAGGGGTGGCCAACGGTAACTCTCCAGATGTTTTTTGCCTACAACTCCCATCAGCCCCAGCCAGCATGGGCTGATGGGAGTTGTAGGCAAAAAACATCTGGAGAGCTACCGTTGGCCACCCCTGCTCTATGGCATTATATTCCATTGAGGGTCTTCCCAAAACCCTACCCTCTTCAGGGTCCACTTCCCTAAATTTTCAGGTATTTCCCAATATAGAGCTGGCAACCCTACAATGGGTGAACAATACTTCCTTTTTCATCACTACTATTCTGTTGAGACAGTCTGGTGTGGTGGTAAGAATTGTAGATTAGGACTTGAGATGCTCCTCTACTACCAGTTTACTGTAGTGGTTAAGAGGAACAGACTCTAATCTGGAGAATCGGGTTTAGTTCCCTAACTCTGCCATATGACGCCTGCTAGGTGACCTTGGGCCAGTCACAGTTCTCTCAGAGCTCTCTTAGCCCCACCTACCTCACAGGGTGTCGCACGGGGTGGAAGGGAAGGTGATTGTAAGCTGCTCAAAGATTTCAGGTGAAGGGCAGGGTATAAATCCAATCTCCTCTTCTCTTCTGAACCAGGTAGGTAGACCTCCCTCACATGGTCGTTGCAGAGATAAAATGAGGAGAGAAAAAGTATAATACTCACCTTTCTGGAGGAAAGGTGATCAAAAAATGTAATACATTTAATACATGTAATTCAATACAAGGAGCGCTCCTGTTTGGATTTCAGGTACTATGGAATGTTAGATACTATAGAAAGATCAACAGACAGAATTTGCAAAGCCTTATTGGTGCTTTTAAAAACCAGAATCCTGAATCTCTAAATACTATGTCTGCTGTAGAATTTGTAGTGTGTTTGAGTTTATAAACTACAGCTGGCATTAAGCTACAAGGAACATTAATTAGTCAAATCAATGCAATACGTTTTGTTTGGAAGCAAAGATGCTGCCGTTTAGGACTGACATGTTAGCAAATATATCAGGGGTGGCCAACAGTAGCTCTCCAGATTTTTTTTGCCTACAACTCCCATCAGCCCCAGCCATTGGCCATGCTGGCTGGGGCTGATGGGAGTTGTAGGCAAAAAACATATGGAGAGCTACCGTTGGCCACCCCTGAAATATATCATAAATAAATTTCACATTAGATGACTACTGGAAGAAGTTTCTTCATATTTCATCCTGTAGCATTGAGAGCCTATATTTCACAGTGGATAAATGCTTGATTAGGATACTGGGAGACCCAAGTTCTTCTTCCCCATTTCTACCATGGAAGCTCGTTGAGAGACTGTAGCAATGCGACTGTGTTCTCTTCGCCTAACCTATCACACAGGGTTGTTAGAAGGGAGGGAGGGAGAACAGTGTGTCCCCAGTGGGATTACAAGCAAGATATAAATAAATGCAGAATGTTGATGCACACATTAAATTCAATTTCAAATAGACACTGTATAAAGTTTTGGGCAAGCATCAGAAATGTATAATACTGAGCAGTTTAATCTAGATGGCTGCTTATGATATACTGGCTAAAATAAATCTCATACTAAACAATATTAAAACAGTTTTTTCTTCTTATGGTACATCCTTCAAATTAAATTATTTGATATAAAATAAAGCCCACTGTTGAATATTTCCATTAATTTTAGCTGCCATGAAAAGGTTACAACTGGAAAAAATTAATTCTCTACAATAACATGTTTCTTTTACAATTATATCTTACTTTTATCTCCAAATGTCTTTACAAGTCCCATGGTTTTGATTTTGCCCTGTCAATCAAGTGTGTAGAATCTGTTAGCATATTCTTCTTAAGTAATAATTTTAAATAACGATCCATCTTGATTTTAACTTGACACAAGAACAAGCAGGAGGGTGGAATCATTTGATTTGTAAGGGAAAGACTAGAGGAACTACTAAAGTCTTTCTTATTTCAAAATACTTCATTCATTCTTTTTTCCCTATCATTTGCAAGCCAGCGCAGTGTTATGTGCGTGTGAAAAAGAAAACCTACATGCCACATCTTTTTACATCATTGAACTATAAAGAGCCAGTTTGGTGTAGTGGTTAAGTGTGCAGACTCTTATCTGGGAGAACCGGGTTTGATTCCCCACTCCTCCACTTGCACCTGCTGGAATGGCCTTGGGTCAGCCATAGCCCTGGCAGAGGTTGTCCTTGAAAGGGCAGCTGCTGTGAGAGCCCTCTCCAGCCCCACCCACCTCACAGGGTGTCTGTTGTGGAGGAGGAAGGTAAAGGAGATTGTGAGCCGCTCTGAGACTCTTTGGAGTGGAGGGCGGGATATAAATCCAATATCTTCTTCTTCAATAAAGCTTGCCATCATTTAACCTAATGATGTAAGGACAATCCTGCCATTCATAATATCAGGAGTGCAAAACAAACATGACATCAAGGGATTTTGTGGGGTTGCTATATAATCAGAGGTATCAAGTCACCTTCTAATTAGCTTAATTGGAAATATGGGGTTGGAAAACAGATCACTAGTGCCCAATGGTCATTATCACCCCTTTCTAGCACATGCAGCAATTTCAGCTTTCAACAGTATATTGAACAGAGTAACATGATGCACTGTATTTCTACAAAACCTGACCATTGTTAAGCTTAGAAAGCACGGCAGCTGTTACTCTTTACTGTGTACTGTAGACCTTTTTAGAGTTTTATAGTTCACAATATATGTTCATCACTTATTGACTAACATAAAGTTATTATCTGCATGTGTGGATCAGTCAACACAGACTGAAAAATCCCAAACAAATACCTGGCATCAGCTAAGTTTGAATGGAAATGGTTCACACATTCAACTGTGGGCCATTGAGCAACCAAGTGCTGGGTTGGATTGGACCTTCAGTAGTAGGTTGCCTAATGAGGCCTAAATTATTACTTCTTTTTCATGCAATGAAAGGTTGAAGCCCAACATAAAGAAAGAGCTGTATGCCTATATGTGCTAAAGATGAAATCCCCAAAAGCCTTCTGAGAGATAGGAGAGCTGATCATAGGGGTAAAAAGAATTCCTAATATTCACTAAAGAAATCCATTATTCCAATGAGTTCCATGGACTTTAGCAGTGCCCTAGTCAACATTAACATGTACATTTTGGAACTTTTCATCTAATTTCAGTTCCCTTTTTCAGACCGGAAACCAGCTTGATACTTAAAATACTTAGCATCAGCCAGTACCGTATCATATCAGCCTTTCTCCTCAATGACACTCACATCCTCTCCTCACGACGGCCCCATCTCACATGGCTTTCCTCCATGTGAGTCCCATGACCCTTAACATATCCTTATAAGTAGGGCTTTTTTTGTAGCAGGAACTCTTTTGCATATTAGGCCACACACACCTGATACAGCCAATCCTCCAAGAGCTTACAGTAGGCTCTGGAATAAGAGCCCTGTAAGCTCTTGGAGGATTGGCTATATCAGGGGGTGTGGCCTAATATGCAAAGGAGTTCCTGCTACAAAAAAAGCCCTGCTTATAAGGGATCAAAGGGAGCCCTTCATCCCTTTTGCCAGTGGAAAAGCTGGTAGGATTCAGCTCATTGCCTTCAATCATTTAAAGTGGTTCACATTTTTACTGTCACCATTACAACAACTGGGTAAGGTTGGTCAGCATTATCTGCTTCAGATTACAGAAGACAATGGGGCAGACTGTTTAACGGCGCCATCCTCCTCAAGTTGGTTCCACGGGACTTACTTCCAGGAAAGTTTTATTAGGATTGCGCTTTTGGCTGCTATGTGGGTTCAGGCAGTGCCAGACTTGAACTGCAAACCTCCTGATTAATACCCAGTCTTTTCGCTTCAGTCATAACCAACTATTTATTTATTATGTATTTCTTTACAAAATTTATACCTTGCCTTTCTGCCCTGATTAGAGCCACCAGCAGAACATACATAATTTAAAAAATCTTCAAAACCAAGTAAAAAGACATAATAAACAAAAACAAACACGAATTTGAGCAGACTTCAGAGGATGGTGGAAGACAGGAGGGCTTGTGGCGTGACTTTGTCCATGGGGTCGCAAAGAGTCAGACTTGACTGTGCGACTGAACAACAACAACAAAAAGACATAATTCCCAACACTAAAACAATTCAGGGCTTTTTTTTTTGTAGCAGAACTCCTTTGCATATTAGGCCACACATCCCTGATGTAGCCAATCCTCATGGAGCTTACAGTAGACCTTGTACTAAGAGCCCTGTAAGCTTGTGGAGGATTGCCTACATCAAGGGTTTGTGGCTTAATACGCAAATGAGTTTCTGCTACTAAAAAAGCCCTGTAAAACATACGGTATAGTAAAATATGTATATATTAAAGCAACAATTAAAACATAGGACGGGAAGGAGGGAACGCTAAGGGAACACCAGCTACTTATACATGATTGGATCCATACATGGCTTTCACTGTCTCACCTAATTTTCTTCCTTATAATAGCCCACATTCCACATGGATTTTGTCCATGCAGATCCCATGATCCTCACGATAACCTTTGGGGTAGGCTTTCTTTCAACTGTGGAAAAGTATATAACGGGTGGCCAATGGTAGCTCTCCAGATGTTTTTTGCCTACAACTCCCATCAGCCCCAGCTATTGGCCAAGCTGGCTGGGGCTGATGGGAGTTGTAGGCAACAAACATCTGGAGAGCTACCGTTGGCCACTCCTGTAATATATTATCAGTTCCTATTGCTAGGATAGACCCACTTACAAATTTATTGGATTTTGTACTATTCAATGAACATAAACTTAATGGGCTAGGTTCCAGTAAGAACGGATGGGATAAACTTAATTATGTTTCATATTTAAGCAATTATTATGTCTTATAAAACCTGAAGACCTACATTTTATTCGTGAAACAACAAGAACAATTAAATGTTAATAGCATTATTTACCCATTATTTCACACTGTTCCAAGATTTTATATGCATTGAAAGGCACCGTCCTTCCTTTTAGTTTGCCCTGAATAAATTTCAAGCAAGGCTTAGACCTGCTCAGCATTTGCTTTTGTTTACAGCACCTTATTCATTGAACTTGCACTCAGCAAAATCTATTTATTACTGTCGCCTCTGTATAATACTGTTTTCCTATGACATTGGTAATCCTTATGCATACTTTCTCATTCTGTTTTAGGGATTATTCACACTGTGATATATGTATGTACTATATACATATTTACACAAACACAGACTTTAATTGGGAGAGTAATCCTAAATAGGCATAATCAGCGGTCATTTTGTAGAAAAATAGGTGGTGGTGCTCATCCAGGGATAGTTATGCAGCTGCACATACTATTCAATGGACAAGGAGGTGGAACTCTCAGAAAGGTTCAGGAGCTGTGCTCCTGTGAGCTCCCACTGAATCTGAGGCCTGGGTATAATTAGAATGCTGCTGGAGTCTACTCAATGGAGTGTACTTCCAAGACAGTGTCCTTATGACCACACTGTGAGTATCAATATCAACATCAATAGTAACCTTTAATGGCATACACAACCATTTAGCAAGCACACTGTGGGTAGCCTAGGCTAGGATGGTCTAGTTCCGCGTCTAGCATTGAGAAAAGTGCAGAATAGGGCAACTAGAATGATTAAAGGGTTGGAACACTTTCCCTATGAAGAAAGGTTAAAACGCTTAGGGCTCTTTAGCTTGGAGAAATGCAGGGCCGGTGCTAGAGTTTTTGGTGCCCTAAACAAGTTGCCTACTAGAGTCCCCACAAAAATTTAAAAAACAGAGAATTGTAGGAGAAATGAATAAACCTAAAATTATTTACATTTTTAATTTGCAGTCTTTTATTTTAAATTTTATTTAAAAAAAAAAAATTGTGAGATGAAGCAATAAACATTGTGAGAATACTGCTTGATACTTTTAGCTGGAGGTGCCAGGGCCAAGACCTTCACATAGCCATTTATATTTGATCCTTTTAGTTGGAGGTGCCAGTGACAAGACCTTCTGCATGAGAGAAAGATGCTCTTCCACTTAGCTATGGCTCCCACCCCATGGCTCTGTTAAAGTAGAGTAGGAAGGCTGAGTGACACCATACAACTTCAACAGGAGCTCTTCTTCAGCTTTTACAATAGGTTAATTTATCCCTGCTGGGCAACAGCACATTTGGATTACAGTCAGCTTCCACCATAGAATACCTAAGCCAAGGGTGTCAAACATGTGGTCTGAGGACCCAATCAGGCCCCTGAGCCACTGGCTCTTGTCTGCTTCCTTTTTCCTCTCTTTTGCATCTCAACTTGCTTTGCAAGGCTTGCTCAACTGCAGAGAATCTACAGAGCGAACCCTCAATTTTCTCCATTGGTTAGGCTCCTCTCCCTCCTGGTCTCCTGGGGAGGGAGGGAAAGAGCCAGAGCTTCCTTTGCCCAGTTCCCTGGATCTCATGGAAGAAATACAAAGAAAGAACCTTTAAGATCAACAACTGCTAATTTCTAAGCATGTTTTAAGTTTTTGTTAAAAAAAAAAAAACTTTAGTCATGTTTGTCTGTGCCCTTTAAAAAATTTTTTATCTCTGTGACCTAATCTTAAATAGGTACACACATGGCCCGGCCCAGCCCAACAAGGTCTCATTTATGTCACATCCAGCCCTCATAACAAATGAGTTTGACTCCCCTGATCTAAGCCTTTTATGGTTGTGGTGGATGTCCTTACAGCTCATACGAAGAATCAAGATTCATATCGTATTCAAACTGCAGCCAGGAAATTTATTAGAGGTTACACTACGAACTCTTCCCACTAGGTGGTGCTTGATTACTATGATTGTCATATTTGTACAGAAAAATACCAGGAAAGGAAAGGTCCTCTTTGCAAGCACCAGTCGTTTCCGACTGGGGTGACGTTGCTTTCCCAACGTTTTCACGGCAGACTTTTTACAGGGTGGTTTGCCATTGCCTTTCCCAGTCTTTTACACTTTCCCCCCAGCAAGCTGGGTACTCATTTTACCGACCTCGGAAGGATGGAAGGCTTGAGCCGGCTACCTGAACCCAGCTTCCGCCAGAATTGAACTCAGGTTGTGAGCAGAGAGAGTTCAGACCACAGTACTGCATTACAGCTGCTTTACCACTCTGCGCCACAGGTGTGCTAAACTGCAACTGCAACCAATTCATTAGAGGTTACACTATGAACTCTTCCCACTAGATGATGCTTGATTACTATGATTGTCATATTTGTACAGAAAAACACCAAGAGGAGGGTAAATTGACACTTGCTGTACCATCCTAAGCAGATTTACGATTAGAGAGACCAGATATTCCACTTGGGAGACAGCCCAGCCATCTTCTTTGTTGCCTGCTGCAAGAAAATCAATATTGCGCCATTGCTTCCAATGAATACCAGAAGCAATTTCAGGCCACTGACATGATGCTCTAGAACAGGGGGAGCCGTACTGTGGCTCGGGAGCACATGTGACTCTTTCACACATATTGTGTGGCTCTTAATGTCCTCACTGCCCCACTGGCTGGCCTGGAGGTTGGGTTGCCAATCCCCAGGTGGGGGCAGGGGATCCCCTGGTTTTGAGGCCTTCCCCCTGCTTCAGGGTCATCAGAAAGCGGGGGAGGGAAATGTCTATTGGGCACTCTATTATTCCCTATCCCATAGGGTATAATAGATAATTGATCCACAGGTATCTGGGGGTCTGTTTTTCGAGGTAGATGCACTAAATTTGCAGCATAGCATCCAGTGCCTCTCCCCAAAAAACCATCCAAGTTTCAAAGGTATTGGACCAGGGAGTCCAATTCTATGAGCCCCAAAAGAAGGTGCCTCGTCCTTCATTATTTCCCATGGAGGGGAGACGTTTAAAAAGTGTGTGGTCCCTTTAAATGTGATGGCCAGAACTCACTTTGGAGTTCAATTATGCTTTTCACACCCTTGCTCCCGGCTCCACCCCCAAAGTCTCCAGATATTTCTTGAGTTGGACCTGGCAACCCTACATGGAGAAGGCATTAGTGTCTTTAAATCACTTCTTCAACTCCAAGCCAAGCTATCCAGCAGCTTGGAGAATGCATTTAAAGTTAAAGTTGCTTGCTTTCTATATCTCTCTTCCTCCTCCCTCCCACCATCTATTTTCCTTCCTTCCTTCCTTCCTTCCTTCCTTCCTTCCTTCCTTCCTTCCTATGTCTGACATTCATATCTTGCAGCTCTCAAACATCTAACATTTATTCTATGTGGCTTTTGCGTGAAGCAAGTTCGGCCACCTCGCTCTAGAATTTTTATCAGAGAGTTTGACAAATCTCAGAGTGTCACACCAGTAATATGATGTCACTGCTGGGTATTCACCAACAGTGACTTTACAACATCAAAATAGGAGTCGATTGAATAAACCCAAGTTGGTCGTAAAGGTGCAATGGACTCCTATTTTGTTCTACTACTTCTGACCAACACGGCTGCCTACTTGGATATATTTACAACATCAATGCACTGTTGTTCCCCCTGATTCTATCCCCCTCCCTATCCTGCTGGTTACCAGTCGATGACTGGCAACTACCCTTGTAAGCTCACTGATTTCAGTGGATTTAGAAAGGTGAAACTCTACTTACCATGGCACCGTCAGCATATTAATTTGTTTTAAAGAATGCGAACCATGTATAAACTAAAGAATCTTTTGAAAATTATACATTAGCATTATTTTATTAACTCTATGAGAAGGGGGGAAATTTCAGTGAGTACGACCTGCTCTGAGACCCCATTTGTGGGAAGGGTGGGACATAATTATAAATAAATAAATAAGTTTCAACAGAATTAAAAGTCCCTTTGTGGATATATTTTAATAGCTGTATATTTTAATTGCTCTTATTATGGTTAGTTTTATGCTTTATAATATCAATGGAGTAACCAAGGCTTTTTTTTTTTTAGCAGGAATACACAGGAACACAGTTCTGGCTGGCTTGGTATCAGAGGGTGTGGCCTAATATGCAAATGAGTTCTTGCTGGGCTTTTTCTGCAAAAACAGCCCTGAGTGAGTGACTACCAAGGCCATTTTCTTCATTGGCACCTTATTTGTGGAACTCCCTCCTCCTTCTAATCGATCTGTTTGGTTCATACATTCATTACCTTTTGGCACCAGGTAAAAACAGTCGTATTTACTGAAATGTTAATAGTATATGATTTTTTTTTAAATGTAGGAACAGCCAGTGTTTTGTGAATATATGCAATCTTACATCTTAATTTTTTTGTCAATTGCCTTGAAGACTTGGAGTAAAAGGCAGGATATAATTATTTTAAGTGGAGAAATAGGTTGTTATTCAAAGGGTTACAATGCTGAATTTGTTCATTTCCAGTTATGTGGGTAAATGTAAGGCTTCTTAATTATTAAAAAATGCCGCAAAACTGGTCTTTTTCTTAATGAAGTTGCCAGTGCTAGCAAAGGTGGAGCAAAATATTCTCAGAACACTGGAGGCCTAGATGGGGTGGAATCTTTGATCAGAGAGTTGCTTCATACGGGCGTGGCCGAATACAAATTCCAGTGCTTAGTAAAATGGTAAATGAGATCATTCAGCTGCATAAAAGCAGATATAAATCTTTCACAGTACAATCCTATACATAATTACTCCCACTAATTTTAATGGGTTTACCCTGGAATAACTCAACACAGGATTGCCTTGTTATTTCTCAGCAACTAATTTACAGTACAATCCCAAGAATACCTACTTGGGAGTAAGCTCTGATGGACAGAGCTGGGAAGGCCAAAAGGAGAAAATTATTGTTAATGTAGAATGGTTTAAATTACAATGTAGATATGCCCAGAGATTCTGCCTGGAACTGCACTGGTGAAATACCATTCATTGGACAAGAAATGTAAGCTGACCACTGATAGATCACTGCAACTTCAGAAAGTATGCAGAGAGTGGACATATGAATGACGATATGATGCTGACATAATGATAATGGGTCCATCTAGCTCAGCGCTGTTTACTCAGTGGTTCTCCATGGTCTCAAACAGAAAGGCCTCCCTAAACGATTGCTGTCTGAGGCCCTTTAACTGGAGATGCTAGGGAATGAGTGGAGGATATTCTGTATGAATAACATGTGCTCTACCAAGGAGGTTAAAGTCAGGCCTGTAGCTGCAGGAGGGCCTGTGGGGGCCCTGTCCCCTGACGTCCTCTCAGGTGCTCCCTCCCCCTGCCACTGCTGTGGGGGTGAAAGCTGAGTGGCAGGGGTCTGCCTCCTTCCTCCTGTGATTTAAATTGCATGGGAGGGAGGCCCAGGAGCAGCCGCTGCCCCTCCCATACCGTTTAAGGGGCCCGCTGATTGGCAGGCCCTTTACATGGTGTGGGATAAGAAAACTGCAGATTTATACCCCGCCCTTCTCTCTGAATCAGAGCGGCTTACAATCTCCTATATCTTCTCCTCCCACAACAGACACCCAGTGAGGTGGGTGGGGCTGAGAGAACTCTCACAGCAGCTGCCCGTATTTGCATTTAATTTTTTGAAATTCTGAAGAGTTATGTTTTCCCCCTTACTAGTGTCAACTGAATGAGTGCAGCATCAGATTGTGAAAAATAAACTGCAATTGTGTTAATATTTTTTAAAGCTGATTTGAATGTGCGTTTACAACTGAAAAGGTACACGTGTACCATCTTTTAAATTGTTGTATATTGTGTCATTGTTTAAAATTTATTTTCTGGTTTTTAATGTTTTCAGTTGTGTTATTACCTGCCCAGAGCCTGCTTGCGGGGAGGGCGGGATAGAAATATAAAATAATGAATAATAGATAAATAAATGCATCATATTCAGAAATTTGTAATAGATTTTATTTATGGGTTTACCTGAACACTTATAAAGTATAAAAGAGCAAGTATCAGCATGTTGAAAACTTGTTTGGAGGGTTAGGAGGCAATGGTCAGAAATCTAAACAAACATTTTGTAAAGTAACGGCAGAATTAAATCCACAGGGTATTTAACATAAATGCTGTTTCAATACTTTGATATCTGCCGTAGCTCAGCAAATGACATTTCTGTCATCTTTTATGGTTGATTTCAATATACATTCTCTCACATGACCAGGACTTTTTTTGTAGCAGGAATCCTTTGCATATTAGGTCGCACCCCCCTGATGTAGCCAATCCTCCTGGAGCTTACAGTAGACCCTTTAAGTCGAGCCCTGTAAGCTCTTGGAGGATTGGCTACACCAAGGGTGTGTGGCCTAATATACAAAGGAGTTCCTGCTACAAAAAAAGTCCTGCACATGCCTATCACCATATGAATTGTTTGAAGATTGTAGCTTGTTTAAAATGGTATCCTGTGTGAAAACCTAGAGATTAGACACGTTCTAACACCTTCATCCTGATATCGAATTTTTAAGGGGGCACGTGATTTTGATGTGAAGGTGCTTGCAAGTAAATAGCATCCCTCCATAAACACTTATACAGGAATTCTGAGACAGACCAGATGAGATGATTGAATCAGCAGAAGTATAATTGTAGCTTTTAAACCATTGTTGGTTTCTGGACTGTAGCCAAAATCTTAGAACATGAGGTGGGTGTTACGGCTGTATCATCTGGAAAATCATACGAATTGGGGTCTTGGCTGTAATCAGAATAATGTTTCTTTATCCATATCAGTTAGTTAACATGAGCAGTCAAAGTAACTATTCTTAATGTTATCCAAGTCAACCCAAATGTTTTGAAGTGTGGAAATGTTTTCCAAGGCACGTAGTAGCTGCATGAATGCATAACTGCAGACCATCCTTACGTAAGACAACAATCATTGTAGGTATCATCTGTTTTTACTGATTGTCTTATACCTTGTAATCCAGCATCTACTAGTATAAAGGTAAAGGTAGTCCCCCGTGCAAGCACCAGTCGTTTCCGACTCTGAGGTGACGTCGCATCATGTTTTCACAGCAGACTTTTTAATGGGGTGGTTTGCCATTGCCTTCCCCAGTCATCTACACTTTACCTCCAGCAAGCTGGGTACTCATTATATTGACCTCGGAAGGATGGAAGGCTGAGTCAGCCTTGAGCTGGCTACTGAACCTAGCTTCCACTGGGATCAAACTCAGGTCATAAGCAGAGAGCTCAGACTACAGTACTGCAGCTTTACCACTCTGTGCTACAGGGCTCCCTATCTACTAGGAGACCTTGCTTTAAATCTGGGGTGTCAAATGTCTGGCCCATGGGCCAAACCAGGCCACCCAGGGCTTTAATCAGGCCCTTGGGCAGGGGTGGAATTCTAGCAGGAGCTCCTTTGCATATTAGGCCACACATCCCTGAATGTAGCCAATCCTCCAAGAGCTTACAAAAAAGAGCCTTGTAAGCTCCTGGAGGATTGGCTACATCAGGGGTGTGTGGCCTAATATGCAAAGAAGCTCCTGCTAGAATTCCACCTCAGCCTGTGGGGCTCTTTTCTCCCCCTCCTGTCCTCAACCTTTGAAGCTTCGATGCTGCTGAAGTTCCCAGCTCCTTCTTCCTTGTCTTTGCAGGCTAAAGAAGGACTCAAAAGCTGTAAAGAAAATGCAAAGTGAATTTTCCACGGTTTCCTTGCAACTTTGTGCTGCAATGTGTTTCAGTGGAGTGGGGCTCAGTTTAATTTCCCAGGGTTTTTATGGCCAGCTGAAGCTTCTTGAAGTTGTGTCCTTGCAAAGAAAGAGTTGATGCTTTGAGCCAGCTTTGTCTCTGCTAAGTGGATCTGAGAACTGGTGCCTAACTTAGGAACCCACAGCTAAAACGGGATTTACACTAGCGAGCCATTGCCAATCTGAGTAGACTGGGTGTGGGGCGGGGGGAGAAGCTTGCAATGCCCAGTCATGTCATGTTTTCCCTGGCTGAGAGCAGGGCCGGATTAACAATTAGGCCGAGTAGCAAGTAGAAAAAATTTATTGTATGTGGCTATTGGCCATCACAATATAAGGTTAAACACGATATCATAAAAAGTAATCAGACAGAAATAAAAACGGTCCAATAAACAGACCAATGGGTTTCATGGGATATAATGCAACAATTACAACCTTAACTGCATTACTAAAATGCTAAAATACAAACATTGAGGTTTAAACTGCTAAGATATTATAACACCATAATGCTGAGACAATATCTAAACAGTTAAGTTAAAAATGTTGTAAACCCAATGAACCCATTTATGGTAAATATCGACATACTATAAAATTATAGACATCTAAAATAAAGTCAACTAATCTAAGGAGGCAGTTTTGGCTCTGATTTTTCTAGCGGCCAAGCCGAAAAGAGACTCTATAGGTGACAAATGGATCAGTATCAGATAACAAAAAGACCAATTTACCGGTGTCAGAAGAAAATTTACGCCCTGCTAACAGATTATCAATAAATTTGGCTCTAGCTTCTTTGTACATGGGACAAAATAAAATATAATGGATCCAAATAGGCATTGGCCTATAGACCCCAACGCTTTTAGGGGCCCTGGGCCAGCTTCCCCCCCCCCATTTTTCCCTTACTTGCAGCCCTCCCAGACTGCACTCACATCCAGCAACTGAGCTGCTCTTTGCCCGATTTGCCTGGTGTGGCTGCCTTTGGCAGTGTCACCAAGTTTGCCTCTCTCTGCCTCTCCCCCGCAGCTTTGTCAAAGGGGGCTTTGCGAAGGTGCCTGCAGGCTTCAGCGGGGGCCACAGGAGGCGAGGCGGGTGCATCAACTCTGAGACAATTTGTGAGGGGGCTCCTGAGATTTTGACTGCCTAGGGGCTTCCACAGGGTTTAATCTGACACTGACTGAGAGCATTTTATACTTTTAGTTTCTGCTGTGATCTTTGTGCTTTTTCTTGATGTTTTATTTTAAAAACTGCATTGCCAAATCCCACTATTCCCCCCCTTTATATTTTAAACAAAACATTGCAAGTTTTAAGCATGTTTGTATTCTAAGTTTTAAAAATATCTTTGTGTTTGCCTATGTCCTTTGTAACGTTTATATCTCTGCCAGCTGGCATTACATTTTATGGCACGCATGACTCAGCCCCACAAGGTCCCAATTATGTCAGATCCATCCCTCTTAACAAATGAGTTCGACACCCTGTTTTAGATAGTTTAGTGCTTGCATTGTTCCCTAGTTCTGTGATCCTAGTCCAACTGCAGTATACATTGGTTATCTAACGTCATCTACGTACACTGTGACCCTCCTTGAATCTCAGAGATAAAGGAAGACTATAAACAAGTAAAATAAATAAAATAAACCAATCAGGGTAGAATGGTCTGAAGGCAGAGCAGCAGGAGGAACTGCTGGGTTGCTTTAAAATAAGTTTTCATGCTTTTTGAAGAAAGCTATGAAGTGGTAAAGCTGCAGTACTTCAGTCTGAGCCCTCACAATCTGAGTTCTATCCCAGCGGAAGCTGGTTCAGGTAGCCAGCTCGAGGTTGACTCAGCCTTCCATCCTTCCGAGGTCGGTAAAATGAGTACCCAGCTTCCTGGAGGGAAAGTGTAGATGACTGGGGAAGGCAATGGCAAACCACCCTGTAAAAAGTCTGCCGAGAAAACATTGTGAAAGCAACGTCACCCCAGAGTCGAAAACGACTGGAGCTTGCACCTTTACCTTTTTATGGCAATAAGAAGAGGAGATTGGACTTATATCCCACTCTTCACTACCCAAAGGAGTCTCAGAGCCGCTTACAAACTCCTTTCCCTTCCCATCTCCACAACGAACAGCCTGTGAGGTAGGTGGGGCTGAGAGAGCTCTGACAGATCTGCTCTTGAGCAGAACAGCCTTGAGAGAACTTGTGGCTGACCCAAGGTGACATCAGCAGGTGTATGTGGAGGTGTGATGAATCAAACCTGGTTCTCCCAGATAAGAGTCTGCACACTTAACCACTAGACCAAACTTGCTCTTTATATCAAACTGGTTAGGTACCACTATGCAAAATCAGGGCGCTTTTTTTTTGTTAACAGCAACACAGTTGCTGGGTGTCAGGGGCATGTGGCCTAATATGCAAATTAGTTCCTGCAGGTTTTTTTTCTATTAAAAAAGCCCTGTGCAAAATTAAATACTTTTACAACTTTTTTCATATAAAGCCCCCATAATCCACATTTTATAACTGGTAATATTAAAAATAATTAAGATTATTATATATTACATTTATATCCTCCCTCTCCTCCACCATGGGATATGTCATACATAGGGGTTCTAGGAGGTCTCTCATTCGGGCAGTTACCTGACCCATACCTCCAGCAGCTCTGCTGCGTCATGTACCCTGGAGCCAGTTTGTAAGTGGAAGATGATGAAGCAGGGGAGGGAAAAGAACAGAAAGTGGAAGTTATGAGACAATAACAGAGCCAAAAGGTATATTTTTCAAAGTGTTAATACAAAACCACTTTTTATTTAATCATTACTGTAAATTTACAGAGAATGTTTGTGTTCTATGGGGCTTAGCTTCAAGTGGCAGGCCTTAGAGCAGGGGTGTCGAACTCAATTGTTATGAGGGCCGGATCTGACATAAATGAGATCTTGTTGGGCCAGGCCATGTCAGGCCAGGCCATCTGTGTACCTATTTAAGATTAGGTAGCGGAGATAGAAACTTTATAAAGGACACAGACAAACACAAATATATATATTTTTAAAAAACTTAAAACATTAGCACTTGTTGGTCTTAAAGGTGGGATCCAGAGAACTGGGCAGAGAAAGCTGTGGCTGTTTCCTTCCTTCCCCAGCCAGGGGACTTGGGGGGAGAAGCCTCAGCCAATAGAAGGAAGAGAGACTTGGCTCAGTAGCTCTGTTGTGCGATTGAGAGAGCCTGGCAAAGCAAGTTCTGCCCTCCTTCCCTTCCTTCCCAAGGGAGAAGCCTCAGCCAATGGAGAAAATAGAGGTTTTGCTCTGTAGCTCCTGTGCAACTGAGTAAGCCTTGCAAAGCAAACTGTTATGCAGAAGGAAGCGAGATATAGGGAGAAGGAAGTAGATGGCAGCCAGTTGCTCGGGGGCCTTATTCAGCCCCTGGGCCGCATGTTTGACACCCCTGCCTTAGAGCCTATTACCAAAGAATGGTAAGGTATCTCAGTGACTTCTGATGTCTTAATGGGCCTTCAGAAAAAAAGCTCTGTCCAAGCACCAGTTAGGGCTTGGAAGAGGTGAGCTCCCTACTAGCTGAAGAGAAGAGGCAAGATGGATGTCTATGTAAAAAGGAAGTGCAGTTCAGCCACTGGAAGAGTTGGTTGAAGTACCCTGGGGCTGTAAGGTCTCTTTTTCTCACTCTCTCTCTGGAGGTCTGATATGGGATAGAAGATCAGCTGTCCTAAATTAATGCTTCTTTGCCTCCATTTATGCTCTAAATATTTGTAAATGAAGAAAGTAATACTAAGATTCTTTCAATGTTCTCTCCTCCAAAGAGAACCAATCCACGTGAGCACTAGATCAAAGAAGTAGGGGACACATAATAATACACTGAGCCTAAATTTGGGGATTTTCTTTATCTTTACAGTGTACATTTGTTATCAGATCACCAAGGAATTGATAGATAGACTAAAAAGATGTCCATGATAATTTCCAGAATTCTGTAAAAAAAAAAAATAGTAGTGTAGTGGTAAGGATGCCAGGTCCAATTCAAGAAATATCTGGGGACTTTGTGGTGGAGCCAGGGGAAAGGTTGTGACAAGCACGATTGAACTCCACGGATGGGTTCTGGCCATCACATTTAAAGGGACTGCACACCTTTTAAATGCCTTCCTCCTTTGGAAATAATGAAGGGTAGGGGCACCTTCTTTCGGGGCTCATATAATTGGACCCCCAGTCCAATCTTTTTGAAACTTTGAGGGTCTTTTGAGGAGAGGCATTGGATGCTATGCTGCAAATTTGGTGCCTCTACCTCAAAAAACAGCACCCCCGAGCCCCAGATCAATTCTCCATTATTCCCTATGGGAATCAGTCTACATAGGGAATAAGTGCCCAGTAGACATTTCCCTCCCCCGCCCCCGCTTTCTGATGACCCTGAAGTGGGGGGAGGGCCTCCAAGCTGGAGGATCCCTTGCCCCCATCTGGGGATTGGCAAACCTATGTAGTTGTGAGGTCACACACTAGAATCTGAAGGAAGGACCTGGGTTCCCACTCATCTTGATGCTCTATAGGTGATCCAGGCCCCTCACACACTCTCAGTCTAATTTATTTTACAGGATGGTTGTGAAGATAAAATGGAGAAAACCATTTGCAACACCCTGAACTCCTTGGAGGAAGGGTGGGATAAAAAAAATATCACTTGACAGAAAACAGAATCCAAATGGCAGGCTGTCTTATTGTAGAATTCTGAGATCGCTTACTTTACAAATACTCACAGGAATGGATTATATCCCAAGGAAACAGAGAATGTATATTTAATAAAGGGGTAAATAATCACATTATGGGGGAACCTTTTTGATGGAACTTCCACTCTGAATTTTTAAGTACAGTCACTTGGTATTGCAATGACTTAGCTGTCTACCATTTTAAAACTGGTATACTTATGTCATATGTGGTAACTGGCTATCTCGTAATATACACGAGGAACGTCAGTAAATTCTGTTTGGGCCAATATTGGGAGTCACTACAAAGCACCTCTACTAACCATTCAATCCTTTGCGCCACAATCCAACTGAATGTCAGGGCACAGGAGATGGAACACGAGAGGAAGGCATCTTGGGCACCCTTTAAGACAAACCCTTCTCTCACCACCAACATTCACCACCACTACCCCTGGCGGCGAAATAAGCCCAAGAATAACCCAGGCCTATAGCTAGAGGTTTTCCAGGGGGTGCCAAGGAATCCAATCAAATCCCTGTTCTACCTTTATGGCCTCTCCAATCAGCTGCATGGAGGGGCCATTTTTATTTATTTACTAATGAACTGTTGGTTTTAACCGTAATTTTAGGTCCAAGGCATTCTGTAGGTCTTACTACTTACCGAGTGAACATTCGATCCTGCCCATAGCTTCTCGGTTTGCAAATTTTTAACATGTTAGTATTGATATGACTGTTCAGTAAAAGGCAGCCAAATTAAACAAATTAAGAACATAAGAGAAGCCATGTTGGATCAGGCCAATGGCCCATCCAGTCCAACATTCTGTATCACACAGTGGCCAAAATTTATATATATATATATACCTGTGGCTAATAGCCACTGACCTCTGCTCCATATTTTTATCTAACCCCTCTTGAAGCTGGCTATGCTTGTAGCCGCCACCGCCTCCTGTGGCAGTGAATTCCACATGTTAATCACCCTTTGGGTGAAGAAGTACCTCCTTTAATTAAATTAATTAAATAAATAAAGCTGCCTTGCCACGTCAGACCTGAAAAGCTGCTTAAAAGAAATGTTGTTCTGAAGCAATGGAACCAAGCCACATACTTAAGCATAATAATTAGGGGACCCCCCACATAAAATGTGCCCCACTAAATGAAAATCCTGGCTTTGGGCCCCACCAAATGAAAAATTCTGGTTACAGGCATGGAAGAGCCTACTGAGCAGGGCTTTTTTTTTTAGTAGGAACGCAGTTCCGACTGACATAATATTAGGGGGGGTGGCCTAATATGCAAATGAGTTCCTGTTGGGCTTTTTCTACAAAAAAGCCCTATGGAAACAATGATGGCATCAGGAGTGTGGCCTGATATGCAGTTCCGGCTGACATATCAGGGGGTGTGGCCGAATATGCAAATGAGTTCCTGCTGGGCTTTTTTCTATCAAAAAAGCCCTGCTACTGAGGTTGCTATGGAAAGAACTCCATCTCCTTTCCAAGCCGGAGAGTGAAAGAACAGAGAAGGGCGCCGCGTTCCATGGGGCTCAGCCCTCAACGGCTGCGGCCGCCCCAACCAGCAGCCGGCTTCACGCTGGGTGTGAAATCATCGCCCGCCGCGGCCATTGTCCTGGCGCCACCACCTCACAGCCCCGCCACAAGACAAACGCCTTCCCTTCAGCCTCTCCTCGCCGGCCGGCCGGCCTTGTTACCGCTGTGAGGTGGGGAAAATCTCCTCACTCGTGAAGGGAAGAGAAAGAGCGGACATGGCGCTAGCCAAAGGCCGCGGCCGGATATGCGTGTCCGCCGCGGGGCCACCGTGGTAGCTGACTTGACAAGGCCCAGCCCCTCAACAGGAGCGGCGGCGGCGGCAATCGGCGGAAAGAGAGCCTGAGCTGCGCTTCCCCGCCCGGCCATGTAGAGGGGGCCCGCCTGCTCCGAAGACGCCCGCCCGGCTGCCTCAGTGTGCGCGGAAGGGAAGGAGCGAGCGAGCAGGGAAGCGCCGACCGACCGACAGACCGACCGAAGGGGCCGAGTGCTGAGGGCGGCGGCGGCCGTCCAGCCTTGCGGAGGGGGGCCCGGCGAGAGGGTCGCGGGGCCGGGCGTCATGGAGGACATCAACTCCAACGTGAACGCCGACGCCGAAGTGCGGAAGCTGCAGGAGCTGGTGAAGAAGCTGGAGAAGCAGAACGAGCAGCTCCGCATTCGCAGCGCCGCCGGAGCTCCCGGGGGCAGCCCCAAGCGCCTGCTCGGCAGCGGCGGCGGCGGAGGGTCGGGGGCTTGCACGCCGCCGCTGCTCCTCACGCCGCCGCCGGCTGCAGCAGCCCAGGGAACCGCCGGCGTGCCCGCCACCCTGCCGTCGCCGCCGCCGTCCCCGGCCTCCAGGAACAGTCAGCTGCTTGCGGGGCTCGAGAGCCGCTGCCTCAGCCCCAAGGCCGGGCCCAGGCGGCCTCCGGCGAGCGAGGAGAACGGCGGCTCAGCGGCGGGGGAGAACGCCGGCGGCCTCCTGGATGAAGTGGAGCCGCTGAGGCCCGACGAGCTGGAGCGGCTGGCCGGCTGTGAGGAAGACGAGACGGGGTGGTGAGAAAGAAGGGGGATGACGGGTGGGGTGGCGGAGACTGCGGTGCCCCTTGGTAGAAAAGGGGGTAGCCCCAAAGCCAGCAATGGCTTCGGGCTGGCCTTCGACGGATGGGAGAGGCAGGATGAATTTAAAAAAAGGCCTCCCGCTGAGGATACTGACTGGAGATTCCTACAGTTCCCGCACCTCAAGGACGGTGTGGAAATTGGTGTTGTGTGTATAGGGAGTGGTCTTCTTCTGGGTGGCCCCACACAGATCTGCAGCTTAGATCTATCTTCCCGTTCTCGGCGTACAGAACGCTTGTGCGGAGCTCCTTTGTGGTGAAGTTATATCTTACGGGAAATGTAGGCGAGTTAGCATTGCATGTTCCTCTTGATGCTTTAAATCTGGCAGGGCGTAAAATCTTTTTTTTTTTTTAATCGACTGGTTCACAGCCACACTGGAAACCGTCGCTGAGCATTCGAAGAGTCAGAATTTTAAATCAAACAGGGCCCCCTGGGGGAAGGGAAGGGTTTGGAGAATCCCTTTGTCCTTTCGGTGGCTTCTGAACACTTTTGTTATAGCAACCCAGAATCACAGCGGCTAGGGAGAGAGACCCGGTCAGATTTGTTGGGCGGTGCTTTCTGAAGCATCCATTAAAAAAAAAAAAAAGTCATGAGATCATAGGTGTATTTGGAAACCCAAATGCTAAATCACTCCTGTATTAAGTGTTCTGGTGTGGTTATGGGATGGGATATCTATAATGTGGTTTCTGCAGCTTTCAAGGGGGAAAGTGCTTACTGGTGTCATGGTTCTTTGATTATGTATGTGTTTTATTGTTTTTTCAAAAACAGTAATTATCTTGATTTACAAGCTTTCAGGTATCTGATCCTCTTCTGGATCAGTAGTCTTTTTGAGGTAGCTGCTGTATTCTGTAAAGTTTTGGATTTATGGAAATGCATGTGGAGATCAAGAAAATGACTGTGAGGAGTCTCGAAGATACAATAATAGACAATAAATAAGTTTTCTAAATAACCTCTCCCCCCAAAAAAAATACTATATATTTTTCAGTTGTTTCCAAATTGCTACTAAGTGTGTGAATAAAATTGTTATAGATGGGCTGTGTAGATAGTGCTTATTAGAATTACTTTTACATTTTGTGTACTCCAGTACAAGTATCCGTCTACAGAATATTAAGATTATCTCGTGTTGTGTGCATGTGTAAAATAGTGACTTTCACTTTAAAATTCATGTGAAAGTTGTTCCCCATTCCCACTGGTGTGCTCCTTAGGAGCGAGGGGCAGTACAAGAGGTAACAGAAGAAGGCAAGTTGACTTCTTGATCAGAGTAGTATTCTAAAATGAGGTTTCATGGCTAATGGACATGATTCCTCTAAAAGAGCCAGTTTAGTGTAGTGGTTAAGTGGGAGAACCAGGCTTGATTCCCCACTCTCCACATGCAGCTGCTGGAGTGACCTTGGGTCAGTCATAACTCTCAGCGCTGTTCTCAAGAGTAGTTCTCTCAGCTCCACCTACCTCAAAGGGTGTCTGTTGTGGGGAGGGGAATGGAAAGTAGATTATAAGGTTGGGGTATAAATCCAATCTTGTTTTCTAAAACCTCCCTGCAGATCACAAAGAATGACAAGGAGTTGTGTAATTAAATGAGAAGGAGGGTAGTTTGAAATACTAGCAAAAAAAGCCCTGGGAATTTTGGAACGAAATTATTCTCAACATTATGGGCCCTGGAGGGGGGAACACCCATATTAACTTTTTTTGCAGGTTTGGTCTTTGTTTCCTGGAGAGACTTTAGATATTTCTAAATGGCTGTGATGAGAATGGAAACCAGAGCTTAGTGGGACTCTTTCCGATTGGCTTGAATGATTACTGTGCATCCTCTACTAAATCTGCTAGCTGATTTGGCCCAGTTCCTATATGAATTGTGCATGTTGGGTTCCTTGAGGATGACAAGCCTCTCAGCATGAAATCACTGTTGAGGTGCTTGTTATGACATGCTGTGAAACTCCCTGGTGTAGGTTAGTTGTCTTTTATCGCAAAGAATTACAATTATTTGATATGCAAATAAAATACTCCACATTTCTTTCTCTAAGATAAAAGTTTTAGTGGACAAATAAGTACAAACAGCATTCATAAGTTCTTAAAACAGATTAAGAGCTGTGTGGTTTGTTAAGAAGAAGAAGATATTAGATTTATATCCCGCCCTATACTCTGAGTCTCAGAGCGGTCACAATCTCCTTTACCTTCCCCCCCCCAACAGACACCCTGTGAGGTAGGTGGGGCTGAGAGAGCTCTCACAGCAGCTGCCCTTTCAAGAACAACTCCTATGAGAGCTATGGCTGGCCCAAGGCCATTCCAGCAGCTGCAGGTGGAGGAGTGGGGAATCAAACCCTGTTCTCCCAGATTAGAGTCTGCATACTTAACCACTACATGAAACTGGCTCTCTTAAATACAAGTTGCATTTTTAACTTGGCCCAAGTCCTAACTACAATGAGATAACTGTTCAAGCATATTATACAAAAGCTATACTCTTAAAATTTTCATTTTAAATGTCTACAGCCTTCTAATTAGACAAGTTTATAGTTAGGGGATGGGAGTTCCTGTCCTGTCTTGATCCATCACCTGCAAGATGACTCACTCTGCTAATTTAGGAGTTGTGAAATGTATGAGGATAAGTTTAAACAAAAAAAATTCTGACTCTTTGAGTGCTCAGGGATGGTTTCTAGTGTGAACCGGTCAATTTAAAAAATACCTTGCTAGATTTAAAGCAACAAGAGGAATGTGCAATGCTGTCTTTTAGAATAACTGTTTAAACTTTTAGGCTGGTTAAAAACAGTAGTTGCTTTTAAATTAAACTACCTATGTGTATGGTTAATAATATTACTTTATAAGCAGTTTTAGGAGAGAGAAAAATCTGTGTAACAATCAGCTTCATCTTTTTTATATAAATCCAGTTTCGAGTTCTTGGGGCCAAAGGGTAGCTTGAAATTGAGCAGACAGTACCTCTTAGAAGCTAGTAGAATTTCAGTACTCTGAAAAAAGAATGCCAGTGCTCTGCACAACAGCTGCATCTTCTGTAGGACTAGCAAAGACAGGCTAGGTAAATACAGTAATTTATGCAGAGCAAAAATTCAGAGTTTAAGTAGCCTTAACGTGAATTGATGTTAGGTCTACTTAAAATGTCATATTTCTGAAAAGTTGATTTGTAGTGTGTTAGATTTCCCCATAGATGCTTCATTTAATTTACCCCTTCCTGATCTCTTCCTGCTTGCCGCCCAATGTCCATTTGTCCTGTGCTCATCCATCTTCTAAAGAAGGATCAATCTGTGCAGTGGAAGCAGAACAAGTCATCTTGGGGCTCTCCCACACCCTGTTTTTTTCTAAGAGAACTTCCCACTGTCTTGCCCTGTGACGACAAATTGACATTGGAAATTTATGCTGCCCTCCCCTTGATGATACAGATATTTGTGTGCATTGTTATTATATGTGGTGTAAATCACAGATTTGCACATTCATTTTCTTGGACTTGACTTCTGCATTGGTCATCTAGTGCTGTACTCTGTTAACAAGGCATAATGTTAATGTGGAATGAGTAGAAATTTCATACATAAACAGTACACAGGCAATATTCCAATCAATATTAAACTTTTTAATGAGATACGTTCAGAAATTTAATTGGATCATACCACTTTATATAAGGTTTCTTATTCTTTGTGAGTATTCAATATCTCACTATTTTATTGACCTGCAGTGTTTTGTGTACATTGTTTTAAAAATTGCTGTCATTTTTCCTGAACTCTTGAAAGGAGGCAGAGAAAATGTTTTCAAACTATCCTTTGGTTACAGAGCTGTGCGTAAACAGTTTTATTTGTTGCAGCACTGGTATTGGCAGCTTTTATTTTGAAGCACTTCATAAAGTGCATCTCTCTGTCATTAATATTTTTCTCTCAGCATATTCTCTTTTGTTTAGCTCAGTGGTGTTTTCATTCATGATGTAACCAGGTGGCACAATCTTCAGGATAAATTAGACTGCTAGGAAGTACATCTAGAGACATCATAGCTAGTCAAGAAACAAAGATATTAAAACTCTGTTTTAAGGCTTGAATCTTAATTTTTGGAAGGACCCTGATGAGATGGTAGAATGTGGAAGAAAGCCAGATATCTCTGTAGAATAGTTAGCTGAAACCTGGTAGAAGTAATGAGTAATTTATCTTTTGTTGCTTTGGTCTTCAATTCAGGAAGGGGTAAATGAAACATCTCTGGGGAAATCTAATGCACATTTTTCTATTTTATAGTCTTCTTCATTACATGGCAGCAACAACAGTTACTGTTTTATAATGATAACATGTGACACTTCTTTTTTTAAGTTTAGCAGAGCAGCCTTAATCTAACATAGTTGGTTGCTCTAAAAATGCTGAGTTTACTTTTTATGCTGAGTTTACATTGTTTACATTTTCTGATTTTGTAATCTCGTTGGTATAATTGCTTGTAGTATGCGTTAACCTGTTTTTACTGCATTGTTAGAGTATTCCTCCCATTGTTTTTTTTATATTTTTGTATATTGTGTGTGTGCGCACATGCTTGTGTGTTTGCACCTGGAAGTCATGTTGACTTCTGGTGACTGATCCCTGCTGGGGCCTGGAGGATATTCAGAGAGGTGGCTGAATAGATCCTGACCCTGCATTCCAGCCAGGTATTTCAAGGAAGTCTCTCATCCAAGTACTAGCCACAGTCAACCCTGTGTAGCTTCCAAGAACTGACGAGATTGGGTTTACCTGGGCTATCCAGGTCAGCTCCCCCCCCTCACCCACCATTATTGACATTAAGTGGTGGTCTTTTCTGCTACAATTAAAATAATATGTTCAGGTAAAACAAGTGCTTATTCCATTGTTTTCTGGGCCTGTATTAAGAGCCTTACCACACAGAGAAACCCCTCTTAAGCCCCCCGCAATCTTAAGCACCCTTCCTGGGGAGTGTTTTACTGAGCTTTAGTGAGATTTTAGTATATATATGCTTAGGACTGCATTTTTAATGTTGCAGTTTTGCTCCTGTTAAGATTTGGCCATTTTATAATTTCCATTTAGGACTCTGATCCTTGCTCAGAGACACCTTGACCTAAATGGCCTAGGCTGGCCTGATCTTAGAAGCTAAGCAGGGAAAGTCCTGTTTGGTATTTGGATGGGAAACAACCAAGGAATTCTGGGATTGCTATTCAGAGGAAGGCAATGACAGACAACTTCTATTAGTCTCTTGCCTTGAAAAACCCTATAGGGCTGCCCTAAATCAGCTGCACCTTGATGGCACCCCACACACATGCACAGCTGAAAGATGAGGCTTTTGTTTGAAAGCTATATGTTGAAGGAGTAACTTGTTTGGGGGTACCTAACTCTGTTTATGAGTTTTTATATGGCCTTTTGTTGTTGTTTAATCAACTTCAGTTTCAAGTGCACATTTCAGATTAAGATTATGAAGCTGTAAAATCCTTTGACATAGTTTCTGCGCTCCATTGATTTTAACACTGGATGCAGGCAGGGTTTAGTGCTAAAGTACTGGAAGGTTTGTGATGTGGTTCTGAACTTGTAGGTGAAGTTTAGGGGTGTGCAAAAAAAAAAAAAACGGTAAAATTCAGATTTGGAGGTATTCAGGGGCAAAGATATTTGGGAGGCTGAATACAAATGTCATATTCGATGCCCGAATCTGATTTGGGTGATATTCAGCTATTCCCAAATACTTGGCTCCGTTATACCCTATGGGCCATTGAAGTCAATGGCAAAACATAGGGTGTGATGTCTGGGGGCTTTTTGCTTGTGTTAGTGCAGTGACCTGGTTAGAGTAAACCTGCTCGTATACTTTACAGTTGACTCAGGAAAGCACACTTTACAAAGTAACAAGCTTAGCCTTTGAGCCTTATTATGGTATTACAGAAAGCCATAATTTAAAACTAATTAGGATATCAGAGTTTATGTACCTTCATTTAATATTTTTTTTTTGTCTTCCTTAGGTTATATACCTCACCAAAGAAAAAAGTGACCCCAGTGCAGAAATCGGTTAGTCCACTAGTTTGGTGTAGGCAGATATTGGATTACCCAACTCCAGATATTGAAAGTGCTAAAAAGTCATTGATCCACAGACTTGAACAAACAATGTCAGGTGAGTTTCTGCTTCAGTGATTATGTTTAAGTAGTATACAGAATTGTGGAGTTTGTTTTAAAAAAACGTAAGACATCACCCAAGTCATATTTAAGTCCAGTTGACATTTGTGGTGGTACTAAGCACATTCTTGAATTTCTTTCATCAAAATCAAAGCAACTGAAGTACTTAACTTCGACTGAATTATATTAATTGCATTTGGGAATGACAGTTCTTTTGGGACTACCTCATATATTACCATTTCCTGTTATGTTAATTTCTGATTAGGGGAGTTCATTTATCCTGTTCTGTAATGTGTGAAGTGGGATGTCTCCCCCCCCCCCCCCCCGTCCCAATTACTCAGATCAGGAAACTGCCCATTTAGGTTACTCTCCAAACACAAAATTGTGTTGTGTGAAATAAACATTAGTTACAACTCTTTTCTCCTAAAGAAAAAACATTGTTTTTCAGGCCAAGCAAATAACTCAAATAGTGGAACTGAGGAATGAAATTTTGCTGTGAAGTTGCTATGGATTTAAATCCATAGTTTAGAACGCAAATAAGAAAATATTGTTGACATTGGATACTGCTTCACTTAATCTTTTCCAGCAACATGTCAGGCCTACAGCTCAAAGCAGAAACTGCTTGTGTCTGTGATTATGTGCTTGACTAATGTAAATTTGCAGTTCCTGCCTTACATGTTATCTTACCTCCCCTTTTGTGAAAAAAGCATGTAACTTGGAGCTTTTTTCACAAAGGGAGAACTGCGGTCTTGTTTTCATGTATAGCTCCTGCATCTTATTGCTTATGTGAATAGATCATTCTGTGAGTGTGGTTTGTTCATGTCTTTGCCTTTGTGGTCCTTGTGCATCAACTGAATCTTAGAAATTGCTCAATTCTTGCATTTTGTGTGTGTGTTCAACTTTTTCTTTTCTTTTTTGAATTGACCTTATTGAAAATGTTAGGGAGCTTGTAGACAAGTGTTAAGCTTGAATGAAAATCCATATATATTCTTCATATTGTCAAAGAATTGATTTTTCTCACTGTATTTAGAGGAAAATGGTGTTTGCTTGTAATGGCATTCATCTTATAGTATCAACTGTCAGGTAGGCTGCCAAAGAAGGAAACAAATCAAATCTGAAGGTCCCAGTTTTTGTTTTTATTTATTAAAAAGCTATGGGGTAGCTTTTTCAAATGCTTTGACCAGAAAGTTTCAGTGATCTGGCCTGAAAAGGTAGCATTGGGGAATCAGAAACTAGTCAATGAAGCTACAAAAAGTTGTTAGTCTTTAAGGTTCATTCGAGGCTCCTTGCTCCTGTAATAGTTGTCATTCAGGTTACATAATAAAATCTGTTGGACAGAGAATTAAATAGGCCGGTAGCAACAAAAGAGTTTTCTCTAAAGTATGTGAGTGGGCAAGAAAATTGTAAATGAGGCCTAGATGTATGATGTGTACTGGGGCAAAACAAAATCTTTTCACTATATATACGCACTGATGATGTCTTAACTGGTGGAGACTAGGGAAATAGTGAAGTCTGTGGAAGATATTACTAGAAAAAGAATTGAAATTAAAATGCTCAGAACTGTAATGCCTTTCTATAATTGTGCAGCTCCATTTGGAACACGGTGTACTATTCTAATCGCAGCATGTCAGAAAGGATATTATAGAGTTCAGGAAGGTGTTGGAAATAATAGCCAAAGTGAACAAGGATTTGGTGCCCTTTTATGAAGGGAGACCTCTGGGCCTTTTTAATTTAGAGGCAAGATGACTGTAACAGGAAGGGGACATGATAGATTTATAGACTGTATACATGGTGTGGATAAAGTGGATAGAAAGAACTTTTTCTTCCTCTCCCAAAATACTGAAAATCTGGGTTATCCAACAAAATTGCTTGGCAGTAACTTTGGTGTAGGGAAGAGACAGTTCTTCATACAACACATAATTTAAGGGAATTCCCATCCCATGATGCAGTGATAAGTAGCTTAGATGGTTTTAGAAGAGTAGATAAATGTTCAGTGACATGGCTTCTTTGACTAACAGCTGCTGCTGGCAAAAGCAATGAAAGCTTATTGCCTTTATTTTATTTATTGATTATTAAAACATTTACACACCACATTTCCCCTGTGGCTCAAAGTGTCTTACAGTTTAAACCATCCATAATGAAATTGCATTCCCCATACATAGCTGCAACTCAGACCCCATTTAAAAGCCCTAGCACAGTATGGCATCCTCATCAGGGAGCCTGTCCCACAAAACAGGAGACTTTTTAAAACAGTATTTGTGTGTGTGTGCATGCTTCTGTGCCTGGAAGTCATGGTGTTTTCTGGTGACCCCTAGTGGGGCTAGGACAGCGGTGGCCAAACTGCGGCTCGGGAGCCACATGTGGCTCTTTCACACACACATTGTGAGGCTCTTGAAGCTCCCACTGTCTGGCTTGGAGAAGGCATTTGTCTCTTTAGATCGCTTCTCCAAGCCAAGCCAGCGTTTAAAGTTGCTTTCTTTCCACCTCTCATTTCCTCCCCCCTTACTCTGTCTATCTATCCCTTCCCCCCTCCCTCCCCCCTCCTCAAACATCTGATGTTCATGTCCTGTGGCTCTCAAACATCTGACATTTATTCTATGTGGCTCTTGCATTAAGCAACTTTGGCCACCCCTGGGCTAGGGCATTTCAGAGAGGTGGTTTGATATTGCCTGCCTCTGTGTCTTGGCCCTGGAATTCCTTGGAGGTCTCCCTTCCTAGTACTTGCCAGGTTTGGCACTGCTTTGTTTGCAAGGTCTGAAAAGTGGGAGACACTATTGAAAAGTAAGGGTTTCTAATAGATGGCAGGTGGGGAGCCCTGAGTGGGGGAGTTAGAAAGTGACCATTAGAATACTGTAATTGGCACATGGCGAGAGAGAGGCTCTGCTTGTGGGTTTTCTGGAGGTGTCCAATAGCCTACTGTGAGAAACACTGTGTTGGACAAGATAGGCCTTTGTTTGATTCAGCAGAGCTTGACTTACGCCATGACAGTGTAGCTGCTTCGCTTTCAGGTTTGGATCTCACCAATAGCAGTGTTTTCATATGTCATGGTACAACACCAGAGTCGCATGGTGCTCAGTGGTATGATGGTTGAGCAAGACACAGGAATCTGGTCTTGTTTGAGAGCTGCGTGCTCTGGATGCCCCAGAACGGGATTGCTTGGTGATGCTAATTTGTGCAATCTCAGATGAGCATCAGATTCTTCAGAGAAAAGAAGTCCAATCTCTGAGTAAACATGACTTCCAAAGCCACATGTTTGTCTTTATGGATTTGGGCCATGCAGCAGGAAGCAGTATATCATGATGCAAGTTATTTTAATGTCACTGGGACTAACTGGGAGAAATTGGTCGAGAAACTCAGAGTAGGTTTGATGAAGGAGACAGGCGTGGTTGATCCTGTGCCTAAAGTGGTGGTGTGCTTCCTTAGTATTACTGGCAGTTCCGTTTCCATTCCTGTGGAACCAGGCTCCTTCATCCTTTGACAAATTTTCTGTAGGTTTCTCCCAAAGAGAATGCAGATGAAACTGGAAAACCAAGCCTGATATTGAGTGATTTCTTTTTTCTAACTTGGGATTTATTTTTAGCTTTTGGTATGCACAGAATGCCTTATAGAATCATTTAAAAATGCTGACCGTTTCACTGAGGTTTTGATCACATTATTGCTACTGCTCTGTAAGAAGTCTGTTTTTAGAAGATGGAAAAATCGTTTACACTTGTAACAACATAGCATTAAACAGTTTATGTTCTACTGTTCTTTGCTCTTTTATACAGCCCTCAAGAGACACAGTCTGTACAGTAATCCATTCAGCACTGTCAATTACGCAAACTCTTATAGTCCAAACACTGGCAGTCCCTACAACAGTAGCTATAACTCCCCTTCCTCCACACCAGTGAAACCTCCTTTAGTAAAACAGCTCATTCTTCCTGGAAACTCAGGTAAGGGTCTCTCTAAATACCCTGGCCGCATTTTTAAGTTGCAAATGACATGAATCATGACCAGCTTATAAACATTCTAACAATTTGTTTCATTTAACACATCACATTGGATGAAAGTTGTGATGTGATGTATGACTATAGTGACACATCGCCATGGTTCTCAGCACACTTAGTTTCTGTGATGTGACACAAATCTATTGGACATCCGTTGGTGCCACAGCTAGGTCAGAAAAGGATGGTTTACAGGCTTCCTTTGGGGTGGCTTGTGGCTGTTGCAAAGACCAAATTTTTCAATTTTTTTGTATTACGTTGACAGCTGAGCTATTTCCTGGGTTATTGCATTCAAAGCATTCATTGCCATGTATTCTTTGGCAGATGAAGCCCTAAGGTAATTGTGAGTAATTGTATTCACTTCGGCTTGGGAAACTATTATATGCTGAAGTGAGCTTCCTGGGAATTTGGGGTGTCCAAATTCAGCGCTGCCAGCCACACAGGCACTTCTAGAGATAGCACAAAGTTGCTTTGTATGATGGAATACAAGAGGACGGGGTGGAGGAGATTTTGGCACTTGCAGATTCATTTTTTCCTGCTGAAACTTCTAATTGAGAGGATGCACATTCCAGTGTGGTCATTCCACAGCAGCAAGGAATGACATGTGAGGCACTGGAACCTGAACACACTTAATTTATCCATGGGAATGGAGGGGGAATCTGAACCAAAACCAGTAATTAATCACTCTGTAAAAGCTGATCAGTTTAAATTCTTTCCTAAAAACGAATTTTTTCGTTTATTCAAAAGTGCAATCCTAAATAAAATTACACTTCTCTCAGCCCACTGACTTCAGTAGGCTCAAAAGGATGCAACTCAGTTTAGGAGTTAGAGGAGTTTGAACTGCTAGCGTTTCAGCCCACTTCCTTTTGTTTCTTCAGTGACAGTTCAGTTCAGTTCCTATTTATTTGGCCTAAGCAAAGTTAACGTTATTTGACAGACTGTAAATTTATCTGCACTCAACCATGGAAAAGGAGGGCTGCGTGTCAGCTAGCTCCAGTTGCTTCATCTCCCCCTTCCATGTTAAATGTTTTGTATAGGTAAGATTTCTCTTGGATTTCCCCCCTATTTTTTCTTTTTTTAGGTCATTTCAAAAATTCATCAGATAGAAACCCTCCACTGAGCCCACAGTCCTCTATAGACAGCGAATTAAGCGCTTCAGAAATGGATGAAGACTCAATTGGATCAAATTACAAGTTAAATGACTTGACAGATGTGCAGATTTTAGCACGGATGCAAGAGGAAAGTAAGTGTTTTCACAATAAAGAGTTGACACCTTTTTTTTCCAGACTCTAGTTTTGATTATTTCTTTTAAAGATTTTCCTGCTTGATAAGCTGTAGAAATGTAACTTGAAAAGCATTCCTGTTCTTAAAAGAAATGTGGCACACATAATATTTCTATATACCTCAGATACTGTGTAGATACAGTTAAGCCTTTCAGCAACTCTTAATTTGTGTTTCCTTTAAGAAATCAGTATTGAGCATGATAGTGTGATTTAATCCCCTGTGTACTAATTTATGGAATGCATAGCTTTGTCCTCTATGCTTAACAATTTGTAAAGGTAGTTCCCTGTGCAAGCACCAGTCATTATCAATTTTCACAACGTTTTCACGGCAGACTTTTTATGGGGTGGTTTGCTATTGCCTTCCCCAGTCATCTACGCTTCCCCCCCCCCCCCCCCGGCAAGCTGGGTACTCGTTTTACCGACCTCGGAAGGATGGAAGGCTGAGTCGACCTGAGTCAACAATTTGTAGTACCTGATAATATCGTAATGTGCTGTGGAGGGAAAGAGGGGGGCTACTGCTTCACTTGCCTTGTGGGAGAACCTTACAGAAAAGATTGGCACAGCAGTCTCATGGACCTCAGTGCATACAGTCCCTGAACATTATAAGATAAAATTATTTACTTCAACTGAAGCTGTCTGTGGGTAAAGTCTTGTATAGCCTTGCATCTTATAGGTTGATTGATGTCGTGGGATCAGGGGTATTAGGGGAGATGCCTTACCTGGGATCAATAATCTAAGCTGTGGAGTCTTGTGAGCAAAAATTCTACTTCGTGAGCTACTGGCATTGAAGTTGCGAACTGCTGCATAAATTAGTTTGCTCTGGGGCCATTTTGCCTGAGTTAAGACAAAAACGTGTGAGCCGGAGGCTAAAAAACTGTGAGCTAGGTCACACTAACTCCACTTAGAGGGAACAATGCCTGGGATGTACTGCATTTTAACAAGTCCAACACCCTGGTGTTGCGTGGAAAGTTCTAGAGTTACCTCTGATCTTCTTCTGTTTCTAATGTTGTTGCGTGGGATAAGCATCTCTTCTGATCAGGAGATGAAGAACTGTGTCAGATTCCACCCCTTTCTCTTGCTGTTTATATTCTTTTTGCTGGTTTGGTCTGTACATCATTTTATCTTCTAGTTGCATGTATGATAGAATAGTATGGCCCAGATGTAATAATTTACTACATGAATAAGCATGGAAAATATCTAAGCTTGGATGTTCCTTACCTCTTCCCTTTGCACTTAGCTCAAAAACAAAAAACATTTATGCTTTCATTTTAAAAACCATAGTTTCATTGCATTCTTTCACACCCAGGTGAAATTAGAGTTGTCATCTTAGTTTGGAGGCAGGAGAACAAACTATAGCTTCAGATGTAACCACTAACTCTTGTTTGCTGGAAAGCAAAAGTGTTTAATTTGCAGTGTGGAAGAGTGAGAGAAGCTTGTGAGCCTTAAGATACCTCCAGATTCATTCATGTAATGACCAGTTGTCACGACTATTTACTACTGTCACCCTGCTGAAAGTTAACTGCTGACTGATTCTCTCACTCTCTCCCCCTCCACACATACTTCTTAGCTCCACCTACACTCTTGTCAGTCACCAACCAATCGTCTCACTCACTTATTTCTCCTTTCTCTACAATTTACCAACATTTAAAGGAACTCACATATATAAATTCAAATCATTATACTAGTGTTCAGGAGTTTTGTTCTTGATATGTTGGTGCAGCGTACAAAAGTTGAAGGAAGAGATCATTCCACTGCAGGTCTTTTCTGAGGGTTTAATCTCCAAAACAGATGCTCTCTTTCCCTTTATTTGTTTGCTTGTTTATTTAAAATGTTTCCATCCTATCTTATCTCCTCAGCCTCAAGCCAGCTAACAATGCAGCAACCAGTTTGTGAGGACCCAAAGTGTAACAATCCAGATTTACAAAATTAAAACACAAAATGCACAAATTACAAATTTAAAAGCACTCAAGATTTAAAAGGAGCAGGAAGAACAGAAATTCACAGCAAGCCCCAAACAGCCTTTTTGGTCTTAATTCAAGATGTATTAGAGCATCAGATGTGAACATACTTGCAGACATGTGTTGTTCACTTAACAAGAGCTAAACATTGAATTTTCCTGCTTTTTTTCAGGTCTCCGGCAAGAATACGCAGCTACTGCTTCTCGACGTAGTTCTGGTTCTTCGTGCAGTTCTATGAGGCGAGGTACATTTAGTGATCAAGAACTTGATGCACAGAGCTTAGAGGATGATGAAGACAGCTGCCATCATGCGGTTCATCCGGCTGTGAATAGATTCTCTCCCTCACCTCGCAACTCACCACGGCCTTCACCAAAGCAGTCTCCGAGGAATTCCCCCAGGTCTCGTTCGCCTGCTAGAGGAATTGAGTATAGCCGAGTGTCACCTCAGCCAATGATTAGCCGCTTGCAACAGCCTCGTCTTTCTCTTCAAGGCCATCCTGCTGATTTACAGACTAGTAATGTCAAAAATGAAGGTAAAGGGCTTTGTCTCAAATGTTGCACACAAAGCATTGAAGTAACGGTGGTGGTGGCAGCCTAGTAAGTAGATTGCTTAGTAGGTAGTATTTAAAACCAGCTGCATGGTGTGGCATTACTCCTGAATTGCTGAGAAACGTACAAGAAAAAAAGTAAAAACAAATGCCTTGACCATTCTTTTCATTAGGGCAGCCGGGAATCAATAAGCTTGAGTAAGTAATGCAAACCTTATTGAGTTTCAGAGAAACGTAGACTGTCGCCATTCTGTGGTTGCATAATTTTAAATTTGTGGTATCTATCTGAAAGGCAAAATACCCAGCCAAAGAAGAGCTTCAAGGCTATGAAAATGGTTATTTGCTCCAGGACAATTAGTACTCCTATTGCAATTTTCGTCCATTTAATGTTTCAGTGGGAACAAAACTAGCGACGTCAACTGTTGCTGTTCTGAGATGGTACCTATAAAGAAATGTACTATGTGATTACTTGGGAAAATGTGTGAGCTGCTTAGCTAATAAAGTGGGGTTGATTGTCCTCTTATAAGTACTGGAGAGGAACTTTTTAGTATGTTTTGGCTGACAGCATTCACAGATTTAACAAATTGATCTTATTTGTAAAAACTGAAAACTTGTCAGATACGCTGTAGGCATGACAGCTTCAGTACTCTTCGTTTAGTTTTAAGTCATTTTTCTCTGGTTATAACTCCATATCTTTAAGGGCAAGCCAATGTAACTAGTATAGTGAGATGCAGAGCTGTAATAAAGATATCAGTAAGATCTTATTGACATACATTTTCAGGTAAAAATTCAGCCTTTGCTTTTCTTTGGGAAACGTTACTGAAGGTTTGAATTATGCACTGCTATCATTTAATTTCTTCCTGTTTAAAAAAATGGAAAAATGTAGAAGTTATCTAAATACACTAGAAGGAGAAACATTAACTGACAAAAATATATTTATAAGATTGTCTCTAAAATGTTCTTAAATAAACTTCCTAACTAGACTTTTCCAAGGAAAGAGAAGTAGTAATATTCCTGCGAGTTATAACTGGTTGGGTGATGCCTAAAATTAGAAGTTCATTAACAACAAAATGCTATGGTGCTTATTGTGACAACATTTTTATTTACTGGATATTACAGTTTTATGTGGTGTTTAATGGTACATAAAACTAGTATCTGCTTGATGTCTGCTGAACTTGGCTTTCTGCCTGTTGTGGAGGATTCCAAATTGAGTCTGCACAGGGAGACTGCACAAACGGTATTTGTTGGCACGATTGTTTTTCTGTTGTTGTTGGATGTCCCCTCTCGGCTCTTCACCTGCTTTACATACCTTGAGGCATGTCTTCAGATTCCTTGCACCGCTAGCTCTGCTTTGTGGAAGGGTTGCGGGGCGGGGAGTGGATCAAACCGGTGCGCTGCTGAGGAAGGTTGGCTGTAAGTGCTTTCATTCACTTGGCTCTTTGAAGCTTTCACACTCCTGTTCATTCCCATGCCTTGTTCTGATGCTTTCCCTGAGTCCTGTACATCCTGTTCACTAAGAGATCACAGCTGACTCCGCATGTTGCTGAAGGACCCGTTAGGCAGGGGTAGCCTTGGAAGACAAGATCTTATGAAGGCAGATTCAGTTCTCTGCGTTTTCTTCCCCACATTTGTGCCCATGTAAGCTACTGATTAGTTGTTCATAAATTTTAATTGATCAGCAACAAGACTTAAACAGTGTATGGATTATACCATTTCAGAGATATGAAGGTGATATGATAGAGCTGCTGTTTCTCATAATATATGCATTAATTTTTTCATTCTCTTTATACTTTCTGGTTAAGGAGGCTTTGTATTTTTCATAAGTTTCCAAAAAAATAAAAAGTCCTCCCCTTCCCCCCCCCCCCCTAAACTTAAAAGCTGGCTATTATCTGAACACAGCCTCAGTGCAGAATGGAATAACTTTATAGACTGTAATAGACATATCTCTCACAGAAGTCCAGTGGAAAAGATTTTATAGTTCTTGCAGGGAAGGGAGTGTTTCTTTATGGATTGTGCTTGTTCTTTTAATTGATCTTGTGAGATTCCAATCCATTTATAGTGATTAAACTTTCCAGACCTTAGAGAGGGTCTCTTCATGGAGGAATGATTCTCCCATTCCTCTTGCCACCAGTTGCTTGATGTCCTTTCAGATGTGCTGCTTGTGATTAACTCTAGTAGCTCTTGTCACAGTGCCATGGAAAAAGAGCGTGTGTAGGAATAGAGACTAAGCTGGAATATATAGAAGGTGAATAGTAGTTATAAGGCTCTTCAGAATCATCTCAGGCTCTACACCTTTCTCTGGGCAGGGGGTGGGGGGGTGGGAAACCTTTTCGTAAGCAAAAGCCAAATTGTTCTGTGTCATGAACTGGCAAAAACAACTTCAAGCCGGAAGGCACAAAAAGGTATTCTACACAGGTATCTGTGTAGTTCACCAAACTGAAGAATTAAGTGAGTCTGTTGGAATTCAGTTTGAAAATCTTTTGAGGCTAGGGCTGACAGGTGCCCTTGGCTCATCAGGCCGGGGGGATTTTGGGGTGGTTGGGAACGTCATGTGACATCACCCAGAAGTGATGTCATCGCATCAGGGACACTGGTATTTGGGCGAAACTCTATGGTTTTTTTCAACCTCAAAATTATTGAATTTGCCCAAATAACAGGGTTTCCCTACACAACATCACCAGAAGTGAGGTCATTGTGTCAGGAACCTATTTGACTCCTAGCGAGACTGTATCTGTCACAGCCATCAAAGCAGGTAGCCAGTACAGGTTTTGCTTGCTTGCTGCATTTAATGGCTCTTACCTGCTCTATTGTGGCAAAAGTAATAATGTAGCTGAAGAGCAAAGCTTTGTCAGTATTCCATAAGCTTGGCTAGCATTTCTCTCATGCTTTCTTGCATGCACATATATCCACATGCCAGTATTAAGTGGGTATTTGAAAGGGAAGAGGGAACGTGTCTGGGAAGTTGGTTAAAGAGACAATCAAGCTTGAGATTCCTGCAAAGGTTAGAAGGAAATTTCCCTTCTTCTCCCCTGACAAGTTGCTGCATTGTTGTTTAGTTTAACTCATGGAGTACCCAGCATGCTGAATGCTGGAGGCAGTTTCTGATCTGGGAAAGATGGGATCCACTAACCAAAGGTCAGTTCCTCACTAATCAGAAAAACAGAATGGCTATTGGCAGCAGCTGTCTGGCCATAAAGGTGCTAGTATCCACTCCTTTGTGATAATCCGAATTTTTCCCAGACACTACTTTTATAAACAACAATGATTTTTTCCCCCTGGCAGTGGGTCCTGTCTTCTTTCACAGTAGCAGCATAATTGCATGGGGCAGGAGAGTCACCAAATGAATGGACTATATGTGCATGTTAAGGGTTTTTTTACCTTCTGAAATAAAGTCCTAGCATATTTTCTTCGCCAGGATGAGTGGAGCTATTTTCTCACCCTTGCTTGCTTGCTTTTTCCTTCATTTCTCTTTTGTTGCCCCCCAAAAGCATGGAAATACCAACAACCAACAAGAAACGTTGCTATGGGCCAAACCAGACAGAGTGCAGTATGTCTGTGATTGGATTCATCAGCATTTTAGTTTTTCCTTAAAGGCAGACAAAGATGATTGGGTAGGTGAACTGAAGTGGAATAGTGTTGCTGGAGAGCGTTTTATTTTTAGCCCATTCCTCCTGTGTTTTCCGAGTCTAAATTATGTTCTCCCACCCCCTCCACTCAGCTGCTATTAGCACTGGTGTGAGAAAAGGTCATTTTTCCCTTTAGTGGAACTAATAGTAGCTTCAGGGTGATATAGGTCAGGAAAATGGTGCAAAGTAAGAGTTAAATTATTCTTTTCCAGTAACTGTATCCTTCAGTCAAGAATAAGCCCCCAGAGCTGTATCACATTTAGCTTGGTCCAAACTCAAACCACACAGTAAATGTACAACTATTGTGTGGTAAAGCATGGGAAATTTGTTCCACCTAATCTATTTGAAGAAAACAAATCCTCTTTAGTCTTAGAGCTACATCAAAAGCTGCCAAGAAAGCTCAACTCCTTCACTATCAGTCTGTTAAATAAGAGATTATCTCCACTCCTTTTCCTTAATTGGGATGACTGATTTGGTGACAAGCCACCTATCCTGATAAAGCAAGATTCATCCATTGCTATTCTTGGAACGAGTTGAAATGATGGAGGCTTGGGATGCCATGTTCTGCAGAAGGGCATCTTTTTAATGTTGGGCCCTCCTGAAGTCATCATTAATTAGTTTGTCAACAGAATTTGCTAATTAATCTCATACATAAAACTTAATGCCTAACTATTCCTTGGCATTTACACAGTGTGATCAATTTTCTAAGGATTTTTATATGGCATGCAACTATCTTTAGAAAGTATCAAATCCTAAGTACCTTTTAGCTAGTACAAGTGTTTTATTTTTTGAAATAAGGGATGGCAGGCATTTCCTAGATCAGGGGTCCCCAACCCCTGGGCCGTGGACCAGTACCGGTCTGTGACCTGTTAGCAACCAGGACGTGGAGTGAGGCAGAGGCACCACACTGCCCCTTTTGCCTGCCCAGGAGCTGGGCAGACGAAAGAGGCAGCATAGCCTCACTCCGAGGCTGCCTCCCCTTACAGACCCCCATGGAATCTCATTTAAACACCTCCATGGGGGGCAGGGACAGGATGGGGGATGGGGGGGACAGACTGGGGCAGCAAAAACTGCAGCACCCCCCACACCGGTCCATGGAAAAATTATCTTCCTCAAAACCAGTCCCTGGTGCCAAAAAGGTTGGGAGCCACTGTCCTAGATAGATTAATACTTATTGATGGAAACATTAGTGTCCCTGTTTCTCTGTATCACAAGCGAATAGTCTTATTTCCATACCTTAAATCCTAACTTCAGTATTATTATTATTTTTCTGTCTCCTGCTTCATGGCAGCTTACAATATATTAAATAAACAAGTTAAGTCAGGAAATGACAAGACATAATCATCATAAACTATAAACTAATAAAAAACCCAAAATGACACACAAATAATTATTTTCTTAAACATAAATATAATTTTAGTAATATTGCAGCGTCGCCATTAGTCAGAAACAACTTGGCAGCACATCACACACATACGTTATATTGCTGGGAAGTCAAATGTATGCTGTGCATGTTTGTAGCAAATTTGGTTTTTCTCAGGGTGCTTGGACTACGGATCACCAATTGGTATTATGGTTGAGTCTTCTGCATCAGATGGTATGTTGTGGTGTTCTTATCTTTTCTCAATACAGAAAAACTAAGGCGTAGTCTTCCAAACCTGTCCAGGACATCTAACATCCAAGTTGAGTCTGTGAAAAACAGTAGAAGTGACTCAAACTTTCAAGTGCCAAATGGAGGAATACCTCGTATTCAACCTCAACCCTCAGCCAGTAAGTATCTTTACAGTGATGCTGTAAACACAACTTCTGAAAGTTGGCTGCAAACAGTAGCTACGTGTTTACAGTTTCATGGTAAAGGAATCAGAAGTGTTTTCCAAGTGCAGCTCTTAATGATTAAGTGTGTAGTGTTGTCTCAAGTTACTTCTTGTTATCAGTACTATACCTATATCAGTGCTGGTTTTCGCTATGGGAACCAACAGCCCTTTGGTTAGTCATTCCATAAGCATTGGATTTTTAAGCAAATGACACTGCTCATTTTTATGTAAACGATGTCTGATTTTCATGATCATTACCCCTAAGCAAGGAATTGTAAAGTATACTGAATTGCCTCTTGCTATACAGCAACACAATATCTTATTTGTTCAATACAAAAATGAAACACGTGTTGATGTAGAGACTGTCAGGTTTCCATCTTACTGTTGCTCAATTTCAGTGTTGCACACTATCTTTTGAGTTACTCTGAAATAAATAGAAAGCCAAGATTTTTGTTACCTGTGATAATTCCTTTTGACAGATGGGAGGCTGAAAACTCTGCTGTCAAACTTAAGTTTAGCTGCCTTGTGTGTATGTCAGACCAAAAAGATTAAATACCAAATTTAAAATAGTTGGGATTTCTTATTGGCATCCAGTATTTATGTTAAAGAACTGATTGGAGCAGCCCCCTTGTATAAAGGTATAAACGCCATACAATTTATAGCTGTAAGCATCAGTCACCTTAATGAGAGATCATGATGATTTCATTTCCATCTTGAGTTTCCATAAGAAAGGTGAAGTAAAGAAATATATTTTAAAAGTAATTTTTATGTAGATTTTTTTTTACTTTCTAAGTTTTTTTCCATTGGGGGAAAACACACTTGGCACTGCCTTTTTTCTCGGGATAAATTTTAAACTGCTGTACATAATCCATTGAGCTGATCATAGTAACATGACTTGGGGATCAAAGGCTAATAGCAAGCCCTTGTTCAAACATGCTGCTTTGCTAATAGCCAAGATGGTACGGACTAAGGAATTTTGCATAAGCTTGTACATATACTCATTACCAGGTAGCCATCCTGTTCTTAAAGGAACTTGGTTTAAGGGTGTGTTATCAGAAATATCAATCTGACTTTTCAGTTCCTGTGCATTATTTTCTTTGTTTAAAAAAGGGTACAAAGCTTGTCTTCTTTACACAAAACTCTTCAGAAAATGCCATATTTTTGGATTAAATTTTACTTTAGGAGAAAAACACAAATGTAACCAAGATATCTTCTGACAGTTTTATGTACACAAGCCTTAATTTTTCTTATGTTTGTGCTTTGGTTTTCTCGGTCTTTACTGGATGTTTCTTCTGCAAAACCTACACATGTTCTTTTCCTGAACTGCTACTTTGCATGAGCTTAACTTGGAAAGGTTGCTTTTGTTCCTGCCTAAGACCAATTTTGCTGCACTTGTTAACTCCTAATTTACCTTTTGGGAAGCTGCACTTGTTAATATTAGTGACCAGAAATGTATCCTGATGCCATGATGGTTTAAACACAAACATTTTTTTCATTAACTCACACAGTATATAGAAAAATAATTGTCAAGCCTTTGGAGTTGTCCATAGACAACGGAGTTTGTTCACTTTAATTGTTTTCCACACTGTTCAAGCATTGTTTACATTTCAGTTATGGATAAATTAGAAGTATTGCTACTTCCCAGAGTTCTTTGTCATCACTCCTACTTTCCCCCCTTTACTTGAATGTTGCCAGTCTAAAGACAGAAGTTGATTCCACGTTACTCTGTACTCTGAGGTGGAGAGGGACAGGTATCCATCCTTCTTTTGAACCAGAGTTGAGTTCAGAGAATGATGTCTGGAAAGCCAAGATCTTGGTGAATGGTGTGTGCTATTGTAACCTTGCCGTGCAATTCCGTTGGTAGTCCTTAAATTTATATGGAAGTTAATGTTAGGGTTGTCACCTTTTCTCTGAGGTAGATATAGCTTATTTACTGTTTGTTTCAGTGGTTTGGATCCAACCAGCTTTTCATCTGATGAATAAAGGAGGGAGGATTCCCCTTTGAAAACCCAAATAACACTGCACTGGGGGTCATGGGAGTTGCTGTGTGGGCCTCCGTGGGAGTTATAGTAAGGAGGAGAATTGGGCAGGATTGAACTAAAACTTGCTTGATTCAACCCAATAAATGGAAAATTACTTACATGAATGCAGAGGTAAAATAACCCTGCCTGCTGCCTTCCAACCCTGATCAAGCTGATTTAAAGCTAATGTACTATAGATAATTATATAGTTATAGATTAACTCAGGGCCTAGTGAGGAGGTAACTGAATATCATGTCCCTGAGCATTTTCCGGGAGACTTCTTAATAGTATATCACAAAACTTTTCTTTAAACATCCTGATAAGTAATAGGGGAAGTCCTGCCCTTGTCATATAAGTTGGCAATTTCAGTTGGGTTGGGTTTGTCCCGTCAGTCAGTATATTTGATGTTCTCAAGTGTGGCATTATTTATTTAACAATCCACTGAGTCAAAATCAGTCTTGGATGGAACCAGTCTTACAAATACTATGCTCTGTTTCCATCCCTGCATAGAAGCTCCTGCTACCAGAAATGTAGCCACCGCCAAAGTAATACCAGGAACAGTATTGGCAAGCAAGAAAGGCATAGAAACAAGGGAAGGTGGTTTAGAGTAATTCGTTTTAGGAGTGATGGACAAACTGTGTAGTCTGCCACCAATTGAAGACACAGGACAGGAGGTGGGAGGAAAGTTGCATATAGTTCTGGACTGATGCATCCGCAGCATGATTAATGTATTTGTAAATAGTAAATGTATTGGTAAAAATAAAAAGCACAGCATGTACTGGCCTATCGCCATAGCAAGTTAAAGAGTCCTCCGTATGCCTCTTAGTTCCATCTCTGATTTTATTGTGTTTATGCATTTATTCACCATTACTCTATACAACTTAGTACTCAAATCAGCCTCCTTACATTGAGGACTGAAAACTAGTTACTGTAACACCAAGTATCTATGCTGGAGCCAACGATGTTAAACCTGTTCATAACATATCTGGAGACAGAGAGCCTAAGCTTGTAAATTACACCAGACTATTCAGGATGGTGAAATAAACAATGTGCTCTAAGTAGAATATTTTTGTAAAAAAACATGAAATTCAGTTATAGTCACTTTGGGACAAAATGGGATAAAATGTTTAAATCATTTAATGATGGGGGTCTCAGTTGGCTATACTGGGAATTAGCTTTGGTAGAAAGAAAGCTCTTTGAAAATCAGCTTTATACATTTGAAAGGGAATTATTAAGAGATGAAAAACAGAAAAAATAGAATGCAACAAGTCTGTACTATACCCATGTTTTGAAATATGTATGGTACTGTTGGTCACTCCATCACAAGAATATGCTTCAAGTCTAGCAATGGTTGATAAAAATGATGGAGTTTGAAGCATCTTTTTTGTGAGTTTTGGCCTTACTAATTGGGAGGAATTAAGGCTAGAAGACGTGATGAGTTGTCAAATTAGGTAGTATAGTGAAAGAATTTGGGATTGCTTGGAAGTTACTGATTGATTCACGTAGTGTGCAATTACTTTATGAAATTTGTTCAGGGCCACTAAGGCAGCTAACGAATTAAAACATACGTAATAAAATACCATCTTGAAAGCCATTAAAATTGTTTCAAGATGGCATGTTAGATAATTTTTAAAATATGCGCACACACAAATTCATGGAAGGGAAACCCATCTAGTTTTTATAGTGATAAAAAGGAACCACCATGCTCAGAGGTTGTATACCCATGCATCCCTCATGCTGGGTGGAAAATGGACAGCAGCTTCAGTCATGCTGTGCTTGTGAGCTTGCTAAATGCATCGGGGCTGGCCATTCTTGAAGGCGGATTAGTGTACTGGATGGACCTTTGATCTGGTCCAGCAAAGCTATCCTTACCATCCGTAATGCTGAATTATGAATTTATTCATTTCTTAAAGAGAAGCCATATGTTGAGTGATATGTGGCTGTTTAAGCTGGGCAAATGTAGACTGGGTCTTACATTCCATATTTGTGGTATAGGTTCTTAGGAGCTGTGCCATATTAGTGTTAGTATTAAAGATCTAAAATGGATTTCTGATCACTGAAAGTTAATATTCCATATATGAAAAAGTTACTTTGTGCTTCACCTTGAACATTGGGTTTGCATAGGGTTTTTTCTATACTACGGTATATTTGTACTTTTCTTCCTACTCTTGTTGAAGAGAAGTGGGAAGGAAAATCAGAGAAGAATGAGAGGTGCTTGGTGGATGAACTGTTCTGCACTTTCAAAGATGTAGCATCCAATTTTCAGTGTTGTACGTTTTGCCAAGGTATTCTTTTAGCTGAGTATATGCTATTGCTTAGTGTAGGCCTACATCTAGATAAATGTAATGGATAGGTTTTGGCTCTGAGGCCTGCTTCAAAGTGAACTCAGATTAAAGGATCAGGATCAGGCCATGGCATCATGTCCAGTCCCACCCTTGCATGCAGTTCCCTTCTTCCCCCTCTACTCAAGTTGGCTGTTGTGTGAACAGTGCTAACCTGTGTTAAGTGGACACTGTATGTGCTCATAAAATTATGTGAGGAACCTGGCCTTAGTCAGGATTTCAAGGTTGCTCCTAATGCATTTTGAAGCAAGCCATGCCAACAATCTCTCTGAATGTTCTTCAAGTTCTAATATGCCTCTACAACTCTGACTTTACACTTAGGCAGGCTGTAGGTTGTCTGATATCCTATGATACTGCAAGTGCCATCCTAAGAACATTTTGCTTTGAGTAAGCCCCATTGAACCTGCACAGGGTTCCGTGTAGAGCTGCATCTTGTTTTATTTGAAGCTTTGCGTCTTTCTCTTATATAGCTCAGTTTAAACTTACTGTTCCATCTCAAATTAATAAACTGCAGTGCTATGGGTATTCATCAAAAATATTAAGAGAATAGGAGGTCAGGAAAGCAACCAGAAAAGCTAGCAACCCGCTATGATTTTTATTGTTGTTTAAAGACCGACTTTTGAGGGGTGAGGAATTCCTAGAGAAAGAAGCTATCTTCTAAAGATGACTATTTTAAATGAAACTGTGAATTGTCTCCTACACTGGGAATTAAATCTGGCAGCTCAGGGTGTTGAGTTTTCAGTGTAACTCTGCACTGGTTTGGCTGTGGCATGTTTGGCTGGTGGCTTGTTCTCCCCCTTTGGGTGTGTGGACTATTTTGCCTTCCTCGGTTTCGGCCTGCAAGAAGCTTTTTGCTTGCTGAGACACGTTAACACATTTTGTTGGCCAAAGTTCTCTGAAACCACTTTGCTTCGCAGTCCTTTACAATGTGGTGAGCATCACTTCTTTAAAACAAAACTTCTGCTGCTAGTCAAAAACTCTTCTCTTCACTTTTTTTTTTTGCTTCCTAGTGCTTCATAGACATATAGTCCTAAAACCTAGTGAAGTTTGAATTGTAAAAGTCCGTATCTTCTGTCTTTAGACAAATATAACATGTCTTTGTTTCAACAGCTCTGCAAAGGCAGAAAAATTTGCCCCGTGTTGCCTTCAAAACCAAACAACTACTTCATACTCCAGCTACCAAAGGAGGTAATTAGCTTATAGCCTCTTACTGAGCTCCAGCAAAATTCAGGGAGGGGGGGAAACCCTTGGTTTAAACTTCTGCAACTCAAATTATGCATGTGGAGACTAACAATAAGCCCATTTGTTGTTGAATACAATGATGTAAATTCTATACAGAGATTGCTGCATTCATCATTTTGCTGTTAGAATCTTAAGATACGAGGGAAGGCTTTGATTCTTACGGAAGTGAACTCTAAAATCCCAAATCTTATATAAGTTTAAAATGATAACCATTGCTTTAGGTTTATGCAAAACTCTTTTTTTTTTCTTAATAGGATTGTGTCAGAATTTATTTGCCTTTCTCTTCACTTTAGAAGCAAAGTTGAATGGTGTATATTAGTTTAGAGCACGCTCAGTCAGTTGCTTCTCTTGCAATAGCGTATATTTTGGAGCTTTGTGCCTAGATGATGGTGTCTTAATTTCAGGACTTTGATCTGAGAAAATTGGATAGTGTCTTAAAACATCAGAAACTATTGACTGGTTATTTTTTTTCTTTTTGCACTAAATCTTCAGCTGGCATAACGCAACAATTTCAACCATCTGAATGGTTAATATGGAGCATAATTCAGATGGTTCTTTTTTGTTTAGAAGGGGTATATATTTGGTATAGTCCTAACGTTGTAAAAGGCTTATCCATTTTTAGGCAGCATATTTCACTGTTGTCTTTTTAAAAAGTTGACACTACCGTACATTTTTCTTTGTAAATTATTTTGGAACAGCTGGGTGAAATTCTTCAGATCTGAAGATCTTGCATTCTTTCCAGAAATTAAGAGCTTCTTTGGTTAGGTTGTTGGCTTAGGCAAAAGTTAAATCTATTATGTTGTCAAGTGTCAAGGTTATGAAGGAAATACACTTGTATCACTTAAATCATTGTTATAAACCTACAGAACTGCCTTATACCAAGTCAGACCCTTGGATCATTTAGGTCCGTACTTTAACTGGCAATTTCTGTCTAGGCTGTCATGGAAAAAAGTCTTAATACCTTTTGTTTAAAGATGTCAGCAGTTGAACCTGCAACCTTATACATGCAAAGTGTGTGCTGCACCACTGATCCATAAACCCTCTTTATAGGTGGAAACTCCCTACCTAGCAGGTGGAAGGTCCATCAATCTAACACTTTCCAGGTATAAGCCAAGCATGATCCTGCTGGACCACTCTGCTGTTACTGATGCATGTTTACACAGTTGGATCCAGACATCCAAGGATATCATGGAAAGGAGTTGTTCTGCTGTCACCTTTCTGGCACCTCACACACACAACCAAAAACCATTCCTGACCATCAGTGGGACCTTTGAGACATCATAAGGTGTGGTATGGGAGATTACAGTGTAAAGGAGGCATTGAGACTATATCATTTCACACTCCACTAGTAAAAGCGCATAGAACAGCTGAATTTCTGCTAGTTTCGTTTTGCACTGCAGTTGCCCATGGTGCATCTCATAGTATTCCCAAGAGTCCCCCAGTTTCTACAGGGGGTATAGAAGGAAGGGGTGGTGGAAAAGTTTCCTTTCACCAGCTACGCTCATCTCATCTCACAGTGATCTGGATCTGGCAATGTACATAATCTCTTTTATGTAACTTGTGTTTTTATCACATTTCTAAGCAAGGTATTTTTAAAGACCACTTTGTTCTTATAGACATTTGCAAAAGCCCTTGCAAAATACGCATGTAGTGTCTTTCAAGTATCTTAGTACTCCTGTTTTGTGAGTGGGTTGCAGATTTGTGATTAGTACAGTAGATTGTCCAAGAGCTATATATAAACAAGGGCTGATTCTTGCTTCAAACTATGCTCCTTTCTTTTAAGCAGACATTTGCCTGCCTTATAGATTTCATTTGTGATCTTTGGTCATCAAAGTCAATATACATAATGGGTTATCATGATCTTTTCAGAATATTTCTAGGCTTCTGAAGGGTAATAGATATGTGTCATCTCTTAATTGCCTACTACATAGATTTTTTTTTTAGGTTCAGACTTCCGGGTTCCATTGCCTTGAGCTCAGTGGGGGTCCGCAGAGCTTGTCTCTCTCAGCCCCCCTGAATCGAACTGTTGGAGAGGTGCCGCAGATGTGGCATCTCTAGGGGAGACCTTGGAGGGGTTTCCTTTCGGCATGGGGCTTTTGCCAGGGAGGCAGGGAGACAGCGGCGGCTGTTCCTGTCCTTCTTGTGTGCTCCACGGCCATGATCGCCATTACGGCAGAAAGAGGTGAAGACCTGGCCGCTTGCTTTCTTTTCTTTTCTTTTTCTTTTCTTTTTTTTTTCAATATATGAAATTTTTTATTAAGAAAAGATGGACATACAAAGAAAAGAAAGAATAAAGAACGAATAAATACAATCAACATTAATCATACGAAAAAGATACATTCCAAACACCTTAGACGCTTGGGCGCGCCATACAGTCAAAAACACATCTATGTCTAACGTCTACCACTACATCCCAATCATACACACTGGGGGCTGGAGAGGATTTGAAAGGAAAAACAAAAAATACTAGCTACTCCATGTCGAAGCCTCTACTTTTGACCCATTTATAAATGGGGTCCCATTCCTCCTGACATTTTTGCACATTACCCTCTCTTAATCTTGTGGACATTAGATCAGATTCAGCGACCTCCAACAGCTTATTAATGAATTCGTCTCTGTTTGGGATTCTATCATTTTTCCAATACTTGGCATACAAAGTTCTAGCAATGGTAACTATATACAGTAACACTTTCAGTTTGGTCGTAGGCAAATTTTGCCTACAGATATTCAGAAGATACAATTCTGGCACATGCTTAACTTGTATTTTCAAGATTTTTTGAATCCAAATATTAACTTGAGCCCAATATTTCCTGGCTTCTTTGCATTGCCACCATATATGGAACAACGATCCTTCAACTTCTCGGCATTTCCAACATTTATTAGAGTATGTGGGGTAAATTTTGGCCAGTCTATTTGGTGTAAGATACCATCTATATACCATTTTATATAGATTTTCTTTGAGATCAGTTGGCTTTATTAGTTTTAAATTCTGTTTCCATAATTTTTCCCATTCATCCAGATCAATATTATAGCCAAAATCCTTACGCTTGCTTTCTTTTCTACTAACAAGCCTTTGATGCATTGCTTTCCTACCTCAAACACAGCAATTCTACTCTGCAAGTAAGTTTGCTTTCATACCATCGGCTAATGGGTTGTTTTACATAACAACAAACGGGTCAGTTCAAAGGAAGGGAGAGAGGTGAATTCCCCCCCTTTCCTGTGAATCCGGCTTCCAAAAGATAAAAAGAACAACTTTGAATGCCAGCAACAATCTGAATTTGACTGAATATAGATGCTTAAATCGACTTGGATTATGATTGAATAAGTGATAAAGAGACTATTATTTGGTTATAATTTGGTCTGAACAAATGAAATATATTCCAAAGAGATTCGTATTTGTCGTCTGAGTGCAACTGAAATGGTAACAATCAAGATATACAGTTGGTGGAGATTTGGAAGGATAGACTAACTGGATCTCTTGAGTTATTTTTCAACTTTGATTATTAGACTGAGTTATTCTGTGGAGTAAAATGGCATCACAAAGCGAAATGTTTCATAAAAAAGATACAATGGATATCATATTTTCTCTAAAGCAGGACCTTGGTTTATTAACAGAGTTGATAAAAAGCAAATGGGAGCTTTTATGTTGAAAGCTAGCGAAAACTTGAATCTACATGGGCAGAGTGACAAAGAGATCTTGGTGATGTCTGTGGAGTTGGAAATGGGAAAAGATCTGTCGGGAAACGAAAAGAAGACAACTAAAATGGAACCTTATGGTGCAGTTACTAAGAAGAACCGGAAGTTAAGGCTGTTTGAAGTTTTTTTTAGAGGATCTAATGGCGTGGAATTTTTGCTATCATTACTGAGAGGGTGCTTGCATTAAGGAGAGAGGATGCACATTTCATCAAAAAAATCAAAATGTGGAAAACTTTCAGGAAGAAGGGATTTTAAATTGTTTTCCCTCTCTGTAGGTAACTGGATAATATGGAACTCTCAGCAAGATATGCGATTTTAAAAGGCAAAGTGAGATCTTTGGGACATAATAGGTTTGTTCCTCTCTGCTTAATGTGGACATAAGAGCTAAAGGATTGAAAAGTGATGAAAAGAAATTTAGATAAATAAACAGTTAACTTGGATTAATTTGTAAGAAGACAGACAACACAATTATTTTGTAATCTGGTAGATATGCTCTTAATATGTTTGTTTGGAGAAATTGCTTATATTGAGATAGATAAACTAATATGCTCCTTGTTTACCATTTTTCTTTCTTATCTCTCCACTTTTTATGTTAATTTATATTTAATCTTTTTCTCTATCCATTTGAAATATGCAAGTTAGAAGGATAAAGAAATATTTGTTTTTATGCCTATCTAAATGATGACATTGTTAAAATAACAAGTCAGTTTGTATTTTTAATATGGCTAAGCTTATCCAGCTGGTTCTGTGTTGAGACCTTGGTGATTTTTTTTTATATCTATGTTTGCTGAAGAATAGTTCAGACTTATATTTTAGTTTAGTAAAAAGTGTACAATGGAAAATTAAGACGGTAGAATATAAGGGAAAAACTTAATACTTGCAGGCAGAAAGGATTAGGTATTTTGTTTTAAGGTAAAAATATAACTGATATATTTGCAGCTTTCTTTGTTTCTGATCTCCCACTCTGTATTTCCCACTCCCTCTTGATGTTTCTGTACTTGTGCTTATACTTTTTCTTTTTGTAGTTAAAATTAATAAAAATTATAAAATCAGATATATTTTTTTTAGGTTCAGGTGGTAAGAAAGTTTTCAGATATTTCCCAGGCTTTTTTATAGAAAAAGCCCAACAGGAACTTATTTGCATATTAGACCACACCCACTGACATAAATGTCTTACAAAGGGCTTTTTTTGTAGAAAAAGCCCGGCAGGAAATAATTTTCATATCAGGTCACTCACCCTGACACCAAGCCAGCCGGAACTGTGTTCCTGTGCGTTCTTGCCTAAAAAAAAAAAACAAAAAACAAAAGCCCTGGATATTTCTCATACTGTTGAAAGAAACTGTTGACAGAGAAAATTATTAAGCAAAAATATAATGACTTCCCCTATGTCAGTTGTATAGTTGATTTAAGCATGTGGTAAATTTGTCATCTGCTTGAATTCATATGAAATAGCCAGTGACTTCTCCAGTATTCATTCAAGAATCTGAGAAAGCCTTAGGTACAAGGTTTTAATCTTCATAAAGCGTCACTCATCTTTTTTCTGGGATAATTTAACCACATTTTCTCATAGGTTCTTGGTGATTAAGCAGATGTCGCAGCTAAGGACTATAGTTACCTTAGCTAATATACTTCCCAAGTTCCTATTATATGTCATTTTCCTGCTGTCACAAATCTTCATGATAGATAATACAATTAAATTCAGAAGGAATGGAGATGGCCTTGTTCAAGGTAGCAGATTCCAAACTTCATTATATTGTTGCCTAAAGCTTGCCTCAAAATGTTCATCACTGATATTTTAGCTACTGAAATGGAATTGTTTGTCAATATCTAGAATGACACTGGGACTGGAGATGATTTTGGTGTTTTGTAGGTTACTGGCAAGTAACTGAAATTCTCCTTTAACTTCAACACTACACAACGTCTCCAGAAAAAGATGAATGTGTATAAATTTGTATAGCTCTGGGTCTGCATAGCATGTCTGGAGGGTGAGGAAAACTTTTTCCTCATGACTCAGCAGTAATGGAGCTAAATCAAATACGTCATTGTTTGCTGACAAAGGATAAAAAATGTGTTTCTAATACTGCTTATCAGATACAACCAGACTATAGCTGTGAAGGCTGGGGGAGGGGCAATGGAGGGCTTTTCCCAGCCCTCCCTTTTTTCTTCTTTTTTCAATTTTCCCAGTGGAAATTTTGGGAGAACTAAAAAAAACCTTCCTGGGAAATGTTTTATCTTTTAGAACGAGTGGATATGGAAGAGTTTTAAAGATTGGGGGGGGGGGGCATGCTGTAGAAAATAGTTCTTAAATCTGAGATGTATTTCAGAACCTAGAAGGATACCTAATCTTCATGAGGGGAGCATGCTGAGAGCCATTTTGGTGTAGTGGTTAAGTGCACGGACTCTTATCTGGGAGAAGCGGGTTCGATTCTCCACTCCTCCACTTGCACCTGGCTGGAATGACCATAGCTCTGGCAGAGGTTGTCCTTGGAAGGGCAGCTGCTGTGAGAGTCCTCTCAGCCCCACCCACTCCACAGTCTGTTGTGGGAGAGGAAGGTAAAGGAGATTTTGAGCCACTCTGAGATTTGGAGTGGAGGGCAGGATATAAATCCAATATAATCTTCTTCATTGCTTTTCAGCTACTGCATGCCTTCTGTGGTCCTTTTGACTTGAGGTTGACATTTTCACCTCTCCCTTAAACCACCATGACACACATACCCATAGACTGGGTAGCTTATTGCTCTACTTTAAAGGGTTGCCAGGTCTGTATTGAAAAATACCTGAAGACTTTGCATGTGGATCCGGGAGAGGGAAGGGTTTGGGGAGGGGAGAGGCCTCAGCATGGTACAATGCCATAGAGTCCACCTTTCAAAGCAGCTGTTTTCTCCAGGAGAGATGATTTCGTGGCCCATATTTCCATGCCAATGCCATTCAATAGTATCTTTTCATCCAGTATGAAATTTGGAAATTCAGACTATAAGTGGCTGAACAAAAATTACCCAACAAAAGAAGGTAACAAAAATTACCTTCTAGAACAAAAATGACCTAAGCAGAGAGCTGAAGATTAGCAGTACAGTGAGCCGGAATAATGCCTTATTTTTTATGAGATTGTAATTTAAACTGTTCAAGGTTCTGAGGATGAAGCAGACCTATTTGGTCATTCATGATGCATCACACGATTGCCATTTTCCTCCCTATAGAGAATTTCTATATTGAAATAGCTTCTGAAGCCTTCTTCCTTTCCTTTAAAGAATGGATAAGAGTTATTAACGTTGCTGACTCAGGTTCTTGGTACTGTATTAATAGATGCTGTCCTGGATTAATGGGGTCATTTTGCTTCCTTGGGCCTGTGACATCAAGAAATTCAGATAACACTAGCATCTCCTCAAGATGTTCAGTTTGCACTGTGTGATATATTTTGGTTTGCTTTCCCCTTAAGAGTTGGCCATTCCCTTCCTATATTGGGAAGTTGTTTGCTGCTCAGTAGTGGCATGTGTCTGCGCCTGTTGGTTTAGGATTATTCCAAGTAGTCTCTGCATGCTTCCGTTACCCTTCTGTTCCTTTCGGAAAGTCCTGCCTTGAGCAAAGAGCCAGAGTCCATGGGCCACATGATTCTCACCTTAAAGTCAATGGTGCTGAAAAGGAGCACAGTGAATATGCAAATGTCCTCTTTGCAGATGTGGGTATTGGTAGGCATTCTCTGGGCAAAGGCATTGCATTTTGAATGGAATTAACTACGGAGTCTATTAATAACTACATCGTGATGGTCATGGCTTGGATCGCAAACAAAGAGATTCTTCTTTAAGCCACGTGCTGCTGCTTGCAAAGACCTTTTTGTTCCAGCAAAGTTCACAGCTGTATGCGATACGTTGGCAGTATGGTATGGTGATAACTGAAGTATTGTACAAAGTCAGCTAGGATGTGAAGACCTATTGATAGAATAGCCTGGGTCATATGGAAAGAAGGGCCGGGGGAACAGAAGTCTGTTGGGTTTTTTTTATTTTAGAGGCTGCATTAACCTAGAGAAATCTCACAGATTTTTATTTTGCCATTTATTTATACAGCCCATCTATAAACATTGCTGCATTGTTCAGAGAGCTGTATGCTTCATCTTTTGTGAGAAATCTCTTTTTGTATTTTGCTAGAGGTATATGACATATCAGTACAGGTTCAAGAGCTTTATAAACCTGCAGTTATATATGAGAACCGTCAGACATACCACTCCATTTAGAAGTTCTTATCGTTCATGCAGTTCTTTTCCAAAGCAATTTTTTCTGATTGCCCATTTCAATCTTACTTCATAATGCTGCTTATAAATAAGTCCACCAGAAATGTTCAAAGAAGACTTGCCCGCTGCAGTTGTATCTTCTCTTCTGCTTTGACTGATGTTTTATTTTAAAATAGTAAATTCAGACTTCTTGTGTGGTATCTTCCATAAGGAGCTCAAATCAGAAGAAATGTCTGTGTAGGAGGTTGCAGTGTGCAACTCACTTCCTTGGAACATTAGCCTAATGAAACATGCATATTTCAACGTGCTGTAGCAGTACTTCCTGGCTCTCTTAAAGGGGTGGTGTTACATATTGTCTGTGCAATTAGTCTGTTTCACAATGGTGAGTTTAATTTAATTGTGAAAAGATCATTTTAAATTTAGACTGTATGTGTCCTGTAATCTCATAGCACACTTACAATCTACATTTAAAGCAGTCTTTGACAATAAATCCACCATACTTCAACAGATTAATATTTACCAAACTCCCCCCCGCTTGAATTTAAATGTGATTAACAGTTGCAGCTAATTCAGTGCATTTGTTTTTCTTAATGTCATCCTATCCCTATTTTAGAAGGTAATAAAATAGCAAGAGAATGTCTAGTAATGATGACATTGTTGTAGAAATGATTAAATTCTTAACTTCTCAGACAATGGCCATATTTTCTTAAATGATACAAAGGACAGTTCCAAATGTGTGTTTGGTTTATTCCAGAAATGTCTCTCTTCAGACCATGTATGAAAGGAACAAATTAAGTGCAAAACTCAGTACTATACTAAAATTGGTAAAGCAGCAACTAAAGCATCAACATAAGGTCAAGATATGGAATGAAATGGTAGGGATTAGAGGGACAATTTGAAACTGTCTATTACACTATTTTTTGCAGGTAAAAAATGGTTAGTTGTTCATGGTTTCTGTTTAAGCACTCTGTTTGGACTCTTAACATATGCAGAGCAAAGTTCAGAGCCTTCTAGTACTAAGCCAAAAGAAATCTGGAGGCCAGCTCAAGGGAAGAATCATCAACATGCCTGCTGTTGAGTGGCAGAAGTATGACCTTTCTGCTGCATTCTTCTTCAGCCAGATTGGCAGTAGCATTTTGGGGATTTTTTTTTAAATTGTGGTTTGAGCTATTTCTTCTGCTTGCTTGAGGGTTCCTTTTCACCCATGAGATAAATGGATCATTATAGCATTCCACCTTTGAAAATATCAAGTCTAGACAATGAAAATTCATCCCCCCATCATTACCAGTATCAGCCAGCCTTGGAATGCATAATCCAGGACAACTTGAGGAATGCTACACTGCTTAAGTGTAATTGGACATCCTTAAATCATTTGTGCAGTCATATATCCCGTCCTCCTTCCATACTATAGACTTGTATTGCACCTGCTCTGTCACTCTAGAAAGAAACTGAACTGGAAAGCAAGCATGTTAGTGCTCCTTTGCTCAGGTTGGCCAGGGCTAGCCTCCCAGTTCCCTTTACCTTAGTTCTAAGAAGTTCTGAACTTTGCTTGGCACAAAGTTCCAGTAGTACAAATGCCCAGAGGATTGCTCAGAGAGCACCACTTTATAGGTGAAGAGCCTGTTCTTGCTGAAACTATTGAGATGGATTCAAGCTTCTGTGACTGATGGAAAGTTCATCTTTTGTACTACTAACATCAATTTGATAAGCCCTTCCAGATGAGCTCTGTACTGCAAGCCTGAAACAGACTAAATTCTTCTTTGTCGTAAAATGGCTAAAACTGTTTCTGCTGTATCCTGCGGTATATATATGTACCACATTGTGGGTAGCCTTTCAGATTCTGCTGTTTTTTTAAAAATGTGTTTTGCTTCTTTGCTTATGAAATGACTTTTTGCTTTGGTGATTTTTTTCCCCCCAGTACCTTCTCCCAGTAAATTCCGGTCTCCAGCAGCACCGTCTCCTCTGGCTCTGAGACAGCCAGTAAAGGCATTTAGTAACCATGGACCTAGTTCTGCTGCTCCAGAAGCCGCCCAGCTAACACACAGTAGCTCTTCACCAGGGCCTTTAGCCTCTTCCAGTTCAGTCTCTCCAAGCCCAGCCAACAGCATCAACAGTGCTACGCTCACAAGACCTGCAGGGACGACAGGGATGAGAAGCGGCTTGCCAAGACCTAGTGCCCCCACCCCTGGGGGCATACCAGTGCCTCGCAGCAAACTCGCACAGCCTGTACGCAGGTCAGTCTGTTGTGCTCTGCTCATTTTCTCTCATCAGAGAAGCAGTCTTTTAAGAGAAGTGTGTGTGTGTGTGAGAGAGAGATCTAGTGTTGTATGTTAGCTTACCCTTTCCCCCTTCTTTGCAGCACTGTTTAAAGCACATAGGAGTGATCCAGTCAGCTTTTTAGGCAGGAGGGAGTCCTCTTTGACCACCCAAAAAGCTTATGCTGGAGACCATGAAACCTGCATTGGCAAAAGCCATGCAAATGGGGGCTATAGTAAAGAGGAGAATTGGGCAAGATTGAGCTAAAAAGCTGGTTGGATCCACTACCATATAAAAACAAAAGAGAAGCCATGTTAGATGAGGCCAATGGCCCATCTAGTCCAACACTGTGTCACACAGGGGCCAAAAAAACCAAGTGCCACCAAGAGGTCCACCAGTGGGGCTAGAAGCCCTTCCACTGTGCCCCCCCCCCAAGCACAAGAATATACCACATCTGGGTTGAGGATAGACATCTCAGTGTATTAAACTTGCTGCTGAACTGGGAACTAACAAACGAGTGTGGCTCATGTAAATGTTTCTGGATTATGGCCGCCCTGAGTCCATTTGCAATGGATGGGATATAAATCAAAAGTAAATAAAATAAAATAAATAATATATTCCAGATTATTTAACTGCTTACTGTCTGTTGTAATACTGCTCAGGTGCAGCTGCTTTTTGCCGGATGAAAAATGTAGGTGGTATACATGGATTCTTTAAAGAAAAGTTTCAGAGGAATAGTGTGTTAGTCTGCTGCAGCCAAGACAACACAGTCTTCTGATACCAAGAATGCTAACAAATACTTTGTGGTATAACCTTTCATATGGCAGAGTTCACTTTGCATGTGTTTGATCAAATAGGTTCTAGTTTATTAAAGCTTTCATCACACACACCACTTCTTCGTCTTAAAGGTGCCCACAAATCTATTTAAAATGCTTTAGCAAGGGTTTTCTTTTTTAGATATATAGCTGTGCGGCTTCTTAGCTAGTACTCCAATATGTTAATATTATTTGCAATTGGTACCTGACGTTGGTGAGAGGGAAGAGTCTAGAATACCTCAACACCAAGAACGAGGGTAGCAGCTCACAAGGTGTTCTGTTTTGGCTGCCACTTCATAGTGCGACTCATCGTGAACTGCTTGCTCCATGCAAAGCTTCCTGTCACCAATGTACATGTCAGTGTGATTTGTTTTGGTGACTTGCTTTAAAAGTCTTGTGGATCTGTAGAGCAGGTTACCCTGGCCAGTGGCTGACCACGCAGAGATCGTCTCCATGTGCACTGCTTTAAAACGGCCGTTTTGCAACGGCGCTTAGGATGTGTTTATGATGCACAGGAGAGAGCAAACTTGCTGAAACTTAAGCAAGTCTCTGTCCACACAGTGTTTGAATGGGGAGATCTTATGGGAGGTCCAATGAATGCTTCTTTGACTTGCATGAAAGAAGAAAAGTAGGATTGTCGTATTTCATTATTATGATTAATTTTAATGCTTGGCTAAGGAAAAAGAGAAGGGGCAATCTTTTTTTTTTTTCAACTGGGAGCTCCATGCTCGATTGTCTGCCTACCTAATGGGAAAAAAACTATCAAACAATATCAATAAGAATTATTTTTCTGGGCTGCGTCTTGTGTTGTTCCCAACAGCAGCCAGCAGATGGTTCTAAATATTAACATTGATTAAATCTTAAATATCACATTTGATTTAACAGTGCATGTTGACTGGTCCATAGATTAGGCAATACTTCTTAAAAAGTAGTTGGTGTACTAATTGTGTTCACACGACTAAGACGCCTAAGCACATCATACTTTCATATGAATACCTTTTTGTTTCAGGACATTGCCAGCACCCAAAACCTATAGCAACATGAAAGACGAGAGCTGGAAGGATGGCTGCTACTGAACTGAACATAGCTCAGCAGGTACTCCTTCACCAGGCTAAATGACAGATCGATATGCAGACTGATCAGATAAGACTTTGTGGGGTTTGTAAATCCCGAGACCTCTCTGTCCTTAATTAGCACAAACTGGCAGAGATTATAAAAACAGCACTTTAATTACATTAACATCAGATACTTTGTGATCACTCAAATCACTTATACATTAATCATTTTTTCACCTCTGGAGAGCCCAACCCTTCTTGCTTCGTAAAAATTGTTTCGAATGCTCACACAGATAAAATGGCCAACATCTGGGCGTATACCTAACCTAACAAAATGCCAAAGAAATGTCCATCCAGGGGGAAAAAAAGGAGCATGTAAAATAGTAAACTAAAACTTTCCAAAACACCACATGTGATTTGATTTGATTGCAGCAAAATGCATCATTTGAAGAAATAGTATGTTACACGTTAACATATTAATCAAAGCAAAAAAAAAATTGGGATTGTCATATGCTACTGTGCTAGCGAGGTGGTTTAAAACAATTGCGGACAGTTCATATGGAGAAAATATAGCCACAATAGGGCAGTTGCTTCTGGAGTCCTCCTACAAGAGTAATGGGGAAGCTATCTTTTGTTTTACCTTTAAAAAAAAAAAAACAGTGTGGATGCATTTGATCTCTCCCTAACCTAGGTGGGATATGTTGCATCCTTTTACACTGATGTATTTGCTTCTGTGCTATTTTATTTGGATTGCCAAAAAGGGCTGTGTGTCAGCTGTACAATCTTTCTAAATCTTAACAGTTCCTGTCTCAGGAAAGATGGCCTTTGTTATCACAGCCACGTTTTTTAATACATGGCTCATTTTGTTTTGAGAAATCCTTTTTTTTACACAGCAAGTCTCCTTGAATAAGAAAACTATCCATTCAGAAATCACACCACAGTGCTTGTCACCTGGAACTCAGCCGAACATGCCTGTAGTTTGGCATGAAGAAAAGCCAACTATGCACTTGTAACCTAGAAGCTCTAAGGAAATAAGTTGTACTGTTGATATCAAATGATATATTCATGTCGGTATCGTTACATGGTATGAGGGAGTTTTCTGTACCCTTTTAAAAAATTTAATTTTATAAATTTATTTTTAATTGTACATATTTCTGCAAAAGTTATTGCCCTGTTAGTATTTTTAACTGTGTACTTTGCCTTACACACCTATATTTTACATTGCTGGTAAATCTGCCACATGTGCTTACAAAGATAGTCAGTTCTCCTAGTGGCTTTTCAGACTTACCAATCCTTGTTACTTGTTTTTGCCCATCCTTGTTGGAAGGATGCCCCACACAGCAAAAAAAAAAACCTGCTGCTAATATCCAGAGACCCGCCCCTCCTCACTTGGTTTTCCTGCCTTATGTGAGGAGATGACAGCTGGCTGGGTGCTTGGCAGTTTCCAAAAGAAAATACCTCTGATTTCGAGGATGAGAGGGCTCTCTTTCTGTATAATGGGAAGCATAGAAGTCACAAAGTACATAATGAAACAAGTAGCTAAGGCTGTCTTTTGTGTATTGACTCCCACTGGTATGTTTGGTAGGTTGCATTTAAATTTCGTCAGTGCCTGCCTCTTAAAATGGATTTAAAATCTCTTCACAAAAGAGGGCACTTGATATTGGCATTTCAAAGCACTCAGATTTTTATCTAGTTTCTATAGATTAGCGGATTAAAAGCCATGCAATTTTACTTGAATTGGAAAGTGAGCAAGATCTCTGAGTGACAGATTACAGCTCTGATCCCCTTCTTGATCAAAGAAGGGCATCTTCCCATGTTTGTTAGTTATAAAAAAAAAATTCTAGGATTCATGCCGCTTTCCAAAGACAGAATTTGGAAATGGTTTGCACACATGTCACCTGCCAAGAAAAAGACTCAGCTGGGAAAGCTGTACTACATTCTGATTTTTTGCATAAATAAATCTCAAAGGTCGGTGGAAATTCTTCCTACACTACATTTTTATACGAGGTGATTTGCAAAAGCATTCATGTGAATCGCAAGCATAGTGTGAGAACTTAATTATAAACATTTCTTAACACCCCAGTTAAACAATGATCTACTGATAAGGGTTGTCTTCCAAAATTTACATAATCAATAACACGTAGGAGAACTGAGACAGGGTGATAATGGAGACGTGCTATTAGTCCAGTGCATCATATTTGAAGTGCTGAGCAGAAAACAATATGAGGTACCCAGTTACTCTTTAGGCAAATCCATCCTGCCTCGTTCTAACCGATCAGATGTCACATTCTTCAGAGATGAAGAAATGCTAATTTGTTGTTTTGTTAGGAAAATATTTCACTGATTTATTCAGAAAACTCAAATGTTGCCTTCTTTACCAAGCTACGTGACCAGATTTTATAAACTTGATTTTATAAAGCTCAGCCATTGTGATCATTTCAAAGGCATATTACATTCTGCAAACATTCTGCTGCTACATCATAATACACATTCAACAAATAAAAATTCCTGAAAGAAGAAAACTGCCAGTTTAGTAGAAGAGACTTCTCATTACCAGTTAATTACTGGGACATCCTAGGGCTTTCTGTGTTTAGAGGTTTGGGTATATTGAAGAAGCGTGGAAACATGAATTTGATAAACTAGTGCCTATGATTTGCTTAATTTATGTTTGATGATAGTAGTAAGGGTTTATGAATGTGGATAATTTTTTGTGCCAACAGCTGAGAATTGTTGTATGTATGTAGGCAGAAAAAAAAGAGTTCTGCTTCCAAAGTTATTTAATTTTTTTCCTCAGTGTTTGAACGTTTTTCTAAATGTTAATAAAAGTTAAAAAGGAAAAATATAAATATTATTACTGCAACACTCTGACTCCTTTTTTTAAAGAAGAAGAAAAATAAAATTTGTATGCAAAATGAACTTTCTGAAGTTTCTTGAGGTAAATGAAAGTTTTCACATGCACTGTTTAAAAATGGGACTCATTCTCTTTGTGGTATCAGTTCCAGACTTGGTTTGGGGGTGGGGTACAGCCACACTAAATACTAGGGCAGCAGTCTGGTTTTTAAATGAGTTTGCCCTGTTCTGATAGAAAGGGTGTGTGTGGGATCCACATCCCCCAGTGTCACTTGTCTTAGCTGAACTCTGATGCCAAGTGAGTCTTGCTACAGGAAAGATGCCATAGTAGGAAGGGGGAAACAGTGCCTTTCTTTGCTGGGAAACTCTCTTAGACCAAGGGTTCCCTGGAAAATAGCCTGGTAACCAGCCACCACACTCAGGACTGCCTGAGAACTTCTAGACGGGCGAACTGAGAAGGCAGTCTTCCAGCACAGCACTGGAGAGATAACAAAATAACTTAACCCAGTAGCATCTGTGCCGTCTTAACACATGGGGACAAGATTAAGAAACAGATCGTATTACCCAAAGCCAGGAAAAGTCTTTATAAAAAGGTTTATTGGTAAATGGAGGTGGGGAGGGGAGAGAAAGGGTGGTTGGATTCAAAAAGGGGTGGGAGGAAGACAAAACAAAATACAGGGCACACAGTCACAACAGCACAGAGAGATTCAAATGAAAAGCAATCCAGTTGAACTAAGCTAAATATTAGCAATTCTCAGGCCTCAGATTTAGCAGGAGCTCACAGGAGCACAGCTCCTGAACCTTTCTGAGGGTTCCCCCTCCTCCTCCCCACCTACCTTGTCAGTTGAATAGTAGGTGCAGCTGCATAACAATCCCTGGATTAGGAGAGCAGGCAGCTGGCCAGCCACCAGGGGCTCTGGCACACACCCCAGCAACCCTGACTAACCCCTGGAGAAGCCCGCATCACCCTTTCTCCACTTATGTGATTTTGGGCGGCGAGTAGCTCACTGGTCTTTTGACTGGAGGGGGGGGCAGCTCAGGAGAGCCCCAGAAGAGTGAAGTCTGCTTGAGCTGGCTGGATCTCTAGCCAGCCCAAGCAGGCCTCACTTGCCCAGGGCTCTCCTTTTTTGCATCGAGTTGCTTTTGCCTAGTGGGGGTGGGGGTGGCATAAGCTAATGAGTTATGCTAATGAGCTCCCCCACCTATTTTTCTACAAAACAATCCCTGGCTATTCTATAGCTGGTTCCTCAGAGAATATGCAGAGTTCCTTGTGGTAAGAAGAAGTCCATAACCCCTACCCAACTTTCTGTGGACCCAGTTTCCACTGAATATAAGGGGAAATCCCAAATGTCAAGATATTTATGCTAAATGGACTTTGACTTAAGCCAGACTTCCTTCTAAGAATGACAAGCTGGTTTCTCCAATCCCATACAAATCTCCATCTCTGATGTCAGAAGCTACTTCTACCGGTGGAGCCATGTACAATATAGCTCCATCTCCATCAAGCACCTGATGATGACTCTAAACTGCCATGACAGTTAGGCGGTTTGGTCCATAAGAGATTGGGCCATCCTGACTGACTCCATGTGGAATGGAAGTGAACAGCTCATTCTGTAGGGATCCAAGATCCCAGGCACTCTAGTTAGTACTCCTGAGCCTTAGAAAGTTTTAGGATTTCTGTCACATGCCTACAATGAGATTGTGAGGAAACTGTTCATAGTCCTATGTTCTTGACCCTCCTACTCTTAATCTGGGCCTTTTTGCTGTCTTTACAGAACTTTTTATGTCTGAAAACAGAGTGGGACAACTGCTCTCCCTATATGGCTATAAGTGACCTGTTTCCCTACATTTATTCTTTAGTGCAGGGCAGAACATAATCTTATTAAGACGACAGATTTAGGCTTCAGTCCTAAAAAATATTTGGTTGGAAATGAGATCCGTTGCAATCAGAATTTCCTTCTAACTGCTTTAAGATTGGTATGTTAGGCCCAGGTTATATGCTACAGCTCACCTCTACAGCGCATTTAAAACAAAAAAACCTCTTACTTGCAGCAGAACATGTATGGCAGTAGTTCAGTTGCTAGCATGCATGGTCTGCATAACTGGTGGGGTGGGAAATGCATGCAGTAAGGGATGCGTAGATGTTACTGTGTCACTTGCACTGACATGATTTAGTATGTTCTCATTTCACGGGCTTGCCAGGTAGTCGATTTCACTGTTGTTGCTTTATGAAAGAGGAGGTTCTTTAAAAAGTGTTTCTCACCATTTATCACCATCTGTGACAAGGTGGGGTTTTTTGTGTGAGTCTCTGGAGTTTGCTGTAGAGAGTGTACGCACTTACTTTAACATACCCAGTAATAACAAGGTGAATGTGATTGCTGCCTCATGTATGAACATCCTTTCAGCAGTGTTAAGTTGTCTGCATCCCTAGTTGTCAGTATTGAGGTGGATACTACCTGTGTCCTATCACTCCAGTGAGTAAGTCGATCCAAGTGGGCAGCCGTTCGGTCTGAAGCAGTAAAACAAAGTAGAAGTCAAGTATCACCTTTTTGTCCCACGCCTTCCTCCAATCTTAGGAGCCTCCTTCAAATGTGAGTGGCTCGTCTGTTGGAGGAAGAGCCACTTAAGTGGGAGGAAGCTTCTACCCCACTATTTGTATAAGCAAAAATGGATGGAATGGGAACGAAAAGGCTTCTGATCTGCTACTGCTTTTACGGCAAGTTTAAAAGGGTTTACGTCCAAGTTGGTTCTCTTCTAGTAAGGAGGAATTGTGCTCAGAGGAAAGCCCTCGGCAACACTGCAGCTGGCCTGCTGGAAAAGCTGATGTCTGCGAATGCTCATGTTTAAAGAATAAAAAATGATTGTCTTAATGTAAACAAATCTGGGAAATTGGCTGTATGTTGAGTACCTATAAATGCTACCAGGCAACAAGTTCAAAGAAAGGACACCTCGGCTATCCCGGCACCATTGAAAGATGCAACTGAGCTTCTAATGGAAGTTAAAACCGCTCCAATGTGGATGTCGGTGGAAGCTCTCCAGAGGAATGGCCGTAGATACTTATTCCCGTAAAAACAATATCAAGTCTCCAGCACCACGTTACAGACTGTCGTTTTTATTGTGGACTGTAGCAACTTTTCATAAATTCCTGAAGTGTATTTAAATGGAGTTTGTGTATAAAATATTCAGCCATAGCACATTAACTGCTATGCCTCCGGATGTGTGGCTTAATTGTCTTGAAGCTTCGGCCTTTGGATTAAAATTCAAGAGGAAGCTATTTTAACTGAGGGACACTTACTTCCTTGGCTGTACTACAGGGTTTGAGAGTGTTTTGTTTAAATGGATAGAGACTTAAAACAAACTCCCTGCACTCATTTAGGGGTGCCTTGGAAATAAAAGGTACCTGCCTTTTTTTGTGCAATGCTTTCTGATGGAGTGGTACAGCTTTATGTTCAGAGTTCAGAGTTCTTGAAACAGAAAAAATACATTGTTCTAGAGCGCCACCTGCTGGTGTCATTTGTCCTTGGATTTCGTAATGTCACATTGAGCATAATCAGGACTCAAAAACCTTCCTTATTATTTGCATTGTTTCTTTATAGTAAAATACACATTGTGGTGTCTCAACCCAGATGATATGGGGAAGACTGGTTGTAGAAACTGACAATATCTCTCAATTGTTATTTGTAAAGCCAGAAAACACTTCCTTACTTGAGGCGCACATGGGTAGCTTAATCAGAACAAAGTATCTGATTTTGCAGGGTGAAGCAATAATGCACATTTGTATTGTCAGCTGCCGACTGAAGCTTGCAGTCGTTTTGTACTCCTTATTTTCATTCCAGCATAGCCTATCAAAAGGAAAAACCTTTCTGCGAGGATGAGCAATTGAAGCAGGGAACAGCGATCTGTCTTTTAATAGAAAACATGGCCAGACTGCCTAAATGAAGATTTTTTACCCCGGGGGCTGCTGCCAAAATTCAATGGCAAAATGCTTCTGCTGTTTAAAACAATTCTCAGCTGATGATGCTGTGGTTACATAGGTGTTCTTTTAAAGAGGATTCTTTATTTAGTTGCATTGTACTGAGGCTAAATCCTGTCTCTCGGAATAAGATTAAAATCTCTATTATGTGAGGGAGCGTACATGAGGCAGTTTAGATAGTGTGCTTGGCTTAATGCTGCTGTGCCATAGCAGCTGTCCCATCATCCACATGCAGTCTCAGTGGACTTCAGATTCTGCTTCAGGCCCCATTACCGATTCCCTTGTACTCTCTTCAGCAGTTTCCTCCAGCTGGATATGCACACAAGCATGGGTGCTCCTATTCTCAACTATTTTTTGAAAAATAAGACTGCAGATTTATACCTCGCCCTTCTCTCTGAATCAGTCTCAGAGTGGCTTACAATCTCCTATATCTCCTCCCCCAACAACAGGCACCCTGTGAGGTGGAGGGGGGGGGAGCTGAGAGGGCTCTCACAGCAGCGGCCCTTTCAAGGACAACTTCAAGAGCTGTGGCTAACCCAAGGCCATTCCAGCAGGTGCAAGTGAAGGAGTGGGGAATCAAACCCAGTTCTCCCAGATAACTAAGAGTCCGCGCACTTAACCACTACACCAGACTGGCTTGCTGAGCTGCCTTCCTGCATCACCTCCTATGGAACACCTTTTGCCTCAGCTCTGAGTGTTTATAGTAGCATGCCCCATCCAATCCCACTCTGACCATCATTGGTCTCTGAAGAATTTCAAATTTGAATAAGTAGAAAAGGCCATAGTGGTCCCTACAAATGGTTCTGGATTCTCTTTCCTTTGATGGTCGATATAAATCGGTGTCTAGAACACTCAAGTAAACTCCCAGAGTGGGGGCTGGCAAGGGTCTCTGTAACATCTGAGTAAAAGGCTGCGATTCAACAATTTTTTTGTGTCACCATCTTTCCAGGCCAGGTGAAGCTTCACCTGGAGAGTATCTGCCTGTGGCATAACTGCTAAATACACAGAAAATCCATCAGAATAAACAAGCAGCCCCGTTCCGAAAGAGTTCTCTGTTCTCAGGGTCCACGTGCTCTATGAGCTTGCATTTTTTGTATATTCTTAGTTATGCTTCTAAGTGCACAAGGTGGCAAATTCAGGTTAGCCCTGTGCAGTGTCTGAAAAGGAACCCAGCGGCTGAATAAGAGATTGCAAAAGGCTACTGCATATAATGAAGCTTTGGATTTCTGCTCTCTTTCTTGAATTGGAACTTTGATTCTCCATATAGCTTTTATTGCTGCCCTAGAGCATCCACAAAGCAGTTCCTCCTGCACTTTCCTTGCCATAGTCCCCTAGCAGCCATCTTTCCCTTCCATGGGAAGTCTTTATTTTAAAGAAAACTGGTATAGTATCGCAACATTATAATGATCTGTTGTAACAATGGCCCTGGCATGGATAGGCCAGGCTACCCTCATCTCGGATCTCAGAAGCTAAGCGGGGTCAACCCTGGCTAGTATTTGAAAAGGAAGCCAAGGAATACCAAGGAGGCAGGCAATGGCAATCCACCTTTGAACATCTCTTGCCTTGAAAACCCTATGGGGCTCGCCAGAAGTCAGTGGTGACTTGACGACAACAAAAAATTGTAACAATGTACTAGTTTCCAGCTTTCAAGTTAGGGAAAAAAATATGCGTAGCATTTTTGTTGGGTAGTTATAAGGGGAAATGTACAGCCTGCTTGCTTTGCCTTACAACTCTACAATGAATAGGGCTAGAGACTTTTTAGAACAACAAAAGCTGAGAACTAGTACATTGTTGTAACTGATTGTTACACTAGTATAGTGTTCTAGTTTGGTATAGTGGTTAAGAGCAGGCCTCAGATTCAGTGGGAACTCACAGGAGCACAACTCCTGAACCTTTCTGAGAGTTCCACCTCCTCCATCTGAGCGTTCCACGTCCTTGTCCATTGACTAGTATGTGCAGCTGCATAACAATCCCTGGATGAGCTCCACCACCTATTTTTCTACAAAATAACTCCTGGTTAAGAGTGTGCGGACTCTTATCTAGGAGAACCAGGTTTGATTCCCCACTCCTCCACTTGCAGCTGCTGGAATGGCCTCAGGTCAGCCATAGCTATCAGGAGTTGTCCTTGAAAGGGCAGAGCCCTCTCAGCCCCACCTACCTCACAGGGTGTCTGTTGTGGGGGAGGAAGATAAAGGACATTGTAAGCCGCTCTGAGTCTGATTCAGAGAGAAGGGCGGGGTATAAATCTGCAGTCGTCTTCTTTTAGCAATGCCAATTTCAAAAACCTAGAGAATTCCTTTGGTTGGGGGTATTGATGCCAATGGGCCTAAGGCAGAGAAAATCATGACAGTATGGACAAGACCTACAAAATGGGAGCTTTCCCATCCATACAGGATGCAGAGGAGCTTTGACTGATGTTTCCAAAAAGCATGTGCCAAACCAGGTTTCTGAAAGTTCACAGCAGGGGTGGGGGTTGGCATAGGGGCACAGAAGGAGAAAATATAGAAAAAGAAGTCATGCTCCTGAAAAGAGTGTTGTAAACCAAGTTGCAGCAAACTTGGAAGCAATCTGGAAGCAAACAGACTTGGAAAGGACAGGAGCTTGAACTGGAAAGGCAGAGGGTATGTTCAAGAATTATAGGCTGGCTAGCACAACTACTGAAGAACCAACCTGCCTTTGAGGAGCAATTTAAGTGTGCGAATTTGTGCGACTGCAACAAAAATCATTTCAGCTGGGCAGTGTGTTACGAATACATACAAACAGACCTACCATCTCCAGCCGTGTGTGTGAAGACTCTATGGCTCCTAATAACTGCTGGAAACAACAGTACAAAGAAAAGTATCATACAGCAGTGACACCTCCGTTGTCGCTGCTGAAAAATGACTAAAATCTACCTCCAGGGCTTTTTTTTGTAGGCAAAGACCAGCAGGAATTCATTAGTATATTAGGCCACGCCCCACCCCCACCCCCCGATGTCACCATTGTTTCGCACGGCTTTTTGTCGAAAAAGCCCAGCAGGAGCTGATTTGCATATTAGGCCACACCCTCTGTGTCAAGCCAGCTCGAACTGCTCAAAAAAAGCCTTGCCTACCTCTGTGGACTGGGTATGTTGCAAACGGGGGGAAACTGTGCAGCCAGTCAGAGCTTATGCGTTCTTCAAACCTTCCTCAGCCAAGGATGAGAGGCATTGTGACAGAACAAAAATAAATGTTACCTATGTTAGTGAGCTAGCTATACCATGGGCTGGATGTGTGTGTGTGGGGGGGGGAATTCTGGATTATTAGACTGACAGAGTAGGAGATGAATTCAGAAGTGTTTCAAAACAGCTTTGAGCAGTCTGTTCACCTTAGAGGCCTCAGGACTGGAAAGACCTGAGATCAAATTGTTATACAGACACAGCTCACTCGATGTCGACCAGTCTCAGAAAAACAGCCGTACTAACCATCAAATTGAAAAGATGGCATGCAAGCTTATGGCCGAAGGACACGCTGGGTGTTATTAAACTACATGGTAAAAATAGGATAAAACAACATGGAAAAGTTACACATGGGACTACTTTAAATTCCACAGCGTTGTGTCAATGCGTCCATGAATTTGTGCAACTGCAACAAAAATCATTTCAGCTGGGCATTTCAGAGAGAAAGGCGGGGTATAAATCTGCAGTCAAATAAGCATTTGTGGGCAAGCATCCTTTTTGGTAACAGAAATGTGAGTGAATCATTGATGTGAGGGTTTTTTAAAAAATTGAGATGTCTGGGGTGCAAGAGGTCTCTGTAAAACATCTTATGTGAGATTTCCAGTTTTTAAATGAACATTTAGAGCAGCATTCTCCAACATGGCGCCCATGGGCCCTGCAGCACCTGCTGGTATGGACTTCAGCACCTGCTGAGCTTTTCAAAAAAGTGGGGAGCCGTTGTATGGCAGGGCTCGTTAGCCGCCTTGAGCCTGCTTCGGCGGGGAGGGCAGGATACAAATTAAATTAAAGATTATTATTATTATTAACTTGCTGCTCTCATTCCAATGGAAGGGTTTTTCACTGGAGGATCAGGAGGCGTGGTAAATATTTAAGCTTTCCTTAGTCCGTATGTGGTTCCATTCCCCCTCAAGACTTGCCTTCTTCCCAGGAAGCGGGAGAAGGTATTCTGTTTGGCTCCACCTCCGGTGGAAGCTCTTTTTCATTTGACTCCACCTCCAATACTATCCATTTGGGGGGTAATGCCCACTACCCCACTGTTTACAATTCCAAAGGTTCACACAGGCTCGACAAAAAAAAAGTGCTGTATAAAACCCAGGCCTCAGATTCAGCAGGAACTCACAGTCCTGAACCTTTCTGATGGTTCTCCCTCCCCACCTACCTTGTCCATTGAATAGTAGTTGCAGCTGCATAACAGTCTCTGGATTAGGAGAGCAGCCAGCCACCAGCTTTGCCACGCCCCCAGTGGCCCTCATAAACCCCTGGAGAAGCCCGCACCACCCTGAGAGCCAGTTTGGTGTAGTGGTTAAGTAGCAGACTCTTATCTGGGAGAACCGGGTTTGATTCCCTACTCCTCCGCTTGCAGCTGCTGGAATGGCCTTGGGTTAGCCATAGCTATCGCAGGAGTTGTCCTTGAAAGGGTAGCTGCTGTGAGAGCCCTCTCAGCCCTACCCACCTCACAGGGTGTCTGTTGTGGCTGGAGAAGATATGATTGTAAGCCTCTCTGATTCAGAGAGAAGGGCGGGGTATAAATACGTAGTCTTCTTCTCCACTTCTTATGTGACTTTGAGTGGCAGGTGGCTTGCTGGCCTTTTGACTTGGGCAGGGGTAGCCCAGGAGAGCAAGGCCTGCTTGGGCTAGCTGGATCTCTAGCCAGTCCAAGCGGGCCTCGCTCACCCGGGGCTCTCCTTTCTTGCATTGGGTTGTTTTTGGCTGGGGGGCCATATGCTAATGAGTTATGCTAATGAGCTCTGCCACCTTTTTTTTTTTTTACAAAACGACCCCTGATAAAACCTACAATTTTCTAAGACATCCCATGAAATATTCCACTCTATGCAGCAAGGATTCCAACATACTGAAATAACTGTGTCAGGGTAATAAAACACCATCGTCCCTTCCTCTTTTCTTTTTCTTTTTTTAATCTGAAGTGTTCTGTAGCAGCATTTAAACAGCGTTGTTCAGAAGCAAAAGAGTTAATAGTTCCGCTGGGTCTGGATGCCTGGGGAAACTCTCAGTGACATCACCAGTGTGTTATGCATCCCAGCTTAGCCCAGTGTCCCGGAGAGTATTACTGCTATTTATTAGTAGCAACAACAGGGGCAATTAAGGGCAAAGTGATGTATTTCTAAAGGAACAAAAGAGCGGGAAAGGTTAGTCATCGCTCTCAGTGGTGAGGTCAGGAGGCAGCTGTCTGAGATGCAGTGCTGTGCAGAGCCAAGGGGCAGTGCTCTGAAACAAACAGCAGTAACTAGGCTGATCCTTGCTCTTCCTGTACTCTTGGCGATGCTCTAGAAGAAGAATGTTTTGGCAGGTTCAATTTGACATGCACCCAGCGAAATTCCCTCTTCTAGGCAAGGCGGTGGAGGATTTTGCGCTGCGTCTGAGCTGTATGAAGCAGAAGTGAGCCCAAGACAACCGCACCTGACACTCCTGATGAGATCTTGCTGTTTTGTCTATACGCAGTATCCAGAGAGTTGTTGCTGTTCCCAGGGGTCCTTTTGCGGAAAAATAGGTGATGGAGCTCATTAGCATAACTCACTAGCATTAGCGTATGCTGCCCCCCCCCCAGCCAAAAATAACTTGATGCAAGATAGGAGAGCCCTGGGCAAGTGAGGCCTAACTGGGCTGGCTAGATATCCAGCCTCGCTCACCTGGAACTCTCCTACGCTGCCCCCCACAAGTCAAAAGGCCAGCAAGCCACCCGCTGCCCATAATCACATTCGAAGTAAAGAAAGGGTGGTGTGAGCTTCTCCAGGGGTTAATGAGGGCTGCTGGGGGCGTGGCAAAGCTCCTAGTGGATGACTGGCTGCCTGCTCTCCTAATCCAGGGATTGTTATGCAGCTGCACCTACTATTCAATGGACAAGCTAGGTGGGGAGGAGGGGGGGGAACCCTCAGAAAGGTGAGCTCCTGCTGAATCTGAGGCCTGGCTGTGCCAGCTGAGGAGCACAAACAGCAAGAGAGACAAGGTGAGATTTCTCCATTGGCTGGCTTCTGCTTTGTTCTGCACCAGTTGTCCAAGCAGTCTTGATGCTCACCGGCTCAGGTCTTCTGTTTTAAGGCCTTGACTAGTTAGGACTATTTGGCATGGAAAGGAAAAGGAAAGGTCCCCTGTGCAAGCACCAGTTGTTTCCGACTCTCGGGTGACATTGCTTTCACGATGTTTTCACGGCAGACTTTTTTTACAGGGTGGTTTGCCATTGCCTTCCCCAGTCATCTACACTCCCCCCCCCACCCCCGCAAGCTGGGTACTCATTTTACCGACCTCGGAAGGATGGAAGGCTGAGTCAACCTTGGGCCGGCTACCTGAATCCAGCTTCCACCGGAATCGAATTTAGGTCGTGAGCAGAGAGTTCAGGCCACAGTACTGCTGCTTTACGTGCAGTGTGCAGGGTTGCCAGCAGCCCAGGAGGAAAATGAAGTATCCTTCAATAAAGGGAAAGGTAGTCCCCTGTGCAAGCATCAGTCGTTTTCGACTCTGGGGTGACGTCGCATCACAATGTTTTCACAGCAGACTTTTTACAGGGTGGTTTGTCATAGCCTTCCCCAGTCATCTACACTTTCCCCCCAGCAAACTGGGTACTCAGTTTACCGACCTCAGAAGGATGGAAGGCTGAGGCGACCTCAAGCTGGCTACCTGAACCCAGCTTCTGCCAGGATCAAACTCAGGTCGTGAGCAGAGCTTGGACTGCGGTACTGCAGCTCTACCACTTTTAAGCCTTCAATACAGGCTTAGAAAAAGGTAAAGGTAGTCCCCGAGTCATTACCAACCCATGGGGTGACATCACATCATGATGTTTTCTTGGCAGACTTTTTACGAGGTGGTTTGCCATTGCCTTCCCCAGTCATCTACACTTCCCCCCCAGCAAGCTGGGTACTCATTTTACCAACCTCTGAAGGATGGAAGGCTGAGTCAACCTTGAGCTTCCACAGGACTGAACTCAGGTTGTGAACAGAGCTTGGATTGCAGTATTGCAGTTTACCACTTTGTGCCACGGGGCTCTATTCAGTATAACCTTAACAGGATGCTATTTGCTAGGTTAATGTTGAAGGCGGAGGAGGGGGAGATTGAATTTATTCCTCCACCCTTCACTCAGAATCTCAGAGGAGCTTACAATATCCCTTCCCTTCCCCTCCCCACAACAGACAGGTAGATGGGTCTGAGAGCTCTGACAGAGTTATGACTGACCCAAGGTTATACCAGAAGCTGCATGTGGAGAAGTGGGGAATCAAACCAGGTTCTCCCAGACTCTGCACTCACTACCAAATTGTTGCTAACCACCATGCCATGAAAAGTTTAACCTATCCTTTTCCACACGAGCCTATATTAAAAGGTAAAGGTAGTCCCCTGTGCAAGCGCCAGTCGTTTCCGACTCTGGGGTGACGTTGCTTTCACGTTTTCACAACAGACGTTTTACGGGGTGGTTTGCCATTGCCTTCCCCTTATTGCCTTACTATAGCATTGGAGAAAGTCCAGAAAAAGGGCAGCTAGAATGATTAAAGGGCTGGAGCACTTTCCCTATGAAGAAAGGTTGAAACGCTTAGGGCTCTTTAGCTTGGAGAAACGTCGACTGCGGGGTGACATGATAGAGGTTTACAAGATAATGCATGGGATGGAGAAAGTAGAGAAAGAAGGACTTTTCTCCCTTTCTCACAATACAAGAACTCGTGGGCATTCGATGAAATTGCTGAGCAGACAGGTTAAAACGGATAAAAGGAAGTACTTCTTCACCCAAAGGGTGATTAACATGTGGAATTCACTCCCACAGGAGGTGGTGGCGGCCACAAGTATAGCCACCTTCAAGAGGGGTTTAGATAAAAATATGGAGCACAGGTCCATCAGTGGCTATTAGCCACAGTGTGTGTGTATATATAAAAAATTTTGCCACTGTGTGACACAGAGTGTTGGACTGGATGGGCCGTTGGCCTGATCCAACATGGCTTCTCTTATGTTCTTATGTTCCCCAGTCCTCTACACTTTTCCCCCAGCAAGCTGGGTACTCATTTTACCGGCCTCGGAAGGATGGAAGGCTGAGTCAACCTGGAGCGGTCTACCTGTACCCAGCTTCTGCTGTGATCGAACTCAGGTCATGAGCAGAGGGCTCTGACTGCAGTACTGTTTTCTCTAGGCCTTTTGGCCACCATAGCAGTGTGTGTTTCACAACATAACTAGTGTACGGTCTTATGGTATAAAAATGCTAAAACATCACATTATGGCAACATATTTCCCTACAGGGAGCTTGTCTGTGTGCAGGGGGTCATTAATATTGAAGCAAATAAAACTTCTCCTGCAATGCAAACTGTACAGTAATATCTGTCTAAAGTAACATAAGACACACAGACTTTGTCAAATGTAGCCATGAATGAGAACCCTCAGGTGAGTAATAGAGGCTTAACTTTGACTCCCCCACCTTTAAAGTTCCCCACAGCCATCATCAGGAGATGCCTACCAAAAATGCAACGCTGACCCGTTTATTTTCTAGAATTAGGCAATTGCAACCATAGGAGTTGTTAAGGAACATCCTGGTAAGATCAGTCTCATTTTCTTCTGCAAAATACCCTGTAAGTGAAATCTACATAGATATGGTTTTATTTACCTCCCTTGCAAGATTCCCTTTCCAAAGCACCCAGCTTCAGTGTCACAGTCACACACAACTCCTTCCATTTTTGCTTTTGCATAAAATAAACACCGCTCACTTGTTCACATCCAGCAATGGATCTAGGGCAGGGGTGGCCAAACTGTGGCTCGGGAGCCACATGTGGCTCTTTCACACACATTGTGTGGCTCTCGAAGCCCCCACTGCTGTTCGCCAACTTGGAGAAGGCATTTGTCTCTTTACCTCACTTCTCCAAGCAAAGCCAGCCGGCAGCTTGGAGAATGCATTTAAAGTTGCTTTCTTTCCATCTCTTCTACCTCATCCATTTTCCTTCCTTCCTTCCACGTTTGACATTCACGTCTTGTGGCTCACAAACATCTGACATTTATTCTACGTGGCTCTTACGTTAAGCAAATTTGGCCACCCCTGGTCTAGGGACAGAGATTTCTGTAGGGCACAATGTTGTAGAGTCCACCCTCCAAAGCATCCTTTTTTTCTGCAGGGGAACTGACCTCTGTAGTCTAGAGACCGAACAGTTTTTTGAGGGATCCCCAAGTTCCACCTGGAGGCTGGCATTTGTACCCTCTATGCCTATGTTCATATACTCCTCCTCCAACCACAAGTACAGTTTAATTCAGATATTTTATGATGGTGTTCATTTTACAATCACTCCAACCTATATTCCTGCTGAGTTCAACCTCACCTTTCCCAACACTGCCTTATGCTAGCTTTCAAATTATTTTCATTTCTTATGATTAGAATGTCATTTCCATGGGAGATGTGTGCATGTTTAGAAAGGAACAACAGGGGGAGCTATTGCTCTCCACTCACAGTCTCTTTCCAGAGTTCTAGTCAGGGTATAAATATTCGTCTGTGAATAAAGGCTCTTGGTGTTTTCCTTTTAGCATCAGGTGTGCTTCCAGCTGAGGCCATGACACCAGGGAAGGGGGATGAGGTTAAGTATTCCTCACTTGCTTCTTTGTGAAAGGGCATGTTTAGCTATTATATGCCCTGTTGGGGAAGGCATGCAAGTATTGATTCAGGATTTAATACGATTCTTCATTTAATTCTTTCAGAGGTTAGACATTATCTTTCATGTAATTGAATGTGCTGCAGATTTTTCATTTGTCACAATAATGTGTCCATTCTCTGCTCTCTGCAGCCATGACGGAACGATTCACCTCCAAGGAATTTATTCTGAATCTAATACACGGCTTCCATTGGTTCCATTTGCCAACTGCCAGGGAAGGGAAATATGTGTGTTGGCAGAGGGGGAGGGGGAATAAAATCAGGCTCCTAAATAGGGCTGCCAGCCAGCAGGTGGAATAATCAACAAAATGGGATCACTGTTGATAAGACCGGCAATGAAAGAAACAAATACTGTGATGTACTGGCTAACAAAGAGTGATAAAGCTGCAGTACTGCAGTACTAAGCTCTGCTCACGACCTGAGTTTGATCCCCGGTGGAAGCTGGGTTTTCATGTAGTCGGCTCGAGGTTGACACAGCTTTCCATCCTTTCGAGGTCGGTGAAATGGGTATCCAGCTTGCTGGGGGGTAAGTGTAGATGACTGGGGAAGGCAATGACAAACCACCCCGTAAAAAGTCTCTCATGAAAAAGTTGTGAAAACAATGTCACCCCCGAGTCGGACACGACTGGCGCTTGCACAAGGGACTACCTTTTTACTGGCTAACAATGTTTAACAAAACCATTTTAAAACCTTTTAAATATCTTTTTGTATTTCACTAGAAATAATTTCACATAACAATATTATCACAGAGGTCCATTCTCACATCCCAATATTATAGGAAAGGTCCTATGAACACTCGGATATAGGCTCATTTTGTCAATGGACTTCCTCAGGAGTAATCCTTTCTATATTTCTTCCAGGGTTAAAAGCCTCTTGTAACAACCCAGTGTTAATGCTCTTCTGCAACATCGTCTATCTTAAATTTTCTCATCCACTCAATGACACTTCAGTGCATATATTTATATTAGGAGCTTAAGCCAGTCCAAACTTATTCATTTAACCAGATGCACAAGCCTTCTGGAGTTTGTAATAGCTCTCTGCAATGTTTTTATTAAAAGCAAGCTGTTCTTATAGATGGCCGATTGCTCTTAAACTCTCTATAATAATTATTAATTTATTCCTTCTTAATTTCGAGCCAGCCATTCTTTTGACAGCAAATTAGCTCAAAGCCACTTTGAGTGTAACATTTTAAGCAGGCCAATCCTGTGCCTCTTCTCTACTAGCAAATGCTCTATCAGTGGTGGTCAGTTCACCTGGAGAAAATGGCCCCTTTGGAAATGGAACTCTATGGCATTATTCCCCAATTGAAGTTCCTCCTCAGGATCTGCCCCCCAAAGTCTCTGGATATTTCCCAACCCAAAGGTGGTGACCCTCCTCCTGAAGCCTACAGTGAGCTCACTGAGAAGACTGGAGAAAACTGACCAAACCCTTCATAGGTATATAATGCCTTGGTTTTCCCCACAGTCTTAACTGGGTCCTACCTTCTCCCTCCCTTGCTGCTTTAAAGGATCCACTAATGATGTATGTTCAAACCTTGTTAGGTGATCTAGTGCCAGTCAAACACCCTCAGCCTAAATTATCCCATGGAGTCGTTGTGGGGATAAAATAGAGAAGGGGAGAATGCCATTAGCCCTGTGGCGCAGAGTAGTAAAGCTGCAGTACTGCAGTCCAAAGCTCTGCTCATGACCTGAGTTCGATCCCGATGGAAGCTTGGTTCAGGTAGCCAGCTCGAGGTTGACTCATCCTTCCATCCTTCTGAGGTCGGTAAAATGAGTACCCAGCTTGCTGGGGAAGGCAATGGCAAACCACCTCGTAAAAAGTCTGCCATGAAAACGTCATGATGCAATGTCACCCCAGAGTTGGAAATGACTGGTGCTTGCACAGGGGACTACCTCTACGAATGGGGTATCCCTGAGCAGGAACACAAAGGAATGCAGTCCTGGCTGACTTGGCACCAGGGAGTGTGGCCTAATATGCAAATGAGTTCCTGGTGGGCTTTTTCTGCAAACAAAAAAAAAGCCAAGCAAAATAAATTGTCTAAGGGACCCCAGACTCCTCCTGTGCTCCCCCCACAAACGTCCTGTCACATGCACTGTAATCTTGCAACAATTCAGGGTGAGTGAAAAAGAAAATTCTTCATGCGAATACCACTAAAGAGGGAAATACTAAAGCGGTATCCCCCTCTAGTGTTTTAAGGAACCTTACCTTCTTTAATGCTGAGGCATCACAAAGAAATAACTCTGTCTGCTTAGGAATTTTTATGACATGTTCCCCTGAGAACACAATCTGTTCATATTCACCACTGAGCGCTCTTCCTCTGTTGTCTGTTCTTAACATATGATAATTAACCTGCTTATTCAAACTAAACACAGGTTGGTTTTACTCTTCCCAGTGGAACATTTAAAAAATAACCTGACAGATTAGAATAGCCAGGAAACTGTCGGTTCTGTTAAAAGACATTAAATTATGTGCCTCCAAAAGCCCCTTTAAAAGTAACAGTGCCAGATTACTTTTCCGTTGCACGCTAGCCCTGCTGTCTTCCAGCTGCCCTGGGATATAAGGAAGGTTTAAAGAAAACACAGTGTGTTAGGGGGGTTGGGAGCACTAAAATCAAAACAATTGCCCACTGAGTTTACAAGTATGTCTCGCATGGCTAGGATCACCCTATTATCTACAGCTTAATTTATTTGCAAATTCCATGTTGCCCAGCTGGTACTGTTCATGATTGCAGAGTGGTGCACATTTGAATGCTTTGGGTATACAAGTTGCAGGAAGAGACCATGGAGGGTCAAGGCAAGGGCACACAAACAATCCCATGAAGGCAACGGACAAATGACAGAAGGTGGTGATGAGGTTTCAAGAACAGAGATTCACAGCAAAAACCCAAGGACTGTTCTTCAATGAGTTCTGGGCTGGTTCTCTGGCCATTCCTCTCAAGCCACTTCTGAGACTGCACAGTGAGGAAGGTGCTCTTGATTTGCTCCCACGAGGGGAGGCGGGATGAGACAATGCCCACATGGTGTGTTTGTGCCTTTCTATACCCTGTTCATCGAGCCGAGCCCCGTGGCGCAGAGTGGTAAAGCTGCAGTACTGCAGTCGGAATCCTCTGCTCACACGACCTGAGTTTGATTCCAGCGGAAGCTGGCTCACGTAGCCGGCTCGAGGTTGACACAGCCTTCCATCCTTCTGAGGTCGGTAAAATGAGTCCCCAGCTTCCTGGGGGGAAAGTGTAATGACTGGGGAAGGCAATGGCAAACCACCCCGTAAAAGGTCTGCCGTGAAAATGCTGTGAAAGCAGCGTCACCCCAGAGTCGAAAACGACTGGTGCTTGCACAGGGGACCTTTCCTTTTTCTCATACCCTGTTCATCGCCTTTACCTGTATTCTGCATAAATATGTCAGTACCAAACTAGATATAATTAAAGTTACCCGCTGTGGGTTGGGAAATACCTGAAAATTTTGGGGATGGAGCTTGTGGAAGGTGAGCAGGGGAAGGACCACACTGCAGTAGAGTCCGCCTTCCAAAGCAGCCATTTTCTCCAGGAGAGCTGATCTCTGTAATCTGGGGATTGGTTGTAATAGTAGGAGATTTCCACACAGCACCTGGAGGCTGGCACCCCTAGCTGTGATGTTTAAACAACGAATTGCTCAAATGCTGTTAGAAGGGGGCAGGTGTGGAGTCCTATTTTAGGATCAAAAGGAAGCTGCAGCCTGCCTCTTCTGCACTCCGGGGGGGGTGTAGAAAAACCCCCCAGCAGGAACTCATTTGCATATTAAGCCACACCCAACACCACAACTGTTTAACGCAGCAGGAACTCATTTGCATATTAGGCCATACCTCCTGGCACCAGGCCAGCCAGAACTGCGTTCCTGCTCAAAAAAAGCCCTTCTGCACTCCTTTCCCTCAGCACTTTTTGACTTTACAATAGGAGCTCACCCTTTGTTTCATATGTATTTACTTAAATTGTGTAGGTGACTGGGGAAGGCAATGGCAAACCACCCTGTAAAAAGTCTGCCAAGGAAATGTCACGATGCGACATCACCCCAGAGTCGGAAACGACTGGTGCTTGCACAGGGGACTACTTTTACTTTAAATTGTTTTTACCCTTTCAGACCCAAGACTCTTTTGGAGTCATTTCGCAGTACATCACATTAAGCCTGGCAGTCACACATGCTATTGGCAGCATGCCATTAGGCCCAAGAAGAATGACAACAACTTCTGACTCAGCCATTTAAATGCAGGTCACCATCAGTCTGGTCTGATCATTCAATAAATGGCCTGTTTTTACTGTCTGCACCAGGACTGCAAAATCAGAGGGATTATCGTCTCCCAGTACGGCTGACAGCCTGCAGGTGGTAGCTGGAGATCTCCCAGAATCAGGGCTTTTTTTGAGCAGGAATGCAGTTCTGCCTGGTTTTGCATCAGGGGGTGCGGCCTAATTTGCAAATAAGTCCCTGATGAGCTTTTTCCGCACAAAAAACCCTGTGTGAAACAATGGTGATGTCAGGGGGTGTGGCCTAATATGCAAATGAGCCACTGGTAGGCTTTTTTAACCAAAAAAGCCCTGCCCAGAATTATTTACAATTGGCCTCCAGGTTATAGAGATCAGTTCCTCCGATGAAAACGGCTGTTTAGAAGGTGGAGTCTATGAGATTTTACTCCCTGCCCAAAACCCTGCCTTCTCCAGGACCCAACTCCAAATCTCCCAAGAATTTCCCAACGCAGACCTGGCAACCCCATAACCCCCTGGAAGGCCACAAACCATGTTGCTCTCGTAGGGGACAGGGGAGCCCCTGGTTTGGAGGCCCTCCCCTCACTTCAGGGTTATAAGAATGTAGGGGTAGGCTTGAATGTCTGCTGGGTGCTCCATTATAGCCTATGGAGGCCGGTCCCCCGTAGAGAATGTGGAGAATCAATCTGTGGGTATCTGGGGCTTGTGGGGGGGGGGTTTAGGTAGAAACACCAAATTTTTAACACAGCATCTGATGCCTCTCCCCAAAAAATCCCCAAACTTCCAAAAAGATTGGACCAGAGGGGACAAATCTATGAGTTCCCAAAGAAGGTGCCCCATCTTCCATTATTTGCAATGAAGAGAAAGCATTTAAAAGGACCACAGTCCCTTTAAATGTGATGGTCAGAACTGCCTTTGGAGTTCACCTGTGCTTGTCATAACCTGGCTCCTGGCTCCACCCCCAAAGTCCCCAGATATTTACTGATTCGGACCTGGCAACCCAATGCACTTGGTGGGCCACTTTTCATACTGATTAAGTCTTCAATCCACAGGAGGACCTTTTTGAATGAATCCTTAGATCACCCACTGTGAGCCTCAAGTTGAATTCAGCACAGGTGTGTGCAATTTGTGTGACCCACTGAGATGACTGCAGACCGCCCTCCAGATGCTTCCCAACGCTGCCTTCACACTCCCAGGAAACTAGCAAAACAAGAACTCTCTCAAGCCCACTGCGAGCAACTGTGCGTGAGCCAGCGGTTGTACTCCATTTGGAAGCGTGCATGCTTTCCATTTAACTTAGTGGACCACAGATCAATAACAGCTGAAGTTTACAGACCAAAAGTGGTAGCTGTATTCAACTGAAAATCCACTAGATGAAAGAAAAAATTAGAATTCACTATTATCTTATTGCTGTAGGTCACTTCTTAAATCTGAAGGAAGGAGGGAGGGACTTGAAATCAGCAACTAATTTAAAGAGAAAAAAGTAGGTCACTGTTAAGAGCAGATTAAATATATTTCGCTCTTAAGGGCCTGTCAGAGACCTTTGCCTAAGGAAGAAGTCAATGGGCGTGCGGCCATGGATGTAAATGAGAAGCACTATCAATTGAAACTGATGATAGATTTTATGGAACATTGGGTCCTTCCTTCGTCACTGTGTTCTCATTTGCTGATGAATAGTACCATTACAATAAGAACAAAAAAAAAAAGCTACAGGAAACACTTGAGTATGTGAAAGCAATTTTTACCGACTGCATATTGGTAGGGAGCTAAACAGCATGCTGGGAACTGTGTAATGATGTATGAGAACAGAATTCCTTCCTTGAATGTTTTTGGAATGATTTCTCTTTCACACACAGGAGGAATCGTTAGGACTAAACTTATCATACTAAGAAACATGCTGTATGCTAGTTATGTACACTTCCTTTGAATCTCTTCTCCTAGATTGAGGGCCGGACTACAAATTACACAGGAGATGTATGGTACATTCTCCACTGAATTTGATCCTAACAGGGCTTCTTTTGCAGCAGGAACTCCTTTGCATATTAGGCCACACACCCCTGATGTAGCCAGTGCTGGATTAAACCCTGTGGAGGCCCCTAGGCAGTCGAAATCTCAGAGCGCCCGCCCTGCCACCCACAGCCCCCACTGCAGCCTGCCAGCACCTTCTTAAAAGCCCCTTTGACAAAGCTGCAGGGGAGAGGCAGAGAGGGACAAACTTGGCGATGCTGCCAGCAGCAGCCTCACCAGGCAAGTCGGGCAAAGGACGGCTCAGTTGCTGGCTGCGCATGCAGACTAAAAGAGCTGCAAGCAGGGGGAAACCTGGAAGGAAAGCTGGCCTGGGGCCTCTAAAGGCATGGGGGCCCATAGGCGAGTGCCTACTTGGCCTAATTGTTAATCCAGCCCTGGATGTAGCCAGTCCTCATGGAGTTTACAGTAAGCTGTTGGAGGATTGGCTACATCAGGGGTGTATGGCCTAATATATGCAAAGGAGTTCCTGCTGCAAAAAAAGCCCCACCAGCAATAGATTCCTGCTAACAAGAGGCAGGAATAGACCCCCAATTAATCCCTCAATCTGTTTATCAGGGTCCCCAGAGAGAGCATTTTGGGCTGAAACAGGACAGGGAGATGAAAAAGTACAATTTTTAAAGAACAAAAACCCGATGGGGGAGATGGTAGGTTTGATCAGAGGAGAGGAGAAGTGATTAGGCCATTTCCCTACCTCAAAAGCCTCCGCAGCTGTTTTTCTACACATAAGAGAAAAACACAGCTATCCAAATCTTTCTATTGCAGGCAGAGAAGCATGGGGGGCTCCCCAGAAAATTGTTAGAAAAGACATCCCTCCCCAATCCCCTCTCCCGGATATTAGACAAGAACTGTTCTTTCCCATCACACCCACCAGCATATGTAGGACCCCGTTGCCCAACTGCAATGAGACAAAAAAAGAAGGCTCAGTGCTATAAGGAGGCAATGAAAGCCACAGATAGGTAGTTGGTTTCTCCAGCAGCTGGAAAGCATGATCAGTGAAATTAAAAAAAGCAACAGCCTGCAAGAGAACAGGGATTTGCATGTGGTGATAGGCAGAAAAAATAGCCAAAAAACCTAGCAAAAAAGCCCAGCAGGAATTCATTTGCATATTAGGCCACACCCCCTGATGTCACCATTGTTTCACATAGGGCTTTTTTGTGGGAAAAGCCCTGCAGAAATTCATTTGCATATTAGGCCACACCCCCTACAACAAGCCAGCTGGAAAAGCATTCCTGCTCTAAAAAAACAAACAAACAAACCCTGGTGATAGGAATGGAGAGTAAGCTGTGAAACCCAGCAGAAGACAATAGGCTTGTATAGTTGTACGTGCATATAATAAAGGACTCTTATTAATTTTATAAATCTGACTACCGGCTCTGTGTAACTTGGTAAGCTTGCCAGCACACTCAGCACCTAAGGTTTGCTGCATGGTAGCCTGGTGCATTCTGCTATATAGACTGTGATTCCTGACTGTATCAAAACCAGAGAATCCCAACAGTGTGGATGATCATAGCAAAAGGGCTATTCTGCATTCCCTGGTGTCCAATATGACGGGTGAAGAGGGGCTATAGGTGAAGAACTGCATGCTATTTTGACATTGGCTCCCATTAAGTGAGTGTTAGGCACTAAAACTGGAGGAAACAGAGAGCTAAATTCAGTTAGGAAGAATCCTTCACATTTGCAGGGGTGGGGAATCTTGTCCAAAGCCTTCTCCAATTGCACGCAGGTACAGGAGATTGTGTGTGCATACAGATGAACACATTAAACTGCCTTATTCTGAGCCAGACCACTGGTCCATCAAGTACCAATACTGTCTATGCAGGCTCAGGGGCTTGGAATTGGACCTGGGACCGTATGTATGCATGCCAGATGCTCTATCACTGTTCCTACCCACACACACATATAAACATTGGCAGTCACAGATGCAAGCTATCAGTTGGTTTTGGTTGACATTGGAGGCTGGAGTTTGTATCTTTTCTGCCTCGGCTGTGAGATCAGGAGGAGGGGAATTGTCCTAGGAGAGGCTCACAATCTCTGAGCCAGATAACATTCCCAACAGGGTCCTTTCAGCTGCAAGGGTGGCTGACTGTGGGGTGCAAAGGGCAATTTCCTTTTCTCTCTTAAGGCATTTCTTTCTCCAGTGTAGCACAAGCCTGCACAATAGCAATAACTCCAAGGGCCAATTTGAAGTTTTTCCTCCCCTCGGCCTCAAGGCTAATGGAGAGCTAGTGTGGTATAGTGGTTAGAATACCCAACTAGGACCTGGGAGATCCTTAATCTGCCAGGGCAACCCACTGGGTGACCTTGGGATAGTCACTCTGTTTCTGCCTAATGGACCTCAAATTATGGAGAGGAAACTGATATAAACTGCTTTGGCTCTCAACTAGAAGTTCCCTGTGATTATTCCCTAGAAGTGAATACATGGGATGGAGTACAAATGAGACCCACTAAAGCACTACCCAGCTGATCCTCAAACTAGCAACCAGGAAGTAGAGGCTGAAAGAAAAGATAAATGTCTTTGCCTGGCATCTTTCTTTTAAAAGAAACAGAATTCACAGAAATTCAGGCTCATGGCTGGTCTTAGATAAGAAAGCATCCAATAATGCTACCAATGCATTATTTTCCCAATCAATGTATGCTTCATGCTCTCCATCTGGATAAAAGATGGAAATAAGCAAGTCCATCCCCAGACAAATTTGCATATACAGCCAGACACATATTTTAAGAGGACACGTAAGTACAACGGAGGCGCACTCTACCATTACTCATTACAAAGCAATGCTTGTATGTTTTAATAAAGTTATATCTTATGTAAAAATATTTTTTTTTGCCATTATGTACAAATGTGTACATACAGAAACACACACTTGCTACTTTCATAGTGATAGCAACAGCCTACTCTCAAAGACGATGGACAATAGTCAACACAACAAACTTCTCACGTTTTTCTCGACGTATAGTACATGGAGTCCTCCTTTGATATAGATCGCAACCAATGTTCTCCCCTAAGCTTGGAGTCTTGTGAGCAAATATTCTACTTCATGAGCTACTGGCAGGGCCTTTTTTTTTTAGTAGGAACGCACAAGAACGCAGTTCTGGCTTGGTGTCAGGGGGTGTGGCCTAATATGCAAACGAGTTCTTGCTGGGCTTTTTCTGCAAAAGAAACCCTGGCTACTGGCATTAAACTTGTGAGTGACTGCATAAACTAGTTTGCTCTGGAGCCATCCTTCCTGAGTTAAGACAAAAATGTGTGAGCCAGAGGCTAAACAACTGTGAGCTAACTCACACCAACTTAGCTTAGAGGGAACACTGATTGCAACCAGGCTTTGAATTCAGCAGGAGCTCACAGGAACACAGCTTCTGAACCTTTTTGAGGGTTCCCTCTCCTCCTCCCCACCTTGTCCATTGAATAGTAGGTGCAGCTGCATAACAATTCCTGGATGAGCTCCACCACCTGTTTTTCTACAAAATGACCCCTGATTCCAACATAATGTTCTTTCTACACATGTGAAGCTTCTCTTGCATGTAATCATTATTCAGACATGAATCCTTTAGACTGCCTCATTACAATATTGCCTCCCTTAACTCCTTTGATTAGATCCATACAGATCCAACCCTGTACACTTGGCTTGTTGTTCCTGTTTCATCTCAAAATGTCTTCATCGTGTTATATGCTTGTTTGCTTTTCAACCCTGTCTATAAGTTTGAATGGTTTTCTTCCATTTCATTTTATCTGAAGAAGAGTGCTGGCATACAGAAGCTCATACCTTGAATAAAACTTCATTGATCTTACAGATGCCACCGGACCCTAACTTTTTTTTACTGCTTCAGACCAACACAGCTACCCATCTGGATCTATCCTCTAGATTCTAATATGCCATAGTCCAAGTAAATATAGGTCACTGAAGCAGAATTAGCTGGATATGAGAACAGCTCAAAACCTGGACTCTGACAGAGAAGGTTCATTCATTAAAAACACACCTTCTTAAGCCCTATGCGTCACTGTTAGGAAACACTCCTCAATATCCAAAGGTTGAAAGTGATAAATAGCAAAGCAACACTGGTTTGTTAACAAGGAGTCATCATTTTTCATCCCCCTGGATAACCAGTGCAACATTTGTAGTAATTTCTCATGTCTGTGAGGAAGGTGACGTAAATTGCATAGATTTATAACAAGCAACACACACTTGCAAAAACATAAGGAAAGAACACCTAAATTATTCTTTCAGTGATACCAACACGCTTTAGTTTGCTTCCAATTATAAGGAGGGACAGACAAGAGAAAATTACATTCTGAGGACAGCTAGAACAAACAACCCAGTTGTATGATGATGGAGATCTTAGAGTAATTGAGTTGGAAGGGTCACAGAGCCCTGCTCCAGAGAGCCAGTTGGGTGTGGTGGTTAAGTGTGTGGACTCTTATCTGGGAGAACCGGGTTTGATTCCCCACTCCTCCACTTGCAGATGCTTGAATGGCCTTGGGTCAGCCACAGCTCTCATAGGAGTTGTCCTTGAAAGGGCAGCTGCTATGAGAGCCCTCTCAGCCCCACCCACCTCACAAGGTGTCTGTTGTGGGGGGGAGAAGAGCTGCTTGTAAGCTGCTCTGAGTCTCTGATTCAGGGATAAGGGTGGGGTATAAATCTGCAGTCGTCTTCTTCTCCCATGCAGGATCAGTGTAAAGTATCCCTGACAAGTGTTTGTTCAGCCATTGCCTGAAGACTGACAGTGACTGCCCTTACTGTAAAACTTTATCCAGCCAGTAACTTTGTGTCCATTATTTAAACCCATAAGATCCAGGATTTATTTTTACCTTTATCCTGGAGTTGTTGGATACTTTTGAGCAGGCCTTGGATTCAGCGGGAGCTCACAGGAGAGCAGCTCCTGAACCTTTCTGAGAGTTCCACCTCCTCCTTCCCACCTTGTCCATTGATTAGTAGGTACAGCTGCATAACAATCCCTGGATGAGCTCCACCACCTATTTTTCTACAAAATGACCCCTGCTCTTGAGTAAGTCCTATCTCCAGGGCTGTGGTGTAACACTCTTGCTCTGATCTGCAGTCCCTAGTCTACTGTGCCTTCCAAGGTTTTTCCAACACCTGGAGGGGATTTTCTCTCTGTATATTCAATTACTGCTGCCACCTGACCTCTGTGGGAACTGCTACTGGAAGGGCGAGGACTCCAGCTTCCCTTCCTAGTTCCAAGGCCTTATCTCTGTGTCTCTTGCTTGCTTATTGCCTGGGGAAAAGAGGAGAAGGAATAGAAGGAGAAGAATTGGTTTTATACCTCACTCCTGGAGGAGTCTCAGAGTGGCTTTCAATCGCTTTCCCTTCCTCTCCCCAAAAAAGACACCATGTGCGGTAAGTGGGGCTGAGAGACCTCTGAGAGAACCATGACTGACCCAAGGTCACCCAGCTGGCTTCATGTGGAAGAGAGGGAAATCACACCCAGTTCTCCAGATTCAAGTCAACTGCTCTTAACCACAACACCAAGCTGGCGCTCTTTAACTTGTCAGCTGACTGCCTGGCCCCTTGCTCCTGGCACACCTTTTAAAAGAGCGTGTCGAAGGTAGTGGAGGTCCGTGTGGTACAGAGAACCACTACTAACATCAAAAACTGTAAAGAAGAATAAAGCATTTATTACAAATAAAATGCCCACAAGCATACTTTCAGCAAAGCACCAGCCTGTACACTGGAGTAAAAAGAAAATAGTAAAATGCAATTCCTCTGCCCCATCTGCTACAATTGCTCTAGCAGATATTAAATATTAGCTAATTAGAAAGTTACAGAGGGTTTCCATTACCTTGAAGCCTCCTTCAGGTGTGCAGACAAGCACATGGAAATGGCCGCCTCCCTTCAGACCTCAGTGATGTCTGCCTCAATGGAATCAGCACAAAAAAGATCCCCTTCTCTTTGCTCCCATGAGTTTTATCTTCTCCCTTTCTCTTCCCACTGACCAAGTGAAGCCAGGACACAGAAGCTCCAGGAGGTTTCCCCTGACTGACTCTTAATAGCATTTAATTCCTCCAAATCTCTGATCCCTGTTAGATATCACCTGTCTATCTGGATGTGGGAGTGGGAAGCTGGTTCATACCATCATCTATAGCAGGGGTGTCAAACATGTGGCCCAGGGGCCAAATCAGGCCCTCGGAGGGCTCCTATCAGGCCCCCAAGCAACTGGCTGTCATCTGCTTCCTTTCTCCTCTCTCTTGATTCCTTCTGCATAACAACTTGCTTTGCAAGGCTTGCTCAATCACACAGGAGCTACAGAGCAAAGTCTCTATTTTCTCCATTGGCTGAGGCTCCTCCCTTAGAGAGGAAAGGGGGAGTGAGAGCTTGATTTGCCAGTCTCTCTCAATTGCACAGCAGAGCTACTGAGCTAAGCCTCTCTTCCTTCTATCGGCTGAGGCTCCTCCCCTCCTGGCCCCCTGGGGAAGGAAGGAAAGACCCAGAACTTCCATTATCCAGTTCCCTAGATCCCATGGGAGAGATACAAAGAAAGCACCTTTAAGACTAATGGGTGCTAATGTTTTAAGCATGTTTTATTTTAAGTTTTTTAAAAATATATTTAATTGTGTTTGTCTGTGTCCTTTATAAAGTTTACATCTCTGCCACCTAATCTTAAATAGGTACAAACAAGGCCCAGCCCACTATGGCTCGGCCCAACAAGATCTCATTTATGTCAGATCTGGCCCTCATAGCAAATGAGTTTGACACCCCTGGTCTATAGCATTTCTAAAAGAATGTCTAGGATGAGGCTGGAAAGCAATTGTATTGATCTTCTCTCCCTTGCCCAAAGAGAAAAACTGCTTGGAACTCAAGGGGAAGATTTTGCTCAGTACAAACCTCCAAAGAAAAAAACCCATTTATTCACAGCATCACCCAGTGCTGGGGTTCCTACTTCAGCCAACCATTCGGGTAGTTTGCTCCCCCCCACAGTTGGCAGCTATGGCTCATCACCACCCACCCTAAATGACTACAGCTGCACTACACTGGCAAGACATGATGTCCCAAATCAGGGGTGGGATTCTAGCAGGAGCTCCTTTGCATATTAGGCCACACACCCCTGATTTTGCCAATCCTCCAAGAACTTACAAGGCTCTTTTTTGTAAGCTATTGGAGGATTGGTTACATTGGGGTGTGTGGCCTAATATGCAAAGGAGCTCCTGCTAGAATTCCACCCCTGACCCACAGCAGCCAGCATGGACAGTTGAAGCAGGAAGACTCAGCGCCACTGTGGAGATCCACTAGGACATGATAGGACCGGGGGTGGGGTAGCCAAGGCAGCTAGAGAGCTCTATTGGTTAGAGGAGGGCCACTGACCCCACATGATGCAGCCAATGAGCTGACTAGAGGGGAAGGAGGCCCTCTGCTTCCCTGTCATTAGCTGGGGAACCACCTAAAGAGGTCATTTACCCGTGGTCACCTGATAACTTCCCACCACCAGGTTCCAGTAGGAGCAAAAAATAGGGTTGGGGAGGTGCAATACTCTAGGCATCCCCCAAATCTCTATGTTTTTTTCTCAAAGAGACTGGGGAATTCCTAGAATGTTGTGATGTGGCTTCTGGGTAAAGCCAGAAGTGACATCACAATGGTTTGCCTCTCCCTACTCTGCTCCCACTGGGGCAAAGACTGTGCCTGGAAACCCTAAAACACTTGTCTAAAGGAGGGTGGAAGCAAGTCAGCCCTGATAACCACACAGGTGGGCCTGTTTCCCCTTCAGCCAGGCACCATTGCCAATGTGAAGACAGGAAAGTGGCAGTCCCACTTCTTCTCTAGCTGTGTCACCTCAGCTGTGTTGGATGAGGGTGACCCATTGGGGGCTTAACTGCCTTAACTCCACTGGACTCTCCACCAGCTAAGCAGGGTAGCGGCCACTTTATGCCCTTTTCCAGGGCCTTTTTAACATCCAAGTCTATTCTTGCTAGGGTTGCCAGATTCGATTCAAGAAATATCTCAGGACTTTGGAGGTGGAACTGTGGTCTATACAGGAGACCCCAATAGTGTGTGTGTGAGAGAGAGTGGGGCTCTTAGTTCTGGAAACAAAATGGTGTCTGCCTTAGTTCTCCTCCAAAGGAGTTCCTACCAGGCAGCAAATATCTGCTGTCTATACTGAGTATGCTTCTAAGAATGTCAAAGCTCCACACAAAATTTGGACTTTGCAAATTTACCTGAGAAAAAAGTGGTCATGTGATATGCAGCCAAATGCAGCTCCAAACCTGTTTAGTGGCAATGTTAAGGAAGAGGTCTTATTACTAGCTAGGGTTGCCAATCCCCAGATGGGGGCAGGGGATCCCCCGGTTTGGAGGCCCTCCCCCCGCTTCAGGGTCGTCAGAAAGCAGGGGGAGGGGTGGGAAATGTCTGCTGGGAACTCTATTATTCCCTATGGAGATTTATTCCTATACAAAATCATGGAGAATTGATCTGCGGGTATCTGGGGAGGCTGTTTTTTGAGGTAGAGGCACCAAATTTTCAGTACAGTATCTAGTGCCTCTCCCCAAAATATCCCCAAGTTTCAAAACGATTGTACCATGGGGTCCAATTCTATGAGCCCCAAAAGAAGGTGCCCCTATCCTTCATTATTTCCTATGGAAGGAAGGCATTGAAAAGGTGTGCCGTCCCTTTAAATGTGATGGCCAGAACTCCCTTTGGAGTTCAATTATGCTTGTCACAACCTTGATCTTGGCTCCACCCCTAATGTCTCCTGGCTCCACCCCCAAAGTCCCCAGATATTTCTTAAATTGGACTTGGCAACCCTATTACTAGCACATTTGTCCAACACCATTCAGTGCCATTTTTTGTATTATTTAAGGAGCTTACCCAAAAAGGGTAACAGTTGCAACACCCCCACAGTTGGCAGCTATGGCTCATCACCACCCACCCTAAATGACTACAGCTGCACTACACTGGCAAGACATGATGACCCAAATCAGGGGTGGGATTCTAGCAGGAGCTCCTTTGCATATTAGGCCACACAGTTGCAACACCCCTGAACCATGTGTGTGTGTGTGTGTGTGTGTGTGTGAGAGAGAGATTTTCTGCCTAAGCAGACCTCCAACATGGATCACAACATTTTAGAATTTTTCATAATAAAATAAAAAGCAGAATAAAAATAACTATTAAAACATCCATCCAACCGAGACTGCAATAAACAAAGGAGAAACAACTAATAAACCAAGTGATCCAAACAATACCCTCTACCTTGGACTGGGTGACCCTTCAGCAGATATATAATGCAACCATAAACAGAGTTCTATCCTTCTAAGTCCACTGAAGTTAAAGAATGTGGAAGGGGAAAGCCCTCTGCTTAGCTTGGCCCTGATAGTCAATTGCACTGAATCCTACTTAGGTTATAAAGTCTAGGTGGAGGATCTAGTGCAAGGGTGTCAAACATGCAGCCCGGGGGCCGAATCAGGCCCCTGGAGGATTCCTATCAGGCCCCCGAGCGACTGACTCTTGTCTGCTTCCTTCTCCCTCTCTTGCTTCCTTCTGCATCTTAACTTGCTTTGCAGGGCTTGCTCAATTGCACAGAAGCTACAGAGCAAAACCTCTATTTTCTCCATTGGTTGAGGCTCCTCCAGCTCCTGGTCCCCTGGGGAGGGCGGGAAAGAGCCAGAGCTTCCTTTGCCCAGTTCCCTGGATCCCATGGGAGAAATACAAAGAGAGCCCTTTCCAGACCAACAAGTGCTAATGTTTTAAGCATGTTTTATTTTAAGTTTTTTTAAAATATCTTTATCCATGTTTGTCTGTGTCCTTCAAAAAGTTTATATCTCCGCTACTTAATATTAAATGGGTACACACATGGCCCAGCCTGACAAAGTCTCATTTATGTCAGATCCGACCCTCATAACAAATTAGTTTGACACGCCTGATCTAGGGTCCTTCTCCTATCAAAGTTCCTTGGTCCAGTTTTATTATATTGTGTTACCTGACAGTACACAGATGGGGAGTATGGAGACAGAATGTCTGTGATCTGATAAATTCCCTTCATGGCTTATTACAAGTGAAAAGATATTTGTCATTTTGTAGCTGATGCTTCTTTTAGAGGAGTCATGTTTAATCTGTAATTAAGTAGCTGTATACCTACTATTCTAGAAGACAGATGAAGACTGCAGAAACACTGCCATGGAACTGTCAGCCCTCTATCGTTTTTGTGGATTTCTTTTCTAAAGACAGTTTTGAAGTTTAGTAAGTCTAAAAAAGTTCTGTTTGGCTCCTAAAATGCCACTACTGATGCTGAATTGTTGGTCTGCTGGAGGGAATTCGTAGTCCAAACTTGGTTTATGAGTTGCCTGCTGACTATTATTGCTATAAGATCAGGGTGTTTAAAAAAATTATGCATAGTTTTAAGTTTAGCATACTGGTTAAAAATTTAATTCTCAGATTAGTTGACCAGTGATCAAATCGATACATAGCTTTCTTCTTAGGTATAAATTTTGCAAAATTTGCTTTACTATACTAGCTTAATACTGGCCTCAAAGGTGAGCTGTGCTTTTCAGCATAACAAATTAAAAATTAGATTAGCATATTCCATTGTGTGTGTGGTATAGCCAGGAGATCCTAGGATTGTCTGGCAGTCTGAAGTACTAGGTTGTTGGGGTTTTTTTAGCATTATGAAGCAAGCTAAGCTTATTTGGGGCTGGGGTGGGAGTCGGGAGAGCTATGTGACTGAGCCAAGGTCACTCAGATTGACTTCAAGTGGAGGAGGGCAGGACTGAACCCAGTTCTCCAGATTAGAGTCCGTCACTCTTAATCACTAAACCACACTGGCTCCCTTTCAGCATAACATTTTTCTTTCTACAAGACAAAATGGGAAACTGAAACAAGAAATAGGCTGGGAAGTGTAGAAGAGGAAGAGACTTCCTCCTTTGGGTCCCACTGGGCGGGCCCCCTTGAAGCACCTTTGAGTCCCCACTGGTGAGGAAAACAGAGTACAAATAATAAAGAAACAACATAAGATACCATGTAAGAGACCACTGAGAGTTCAGCATAAATGGGTTCCGTTATAACTCATCCTACAGAAAATGGGTGTGTAAATATCTCTCAAACACCAAGCCTTGTTTCTATGGTTTCATTTAATAGATAGAAAGGGCTGTATTCTTATCTTCCCTGTCTCAGGGAAGACTGAAGTGACTATTATGTTAACTTAGGAAAGCAACAATTAAATAGCAAGTCATGGGGAGGAAGGGGAGAGCCATGTATCAACAAACATCTAAAAGATTGCCAGAAAGAAATGCTAGAACATCTGGTTAATGGTGTCAAATGGAAGAACAATTGTTCGTTGTGTGACAAACCCCACAGGTATCTTGTTTTATCACTTGAAGGAAAGAAGGGTGCAATTTACCTCAAACTGCTCTAGACTTTCATGAGGAGCTACCTCCCCTGATGGGAGCCCTCTCTTAAGCGCTACACGAGTCACAACAGGAGTTGCTTACAATCTTGACAACAACAAAGGTTATGATGGTTTCAGGTCCTGGAGCTATTTCAGTAGCAGCTGCAATCCTTCAGAAAGGTCTGCTTAGAGGAACATGAGAATTGTCATCTCTGATGATTTTTAAGAGGGGGAAATGTCTGAACTTTTGAAAAAGTCTGAACTTTTGAAAAAGGCTTTAGGGAAATGACCTGCTGATTATCTGGTGATTCACTTCCGCTGGTATTAGTGTCTATGATACTATTTGTATGTGTAGAAATGGAACTTAGTGTATGAGAGAAATGCTGCTGCCTCCATCTGGTCATACAATTTGGGACGCAATTAACTTGCTGACCAGATGGAGGCAGCAGCATTCCAATTTTGTGTATGAATTTGTGAAAGATTTGAACGTTGTGAATATTTCTACACATATACTGCAAGTTTTGCAAGATGCTCCCTGAAGGAAGGACCTAGCCATCCGAAACGGGCTTTACTCTGCTAGCGGTCCATTGGAGCTCTTTTGGGATTTATGATTTGGACTTATTTATGATTTGGACTATTTGCACTGTTGTACATATGTGCATAAACATGCACGAGGTATGTAAAATGATGAGGTTGCTGAAATGCACTTTTTTCCTTGTATGGATTACATTTTGTAATAATATTTCTCACAGAGTGGTTTTGATTTATTTCATTCCCACCTGGGAACTGGCAACTCTAGCCACACACTACTTCTGGGCAGTGTCAGGCACCACACCCACTGTACCTGTGTCATCTGGAAGTGACATGAACACATCACCCGATGTGCTTGTGTCACTTCTGGTTACCATGGGTGCATTAGGGGTGGCACCCAATGCCATGTGGAAGTGGTGTGGACGTGTCGGGGGGCCACCGCGCTTATGTGGATGACACAAGTGCACCAGGGGCAGTGCCCAACACTGCCAGGGGGACCCTGAACCAGTTCAGTTTGGGCAGGCTTTGTTCAGGTAGTTGATTTGGGGATGCCTGGTTCACAAACCTTGAACCAAATCAGGCTTTCCTGGTCTGTGCCCATCCCTACTATCCAAATATTTCTGAACTTTCCAAAGCAGACATTTGCACAACAACTTTTTCCAAAATAACAAGCTGGAAACATGTTAATACTTGAATGAGGCACCCAGATTTAGGGGAGCTCACTCAAGTGCATATTTTACAATTGCCTAGCCAATCAATTATCTGGTTTAGGAATAGGCTGACAGAAGCCCAGGAGCTGAATCAAGGCCCCCAGGTTTCCAGTTGGGCTCCCCAGCAATGCACTGTGTTGTGAGGACGCCCGAATTATTATGCATTTCAGCCTCTTCCCCCTACACTGAGAAAAGGGTCTCTTGCAGTGTAAAGGAGGCTTCGGTTGGACCTGTCTGGTGTCACAACAAAATATATTCCATATAGAAACCATGACATAGCAAAATGGGGCCAAGAGTCAATATGCTTAAATGAAATGCTATGTTCACCTCTCTTGCTGTTCACTTTTGGGGACAGGGGGATTTCCCCATATCTCTACTTCCGAAGCAGCAGGCAGAACAAACATTGCTGTCGCTTCAGCTCTGGATGCCTGGAAAAAAAACAGCCCCCTCCCTGTTTATAAATTAATAGTTGGTAGAGTTACTAAGTTCCAGGTGGTGGCTGGATCTCCCAGAATTACAGCTGGTCTCCAGGTAAAAGAGATCAGTTCCCCTGGAGAAAATGACCATTTTGGAAGAAGAGTTTTATGGTGTTATACCCACTGAGGTCTCTTTGGTCCCCAAACCCTGGGCTCCCCCAAGCAAACCCACCCCAAATCTCCAGGAATTTCACAATTCACAGTTGGCAACATTAATACTTGTTGAAGATCTAGTTTCTCCTAGCTGGGATTTTATCGGTCAGAATAGATATAGGTCCAAATTACATATGGTCCCCCTCTGCTAATATAGTCTGAAGTGGACCCAAATAACAAATTACATATGGTCCCCCTCTGCTAATATAAGTGGATCCAAATAAAAAGACAATATTTTGAATCTCCAAATTCCCCAGGCGGTTTTATTTCTAAGGCAGCAGTTGTAATATTACAATACCATTTCCTTGTTTGGGCTGCCAACAACTTAGAGGGGGAAAATGTCTTGTCCTTTAAATAAAGGTTTCTTGTGAGGAAGTGTGCAAGTTGAAGCTTTTCCTAGCATGCAGGTAAATAAACAATAAAGGTAAAAGGTAAAGGTAGTCCCCTGTGCAAGAACCCGTCATTTCCGACTCTGGGGTGACGTCGCATCATGATGTTTTCACGGCAGTCTTTTTTATGGGGTGGTTTGTCATCGTCTTCCCAAGTCATCTACACTTTCCCCCCAGCAAGCTGGGTACTCATTTCACCGACCTCGGAAGGATGGAAGGCTGAGTCAACCTTGAGCCAGCTACCTGAACCCAGCTTCCGCTGGGATCGAACTCAGGTCGTGAGCAGAGAGTTTGGACTGCAGTACTGGATCTTTACCACTGCGCCACGGGGCTCTTTTTAAATAAAGAATACCTGATAAATAATATCGCCTTACGCCTCTATTAAGGAAGCAGGACATTCTCCCTTCCAAGTTGTTGGCAAATCTGTTCCTTGTCCTCTGTTCATTCACGTGAAGGAAAAAAGCAAGAATAAAATACGGTACAATTTGCTCCAACCAAAGCACCAGAGCACACACTGAACCTCAAACAGAGTCTCACATTTTAAATAATGAAAATATGGTTAAAAAGGATACATTGAAATAAATCATCTGATAGCCCATTTGAAGCCAATATATTAAAACCACTTAGTGAAAATTATGCTGTATAAAAATCCCTTGGGTGGTGACTGAGAATTAACCCTGCGCAATACTTGGCTGCTGGATAGCAGCTTTCTTGTAAAACAAAAACATAATATAAGCTGCTATAGTTTCCAAAATGCATCAGTTCTGCAGCAGTCTCATTGACTTAAACAGGCTTGTAAACAATGTAAAAGCCTGTATAAATAGCTTTACAATAAATGAATGTGGGCAGACCTCGGATTTAGTGGGAGCTCACAGGAGCTGAACCTTTCTGAGAGTTCCACCTCTTCCTTCTGAGAGTTCCACCTCCTTGTCCATTGAATAGTAGGTGCAGCTGCATAACAATCCCTGGATGAGCTCCACCACCTACTTTTCTACAAAACGACCCCTGAATGTGGGGATTTTCCACATATATATATAGGATAATCCAGTCCACAGCACAGCTCCAGTTGTGGAGGAGGGGGGGAGAAAGGGATGCTGTACAAGAAGCTCTATTTAGGAGGGAGAGTGGACTGAATCATCCCTTGGTACTTAATGAGGTTTGTAATTGCATTACAGTACAAAGCAGGAACAAAGGATTAATAGTGAGAAAAGCGAGAATTTCTTACCACCTGACAAATCCTAGCTGAAAACCACGTACCTCAGTGCCTCTTTAAGTTAACCACGTAAAGATTCTAAAGAAAAATTAGCACATATAACTGTCCTAAACATATCTTATGTCCTATTGCTTCAAATAGTATTTCCTAAGTAAAATGCACATCAAGAACTAGGTTCTTCATCTTTGTTCATTCTTGAATAACCTCACTTCTGATAATGGATGTGTGTGTGCGTGTGCATCACTTCTGACTTAGGTAACCCTATGAATTAATGACCTCCAAAACATCTGATCGTTAACAGCCTTTCTCATGTCTTGTGAGGTTGTGGTTTCTGTTATACAGTCAATCCACCTCATGTTTGGTCTTCCACCGATTTCCCACTCACCTTACGCCGCTTCCTTCCGATTTCACACTATCTGTGCAAGTAACATTGGCGTTTTTGCACAGCAAACAGAAACCTCTAAAAACCAGTTTCTGTCTGCTGCGCGAAAATGCCGACATTACTTGCAGCCCCAGGGCAGATAATGTGAAATTGGAAAGAATTCCCGCTGAGAAGAGGAATGTGCGACCGGCATAAGGAGAGTGGGAAATCGGTCTCACTCTTTTCCTGTTGCCTCCAACTCTTCCTAGCATTGTTGTCCTTTCCAGTTACTCTTGTCTTCTCATAATGGGATCCACATACGATAGCTTCAATTAAGTCATTTTAGCTTCTAGAGAGAGATCAGGCTTTATTTGGTCTATACCATACATTTGTCATCTTTGGGGGGACACAGTATCCGTAAAACTCTCCCCCAACACCACATTAGTGCGGAATCAGCCTTAAAGTTGTGTAATTCACCAGTGATTGTTGCTTTTGTCTTCTTGATATTCATCTGTAATTCTTTGATGCTTTCTTCTTTAACCTTCAACAGGACTCATTTCAATTCTTCATTATTTTCTGCTAGTAATGTGGTATCATCTGCTTATCTCTAATTGTTAATGTTCTTTCCACAAAGTTTCACTCCACTTTCTTCTAAATTGAATCCATCTTTTCTTAAGATATTATTACTCATACCACCACCAAGGGCACACAGATGAGAGGCTGATAAAACCTGACAAATGGATCACAAACCACTGGGAAATTAATCTTTAGCAGAGCCACTGAAATGAACTATAGCAGGGGTGTAAAACCTTTTTGCATGCAAACAAACTTACAGCTGCTGGAATGGCCTTGGGTTAGCTATAGCTATTGCAGGAGTTGTCCGTGAGAGCAGCTGCTGTGAGAGCCCTCTCAGTCTGGGGGCCGGAACATCCCCTGGGGAGGGAGGGAAGGAGCCAGAGCTTCCTTTGTCCAGTTCCCTCAATCACACAGGAGAGATACAAAATCTTTGTGTTTGTCTGTGTCCTTTATAAAGTTTATAACTCCGTTACCTGGCATTACATTTTACGATACACATGAACCAGCCCAACAAGGTCTCATTTATGTCAGATGCAGCCCTCTTAACAAATGAGTTTGACACCCTTGAACTAGTCGCTCCCATTCATTTCAATGGAGAGCTTGCATGGGAAGATAACCTGGTACACTGAATCCCATTTTAATTAGTGTACTTGGGGAGTAATCATTTGAATTTTCAGCATCAAGCATTCTCATTCTGCCCCAGTGGTGCAAAAGCTTACATTTGTAGACAGAGAAGGCTTAGACAAGTTCTAATAATTTATTTGCACAAGAGATGTGTAACTGTTGATCTTTTATGCCATCTTGCTTCCTATTGGGAAGATGTAACACTCTCCCAGTGGAGTTGTGTGTGTGTGTGTTTTGCTGAGGGACAGAGGCCATCTTCTCTTCCCACTTGCAGCCCCCTGCAAATATTATTACTATTCAATGCCCTTAATCTCTAGAACATGGGTGGCCAAACTGTGGCTTGGAAGCCACATGTGGCTCTTCCACACATATAGTGTAGCTCTTGAAGCCCACACCGCCCTGTTTGCTGGCTTGGAAAAGGCATTTGTCTCTTTAAATCACTTTTACAAGCCAAGCCAGCTGGTAACTTGGAGAATACATATAAAATTAAAGTTGCTTTCTTTCCACATCTCTCTTTCCCATCTATTGGCTTGTCTTCTTTCCTTCCTTCCCTCCCTCCGAAATCTGACATTCATGTCTTGCGGCTCTCAAACATCTGATCTTTATTCTGTGTGGCTCTTACGTTAAGGAAGTCTGGCCACCCCTCCTCTAAAAGAAGACCATGTTACATCACTGGAAACCATTGGGTTGCGCCTGTCTCATGAGTAACAAACTGGAGCATCTGCCCATCTCATTTTGCTGATTTGTAATTATTTTCGTCTGGGTGAGTACCTGCCCCCCCCCCCCAAAATGTAGTCTGAATGCAAGAAAAAGCACTTATCCATGCTCCTGCTGTGAGCACCTAATGTGTTTTATGCTTAGGGCAATACATCTATACATTTATTTCTGCAGATAATTGTGCTTTGTGTAGTAATGGGCGGCACTAAGGATAATCTTGCTCCAAAGGAATTGTGTGTTGACACTTTTCCTGTGTAAGGGAAAGTATCCCCACTAGTACTGGACAGTTCACTAAGAACTAAACAAAATAAATGCAGACGAATATTAAAATAATTTCCAAAAAGGCATTTTTTTTCCCAAGAGGGGATGGTAAGATCACATTGCTGGTGTTTGAGTTCAAAGGCCTGTCTTGATTTGTGTTATTTCAATTTAACATCTTCTGAAGAAACAAAACAATGAAAGAAAAGAGCTTTAAAACAGTGTGGGGGTAGAAGTGCCTGTTAATTTGTCATTCGTAATGTTACCGGTACCTACGGTCACAATGGTTTCTCTTACAGTGTACTCCCTATACAGATGTATACACCATTCTAAGCCCACCAACTTCAGTGAGCTTGGAGGGACAAAACTGTGTTCAGGACTGCCCTGTCAATCATAAAGTGTTGCAGAACCACCACAGGTTTCAACGGAAGTTCTGCCAGGGAAGTCCCCAATGAATTCTGTCTCAACACGATTGGCTGACCTGTGCGCACAAGAGATGTGCTACCAGGGCTTTATTTTTATTTTTGCAACTCATTGCAATGGCGACCCCCTAATTGCATTCCCCCAAAGGAGGGACGGTGACTCAGTGGTAGAGCATCTGCTTGGTAAGCAGAAGGTCCCAGGTTCAATTCCCAGCATCTCCGATTAAAAAGGGTCCAGGCAAGTAGGCATGAAAAACCTCAGCTTGAGACTCTGGAGAGCCGCTGCCAGACTGAGTAGACAATACTGACTTTGATAGACCGAGGGTCTGATTCAGTATAAGGCAGCTTCATATGAGTACAGCGATGCCATCATTTCATGTGATCTAGACACTGTACTCCTGTTAATACAGCCCTATTACATCTGCCTTTTTGGGGAGCGACGGTGGCTCAGTAGTAGATCATCTGCTTGGTAAGCAGAAAGTCCCAGGTTCAATCCCCAGCATCTCCAACTAAAAAGGGTCCAGGCAAGTAGATGTGAAAAACCTCAGTTGAGACTCTGGAGAGCCCCTGCCAGTCTGAGTAGACAATACTTTGATAGATCAAGGGTCTGATTCAGTATAAGACAGCTTCATGTGTTCATAAAACAGGACAGTGTCAATAGGGGACCAACACGACATCCCTGCTCCCAAAGCATTGTCTTTAGAAACAGGTGTGGTTGGTCTCGAATAAATGCCTGGTTGGAACGCGATCTTTGGGAGATACTGCCTTGGACAAAAACCTGGACAGGATTTCGAGGGGCGCTTGCTGGGATAAAGGAGCACACTTTTGTGTGTGTGGGGGGGGGGAGTTGGTGGCGGTGAGGCGCAGTGGTGGACTGGGTCTAAAAATATTGGTTGCCAGGAGACAAAGGAGACCCACCCACAACTATAAGGCTATCATTTAATTAAAACTTTTGCGAAATAAATGTGTGTGTGTATATCTGGCAATATGCAGTAGATATTAAATGTCAACACAGATTGCATTTTCTCCAGGGGGAGCTGATCTCTGCTCGCTGGAGATCAGTTATAAAAGTGGGAGATCCCCAGGCCCCACCTGGAGGCTGGCAACCCTAAATGCAATGTAAATTTTAGTTGCACTACAGTAATAACATTGGGACTCCTATTGTATTTTCAAGCCACTAAAAGGACATTAACGTTTTTAACATTTTGTCTAATGTTTAAGGGCGTCCACTTCATCAGGGGCCCACTTGCGGCAAGTGACTCGCCATCGGGCAAGCTGACACCCTGGCCCCTGCCCACGGGGAGGGGAGGAGAGTTCGCCCTCGCCAGCGCAGAGGTGGTTTTATTGGGCGAGGGAGAGCGCCTGGCACTGGGCAGTCGTGGACGAAGGCGCCATTCGGTCCAGCCAGAGACTTACAAGACTCCCTGAAAGGCACGCCGCGTGGCTCCAGCGCGGGAAGGCGAGCTGAGGCGACCCACTGCGAGGAGGCGGCGGCGAATTCGGCGGGCACCCAAAGGAGCCGAAGGGGGGCGCTTGCTGGGCTGAGGCGTCGGCGCCGCCTCGCTCCTCAGTGGCTGGCTGGCTGGCTGGGTGGGCGGGCGGGCGGGCAGCCTCCTCTCCGGCGCCCAGGCAGGAGCAGGGAGCCGCCTGTGTCCGACCCACCGCCTCGCCACTCGGACGCCTCCGGCCATGAACAGCTCCTGGGCGGCGAGCGGCGCGCCCGGCCTCTGGGGAGGCTCGGCCAGCGGCAGCCCCAGCTGGGCGGCGGCGGCGGGAGCGACGGCGGCGTCGAGCTTGGAGCCTGCTGCTGCTGCTGCTGCGGGGGGGTCGGGCAGCCGTCGGTTCTGGGAGAGCGGCCTGAACGAGGGCTTGAGCGTCTTCGTGGCGCTGGCGCTGGGCGCCACCATGCTGGGCTTGGGCTGCACCGTGGAGGCGAGCCGGCTGGGCGGGCAGCTGCGGCGGCCGCTGGGCTTGCTGCTGGCGCTGCTCTGCCAGTTCGGCCTCATGCCGCTGGTGGCCTTCCTGCTGGCCCTCGCCTTCGCCCTCGACGAGGTGGCCGCCGTGGCCGTCCTGCTCTGCGGCTGCTGCCCCGGAGGGAACCTCTCCAACATCATGTCGCTCCTCGTCGACGGAGACATGAACCTCAGGTAGGCAGGCAGAGGCAGCCCTCCTCCGCCCGGGCTCCGGAGCAGGCATGCAGGCAGGCGGAAGTTCGACAGGCGTAGCAGCCGTGGCATTGCAGCTGTCCAAGGCGCAAAGAGGAGTGCGGGGCGGGGGAGCTGCTACTATTTGAAAAAACCGTGGTGTCCACTTGTTGCAAAAACGGAAGGAAGGAAGGAAGGAAGGAAGAAAGAAAGAAAGAAAGAAAGAAAGAAAGAAAGAAAGAAAGAAAGAAAGAAAGAAAGACCAGCAGGACGCTCTCTTGGGTGGGGCTGGAAAATCTAACCATTTGTTTCATTCCAGCCTTAGCGGCCGAGATTCCCTTCTTCAGGCATCAGACGGGGGTCCTTCGGAGCTAGTGCGGGGCAAATCCCCAGCGAGGAAAAACGCACCCCTTCCTCAGGGGTGCTAAAATCTAGTGGGGTGATGGTGGTTCTCACAGCGGATTTTATGCAACCGGGTAAGGTTTTCAAGGCAAGAGCTCTCTGCCAGGGGTGGCCAACGGTAGCTCTCCAGATGTTTCCCCCCCCTACAGCTCCCATCAGCCCCAGCCAGCATGGCCAATGGCTGGGACTGATGGGAGTTGTAGGCAAAAAAAAACCATCTGGAGAGCTACCGTGGGGCACCCCTGCCAATTTCACACTAGACTTTTAATCCTCGTTTAGCTCTGTCCCCAAGATGACATTCTAAAAATCATAACGTCATAGGGGTTGGTTTCTCTGATTCTAGTGCAGAATGTTAGTTTGGGGACAAGGCTAAACCAGGATTAAAGATCTAGTGTCTTAGTTCAGGGAGGATGGCCCTAGAGCACACTCATTTATGCAGTCGCTCACCACTCTACTGCCAGTAGCTCACCAAGAAGAATTTTTGCTCACAAGACTCTGCAGCTTAGAGGGAACTTTGGGCAAGAGACATAACACAGGCGGTTTCCCACTGGCTGCCTCTGCGGCACGAGCCTGGTATTCCTTGGATACTGCTAGACCCTTCTTGGCTTCTAAGATCGGGCTAGGCAGGTCGGGGCACTCAATTCGTTCGCAACTGGTGAAGGGCTTGGTATTGCCGAGACGGGGAAAAGCACCGAGGTTTCCAAAAGGTCGAGCAGGCTTGTTTCTGAGCGCGGAAGAAGCGCGGTTGCTGCTGGCTGGAGTTTTCTGTGAGTGAGCTCCTTGCAAACTGAAAGGAGCGTCTGGGAAGAAGCGCAGTTGCTTTCTTGTCTTAGCTGGGCCCCGTTCCCCAGGGCCGCATCCCCAGGCTGGGGAGAGCTGCCTCTGTTGAATGGCTGCCTGTTCGCCATCATCACCCACACGAGGGCTCAGGAGAACCCCTCCGGTTAACAATGCGAGATCAAGATGGGGCAGCCCTGTCGGTCTGCTGGTAGCAGGAGCAAAGAGCGAGTCTTGGAGCACCTTCAAAATTCGTGGCAGTACCGGGCTCTGTCGGGGCTGGACTGCCGAGCACACCCTTGGCCGTGTTCCCTCTAACCTGAGTTCGCGTGAGCTAGCTCACAGATGTTTAGCCTCCAGCTCACACATTTTTGTCTCCGCTCAGGAAAAATGGCCCCAGAGCACAATCATTGATGCAGCAGCTCACAAAGTAGAATTTTTGCTCCCAAGGCTCTGCAGCTTAGAGGGAACATTGACCCTTGGTGGGGGTCGCTGGGGGGACATTTGTTTGCAGGGAGGCTGGAGCGGGGGGGGGGGGCGGCGTAATGCGGCAGAGAAAAGAGATCGACGTGCCCGAGCAGGGCTTGCGCTTGGAAGCGCTTGGCGCGCCTGCAGACGGTGCCTGTCCATTAGACGGGAGGAGGAGGAGACGTGCTTTGCCTCGCTGGCTCCCGCAAGGGGCCACCTGCAGAGTGCCAAGCCGGGCTGGGCTGCCCAAGCGAGGAAGGCTTCTGCGCCCGAATTGCAGGCCGTGCCTGAGCTTTGGGGGGCGGGTAGGGTTGCCAATCCCCAGGTGGGGGCAGAGGATCCCCCGGTTTGGAGGCCCTCCCCCCTTCAGGGTCATCAGAAAGGGGGGGAGGGGAATGTCTGCTGGGAACTCTTATTATTCCCTGTGGAGACTTATTCCCATAGAAAATAATGGAGAATTGATCTTTGGGGGGGGGGCTGTTTTCTGAGGTAGAGGCACCATGTTTTCAGCTTAGCATGCAGTGCCTCTCCTCAAAATACTCCCCAGGTTTCAAAAAGAGTGCACCAGGGGGTCCAATTATATGAGCCCCCAAAGAAAGTGCCCCTACCCTTCATTATTTCCTATGGAAGGAAGGCATTGAAAAGACCTGCGGTCCCTTTAAATGTGATAGCCAGAACTCCCTTTGGAGTTCAATGATGCTTGTCACACCCCTGCTCCTGGCTCCACCCCCAAAGTCCCCAGATATTTCTTGAATTGGACTTGGCAACCCTCGGGGCGGGTGATGTCGTTGGGCTTCTTCAACCCTGGGGGACTTTGATGGCTTTCTCTCCTCCCGGCAGCATCATCATGACCACTTCGTCCACCTTGCTGGCTCTGCTCTTGATGCCTCTGTGCCTGTGGCTCTACAGCCGCGCCTGGATCAACACGCCACTGGTGCGCCTCCTGCCCCTGGGTGCCGTCAGCCTGACCCTGTGCAGCACGCTGCTCCCCATCGGCCTCGGCGTGCTCATCCGCTACAGATACCCACGACTGGCAGACATCCTGCTGAAAGTAAGCCGGCCTTCCCTGCTCCAGCCGCAAGGGGGCGCCCCTCTGAAGCCGGCTTTGCAATGCATAAGGGATGTTGCCCTGAGCAACAGAGCCCTGCCTCCAGCGAAGGCTGCAGCCCAATCAGGGGCTCAGGAGCAAAACCAGCCCCCTGTCATAGACAAGAAGATAAGTTGGGGGTGTGGAGGGGAGGTTTCCCTGAATTTCCTGCATGGTGCAGGGGGCTGGACTAGATGACCCTGGAGGTCCCTTTCAACTCTATTCTAAGAGGGCAAGAACTCCAGGGAGAGAAGGGCTCAGTTTGGAACTGGAAAAGTCACTGTTCCCATTGGCCTAATCCATGGTGTGGTGGGCACATTTCTTTCTGGGCAGCTGCCTATTTTTACAAATTAGTTATAATGAAATCAGCCCATGCAAGCCAAAGGTTTTTAAAGGGATGACCTGTAATGAAAAGATTACTGTGGCACATTCTATTGGCCCCATGGGCACTGGTGCCCCTATGCAGCAGACCCCTATAGGGGTTTGCAGAGTCCTCTTGCCCATGCATACAATAACACATGCAAAGCAATGTGATGTGCTATTAACCGCAAGTCCCTGTCCACATCCCAGTATTCATTTAGCCCTCCTCTGCTTAATGCAACTTATTCTGTGCTTTGCATGTAGTATGTCTCAAATTCAGTCCTCAAAATGGTGAGTTCAAGGATTTCTGTAGCAGTGCTGGAAAACATTCCTTGGGGAGCAATTGCTGGTTTGGAGGGGCCATTGGAGTGACTCTGTTTAAGGCACATGTAACCACAACAAAAGAGCCCCATGGCGCAGTACTGCAGTCCTAAGCTCTGCTCACGACCTGAGTTCGATCCCGGTGGAAGCTGGGTTCAGGTAACCAGCTTGAGATTGACTCAGCCTTCCATCCTTCTGAGGTCGGTAAAATGAGTACCCAGCTTGCTGGGGGGGGGGTGTAGATGACTGGGGAAAGCAATGGCAAATCACCCTGTAAAAAGTCTGTGAAAACGTTGTGAAAGCAACGTCACCCTGGAGTCGGAAATGACTGGTGCTTGCGCAGGGGACTACCTTTACCTTTTTTAACCACAACAAAAGCTCTTAAATAGTATGCTCTTTTTGCAGTTTTAACTTTCAGTATCCTCAACAGCTCCTTTTACTTCGTGTTTCTGCTCAGAGATTCTCCCTGCCTTCAAACCCAACTGAAATCTGAAACAGAAGTCTTTGGACTCAGCAGCAATTATTGCTGCAAAACCCAGTCAATTCATGCCAGAGAAATGCAGCGGCCATTTCTGTTCCCAGCCCCACCCAAGTAAACAACACTCTGACATAAATGAGCAAAAGCGAGTGGGTAGAAGCCCTGCTTAAATTCAAGATAAGCAAAAGTAACAAGTGCAAGAACCAGGTAGCAGAAGATAAGTTAACTGGGGACATCATAGTACATTAAGATTTAAAAAAAATGGGTAACCCTCCAACCCAATACTTGCTGCTAATCTTTAAGCTGAGTGTTGCTGTTGAAACAGAGTGAAACAGGAGTGGAAATGAAATAAAGGCGTATCTGGTCTGCTCCAGCTCTTGGTACGAGTTTTTTTAATACCACATCTATTGCTTATTATGAATATAATTAATTATCAGTTTAAGTGCTATCAGCAGATATTTTACTGGGTCCTGCTGTAGCAGGCTCCTGCTACAAGGAGATGATGATCTAAAATAATAAATTACATATTCATTATGCCATTCATTGGCAAGCTGGGGATGGGGGATGGCCAGAAATGTAGGTTACCTTCTTGTGAAGAAGACTGCAGATTTATACCCCGACCTTCTCTCTGAATCAAAGACTCAGAGTGGCTTACAATCTCCTATATCTTCTCCCCCCACAACAGACACCCTGTGAGGTGGGTGGGGCTGAGAGAGCTCTCACAGCAGCTGCCCTTTCAAGGACAACTACGAGAGCTATGGCTGACCCAAGGCTATTCCAGCAGCTGCAAGTGGAGACGTGGGGAATCAAACTCAGTTCTCCCAGATAAGAGTCGGCACACTTAACCACTACCCCAAACTGAAACAACAGTAATGCTGGGTTTTCCATAGCTACATAACAGACAAGCATCAGCCAGTGAAGCTTTTCCCCAGCATGCCAAAGGCACACAGCCTTAGTCATTGTTTAGCTAAAGTCACCCCTGCTTTCAATCTGTTTATAAACTCCAGTGGCAAATATACAAAACTCAACATTGCCGGGCATGAATATATCAAACATGCTCCTATGTTTTGAGGTCACTACAAGAAGGCAGCGTTAGACCAGGAACAGATGGTTAGCATTAGAACAAAGGTTTTACTACCACTCGGGGAAGGCAATGACAAACCACCCCGTAAAAAATCTGCCAAGAAAATGTCATGCTGTGACGTCAACCCATGGGTCGGTAACGACTCTGTAATAATACCTTGTTATTACTACTACTATTACTACATCTTTTGAGATTGTGTTGTTGCTGTACTACCAAAAACTACTAGAGCAGTTAAACTACCTTAAGGATCAGGTTGGACTCAGCCAGATTTTTTACTCACTCTCACCTAATTCCTCGCTATGGCCCGTTTCATATGACTCTTGTCCATGCAAGTGCTGTGATTTCTAGATGGGTCAAAGGGGACTGTCTATCCATTTTTCAACTTGGAGACAGCTAGCTGGACCTCATTGATCTAGCAGACAATTTTATTTCCTGGTTTGGCCAATATCTGCTTTAGGCCCTGAAAGACAGCCAGTACCATTAAAATATAAAATAGGAAAAGAGATGCAATTTAAATCAACAGCAGTCAACCAAAATAAAATTGAAATGGTGGCAAGTGTCACCAACGCCTGTCTAAATGGGAAGGACCTAACCAGCATCCAAAGCAACCGGTAAGCCAGCTTAGCTGGGATTCTATTGAAGAAATCCCCAATAGCAGGAATGGAATTCTTGAAGAGCTCCTTTGCATATCACATCGGCTACACACCCGATGTAGCCAATCCTCCAAGAGCTTACAAAAAAGAGCCTCGTAAAATCTCAAGAGGATTGGCTGCATCAGGGGTGTGGCCTAATATGTAAAGGAGCTCCTGCTAGAATTCCACCCCTGCCCAATAGGGAGGTTCTGGTCTTTGTCTCAAAAGGTAGGGGCCCAAACAAGAAATGAGGGCAGTCATCCACTATTTGAATCTCACAGGTGCCTTGCCTTGTTATAGGGTGCTTTCCTGAAATGGCTAACCAGGATTACTGAAGGCATTTGTTTGCTGTCGTCATGACCTCTCTTTTCCGTTAATAATACTTTTAATTAAAAAAAAAACACAACCTTGCACCTATATCACTGATATAATTTAAGTGCAGCAGTATTCCAAAAGCCCAACTGCCTGCTTTTCTTTCCCAGGTTTCCTTGTGGTCTCTCCTAGTGACCTTGGTGATCCTTTTCATTCTCACGGGTACCATGCTGGGTCCTGAACTGCTGGCCACAATCCCTGCCACTGTCTACGTGGTTGCTGTGTTGATGCCCTTGGCGGGTTACGGCTGTGGCTACGGTGTAGCGACATTATTCCACTTGCCACCCCACTGCAAGAGGACGGTGTCCCTGGAGACAGGCTGCCAGAACGTTCAGCTCTGCACCGCTATACTCAAGCTAACTTTCCCTCCACAGCTCATTGGGAGCATGTACATGTTCCCTTTGCTGTATGCCCTCTTCCAGGCTGCAGAAGCTGGCCTGATTGTTCTGGCCTACAAGATATACGGCAAGGATTTCTACAAGCAAGACACTTTAGGCGGGGAAGAAGAAGACACTGATATTTCTTACAGGAAACTCAAGGAGGAGGAAGTCCTGGATACCACCTATGGCACAGTGACTGCTGAGAGCCAGGGCTCAGTGCTTATGGAGTCTGCACAGACTGCTTTCTAGGGAAGGCCTTGATGGGAAAACGTCCTTTTTAAAGGATAAACGGTGTAGCAAACCAGGAGGGGGCACCAAGCAGTTCCTGTAATTTGTGATTCCGTAAGCAGCCTCCAAGTGTATGGTTTGCAGCCGTGTTCAGTATTCTCTTCCATAAATAACAAGTCATCCGCGACAACCTTCCTGTCATCACAGAATGTTCAGTGTGAACCATCCTCATCAGTGTGACACCGTGTACACTGAGATGCAAGCAGGAAACAGGGTTGCACCACTGAAAAGGTAAAGGTAATTTTGAAGATGATGAATAGGCAAACAAGGGGAAAGCAAATGTTGATGGTGTCTGTCAAGCGATGTTCCCTCTAAGCTGCAGAGTCTTGTGAGCAAAAATTCTACTTTGTGAGCTACTGGCATTAAAGTTGTGAGCTACTGCATAAATTATTGTGCTCTCTGGGGTCATCCTTCCTGAGCTAAGACAAAAATGTGTGAGCTGGAGGCTAAAAATCTGTGAGCTAGCTCACGCGAACTCAGGTTAGAGGGAACACTGCTGTCAAGTGTAACTGAATGCACCTGACATATGCGTCATTTTTTAAAAAGGCTATTTGTATACCTTGCATATATATTTCAGTGTCTATGTATGTAAAAAGAAATGTTGTACACTTACTGCTGATTAAATTTCTTGCAAAGGTGCCAATCCATTGAACATTTGACTGTTGATTAGAAACTGTTTCTTTTATCTAATGGAGATCAGGGCAGCCAGTCCCTTTTTTTAAGAAGACTGATAAAGACACCTCTTTTGCTTTTGTTCTTTGTATTCTGTAGGACTCCATTGCTGGGAGGAACCCTCTTCCAATTGGGTGGCAGCTTTTTAAGAATACACATTAAAAATAGCCTCTGGTGTTACTTTTAGGATGGGTATCAGCAGGGCTTTTTTTGTAGCAGGAACTCCTTTGCATATTAGGCCATTACCCACCCACCCCGATGTAGCCAATCCTCCTGGAGCTTACAGTAGGCCTGTACTAAGAGCCCTGTAAGCTCCAAGAGGATTGGCTACATCAAGAGTGTATGGCCTAATACACAAAGGAGTGCCTGCTACAAAAAAAGCCCTGGGTATCAGAAAAATTATCTTGGCCTGGAGGGCCCAGCCTAGCCCTATTTTGTCAGGTCTTAAAAGCTAAGCAGCATCCCTGTTTAAATGAGGGAAGAACTGTGGGTCAATGGTAGAGCATTTGCTTGGCATGCAGAAGGTCCCACTTCTTGGCATCTTTAGTGAAAAGTAGGTGATGCGAAAGAGGAAAGACCTCTGTCTGAGCCCATAGAGAGCCACTGTCAGTCTGAGTAGACAGTACCGATCTGGATGGACCAAGGGTATAAGGCAGTATAAGGCAGCTTCATATGTGTTCATGTGGGCTAAGACCACCAAGGAAGCCCGGAACTGCTAGGAAGATTCAGGCGATGCCAAACCACCTCTGAAAACTCTATGGGGTTGCTGTAATTCAGCGATGACTTGAGAGCACTGAGTTTAACTCTACTGTGACTTAGTTTAACTCTATTGTGAAAGTGTTGACACCTTGTACATTCCAACACCACCACATCAGAAAGGGTTGAGGCAATCTTTCTTAGCAGAGGAGTCAAACTTACCAGGGTTTGTTTCCTTTGATTTAAGCAGTATGTAATGTGTAGGTTTCCCCTCTGAGTAAGAATTCTAACTTCAAGAGAACACAATCAGTCATTAGATAGATGAAGATGAGCCTACAGTGTTTACACTTTAACAGAAGTTAAAAAAAGGTAAAGTTCCCTGTGCAAGCACCAGTCGTTTCCGACTCTGAGGTGATGTTGCTTTCACAACGTTTTCATGGCAGACTTTTTACGGGGTGGTTTGCCATTGCCTTCCCCAGTCATCTATGCTTTCCCCCCAGCAAGCTGGGTACTCATTTTACCGACCTCAGAAGGATGGAAGGCTGAGAGAACCTAGAGCCGGCTATTTGAACCCAGCTTCTGCTGGGATTGAACTCAGGTCATGTGCAGAGTTTAGGACTGCAGCTTTATCACTCTGCGCCACAGGGCTCTTAACAGAAGTAAACCCCACTGAATAGTAAGAAACTGTATACCTGCTTAGAGCATCACAGAAGTGTGCTTATTCTGTCTGCTCTATGCTGACAGGTGACGTTTCTTCAAGGTTTCAGTCAGGTCTGTTTTTGTTCCGGCGTTTGATACCCTTTAGCTGATGCCAGGAACTGAATTTAGTACCTTGTACCCGCAAAAGAGTGTATATGTTGTTATAAGGCATTGTTACAAGTATGTTATCCTATTCCTAGGCATCACAGGTATACCCTGGAAGCAAATCTAGAATTTGTTGTTTACTAAAGTTAAGTCATGCACACTCCATTGAACTCATTAGTAAATATGATTAGAGATGGGTTTAAACATTACAGATAAAAAGCCATTTTTAACATTAAAGACTGCTGAAGTCTGATTTGCAATATCACTGAAGTACACAAGACTGTAGATCTGCAAGCCAATCTAAAACCCATGGTTTACGGGGAGGTAGCTAGCAATGAGATCGGCACACTAGACACTTGGTGTAAGTAAACCAGCTATATTATGTTCAAGGTCATTGTTAGGTAATTAACATTTTATTGGAGTTTTCCAATACAAAAAACAAACATTCAAGTTCATTGTTAAGAGTTTCCGGTTACAGGACAACCTTGTTTTCTGGGGTGCAAATTCCACTGGAGTTCACTCTGAGGGACATGTCTGAAGATTTCCCTTCATTTTTCAGTACACGTGTGGGAATCTAAGGGATTAACCCAGATTAATTACTCAATAATGAGTACAACTGTGAGATTTGGTAAAATGGACAGAGTTCAGGAGGAAGTTAAGGCTGTGTTCAAGGACTTTAGTTCTGCTGTGGGGATACCATCTTATTTTATTTACTTGAGTGTAAACCTCCACTGAATTGATGGGACTTTGTTTTGAGCAAAGGCATATGACTGGGGAAGGCAATGACAAACCACCCCGTTAAAAGTCTGCCAAGAAAACGTCCTGATGCGACCGCATGGGTCGTATCGACTCGATGCTTGCACAGGGGGACTACCTTTACCTTCTAAAGAAAAGCCCAAGCCCAGCAGTGTGTCCAAGTGCGCATTAGGAGCAGAGGCGCGCACCCCGATCCTATGCAAGTATACCAAGAAACAACCTAAAAAGCTCACTGCGCTGTAAGTACGCACAGGAGGCCTGCCTCTCCAAATTTAGCGCGGCCCCCCTGAATGGCTCCTGGCCGGTGCCAATGGGGAAGGCCCAGGTCCCGCCCAGCGAGGGATTTAAGGTACTTCCGAGGAGCGCCGCGCCTGGGACGCAAAGGATGGCCGCGGCGGTGGAGGAGGCAATGGAGAGCTACGTGTATCCCTCCTACAACCCCTATGCTTCCTACCGCTACCCGGCGCCCAAGGGGAAAGGGCCGGCGCCCTGGAGGCAGCGGGGCGGCTACTTCTCGGGCTACGGCGAAAGCGCGGCGGTGGCTGCCGCGGCGGCGGCCGAGTACTTCGACAACTACCAGCGGGCGCAGCTGAAGGCCATCCTGTCGCAGGTGAACCCCAACCTGACGCCCCGCTTGCGCAAGGCCAACACCAAGGAGATGGGCGTGCAGGTCAACCCGCGCCAGGACGCCGCCGTGCAGTGCTCGCTGGGGCCCCGGCCCCTCCTCCTGCGCCGCCGAGGCCCCCCAGCCGCCGCCGGCGCGCCCCCCGAGGCCGGCCAGCAGGGCAGCAGCCCCGTCAGCCACGTGGCCGCCCGCGCCCTCCGCTTCCCGCGCACCATCGCCGTCTACTCGCCCGTCGCCTCCCGCCGCCTCACCACCTTCCTCGAGGAGCCCGAGCCCTCCGAGGCGCTCCCGGAGGAGGACCAGGCGCCGCCCGCAGCCCCCCGCCCCACCGGCGACAAGCCCCCCGCCAGCAGCCCCACCGCGCCGCAGGAACAGCAGCCCCCGAAGGAGGAGGGAAAGGAGGAGCCGCGCCCCGACGGCGCGCCCGAGAAGGCCTGCAAGGAGCAGGAGAAGCGCGACGCCGAGGCCGCCAAAAAGGAGGAGGAGGAGGAGGAGGGAGAGGCTGAGCAGAATAAGACCCGCGTGCGCTTCCAGGTGGGTCTTTTTCTCGGGGGGGGAGGAGGGTGTCTCGGGGGGGGGGGGCTCGGGCTGGAAAGTTGACCCCCGCCGCAAGTTCAGAGCTTGGAAAGGGATATATTGTGCGCAGAAAGATCCCCTTTGAAGATTAAAGAGCAATTCCTAGGTCGCCCGCCGTTGCGTGCAGCTCTGAATTTTCAAATAGCGCGAATAACTATTTATTTTAGAACAAAGTAGGAGTCAAGTGTTACCTTTATTCAAAATGTAAGCTTTCCTGTGCTCTAAGCACACTTCATCAGACAATTGAATGGAAATAGTATGCACAGAGCACCCGGAAGCTTACATTCAGAAGAAAACTGTGTTGGTCTTAAAGGTAGCGCTGGACTCCTGCTTCGTCCTGCTGCTTCAGACCAACACGGCTGCCCACTTGCATGTATTTATTTTACTTCTTTTCAGCCCTTCCTGTTTCCCTAATGGGGATTTCAGAATGACTTACCTCGTTCTTCTTTCCCTTTTATCGTGACAACTCTGTGAGGTAGGCCAGGCTGAGGGGAAGTGGCCCCCAATTCACCCAACAAGCATTGGTGGAAGAGTGGGGAATTTGAACGTGGCGCTCCTAGATTCTAGTCCTGTGCTCCAACTGCCACGCATGCTGTTCCTCAACTGCAGGTGACTGCAAGTTCTGAAGAGACAGGTGTGGCTGCTTAAACCTTTGCAGAAAGCCCTCCATGTCTGTGAGGAGGGAAGCAGTCCAAGTAGCAGTAACTAGAAGAGCAGGCCTTTAAAGGACTCACATACTTTGTGGCAGGATCTAGAGCATTATTGAGTTACTGCTCTGTTCACTAAAAGGTTTTGTTTGTTTTTTAAGACAGCAAAGATGGATACAATGCAGGGCTTTTTTTTTTTTTAGCAGGAATGCAGTTCCAGTTGGCTTGGTGGCAGGGGGTGTGGCCTAATATGTAAATAAGTTCCTGCTGGACTTTTTTCTATTAAAAGCCTTATATGAAACAAGTATGATGTCAGGGGGTATGCAAATGAGTTCCTGCTGGGCTTTTTCTACCAAAAAAGCCCTGATGTATAGATTACTTGGGGTGGGGGGATGTCTCACTGGGTATAAGCAAGCTTAGAGTCTCTTACGTAAGGTTTAAGGTTTATTGGGTTTATATCCCACCTTCCCCGCCGAAGCAGGCTCAGGGCGGCTCACAACCAGCAAAATAAGAACCATTTAACAGTTGAACAATAAAACCAGTTAAACAATTAAAGTGGTTAAGAACAATTAAAACGGTCTGGTGCTAATTGTATCTGATGTTTTCTCGCTTCAGATAGCAGTCTATATTCGATGTATCTCAGTCACCCCATATCAATCCTTCGGTATCAGATTAAAGGCCTGCCTGAATAGAGTTGTCTTACAGGTCTTGCGGAACTGGGCGAGGTCCCGCAAGGCCCTAGCTTCTTCTGGCAGTTGATTCCACCAATAGGGGGCAGCAATTGAGAAGGCGATTAAAGCCAAGCTGCCCCCTGGGACGTACAGATGTCTGGATGAAATCCGGTCACCCTTAATTGAGAGAGAATGCCCAATTGTCAGCTCAATCACAGGTAGCCTAGAAGAGGAGATGAAACTCTTCCAGGGGGGCAACCTCAGTGGATGTCTTCTTGGGCTAATGGAGACATTAACTCTTTTCTCGCTGACTCTTAGTGGCGTGTGTATGCAGCAAAGAACTCTGAAGCCTTGATATTCTAGAACGGTTACAATTTTGCATAGCTCCTGAACATGATAAATAGAGGAGATTTCTGGGGTCAGCTCAGTTTCTTTAACCCGATGCACGAGCATCTGATCGTGAAACTGCATCCTGTGCTTTACTGACATGCCCTTTTGGCCATATGTGGCTCAAGCAGGTGTTTTATGGCGATCACCAGGTGATCCAATATTGATCAAACTATTCCTCATAAGAGAGAGAATGCACCTGTTTGCCAAGGCTTTGCCTCTCTGTAGCATATTGAGCACTCATTGCTGCCTTTATGAGCACAATTGATGCCAGAATTTGGGGCAGGTTTGGCTGATTCTGCCTTTGACAGTAGTGGGGCTGTGGTTGGAGGAGACTTTTCTTGGGGGAGAGGAATCTGACTCAAGATTCTCCAGAATGCCTCTCCATTGTGCTCTGTCTGGTTCTTGGACTCTGGACCACTGCAGTGCTTTTTCAAGTGAGTGCAACTCTTGGTACATGTTGTTGTCTCAAGGTGTCCCCCCTCCCCCCCCCCCGGGCCAAAGCCTGTGCTTTAATTTCTGTGCTCTCTAGTTCCTAGAGCAGAAATACGGCTACTACCACTGCAAGGATTGCAACGTCCGCTGGGAGAGTGCCTACGTGTGGTGCGTTCAGGGCACAAACAAGGTACATGGGGGACTGGGCGAGGGAGGTATATTACGTGGCATCTTGTTGAAGCATTTCCCTTCATTTATTGTTCACTCTTTATACACAGGTTTATTTCCGGCAGTTCTGCCGAACTTGCCAGAAATCATACAATCCCTACCGTGTGGAGGATATCACCTGCCAAGTAAGCATGGATACTTAGGCAAAAGGCTATCTAGGGCAAAATTCTTCCGATGACCTCCCAAAAGCGTATCTTGTACAAACCCAGCCCTTGAATTTACTGCTTGCACTTTAATACCTGTGCCTCATACATAGATAATACAACCACTTTATAAGCTGTATTCTACCTGGTTGGCTGTCACTGAGATTAAGTTGGTTCCAGTTCCCGTATAGTAGGCCAGTTGTTAGGCTCTGTATTTATGTTTCAACCAAAGTTGGTTAACATAAATATATTAACCGTGATTGCTCCAAGATGACAAATAGGCAAAATGGCAAATTTCCCCCCTACCATTTCAGTGCTGGTTTTGCTATTCGTTTCTTCTGTATTACCTCCAAGAAGCTCAAGGTAGCATAGATGTGGATCATCCCATGTTATTTTCTGCTAAATTTGGCTATGAGAGTGGCTTAAGATCATCCAGAAAGGTTCTTTTAATGGAGCCAGGTCACCCCTGGGTCAAGTCCAGCATGTTTAAAGCAGGAATCCTGATTTGCCTTTGTCATTCACATATATCTATATCAATATACAGGGCTTTTTTTGAGCATGAACGCACAGGAACGCAGTTCCGGCTGGCTTGGTGTTGGGGTGTGGCCTAATATACAAATGAGATCCTGCTGAGCTTTTTCTACAAAAAACCCTTTGTGAAACAATGGTGGCCTCAGGGTGTGTGGCCCAATACGCAAATGAGATCATGTTGGGCTTTTTCTGCCAAAAAGTCCTGTCTATATCTATATCTTTAGGCAGAAAAGGCTATCTACACATGTATGTGTGTGTATAAATTTTTGCTCTACATTAAGATGGGATAAAGGAGTTCTGTTACATAGGAGCAAAGCAAGGATTTTAAATGTGGAGGGACCTTTTAAAAAGTCAGTGGGCACCCTTTCTCATCCACTGTGGGACTTGCCACTTCTCAGAAGCTTTCTGGGGTAGGGGTAAAAGCTGGAAGCAAAGTCAAGGCAGCCAACCCTAAAACTTTGGCGTCAAGGAGGGACTGCAGCTTGCTTCCAATTGGGGGGGTTTCCTTCCACCTCCCTCTCCCGCACCCCAGCACTTTGCAGCCAGCAGTTCCATCCGTCTCCCCCTCCCCAGCCCATCCTATGTGGCTTCCTCCACCTCCCTTCTCTCCGCTTGCTGCTGCAGTCCACTGTGCTCTGCTCAGCTCTCCTGGCTTCGGCTGCCACTGATGATGCTTCAGCAGCTGAGCCATGGCAAAAAAAGGGAGGGGGGAATGCAGGCTGTACCCCGGAGGGTTCCTGCCTGGTGTTGGGGGGCAGTGCCCCCCCCAATGGCTGTGGATTGGGTGTTACATAATACCGCTTTAAATACTTTACCAGTTGAAGCTTTAGCTTAAATATGCGTGATTAGAAAAGGATTCGAAACATTTTTTGTAAGTGGGGAGAGACTACTTTAAACTTGGAATGGCTGAATCGGTTTAGTTTCCTATCTAGAGACACATTACTGTCAGCATAGGGGTGAAATTTAGAACGAATTCAAAGGGAAAACCATAGTTTGCACGCTCTGTACAATTCTGTCTGTTCACTGGGAGCAACTCCTTGGAAATTTATATATTGATACTCTACCTGCCTGTATAAGAAAAGCACTTGGGTCTGTCGTTCATTTTTCAAATGGAGGGATCTGTGTGAATGGGGTATAGGCAAACTTGTGGACCCTAGTATGAAACATCCTTTGCGCATATTAGCTTTTTACAATAATTGGCTAAATTTGAACAAAGGGTGTAATTTAGATCTGTATGAAGGGCTTTGATCTGGTCTGGAAGGTTTTTGTGGCATATTCTAATGCATCTACAAGCACGTAAGAAATTCACAGGATGGATGTTGCAACTTGGATGATATAGGTTAGAATAGAGGCATAGGATTCGTATCTTATTACAGATGCTAATTTTCTGCCCCCAAGCATTTCCCCTGTGCTCTAATCAAGCTGATTACAATATGTGTTGTATCTTTACTTCCTTTACAAGCATTCGTTACGACACCCCATCGCACTTTTACTTTGCTGTGTCTGACAAAGGGAACTTTAACTCTCAAAAGGTTATTCCTTAACTCTTACTGGACTCAGATCTAACTGTTGGATAGTACAGTAATTTTAGCAATTGCCAGCTCTATAAGTATTCCATCAACGATTGCCTGTCTGTTGTAGAGCTGCAAGCAGAAACGGTGCACTTGCCCTGTGAAACTACGTCACGTTGATCCCAAGAAACCTCACCGCCAGGACCTCTGTGGAAGATGCAAAGGCAAACGTCTCTCGTGCGATAGTACATTTAGTTTCAAATATATTATTTGAGCAGGGGATTTTTTTTTGGGGGGGGGGAGTGCATGGAAGAATTCTGAATATGAAAATGCCAGGAGCAGAGATTTTGTTTGAAAGTTGCAGGCTGTAGTAATGGATGGCTTGCTGGTAAAGCTGTAGTAAAGCGACTGCAAATCATAATGCAACCTAACGTCTACCTCATCTGTTAATTGTATTAAGAATGGGAAGGAATCTACTTGGTATTCTGGGACAAAATAAGACTCCTTATTGTATCAAGGCTTTGAAAAGCAAATCCAGCAGTTTTTGTTTTGGGAAAGGAGCTTAGTTAAATTAGTCCTATCCTATGGTATAGAGAATGTGCAGCAGTTTTCTGCATGTTAGTTTTTATGGAGACGTTTTTTTCTTTGCAATCTAGCACACCCTAAATGGTCCAATACTGGGAACAGGAATGAAATTTTCATTGACAGTCTTCCTAATTAGGCAGATGAAGTCATGGGAATCTTGATTTATTTGTGGAAATGCTAAATCTGAAGCCTTAAATGTGGTTGATACGGAAAGGGAGGAGTAACCGTGAATTGTCTAATGTTTGAAACCAGGGGTGCAGCTATGCCACCTTGTGAACAGCTGTGTAGTAATGGAGCACAGGTGTTTGAGGGGTGTTGGATAAAGTGTTCCTGAGCCAGCAGATTGGATTAGAGTTGGATGTGTAACTGTGGGTTACCATTAAGCATAAATAGGTATGTTATACATTATCTCAGAAGCTGACCGATTGATAGTTGAAGAAATTGTTTACTTGTTGGTAAGTGCTAGGATAAGTCTGATGCATCTATGTCTCCAGATGTTAACTTTTTTTGTCCTGAGCCATGATGGTGAATGTCAGTCTTGAAGTTCTTGATAAACTCGTACCTGATAGCTAAATAAAGTGATCGTGCCTGTACATCTCTGCTTACATCATTGAAGTGGAAGCCTTGTAATCTTTCAGTACCTAAGACTTAGTGTTTCACATTTATCTTCACAAAGCTCTGTATTATCCAAACAAGAATGATACTATAGCAGTGGTGGCCAAACTGTGGCTCTTTCACACATATTGTGTGGCTCTCAAAGCCCCCACTGCGCCCTGTCAGCTGGCTTGGAGAAGGCATTTCTCTTTAAATCACTTCTCCATGCCTAGCCAGTCTGCAGCTTGGAGAATGCATTTAAAGTTAAAGTTGCTTTCTTTCCCCCTCCCTGTCTCAAACATTGTTCATGTCTTGCGGTTCTCAAACATCTGACATTTATACTATGTGGCTCTTACGTTAAGCAAGTTTGGCCACCCCTGGACTATAGGGATTTTCCTAAAACAAAATCTGATTAAGGTGATACTTGAACTTCAGACTGTTGAAACTATGCTTAATTATTCTGCCCTGTATGTATCTACTTGTTTGCTTTTCTGTTAAATGAACATATGAAGCTGCCTTATACTGAATCAGACCCTGGGTCCATCAAAGTCAGTATTGTCTTCTCAGACTGGCAGTGGCTCTCCAGGGTCTCAAGCTGAGGTTTTTCACACCTATTTGCCTGGACCCTTTTTTGGAGATGCCAGGGATTGAACCTGGGACCTTCTGCTTACCAAGCAGATGCTCTACCACTGAGCCACCGTCCCTCTCCATTTTACAATCAAGTCTCCATTTCAGGTCTTAAGTTCCAACATCATTGCTTTGTTAATGTGGCTAGTGCTCTGCAAGTGAAATGTGTGCAAGTGCTCCAGCGTTAAGGCACTCCTACTTGCACAGCACCGGTTTACATAACCAGCCTCTGATAATCTGTTTCATTGGGTGCCTTTTAGGCTAATTGAAGCTGGATGTACATAAATTACCAAACAATGAAGCTGATGGGCAGTAGGTTCAGGATGTACGAAAGGAAATACTAATTTTACCTAGTGATTAAAATGTGAAATTCACTGCCAGAGGATGTTGTGATGGCCACAGTAATAAGCAGTTTTGAGTCATGGAGGACAGATCAGTGACTACTAGCCATGGTGATTAAAGGGTATATCTACATTCATAGAATAAGAACATAAAAGAAGCCATGTTGGATCAGGCCAGTGGCCCATGCAGTCCAACACTGTGTCACACATTGGCCATAAAACCCAAGTGTCATCAGGAGGTCCACCAGCAGGGCTAGAAGCCCTCCCACTGTGCCCCCCCCCAAGCACCAAGAATACAGAGCATCACTGCCCCAGACAGAGTTCCAACAATACACTGTGGCTAGTAGCCACTGATGGACTTCTGCTCCATATGCTTATCCATTCCCCTCTTGAAGCTGTCTATGTTTGTAGCTGCCACCACCTCCTGTGACAGTGAATTTCACATGTTAATCACCCTTCGGGTGAAGAAGTACTTCCTTTAATCAATTCTAACTCAACTGCTCAGCAATTTCATTGAATGCCCACAGGTTGTTGTATTGTGAGAAAGGGAGAAAAGTATTTTCTCTACCTTCTCTGTCCCATGCATAATCTTGTAAACCTCTATCATGTCACCCCTCAGTTGACGTTTCTCCAAGCTAAAGAACACCAAGCTTTTAAAACTTTCTTCATAGGGAAAGTGCGAGGAGGTAACGTTGGGGGAAAGACTTGGCTTCTGTGCCCTTTCATTGACTCCCTAGAGGAACTGGTCCGTCACTGTGAGAGACAAGGTGCTGGAGTAGATGAGTACATATGATCCAGCAGGGCTTTTCTTGTGTACTTAAATTTCTTTTCTGGTGGGGGAAATTGAAAGGCCAGGGCTTCTTTATAGGATGGGCAAAATATATATATTCGCAATAATCTGACAGGAAGGTTTTAGAAAGGTGTTTCTGCCCTTTGTTCCAGTCTCCTCCTCCCAGTGTGGAGAAGATGATATACTGGATTTATATCCCGCCCTCCACTCTGAATCTCAGAGCGGCTCACAATCTCTTTTATCTTCCTCCCCCACAACAGACGCCCTGTGAGGTGGGTGGGGCTGGAGAGGGCTCTCACAGCAGCTGCCCTTTCAAGGACAACCTCTGCCAGAGCTATGGCTGACCCAAGGCCATTCCAGAAGGTGCAAGTGGAGGAATGGGGAATCAAACCCAGTTCTCCCAGGTAAGAGTCCGCACACTTAACCACTACACCAAACTGGCGTTCTTGGGTTTATTCAGAAATAAACTGCAGTAGAATACTCTTATTAGGACCAACCACAATAGTGAACACAAGGATCAAATTCCCAGTATATTTTTTTTTACTAGACTAGGTGTTAAGTACAAAAAAGTAGAGGGGGAAGAGGAGAGAGAGGAAATAATAGAAAAGGGTATTTCATGGCTGGGGGCAGAAAAACCAATTTAGCTTTGTTGCCTACCTTGTGTAACTGAAATTGTACTTTGCCTACAAGAAGAGAACTGAAATCCAGCATTGCAAAAACTCGTTTGTCTCAAACATGGCCTCATTTATTCTGACTTGGGTGCTTGGGATCCTACATGTGCTAGGGGTAGGAATACATTCAGTATTTATATAGGACAAGCACAGTGCAGGACACCTTTGCATATGTGTGAGAGACACACCTGCCAATTTTGAAAGCTGAAAAGCTTGTCTATGCAAGGACAAGACTGGTGTACCTCAAGTATGCTAATACCCAGGGTTTTTTTGTAGCAGGAAGTCCTTTGCATATTAGGCCACACACCCCTGATGTAGCCAATCCTCTTGGAGCTTACAGGGCCTTCTGTAAGGATTGGCTACATCAGGGGTGTGTGCCCTAATATGCAAAGGACTTCCTGCTACAAAAAAGGCCCTGTCAAAGACCTCTACCTTCTTGTGTGGATTGATCTTCGCCACTTCTACAGGTGACAAAGGACAGCCAGTTTAACTGTTATACCAGTAGATATAAACTGATCAGTTTGACATTAACCAGAAGTAGAACAAATTTAGAGTCCAGTGGGACCTTGAATAAACTTTTGTTGGTCTTAAAGGTGCTACTGGACTCCAAATTTGTTCTAGTGGCTGAGACCAACACAGCTGCCCAACTGGATCTGTTAACCAGAGGGCCCATTCAGGAATACCATTTTGTTATATCAGCAGAGGTCTTTTCTAATTAAAAAGCCCAATCACATTAAAATTCAGAGCAAGAGATCAACAGAGCATCTGTATGAGCCTATTTGCATCACTGAAAATACACAGCTTAATATTACTGATAACTGACATGTTGATTAATAATCCATAAAGTTTCTGTAGCTCAGACACTAATCACTGAGAGTCCTTTATTAGGTAGTGGCATCAATGGGGGTCTCAAAACAAGTCATGGGATACATACAGGAGCACTCCTGTGCTGTTGTTGTAGTACACTGGCATAAATCTGCATGTGGTTTGCAGTAGACTGATAGCCGTTTACTTCTCTTTTCGCTTTATGTAACACAGCCGATAGAAGGACTTAAGTCCCATAAAAATCCTTGACTCCCCTTCCCATAGTGGTGATTTTGGTATCCCATTTACCCCACCTATATACCTTAGAGCGGGGGTGTCAAACTCATTTTTAGAAGGGCCAGATCTGACATAAATGAGACCTTGTTGGGTCAGGCTATGTGTGTACCTATTTAAGATGAGGCAGCAGAGATATAAACTTTATACAGGACACAAACACAAAGTTTTTGTTTTAAATCTTAAAATATGCTTAAAAATTAGTACTCAGTCTGAAAGGTGCTTTCTTTTTATCTCTCCCATGGGATCCAGGGAACTGGGCAAAGGACCTGGAGGGGGCAGAGCCTCACCCAATAGGAGGAGAGGCTTGGCTCAGTAGCTCTGCTGTGTGATTGAGAGAGCCTGGCAAAACAAACACTCCATCCCCCCTCTTCCTTTCCAAGGGGGGAGCCTCAGCCAATAGAGAAAATAGAGACTTTGCACTGTAGCTCCTGTGCGATTGACCAAGGCTTGCAAAACAAGAAGCAAGGGAGTGGGAGAAGTAAGCGGATGACAGCCGGTTGCTTGGGAGCCTGATAGGAGCTCTCTGAGGGCCCAATTCGGCCCCTGGGCTGCCGTATGTTTGATACCCCTGCCTTAGAAGATTTCATTTTTTAAAAAAAGTGTCAGATATAGCTCTGTAATGAGTTGTATTTGGCTGTAGAGCCTTAGGTTGCTGAGACCCTGGTTTAAAGAAGACTGCAACAGATTTGGAATGGAACTCCAAGCTGTTTGTATTTCCCTGCCCTGCCCTGCCCCGCCCCACCCCAATCCTTGATAGCCCTCTGCTTGTCTTGTTAGGTAAAGACCCTTTGTTAAATGAAACAAGTTTAGTCTTCTGTTTTTTATGTCTTCCCTGATTCGACCAGAGGTCTGAATGGTAAGTACGGTACCCTACTTTTTACATGGCTGACACAAATCACCCCATGCTCCTTATCCAGGGTCCATGGAGCGATATCTTAAAAGTGTTCATTAGGAAGCCCAGTCCCATTCACTAGCTATCAATTATAGATACATTATGACGAGTGGAGCTGAAAAGGAGCTTTTGTGTTGGAAATAAAAGACCTCAGTAAATTCAAGCAGAAGGCTGACTGCCCAGATTTAGAATGGAAAGGTGGCCTGTTCTCATTTCTAATTCATTTCCAGTTTGGTGTAGTGGTTAAGTGCGCGGACTCTTATCTGGGAGAACCGGGTTTGATTCCCCACTCCTCTACTTGCAGCTGCTGGAATGGCCTTGGGTCAGCAATAGCTCTCGCAGAGGTTGTCCATGAAGGGGCAGCTACTGTAGTAGCGCTCTCAGCCCCGCCTACCTCACAGGGTGTCTGTTGTTGGCGGGGGGGGGGGGGGGAGGTAAAGGAGATTGTGACCACTCTGAGATTCAGAGTATAGGGTGGGATATAAATCCAGTATCATCATCAATCAGTCCAGTACTGCTAAGATGTCTAATGCCATTAATTATGGTTGTGTGTTCAGCAACCGATAAAAATCCAAACTGAATAACTTCTTTAATATACTGAAGGTGATGGCTTCAAATAATTAGGCAGTAATTTCTTTCCAACTGGTTATTTTTTTTGAGCATCTGGGATTGAGATCTCTCTCCCATACCTGAGTCAAAAACCCCTTTACAGCAGGGGTGGCCAACAGTGGCTCTCCAGATGTTTTTTGCCTACAACCTCATCAGCCCCAGCCAGCATGGCCAATGGCTGGGGCTGATGAGAGTTGTAGGCAAAAAAACACCTGGAGAGCTACCGTTGGCCACCCCTGCTTTAGAGAATAGCAGGATTTTGCTAGGCTGTGAACTTTGAGTCTGTGAATAGGTCCTCTTTGTGGGTGAGCTGTATGATCTCCCACTTGAAGATCTTGCCATTGCTGGAGCTGATGTGCCTCCCTGCCCCTTCAAATGGCAAGTCTTATATGAGCGATTTGGCCTCCTTGGTCCAAGCTGCTGAGCTCAGCCAAGCTTGGTGTCTAAATGCTGCTGCTCTTGCTAATATTGCTTTCTGCAGTATGAGATGTATTTATCTGCTTCTTGGTTAATTTGAGAGCCTCTGCTCGAACCACGAGGGCTCTGTCTGTGCTCTGAAGGAAGATGATGAATCAGAGAAGACATGCAATACCTAGCCAGGCATGCTACATAGCTTGCCATCAGAAGGGGGAGCCCAGCAGATGAATAACATTTTCTACCTACAGCGTACTTTCCCTGCCCTCTTCATCAGTAGGTGCTGCATGGGGGGGTTTTTTTGCTTATTTTTTGACATTGATGCAGGGCCGGATTAACAATTAGGCCAAGTAGGCACTGGCCTATGGGCCCCCATGCCTTTAGGGGCCACAGGCCGGCTTTCCAATTGGTTTCCCCCCTGCTTGTAGCTCTCCCAGCCTGCATGCGCAGCCAGCAACTGAGCCACTCTTTGCCCAACTTGCCTGGTGCGGCTGCTGCTGGCATCTTCGCCAAGTTTGCCTCTCTGCCTCTTCTCTGCAGCTTTGTCAAAGGGGCTTTGGAGAAGATACCTGCAGCAGGGGCCATGGGTGGTGGGGCGGGCACTTCAACTCAGAGAGAATTTGCAAGAGGGCCCCCAAAATGTTGACTGCCTAGGGGCCTCCACAGAGTTTAATCCGGCACTGCATTGATACCTCTCCACAACTGAATTTGGAACAGGGTGCATGAAGAGGAACTGACAGTCTTTCTGTTATATTCTATACATGCTGTCCAAGCATTGTCCCATGCTGTTTTTATCACTTGCAGTAACACTGGCAACAGTGGCAAAGCTACTGGGGCCTGAGCAGTGCAGTCCAGTAGTCCAAGATACTAGATCTGGAACTGGTGGTTGTTTCATTTACACTCCCAGCACATCAGCCAATTTTGCAATCTGTTCAGTATACTTTTAAGTACTTTGATGGTGAAGGCAGCTTTTGTTCAGGGATTGGAGATGTAGGAGAATTAGAAGCTTTATCATGGAATTCAGAATTGGAAAATAAATTCTATTCTCCATCCCAGAATAAGAATACTGGAATGGCAGGCAAGAGATTCAGGATGGTGGATGTTTGAATGTAAAGGCTGCAAGATTTTTTTTTCTGTTTATGTACATGATCTGTTCTACAGAGTGTAAGTTGTTCTGTTGTTGAGAAGACAGAGGAAAATTCTACATAGGTGGTTGAAATTCTAGATTTTTAGTTGAGTGGTTATTCCAGACCACATGCTCAAAGATGACAATGAAATCTCCTTTCAGTCAGGCAAAGGGCAAGATCCAGACAAAGTATTTTAAAGTCAGCCAGAGCACAGCAATAGTGAGGACTCCATAATAGCAAGGAGAAGAGGAGTCCTGTGTAGCCAGCAGTAAAATGAGCTGCATGCTTGTCAAGATTTACAGCCAACACCTGGGGCAGAGCCACTGACGCCTTCCAGCCCTGATTCAGCAGGTGAACCTTGGTTTGCCATTCCCATCCCACCCATACACCCTTAGAGCACTGCAGATGGAGGTTGAGAACAGAGCTACAGACAAGACAGCAAAGTGCATGCCTCCTGGCCTGACACCCGCTGCTTGCTGATAACAAAGATGAATATAGTTGCAGGACTGCTTCTGAGCAGCTGGCTGCAAGCATGACCCCTGGGCATGGGGCTATAAAAACCAGCCAAGAGAGGCTGTTATGTGTGAATGCAATGAGTACAATAGATGCTAAGCCAACACCTCTGCTTTAGCTAACGTCTGGTACCTGAGACTCATTGGACTAATTTCAAAATGAGTGATGAAAGCATATATATACACATACATCCAACATTTTTCTGAGAAAATACACAACAAAGAAGATAGGGGTTTTTATTTTTACCAAGCCCTCTCACCAAAAGCACAAAAACCCCTGAGAAAAGATGAAAATATAATACACCAAAAAAAAAAAAACAACCACCCCACCCCTACATATGCTCTTGTAAAAGCTTATTAAATAATACCATCTACAGTACCACAGAGCCTTCAAAATAATTAAATTTCGTCAGGGTCAGAAAAATACAGTGATTATGCATGTGCTAGGTTTAGTCAACAGAGTTCAGAGAGATAACAGAACTTCTGCCAGCAATCCAACAGTATGCACAGTATAATTACATATCCGGGGGAGTATGTGTGTATCTGTTTTCCCTCTCAAAGGAAAAGGAAGGTGATGCTAAGAGATTCATGTGTAGATTCTAAACTCTGACACGTAATACAGAGCCCAGTTTTATTTTAGATCATAGTGCGTAGGAGAGATGCATACAACATGGAGCATTTGTTTCTTTTGAGTGACAGGAATTATAGGTACATTCATACTTTCTGCTTTTATAAAATACTTTTGGTTGCAAGAGAATCAGGTTCCTTTGTGCTCAAGACTCTGACGAGTTCTAAAGTATATTGCCAAGTTTGATAGTCACTGGTCTCTCTCTCTCTCCTGTGGTCCCAGATTCCTTAGCTTTAATGTGGGTCATTAAGATGAGTTTACATCTCTCTTGAACTCCGTAGAATACACAGAGGGCGGATCATGTCCTCTACACACAATCATTATCCCCCCACCTCCCCCAGCATTAGTTTTATACACTATTCTCATGTAACAGTGCATTGCACACTTGTACAAGAAAAAATACTGGATTTTTACACTTTACAAGTTCTAGAATATGTACAGAATAAAATAAGTTAAATTCTTTTCTAATGAGTTGCTGAGAGGCAACATACATCTTTAATATACCTTTTTAAGTCTCTGCAGGCAGCTACTTTTTGGTTAGTTGTTATCAATATTTGTGTTAAGCACTGATCAGAGAACTGAGCAGCATTCCCAACAAATAAGAGATATATTATTTCTTTTTGAAAACTGGATAGTTCCAGTTTAAAATATTATTTAAATGCCATAACATTTACAGACTAGGATTTAGTTCTAATAAAATATTTTTTTTTCCAAAAATAATCTTGCAGTGCGCTTTTTTTTTATTTTAGGCATGCTCAGACTTTTATCAAACATCCATACCTTCAAAATGCAATTGTCAGATATCCATTCATTCCTACTTTCGCTCATAATTCACCACTAGACAAAAAAAGAGCAAATAGTAAATACAACATTGATAAATCAATGGGGTTTTTGCAGTCTTTCCTACTCCAGTATGAGGGCATATTCCTCAGGGCATCGTGAAGGATATAAACTGGGCGTTACCTGATGATTCTTCTTCCTGTGTTTGCAAAGCCACGCTGCACAGGTCTTCAGCCAAAATAACCAGCCTTAATTTTAGCCTCATTTCACCTGTTTTTAAACCCACCCAGTATAATGAGGCCATTACTGCAACAGGTCTTGCATTTCTATTTCTGAAGAAAATAACGCATCGGCATGCATTGCTTTTTAGCCCTTCCAATGCAGTTTTGGATACTGGTGTTAAAAAAAAAAGTCAAACTGCCCACAGATAAGACACAAGAGAACCATGACTCAATTTTTCAGTTCCTTGCTTTGAATTACATAGCTTGTTCCCTGGCAAGTTCCTTCTCTGGTCCTCCCAAGCATAGTTCTTGCAAGCAACGTTTAATGGTTTCCACAGATACAAAAGATGTTTGACCATACTCAGTTTCTTTCCTGTGGGGTAGCAGTTCAAAATCCAGTGCTTAAGCTTCCCACAGGCGTGTGTTTTGCAAGAAGGTGATAGGACTGCACCATGCGCAGTGACTCACGGATTTCTAAGTTTAGCTCCATAAGTTTTGAGCTGGCTTCTGACATGTCTTGTTTTGAGCCCACTATTGCGAAGCTACCCGTCTGGCCCAGGGTCTGATGACGGAAATAAATGTGCAACAGAGTTTGTACTGGGTCGTCTTCAGAGCTGCCGAAAATGTCACTGGGCCAAATGCACCTGGGAATATAGAAGTCACACACTGAATGGTCTCTCTCCTAAAGCATGCATACAACATGAAATACAAGGTGACCATCTTTGTATTTTAAATAATGTAGGCAGGGTAGAACATTCTAGCCACTCTCCATTTTCTGTCAAGCACCATTCCATGTCTTTTGACAAACAAAACAAAATTTGTTTTGTTTATGTCATTTTATAGTAAGTCAATATAATTAACATCCAATAAGCAATGTCATAGGATTAGGACTGCAGAAATCTAAAACCAAGCAGAAAAAGGAGATGATGCTTAAACAGAGTGTAAGTGTTAACATGACATATTAAATGATGCAGGAATCTCATACAGTTAGTAAAATAAGGACTTTTAGTTTTATCCTTTTCAAGTTATAGCAGGCCTAATACAAAAAACATCATTTGGTCTCACTGTACCTGAAAGCTTTGACTTGTGCTATTGCAGACATAAATTCCTTGTTCCTCAAGGTTTCAAGAACAGAGTGAATGGCTGTCTCAGTGCTGGCCTGGGATGCTTCTGCAATCTCCAGCTCTTCTATACTAGTATCAAAAATGGACTCTGCTTCTTTCAGGCAGGTTTCCAACTGGGCAAGCTCCTCTGACATGTTTATGACCTAAAACAAAGCAAGATGACCTTAAGATTTCTCACTGAAAGCTGTATTTCAGTGTGCATAAAGCATTCTCAGTTGATGCTGAGAATTTTTTGTGCACAAGCATCTGAAACCGGGACATGAAAGGAACTGGACCTGGGTGATGTATACCAGCATTCCCCAACCCTTTTGGCACCAGGGATCGGTTTTGTGGAAGACAATTTTTCCACGGATGGGGGGTGGTGGTGATGGTTTCAGGATGATACAATTGTGCTCTTTATTTTGGTGTGGTGGGATTTGATTCGTCACTCCTCCACTTGTAGCTGCTGGAATGGCCTTGGGTCAGCCATAGCTCTCGTAGGAGTTGTCCTTGAAAGGGCAGCTTTTGGGGAGAGCTCTCTCAGCCCCACCCAACTCACAGGGTGTCTGTTGTGGGGGAAGGAGATTGTGAGCCACTCTGAGATTCAGAGTGGAGGGAAGGATATAAATCCAATGCCATTGTCTTCTCCTCCTCCTTCTCCATTATTATTTTATTATTATTACTACTACTACATTGTAATATACAATGAAATAATTATACAACTCACAGCCTGGTTGCTAACAGGCCACGGACCGGTACCGGTCCACGGCCTGGGGACCCCTGATGTATACTATTGGAAAATACAGAGGAATGCAGGGAGCATGTTTGTTATTCATGATTGCAAACGTTTATCATTTTAAATAAAACAGTCAAAAGAATCTCATCAAGGTAACAGGAACATCTCACAAAAAAGTCAACTTCCTGTTTAACTGAGTGATCTTCTAAGAAAAAGCGAACAGCAAAACAGAGCAATATTCTCTTTACCTCTGCCTCTTTTTTAACTACATCCACTTGGCTGATAAGCTTACAGTAGGCTTGGAATAGGAGCAGCAATTGGAAATGCAACTTGTATAGCCTTCGACACAACTCTAACTCCTATAAATGAAAGAACAAACACATTGTTGTAAAGATACAGTGCACTAACTTATGTAGATGACAATCAAGACAATAAAATTACACACAGCTTGCCTAGTGCAAAATTTACAATATTAAAAAAGTTATTTGCTTGCTGCAGAGAAGGAAATGTCAACAAGATTTACAAGCTAATGTTGTAAGAAGCTGATGAAAGGCAGATGAAAGCTGCAGTTAAGCACCAATTTATAATTAAAAAAATAAAATGGTACTGCCCTTGCAGTTTATATATAGCTTTATCTTTTAAGAAGGGCAATCCAACAGATTTGGACAAAGAAAACGGAGAAAGGTTTTCATGACATTTCAGAAATACCATGCCCAGCAGGGAGGAAATTGCTTCGATTTCTTTTGTTCATGTCTGTTTTAATTCTAGATCACATTACCACAATGGTAAACAATGGATGCATACTTTTTTTTTAATTCTCAAGGTTAATAAATTTATGAAAGTATGTGGTTACATTTTTGGATACCAGCAGTACAGCTCAACTTTAAAAGCAATAAATTCTTCAACAGCAGTATTTTCTGCATATTTTCAGATGTAATTATATCAGATAAGAAACTGGTGTTAATATTGCTTTAGGGTAAGAAAGCAAAGCAAATGGGAGTGAAATCACTCACTATTAACTATAGGAGTCTATTATCTAAAAGGGGCTGGTGTTACAGGAGTTAGAACGGTAGACAAGTGAAGCAAACGACACTACTTCCATAATAATCTACAATGAGACACCGCTAATATCACAAATGAACAAGAGGAAAATGGAAACCAGTTTGTATACTGCCATGGTTAAATATTTGATAAATCAAGAACCATCACTTACTGCTAGAATTTCCAAATGCTAAGCAAGAAGGTGTGCGGGTCACAACAAATACAAAAGGAAAAAAGATCAAGAATTAGTACAGAAGACCATTTTAAATGGGGTCTCAGATGCCCCAGGTAAACCAAAGGGGAAAAATAACTCTCAGGAAAATGCATAGGTAAAAATACCAAGCAGAATTCAAAGATGACAGAAAACCGGTAAAAGGCTCTACCTGCCTCATTGCTATGACCAAAGTATGTAGTGCATACAGCTACTTGTAAAGTTCTGATACTTAAGCACAGAGATGTAGAACTGGGATACAGAGTTATGAGCTCCCTGTGTTGAAGGTGTATCTATCTGAAAACTGACACAACTCATGTTATTTATTCTTAGTAGTCAATCATTCCCTTTATTAGTAATATCAAAGACAGGGTAAAGAGCACCTACCCCGCGGGGGGGGGGAGTTCTGAATGACCCTGTTCCCTCCCCCTGCCAAGTTCCGTGGTGGACAAGGGATGTTCTCCTCATGCTTTCGGGGGTCTTTGACAACAAAGTGCAGGTACAAGCCTTCAGTATGCCTAGCTTAAGGATACATGCCACAGAGCAGCTGTCCTCCAAGCACCTTTTCCCTTCCAAAGCAACCTTTTAACTGCAAGGGAAACTATTTCCCCTTACAGGAGTTCTTGTGGGAGCAGGGAAAAGAGACCATGGAACGTGCAAATCCCACAGGGGCAAACTTGTTCTCTTGTATCCATGACATTTCCCTTCTAGCTACTCAATCCTTGGGTCACCCAGCTGTTCCTATCAACACAGCTGCCCTGCATGTTGCACAGAAGGACGTATTAGCTGTAAGGGTTGTGTGCCAGAAGCAGACACACCTCTCCACTTCACTAGTCTATCTGCCACCTTCTACCTCATACACTTTTGCAGTGTGTGCTAATGTTAGATGGATAAGGCAACTCCCACCAATGTGCTGCATCTGTGAGTGTGGATGGTCTTACCCACTTTTCCAGTCATTTCCCAACCCTATAAAGTCCCCTTCTTGATGCTCCTGTATGACAAAGATGCTTTTCAAGGGCAGGGATGCAGATGCAGAGTCAGTTGGTTAGGAAACAATTTTCTAGGATTTTGCAAGTGTTTTGAGAGACAACTATTGGGGGGGTGGGGAGACAGCCTTCCAGGTTGCAAGGTCTTTGAAAACTTCCATACATTAACCTTTGTCTCAGCAACACAAATGTTAGACTACCCACTGAAGCTAATACTGTCACAAGCAGTTTCATCAGTCTGACATACCTGCACTTTTATGTTCTTACGTAGCTAACTGGATATGCTGTTTGTACAGGCCAATGCAAGCGTTCTGATTACCTTGATCACCAAACATGTTAGCTAACTGAGAAGAGCATGCAAAGCAGCCTGTAAAATTTTTAAATGTATCAGATTGAAACTATTTGGAAACACAGATTGCTACCGGTGAAATAAGGGAAGAATTCTGATTCTTCTTTTCCCCAGTGACTTTATATATTAAAACTCATTCTAGTCATTTAGCTGCTGGGTTGAGATCTCAAAGGAAGAGTCTGATTCTCTCTGGTTTCCCTATGCCTAGTAAACTGGCTGACAAAAGCTGTAACTGGTAATTTTTTCATCTAGGAACTGGGAGTGCTATTGCAATTTGGAAATTTGCTGGCCTTTAACACTGTTGCTTTTAATACCATTAAGAGCCTGTTATTGACTGAACTGCTATGAGACACCAGTTTCCTTCAATGTTAGAAGGGAACTGGTTTTCTTCCCGCTTTCTTCTAATAAGGCTAGTCATATGCACAGGTATGACCGTGTTAGCCCCTGACAGACTGAAAAAGCTAAAAGTTTGCTTGCTGGTTACATATGAAACCACACAAGACCCTATCTGCTACTTTCTTTGGAAAGAAATATGTAGAGATAAGGATCCCCAAAATATTACTTCAGGAGCAAAAGAAATGGGCAGGGCTCCCCCCCCCCCCCAGCAGGGTGTGTGGCCTAATATGCAAATGAGCTGCTGGGCTTTTTCTACAGAAAATTCCTTTGCGAAACAATGACAGGGGGTATGGCCTAATGTGCAAATGAGTTCCTGCTGGGCTTTTTCTACAAAAAAAGCCCTGGAAAGGGGTGATCTTCATGCTTGATAACACACACACACACAAATCTATGTGTAGATTAGGTTAGAGATTTATGGAGCAGTGGCAGCCAGGGTATGCTGGTCAAACACTAGAGAAGTATCTTTCAGTGGATCCCATGCTATATGGGAGGAGAGGAAACTTTGGAAGTTCCATGGCTTCAACAAGGATCCTTTTCTTTCTGCTGGAAACACACACACACACCCTCTCCCAGTGACTTCATACTTCTCAAGCAGTTGTCACCCAAGATCCTCAAGCAAGTAAAGATGACCTAGATTACTTCGATTCTTATGAGTGCTGTGCTCCCTACTCTGTGCCTAGAACAGGACTTGGAACAGGTCTTGTTACTAAGAGAGACAGAGGTTGTCTTCACTTGGAACAGTCAGAAAAGCAGCTCTGCTGCCCAGATCTGAACTTATAGCACAACTTATGCCCTTTCTTTAAGGCTGCTCCCCACATGGCACTCCCCTGTTAAGGTTCACTGTATTCTTTGGCCATTAGGTGTATTAACTGCAGCCTTAAGGGAAGTGGCAGGGGATACTGGAGTGATCTACTCCTTTCCTTCCTTCCTTCCTTCCTTCCTTCCTTCCTTCCTTCCTTCCTTCCTTCCTTCCTTCCTTCCTTCCTTCCTTCCTTCCTTCCTTCCCTTTTTTGCTTTCAAAGTGAGATGAATTTTTTTGAGTTGTGGCCCTGACTTTTCCATGGTCATTGGTTTCACAGCTGGAGGCAGGAAGGAAAGGGAGAAAGAAGTCCTTACAGAGAAGAGCCTTCAAGCCTTCCCTAACTTTTTATGTACCCACCATTCTTTACAATAAGAATAAAAATACATATTGCTAGGAAACGTCATTAAAATAAAAAGAATAAAGTCTGCTCTGCTAAAAATCCTTGCTTCCTGTTTGAAAAACACAGCTTGTCTGGAAGGATGTGGAGCTTTTCCCTGATAGAATTCAGGTGGTGTTGCTATTCCGGGTGGGAAGACTGCCTTCTGGACACATGGGACAGAACACCTGTTTTCTATCAAGTTTAGTTATGAAAATAGGATTTAAAACAGCTCTGGTGACTGTGGTATTGGCTATACATATAGATTTTTATAAACACTTAGGAGGACAGAATCAAAGCATTAATACTATAAACAGTAGCAAGCATTAACTAAGACTATTTTCATGCTATTTTTATACTTGGAAAAGCTCACCACACTGTCAATTTCAATTACTGTGGCTGTTTTGTACTAGATAGCTCTTTACAAATATAACAGGCAAGATATCTATCACTCGAGTAATTGTCTTAAATGTACCCTTCTAAATGGGTCATAGGTATGTACCCAGGGACTAATTAGATTAGATCCAGTGCAGCTTCTGGCCCAGACAGTAATTTATCTGATAAGCAGAGATTCAGAATACTAATTCTCTTGCTTGAAACTGTAGCTGCGTAAAAGGCAAGCAAGCGTGTGTTGGTACTCAGATGGTATCTGTTTTGCTTATCTGTTCAATGTTATTAAGCCCAGACCCAGAGCCTAGCTCCTCGCTAATAAAAAGGAGAATCTATTATTCTGACGCCAATACCTCATAATCCCCACAGAGGACTGCAATAACTGAAATGAAAAACTTGACAAGTAATCTTTAATCTGTCTGTGAATCTCAGTACTACTTCTATGCGGTACAGTGCTGTTTTTATATTAACGTGTGACACAAAATGGACCCAACAGCCCAAGGAGATAAACTACCTGTGCATCTGTGGTGGCTCCGTGAATGCCATCGTCTGTACCAAATGTCCTTTTGCAGTCTTTTAACCACTACAAAATAAAAGCAGAAACAAGCTGAAAGTTATTCTGCAAAGCCAAAACCCATTCGAAATACAAACAAGAACCTGAAGAATGAAGGGGAATAAAGGACGTGAAGAATGAAGAAACCTGTTATTCTTAGGCTTGCAGCAAATATAGGCTGCTGATTCAATGTACGTTTCGTAACTATCTGACAATATACCATAATTGCTCTACAGGTTTTGAGATTCTTGTTCAAAAAAGGGAAAAATACATGACTTAGAATGATTCTCTTTCCTGCATAGTCCTAAATAAATTTTCATATATAATTTGAAACAATGATAAAGGAAATTAGGTAACCAGCACAAAATCTGTAAAAAAGATGAAACTATTAGCTATTTTCTATACCAAAGAATTTGGGTTATACATGTTTTTAAAATTATTAGATGCATGTGTGCAAACACGCTATCCAATCAAAATTAAATAGGTGAACATCCATTGACTTTACTGGGGAAAAGTGAAGAACATGTTTTATTCTACTGGTTATTGTACTAAACTTCGGTTGGCTGATGCCATAAAATTAGCAGAATGCATGCTTCATATCTCACTGGATGTTATAATGACCTTTCCGTTAGCTCCGTATGAAAGAAAAATTAGACTTCCCGTCAGCTTAATTTAATAAGGCATACTTAGTGAATTAACTAAGATTATTTGCTTCTCTGGACTGCAACTGGAATCTTCTAAACGTTGTGGTGTCAGTTTCAATTAGTGGCACACATCCCAATGTACATTCTTCACAGCTGTTTATCTGATAACAATCCTCAGTAATGTAACAGGATGAAACAGAGTAATGGATATTAACAGAAAACATAGGGCAAGACTGGGTAGAGGCCATGGCTCAATGGAAGAGCGTCTGCTTTTTATGCAGGAAGTCCCAGGTTCAATCCCTGGTGCCTCCAGATGAAAGGACCAGGTAGGAAGTGAAAGACCTCAGTCTGAAACTCTGGAGAGCCAACTTTGATGGACTGATGGTTTTATTCAGTATAAGGCAGTTACATATGTTCACAGGATATTACAGCCCATGCATGGAGAATCCCCACAGGACTCAAGAGAGCTGCATTCTCCTCCTCTCTGCTTGGGTATACAGGCAGTCTGTGAGATTAGGAGGTCCAAGACTTTCCTATTACTGCTCCATTACGCTGGGGTGTGTGTGCTGGTCTCTTGAGCCTTCTGTATGCATGGGCACATTACCTCCAGCACAAATGGATTTATGTTCCCGCTATCTAATTCAAGTTTAAACTTTATATTTTATAGCAACGTATTTTCCCTTCCAAGATATGTTTGTAAAATGATGCACAAAAGAAAGAACTGTATAAATAGTGTTTCATTATATTATTCTTCCATACAGGCTTTATTGTTGCCCACTGCAGACACATGGAAAATGACAATTATAACGCAAAATAGTCTGGAACAGCCCAAGATGGGAAACACTGTAGACAAAAAAAACAAACAAACATGGGGCCAACAACAGTAAGACACTGATGACAGGAAGACTCCTACAGGCAAATTGTTTTGTATCACCTGCTCCCCTTCTGCATACCAGGTTGAGTTGGAGAGGCTGCATAACAGGGACCCCCCCTGCCTCAATCCCAGTCTCCCTATAAGGGATGGAAGCTGGGGTTCTACTGGTTATTATTGTACTAAACTTTGGGGTTCTCTCTAAGATGCTGCACCAAAGCACTATGCAGATGGTTCCAAATAACCCCAGCATTCTTATGCCTGAGTTACAGTAGCACCCCCCTGCTCAGCACTCTCTAGGTAAGAGGACTTGATTTAGTCCACAGTGCCAGTATGAGCTTAATGCAAGCGTTTTCTGTATGTTCTTTAATGAAAGCTAAAATGGCTCCCAGCACATGCAGACTGCGCTGTTGTGACATATTGCCTTTGTTATAGGCCCCAATCCAATGCTTTGCGCTGGCCCACACTCAAGTACCTACTGAGATTTTCAATGAGTGTGTGTCATCGTAGTAGTTCAGGGGGGGTCCCCAGTTTGGTGTAGTGGTTAAGTGCACAGACTCTTATCTGGGAGAATCGGGTTTGATTTCCCACTCCTCCACGTGCACCTGCTGGAATGGCCTTGGGTTAGCCATAGCTCTCATAGGAGCTGTCCTTGAAAGGGTAGCTTCTGGGAGAGCTCTCTCAGCCCCACCCACCTCACAGGGTGTCTGTTGTGGGGGGGAGAAGACGTGGCAGATTGTAAGCCACTCTGACACTCTGAGATTCAAAGTGAAGGGTGGGGTACAAATCCAATATCATCATCATCAGTGTGGTGCCCATGTGTGCGCTGGTGCCTGCCAACACCTTTCCTGGTGTCCACCAAGTGTATGTAGAAAGCGGGAGGAGACAGGTGGGACTTCTGCCCAGCAAGGCTTCTAGTTGATCGCTGGGGCTCTGAATGGCTGTGCAGATTTTTAAAAAGGTTGCTTCCACAACTGCACAAGGATCTTCATTGTGTGACTGAAAGTGAGTTGCAGCAGCTATTTTCTGCCTGGTTTCACCTTCTGTGGCAGCCATTTTTGGCTGCACCCACCCATGTGTCAGAATTCTACAGCTTCAAAAAGGCTGGGGAGTTGCACCTCCATAGTAGTCAGTGCTGCAAATGACTGTGCATAATACGAAAGTAGGGGAAAGACATTCATCTCGAGCAAAAATATACTGTAACTAATACGCATTTGCTTTCCTTGCAGTAGCTAGCCAGCTTACTCTGTGTGCAGTCACTCATGCAGACTCTCAAAGATACCTGTATGTTGTTTATATATCAAAACAAAACAAAACTCGGCAGATAGTAGCTTTAGAATGACCCCTGCCATTCTGTTGCAATAAGTGCTAACAGCACAAGCTGCTGGTACTGATGCTGTCAAAGACTGCCTTGGGATGCATAGCGGCATTCAGCCTGTCTTTCACAGCAGTACTTGTGAAAGATTAGGGCAGGGCAAAGGTTTTCAGTGTTAGAGGATTATTTTTGAAACAACTGAAAAGTCTTCAGCAGGTTTGAATAAATTTCACGGTTTGTATCTGAAAAATAATAAACTGCAACACTGAATACAAAACTTGCTCATTGGCTCTTGCCCATTATCTTTTGACAAAAACTCTCCACTGAGTTAAAATTGTCTAACATTGTAATAATTTAACTCAATAAAACTCAGTGTGGTTTTCCTTTGGCATCAGATGTGACTCTCATCAGATGTGACTAATAGACTCAATAGGATTCGTGCAAAAACATTGACAGGAGAATTTCTCTCTGGATTACTTTGCATATTTGCATGTGCTTTATCCCTGTCTGAAACAATGGGAACAGGCTGAATACTAGAAGGTAAATTAAATGTAAAATTTCCCTTGTGAAGGAACATTTTTCCTCCAACTAAGAATGACATTATTCTTTGTCTTGAAGTTCCCAGCTGTTAAGTCACATGAACTCTGGCATCCCATTTCAACTTCTGCAAAATGGTGGAATTACCCAGCACCACCCTTACCTTGCTCCTCCTCTACAGTATAATACATTCATACATCACTGTACACTTGCCTGCTCTGCTGCTTCTCTTTTGGCATTGTAAGTATCCAGATGTTCTTGGAGCTCAAGAACGCTGAACTTCAATGTTTCTAGTAATCCATAAGACATCAACTGCAATATAAAAAGTAAGATGGCTTATAAGACTGGTCATAACATACTAACTGCATTCACATAGTATGTACAAGAGGTTTACAAGATTATGCATGGGATAGAGAAAGTAGAGAAAGAAGTACTTTTTCTCCCTTTCTCACAATACAAGAACTCATGGGCATTCAATAAAATTGTTGAGCAGTTAGGTTAGAACAGATAAAAGGAAGTACTTCTTCACCCAAAGGGTGATTAACATGTGGAATTCACTGCCACAGGAGGTGGTGGCGTCTACAAGCATAGCCAGCTTCAAGAGGGGAATGGATAAGAATATGGAGCAGACGTCCATCAGTGGCTATTAGCCACAGCTTATTGTTGGAATTCTCTGTCCAGGGCAGTGATGCTCTGTATTCTTGTGCTTGTGGGGGGCACAGTGGAAGGGCTTCTAGCCCCTCTGGTGGACCTCTTGATGGTACTTTGCTTTTTTGGCTACTGTGTGACACAGAGTGTTGGACTGGATGCACCACTGGCCTGATCCAACATGGCTTCTCTTAAGTTCTTACAAATTTCTAAAAGTTTTATAATCTAAAACTTAATTAGTGCATTACATTAACGGCTTGCCAGGACCTATGCACTAAAAACTCCAAGGGAAAAAGAAAGTTGCAATAATTGTTCATCCCAGGTTAGTTATTTGCAGTAACTTCAAACAAAATCCATGTCCACAATAGTGTCATGGACTTTTGGTGCACGACAAAACTGAATGGACATTTTCACCCCAATAACTGCATATTCTTGAATGAGATATTAGAGCACTGTTTAAAAGGCTTTGCTGAAACATCTCCATCAATGGCTTAATCACCTCTGCTACAGGATTTTCTGTGATAACGGTGGAGCCAAAGCATTTGAACCCAAAAGCTCAACCATCTTATTCAGTCACTCTCACAGAATGGACTTGCCTAGGAAAGTCATGTTATCAAATACCACCTATTATACATGTAAAGTATAGAACAATTTACTGAAAAACAACCATTGGGTGCATGGATGGATAAATGGATGGATGGATAGACGGATAGAGAAAAAGGAGTGCAATGTGTCTCATTCAACCCCGGTGCAGGGTTACTTTAATATCCTGACTAGAATACAGTGCAGTTCAAGTCAAGGGAGGAGGAAAAGACTTATCAGATGATATTAAAATGTAAACAACAGCGAAGGGTCTTTACTAGCTAGGTTGAAAAGTACATACTAAAGAATAAGGAAAAATATTATTTGAAACAACTGTTAAGCGCCCCATATTAGTTTCCTTCTTTAGGAACTGCTTAAATAAATGTACTGAATGCCCTGGCTTATTATGCACTGGGCAAAAATATTATTGGTGAAACACTAGCAATGAAGACGGTGTAACAATCTCAGAAGCATGTAGGAAGTGAATACAGTTTGATACTATTCCAAGGTATCAGGTGTTTCCTGTGGTTGCCCATTTTTGAAACATGCTTATTAGTTTAATGACGTTACTGCAGGGCTTTTTTTGAGCAGGAACGCACAGGAACACAGTTCTGGCTGGCTTTGGTGTTAGGAGGTGTGGCCTAATATGCAAATAAGTTCCTGCAGGGCTGCTTCTACCACAAAAGCCCTGATGTTACTGAATTAACTTTTACCTTCTAACTCTCAAAAATGATTGAGGCTGCAATCCTGAGTAAGTCCCAATAAATAAAATACAATTTATTTACTAAATATAACTAGAACGGGATAACAGCTGAGAAAGTTCCGGACAGCTGAAAAGAAGATTTGATCTTTACGTACCCTGGTAAAACATTCATTAGAAACAAACTCTGCCTATATAAATAAATATGATAGGTTACCGTTTCAGCATCCACAAAAACTGTCGGGCATTCTGAACACATCATCATCACTTCTAGAGAACTTTTAAATTTTTTCCCAATTCGCTGTAGATTTTCACCAAGAAAACTGACTGATTCATGTGTAATAGCACCAAATTTCCTTTGAATGGTCTGTAAAACAAAAGTGATAGAAAAATACTTAAGAACAATTTTGATTTCTGTAGATTAATTTTGGGTAAATATGAATGTGAGTTAGAATTCTGTAAAGCGATAGTGAGATCTTTTTTAAAAGAGCTTTTCTGCCATCACGGAGCAGTTGAGGTGTGTATCAGACTATAATGTGGTTTCATTTGTCAAAAAAATCAAGGAATTTCCTCTCTGAATAGGCTGAAATATTGGACAGACAGTTCTACGTTATACATTTTAGCTTTATATAGATTGCTACTTCTCGTTGCCCGTCAAAATCTCACAGAAGATGGAGCGGGGCAAGCAACTGGTGGGTTTCAGGGGTTAGTTGTGTTGGTTGCTAGATTTGAGTCCAGTAGCACTTCAGAGACCAAGAACTTAATGATCAGTACTAAGAAATCCATTACGGAAATGGTTATAACATATGTACTAACAAAGAGGAAAAGGGATGGAGGATGCAAAGAAGGTCATTTGACTGAGCTCAAACTATCCTAAACAGTTATCAATTAAACATTTATTCTGAAACAGATAATACAATTATATTTCAGTGCATGATTAAAATTTTTTTTAAAAATGGTGACCTTGAAAAAGGGAATACTGGGTAATTACCTGAAACAACCTAGAGAAGACGTGAAATGTATAAACAGCACAAGATCCATCTGTGTCTGACAGCATCTGATTGACATGGCAACGCCAAGCTTCCTCTTCATCATCATATGATGCTGGCTGGAAAGCTGCCAATATGGCAGAAAGAAAAGGGGAAGGTGGTGGGGATGTCTGTGCTTCTGGGAAGCCATCCTGCTCTTCATCTTGACTACAAATAAAAGTGAATGCAAAAATTAATGCAAGTCAAGCAAATGCTACATTGGAGCTTTACGGTCATCCTAACCATGCAATTTAGGTTGTGCACGTCAAGATTACTCTGTATAACCAGGGTGCAGTTTTAATTAAGGCCTACCTAAAGCTATGTAAAGAATCAAGGAAGGAAGGCACAAGTTAAAGCTTTGCTGACAAATATCTAAATCTTTACACATCCAATGAGTTCTATAGAGCAAGCAAAATACAAATCTTTTTAAAAATAAACTTTTTATTCAGCCAGGATTCACAGAAAAAAAGACAAATGCCTTCCTTTGCTATTGTATATGAATAGTGAAAGAGTTACTGTAATAACTCTGGAATAAATCAGTTTCAGAACACCTTATGCTTTTCCAAAGTCTTACTTGCCTGTCAGGGAAATGTTTTAGTAGTTATATAAATATATTGTTTCCAAATTCGTGGTCACATATGAAATTTTCTTTTTCCCACTGGTTCCTTATTCATATCAGGCTAGCATATAGTTACTAATTTTAGCTTTTCTGTCCTTTTTGACAGAAAGAAGTGAAATTAATAGCAACAGAAGTAGAGATGTGTGTGTGTGTATTTTAAAAGGGCACTCTTATGACAGGGGTGGCCAAATTGTGGCTTGGGAGCCACATGTGGCTCTTTCACACATGTTGTTTGGCTCTCAAAGCCCCCAACACCTCATTGGTTGGCTTTGGGAAGGTATTACTCTCTTTAAATCACTTTTCCAAGCCAAGCCAACTGGCAGCTTGGATAATGCATTTAAAGTTGCTTTCTTTCCACCTTGCCCCCCATCCTCTCTTCACCTACCTACCTTCCTTCTCTCAAACATCTGACGTTCATGCCTTGTGGCTCTCAAATATCAGATGCTTATTCTCTGCAGCTCTTAAATTAAGCTAATTTGTCCACCACTGGTCTAGTACCATACACAACAGTGTGAAGCAGGACGAGATGACTATATTCTCCAGCAGAGATCAGACTGATGCAGAGTTTAGAGCTGCAGTAATTCAGCACATCACTCCAAGTTTTTTTTTTTCTTTGATACTTTATTTTGCTCGTTCAGCCTACAGGCCTTGACCAACACCACACTAGTTACAACAAAAAATAACTAATTTAAATAACCAACCAATTACTGCGCTTGAAGTCCTTTAATCACATCAGCAAAAAAATTTCATTACAGCCAATGTAACTTCTTAATCCATGCCTGCCAAGGGCTTCTTAAACTTATCTGGGGTTAAGAACCCGATTGCCGCAGAGGAGTGATCCATAAATTCCTAATGCTGCAAAAGGCACTGCGTTCTAATAAGCAATGCTCAGAAGTTTCTATCTGTTCAGAAGCACAGTCACAAGGTCTAGCAGAGAATGAGGTCCTTTGCATTTGACCTTGCATTACTTGAGAAGCAACACATTGCAAGTATAAATGCTCTCCTGCATTGAGGTAAGGTTAAATAATCTAAATACGGTAAGGGCACCTTTGGGCAAGACAACCCCAAGTATAATGGGGAGCATACCCTATAGGCTTTCTTAATGATGCTGATAAAGTCCAAGATGTTTATTCACTGCTGATCTTCCCCATATCTCTAACTCACTATTGCTAAAACCCAATAGTTGGAGTCCAGTCTTCATTAGTTTCCTCCGTGGGATACTGTAGAAGTCACATTTTAGTAAATAAGCACACCCATTAGCTTCTATGGCAATGCTTTTCCTGTGTAGACAGAATTGAATATAGCCACAATGGTCTGGATCCAACCATTCTGTGCATGAAATGTGGAGTTCTCCTGTATCTCTGTAGCCTATTGACTCCTGGAAAAAAATAATTTCAATGGCTGTCATACCCAGGGAGGAATAGCCACATGGATTGGAGGGGGACAAATGAGAAATGATGGGAGGGTTTGCTCCTCCTTCTGCAAGTCCCACTCCACTGATAAAAGGAGTCAGATTCAACTCTTCCTACCGACTCCCTTCACCCCATTGGCCCTCCCAGATGTTCCCTTTGCACAGACCTTGCAATCCCAGGAACAATTTTTCTTGCATTCAGAACACTGAAGAATGTGGGGGAAACTCCGTAGGCCTTCCATGCATGGATGGCTGGATACAGTTCAATATTCCTATTACAATTATTTTCATTGTGACTAGGATCAGGCCATTGTGCAGACCACTGTGATTAGGTATCATTTGCACCGATCAAAGACTTTAACAGTGTTATCCTTTGGAAAGTTACACCAGTCTAAGCTCATTCATTTCAATAGGCTTAGACTGGAGTAACTCTCCTTAAGATTGCACTGTAAATCCCCCTTTGTTTAATAAGTGGGTATCCCTCATTAACATGGTACATTCTCTGCTTAATCTTACATCTGAAATTGGGGGCCATCCTACAACCCCCAATCATTTACTACTTCTCATACCATTATGGTTTACCACTGGACTCCATCGTAGACAGCAACTTTCAGCTATGACCTGAATATAATGGCTAACAGTTGTATTCTTTGCATTCTCCTCATTTTGGAGTTGGCTCAGGGAATTGTATTTTTTAAAGCTGAATCTTTATCCCATGTGATTCCTGTGTAAGATTCCTGTGGTCCTGAAGCAACTTCTATAATGGTGCAGGTGGCCAGTGGCTATTAATCCAACCCTCCCCTAATTTCAAAAATCTCTCTCTAGGCCAACTAACAACGTAATAGACAAGGATGTCAATATGAGAAGGAAATATGCATTTGCAACCTTTGGATTGAATTCACTTTACCTAGACAAACCAGAAAAGTCAGCTTCTTCTTCTTCACATCTTTCATCTAGTTCCTTCAGAGCAAGGGTAACATCCTCTTCACAGATCGATTCCGAGTAGCTCTCAGTAGCTGGATGGTCTGGAATTTCAGGCAGTTCTTCCAACTCTAGGGGCTCTTGGCAAATCAGGGACTCCTGCTGTTCTTGCAGTGCAAACAATCCAGTGTCTTCACTTGCAGAACTAACCTGTTCATCCTTCATAGGTGAACTGCCATCCTAGAAAGCAAACAGCGTATTTTTTCAGCTCATAGAGAGAGGAATGCCTTTGTCTTATTGAAACCAGTGGTACAAAGCCCAAAATACTGTATCATCATCCCATTTTATCTTAAAGGTTTAGATTTGCATAATCATGTTGAATCAACTACTTTTGTTAAATGTTCCTCTATTTTGTACGTTTAGTAAAATGTTTGAATTAAAAAAAAATGAGTTCATTCCATTTAACCAAATAATTCACTTCTAAATTAACTAATCAATTTAAAAGTATTAAAAAGCTACACAAAATATCATCAAGATCTTCATTGCTCTATAAGCAAAAGATGATTGCCCAGAACATCAAGGGTCTATGTCAGAAGCAGCTGAAAGAAGTCTTCCTCTTTTCAATTTCCTTAAATAATATCTGAATCATAACTGGACAGCAAAAGGCAAAAGTAGTATAATCCTAAGGAAGGGACTTTCCATCTTCTAACATCATACAGGATAATTATAATCTCATTTTTAATTGGAAATGATAAATGTTAGCATTTACTTCAAAGGAAAACACGCACACGAGGGACAAGATGGTTAAACATGAACTTAACTCTCTTCTGTTGAAATGAATGGGGCGTAAACCTATTTCACGATGACTGGATATTACCTCTTTTGTTTTCATACAGAAGTTTATCACCCCTACACACACATTCCAAATTCATATATTTGGAAATGCAGCATTATTCCCAGTGTAGTTAACAAAACATGTCTGTATTCAGGGGCAGGTAACAAAGACAGTGAATTTAACACAAGTATAACTCTGCCACATCAAACAAAATCTAAGGTCCACTTTGTCCAGCACCTGGATTTCCAGAGTAGCCAAGGAGATCCCACTGGAAGGTCCACAAGCAAGGCACAGAGATCAAAGCCTTCTCCTGCTGGGGCCCACCAGCAACTGGCATTTAGAGGTATCCTGCATAAAGACCATCCTTTCCATTCTAAGCTTATCCCTACCAACTCTTCCCCTTTCCTTTTCATCTCGCCTACTTGTTAACTGATCCTGATGCACAAACCATTCCAACTGAAAATGCATCATGAACCAACGACAAATGCTATGGTGTCTAATTTTTGCTGCTCCTACTATAATATTCTTATGGCTGGTTCATCTTAACCTCCTAATATATAACCCATCTATTTTTGAACTGCTGTCTAAGTTCTAACTCCTATGACATGTGGCAGGAGAGCTTTCTTTTTCCCCTCTTTTTTTTGCCTCCAAGGAAGTCTGCTGCGGAAGTATGTCTTCACACAGCAGCAACCAACATTTCTTTCCGGAGAGAACAAATTGCTACATTGTCCTTCCTACCACCACCCTAATCAACTCCAGGCAATGGGAGCCAATTCAAAGGATTTCCTTATTCCTTCTAGCAAAGGAAAACTAGATGATGGGATCCAAATTCCTCTTTGTTGGGGCGCAGATCACAATGTGAGTAGCACAAGGACTGGCTGTTGTGGTTGTTTATATGGACCGTTGGAACCGGAAGCTTAGATACCAACTCAGCTGTTTCCAACCCTCAGACTTTGAAGACAAGAACAGCCATAAAAATACTAATGAATATAAAACAAAGGCATACTGAGGCAAAAAGTCAAAATCTGAAGATGCTGGACATCTGCTGATGCCTCAGAAACAACGTTATCTCCCTTCTGTTTGTTTAGGGCTAATTCAAATATTCAAACTGAAAATGCTGTGGTGAGTCGGGAGGTGCACTGAGTATGTACAGGCTATTCGACATATGTAATACATTCCATAAAAGGGGGGGGGGGAGAGAGAGAGGGAACTGTTTAATCCGAGTCTCCATATGAAGCATCTATGCCACATGTATTATCAGATGCATTCTGGGTAGTGCTCAGAAGCTTGAGAATTCCCATTCCAGTAATGCATTCCCTGGCTTTGGTCTTCAATTCTAAGATCCAAGCTCACTAAGAACAGAGATCCAAGAAACGCTAAGAATTCCCACTGTCTCCCGGTTTCATGAAATCTGCATTTCAAAATGCAAGTTCTTTCCCTGATAGTGCACACAAATTATGCTCAAGTAAGATCTTCTTACTGATGGCAATTGCAAAATTATGGCATTTTCTACATCGCACTTAAACAGACAACACACAAACTTGGATGAAAAAAAGACTCCAAGATAAAAGCGTCAGGAAAACACTTCTATAAACTTTAGTGGATGGCTCTCTTCATAATGCTCAACCTCCCAGTCTGTAGCTCTGTTGGACACAGCCCAAATTCTAACTCTGCATTCTTTTTCTATGGGTTTTGTACTACCCTCACACCCAGTACTGAGAGAAGTGAGGAGTATGTTCATGGCCAGCTGTTTGGCAACTGTAGAACGAAAGGCCCTATTGTCTTTGGACAACATGGAGATGCCAAGGAGAAGGCACTGACTCCATTAAAATGACTGGTTCAGTCTTCCACCATGAGGAAGGCGCCCCTGCAGCAGCAAACTTTGTCCCCTATAGACTTGCTCTACGCTGACTATGAATGCTGTGAGACAAAAAGAAAAACAAAACCTGGTTCATTGTTCCTTCATGTCACATTTTAACTGCTAAAATTACAAAATCAGAGATGAACTATTACACAGAACTTTCTGTCTGTAAACAGCAAAGACACAGTTAAAAATACTCACTGGTTTCTTAGCCATTAGCTGGGAATCTGGCTTATTCCACACAGGCATTTCCAAATGGGGAAAAAAAAATATGCTTCTAGAATGTAGAAGCCCTGTTCATGAGGCCTGGCTGAATCAACCAATTGCTAACACTGCTGGCCTGAGGTTCAAGTCCCAATTAAAGCACCAATCACATTTGCAAAGGCAAAATCAAACATTTGGGGGGGGGAGGGAGAAGAGGAGGATGTATTGGAAAGCAAATATTACAGGAAGGTAATTACTATGCCCAGAAAAGCGCCTTGCTTGATACTGTCCTGCACCATAATATATTCATCATTAGCAGTTCAACGTTATTTTTAACCTGTGGTGAACACTTTCAGTCCATCGAGGAAATGATTTGTCCTTAGAAAACACTGTCATTCCTTTGTGCCATCACAACAGGTTAGAAATACTAAAATTAAATTACAAATCAATCTGACAAGATGAAAATTCTTTCAGAAAGGAAGCCAAAAGATATTGTGCAGTGCTAGAAAGAACCCAGATCAGCCATGCGCCAGCCCACATTTCTTCCCACCTCAGGCAGCTGATTGCTAGCATTATCTAGAGGGGAAACCTCCAAACGTGGACTCTCTGCTCTGATCTGAAGCACCTCTTCTGTTCCCACACTGCTAGTGGAGTCCTGAGACTGTAGCAATGATCCTCCATGATCTAGGGATGTGTCATCAGCAGCTGAGTCATTGTTTAGCTAAGGAGGAAGATAAAAAATAAATGCAGATTTGGATAAGTTAAAAAATCTCACTATACCTTTATGCATATAACAAAGCAAAACAACAACAACTAATTTATAGTGGCACAGAGTGGTAAGCTGCGCTACTGCAGTCCAAGCTCTGCTCACGACCTGAGATCGATCCCAGCGGAAGCTGAGTTCAGGTAGCCGGCTCAAGATTGACTCAGCTTTCCATCCTTCCAAGGTCCGTAAAATGAGTACCCAGCTTGCTGGGGGTAAAGTGTAGATGACTGGGGAAGGAAATGGCAAACCACCCCGTAAAAAGTCTGCCATGTAAACGCCATGATGTGACATCACCCCATGGGTCAGTAACATCCCAGTGCTTGCACAGGGGGCTACTTTTATCTTTTTATACAGTAAGACCCCAGTAATCACTTTTAATTTTGTCAAGAATCCCCCCCCTTAAAAAGAAAAGGGCACATTTCCATAGGAAAAAAGCTAAGAAACTTATTTGCCTGATCAGGTGCACTGTTTAGGTCAGTGCATATGGCCAGAGTGCTTACAGCTGCGCTGCTTCCCCACCAGTCTCACAGCTAACTGGGATTAGGGTGGAATCAGTGCAAGGTAGGCTGAACAACAAAATGTTTCCCTACAGCCACACTGCTGATGTACCTGGCTGTGCACGAAAATAACAAAGCCACTGTTCGCATATGCTTTACAGACCCACAAAGCAGAAGAAGAGTTAACTGATAAACTACAAATGGCAATTACAAAGGGAGCTCTATCACCCCGCTCTTTCCACAGCCAGCGTAGTGCCACCAAAACATTAGTAACTTCTGTTGTTCTCCCAGTTGGTACTCTCAAATATTTCCCCCTCTTTATTTGTAAAGAACACTAGCTTTTAGAAAACAGTGGTGCAGTTAATTTTCTGAACTGCAAAATCCTTGTTAGCTACTGAAAACGGAATGTTAGTTTTACATGTTTTAAGGTTTGTGATTTGATATTCTGGAATTTAATTATGAAGTTTTGTGCTGACTCTTTTATTGTTCATTCACACTATACATTTTAAAAAGGTAAAAGTAGTCCCCTGTGCAAGCATCAGTAGTTTTCCGACTCTGGGGTGACGTTGCTTTCACAACGTTTTCACGGCAGACTTTTAACAGGGTAGTTTGCCATTGCCATCCCCAGTCAAGCTGGGTACTCGTTTTGCCGTAGGATAGAAGCTTGAGTCAACCTGAGCCGGCTACCTGAAACCAGCTTCCACTGGGATGGAACTCAGGTTGTGAGCACACAGTTCAGACTGCAGTACCGGAGCTTTACCACTCTGCGCCACGGGGCTTTTCACTATACATTTTAGCTTTCTGTAATTATTCTAATGACACCCTACTGCCACTAAACATTTCTCCTACTATAAAAATGATAAAAGCCACATAGAAGTATTAGTGACTATAGCTAGAGTATGGGAAACATTTGGTAACAAAGTTAAACACACCCACCAGAAATCTCTGTTTGGCTCTGGCAAAATTACTCTAAAGAGTCTAGACCATATTATGCCATTTTAACACTGGATGTAATCCATATATCTGTGCAAGCTTCACTGACAGCTATACATCTGTAATGATTGATGGACTGCACCTAATACAGAAGACTAGGAGCAGAGCAGGAAGTTAAGCAGCTACAGCTTGGGCCAAATGGCAAGATTTACATGAAGGTTAAAAACAAACACTTCTATTTTCTTCTCAGAACAAAGAAAGTTTTACCATCTGCGATCGCGATAATATCTGACTTGCAGTTAGGGCTTCTTCTTCTGAGGATTCATCAGTATCTTCTTGATTGGTTAAGTTCAAACTGGGGGTGCTACCAGAATACTGATGATATTCTTGCAGGGACGGCGTGTCTCCCTTATCAATACTGTCTAGGGAGCGCCTGCGGACTCCCCAGTTGAAGTTGTCCATGCTTTCACCCTGCAAAAGAAAGGATGTTTATTCTAAAGTTCTCAGAACACAATACTGAAATGAACACACAGCAACACGCAGCCACACAAATAGTGAATTTCATGAAAGCAGAGTTTCAATCAGCCCTTCAAGTTAATTGGAACTTTCAATTCAGTTAATGTTTCTTGTATTCAAAGAGTTTAAAATACATGGCAAGAACAATTTCCTGAAAGTTCTCCCATTTAGATACCTTGCATTTGGAACTAGCTCAACATAAGATTGTTCATAAACTATATATCTGCAGCAAAATGAGATATCTGACTACTAAGCACAGACAGACAGATATACCACATATGAGAACAGATGAAACAAGCCACTGCACCAGGCTGCAACTTACCTGCAGCTCCTGGTTCGCAAAAAGAAAAACACACATAATTAGAACGAGGACAACACTTAAAGATACTTTATAATGGGGAGCATTTTCTATTATGTATGCTTGCCAACAGTAAAAGACTGATTCAAGCTCTGGATAAGCTTTTGCAAAAAAAAAAAAAAAATTCTAACTTTTCAGTTTCTCCATGTTTTAGCAAAAATTGAAAAACCCATTATGAGACAAACACTTAAAACAAAAATGGCTATGGCACATTTTTTTTTCCAGTGTGACATATATTAAAGCAAACCATTCACCAAATTGCTTGAGAACACCACAGATGATGTCTTAAAACTGACTTTATCCACATTTATTTGACGGAACATACAAAGCATAATTTTGCAGTGTAAGGAAAGCATAAGTGTTTTGGCCAGCCAACCGTATGATTATCTCATGTTTACAAATACCCTCACAACATGAAGGCATTTCCTTTGTTCCTTTTCATCTACTTCAGTTGACTGAATGATGGAAAACACTTTTTTGATACCTTTGAGAGCTTTCTCTGCTCTATTGTATTCCCTTTCAAAGACTGTGGTGTAGCATCCAGCTGGCCTGCTTACTGCTAAATTCAGCCCAGCCCAGCCCTGATTTAGGGGTGAAAGAACTTCTGCCCATCCAGATCTGCCATGGCTTGCACTGGAGTTAAGGAGCAGAAGACAGGCAACACACAACAGTGGAGGCAGGGACAAAGGCTTGAAACAGGGTGGACACCTTGTTCTCTCCCTATTGCTACCCATTTGGAAAGACTGCTACACTCCCTATTACAAAAACTGCTGATAGAAAACTGCAACTACTCAGGGCTAAGCTCTCACATTTGCCCTAGTCTGAGCAAAGAAATTCATTGAGAACTAAAAGTTAATACTTTTTCTATAGAACTATTATTTTTCATGTCTTTAAACAAACCACACGAAAGAAGATACTGCAAATATGCTCCTTGCATATTTATATTGTTATTGAGGGCAGCTACATTATTGCTGTCTGTATTTCCAAACTGGACGGATACACTGTTATGGCGTGGCTGAGGTACTTGGTAAACTAGGGAGCTCACTCAGTAAGGCAAAGTTTCTTTTTGAATATGAGACAATATGAATAATGAGAGTTTCACAAGCTTTAGGACATTTATATGAAGGCCACTTAGAGCCACAGAGTTGGATGGGGCCATACAGGCCACCTAGTCCAACCCTCTGCTCAATACAGGATCACCCTAGAGCAGGGGTGGCGTCACGTAAGAGCCACATAAAATAAATGTCAGATGTCTGAGAGCAACAAGACATGAACATCAGATGTTTGGAGCTGGAAGGAAGGAAGGAAAGCAAAGAGATGGCGAGGAAGAGGTGGAAAGAAAGCAACTTTAAATTTAAATGCATTCTCCAAGCTGCCAGCTGGCTTGGCTTGGAGAAGAGATTCAGAGAGATAAATGCCTTCTCCAAGCTGGCTGACAGGGCAGTGGGGGCTTCGAGAGCCACACAGTATGTGTGAAAGAGCCACATGTGGCTCCCGAGCCACAATTTGGCCACCCCTGCCCTACGGCATCCCTGATGAGTGTTCGTCTAGCCACTGCTTAAAAGACTGCCAGTACTTATGGAACTGTGTTTGACAACAAGGCTGCCTACAGCACCTAGCTCAAGAGTGGGTAACTTTTGACCGCTGGTCTGCCATGTGCAGAACAATAATGTAGCCTGCAGTGACACCTCCCATGAAACTGAAGGAGCAAAGCACTCGCACTTCAGCCTGAGTCCAGAAGGCCTGCATTTCAACTGCAAGCCTCTTAGATGTAGCAAAGAAGCTTCCTATCCACAGGGAGAGGTGAGAACGCTGCCTCTAAGGCAGCCTCTAGCACAGTACACTCTCCAGTCATGGTTTCCATGCACTGCAATGATAGCTTTTGTATCAAAAGTTGTTATATTGCTTTAAATAGAAAAATGCAGATAAAGATGACAAATGCACCATGAAACCAGATACAATGGGAATGGCTAAAGGTCAAAGCAATTTCAACATAAATACTGCACCCAGATTAGATATAGTGAGGGACTCCAACTGCTTTTCATTTAAAATGTTCGGTCCTAAGAGTGATGCTCAGGTTTTGATGGCAACACTCTGGAATCAAAAGGCTATGCTTCGTGCTACGTAAACGGTTTCATTGGACAATTGTACAGGTTTATAGCTCTCCCAGACTACAAAATAACAAAGCTATATTCTTTAGCGTGAAAGGTCCAGTATCAAACCCCAAACATTTTTCCAGTAAAGGTAAATGATATTCCCTCCCTAGTGCCTGATCAAAAGAAGAAACAAAAACTCATCTTCTGTTTGTGCACTTCAGAAAGAACTGTGGTATGAAATCTAGGATGAGTTGTGCTCCTCAAAGCAAGGAACAAAGGCTTCAGTTGCTACAATAATGGTGAATTATCCTAAGGAAATGAATGACTTCTCAAAACTTTTCCCTCACTTGAAGGATAGCCTTGAGGGGGGGGGGATATAAATACATAATTCCATCACAGGGACTTACCTCTGCATCTTCTAACTCAACATCTAAAAAGTCAAAGTCTTTAAAAACTCCGAACTGTTGTTCACTCGTATTATCTTCCACAGCCACTTCTTCTTCTTGAATTACTTCCTCGGTTGCTGAAATAAGAGCAATTTGCTGGTCTCCGACTTCCAAGTCTTCATTAGAAGAAAACACCACCTAGAAAGGATGAAAATAATATGTAGGATTGTTTTGAGCCAGAAAATTGAGAAGTATATTGTATTAATCGTGCACCCCTGAATGACTGGCAGTACAGCAGCGGCTCTGACCTGTGTTATTCGCCACAAGATGTTGAATAATTCATTTTATCCTACAAAAAAATTGGTTTTTTCACAGCCAGGTCATAAACACAGGATGAACAACTATCACTGGCAGCCTTCAAACTATTATTTCTGAATGCCATGCTACTGGAATCTACAAATACTTACAGAAGGATTCTTAGGAAGACCCGATTCTGGACCACACAAAGAGAGAACATTCATTAACTTTTCTCTGGTTCTTCGCTGGAAAAAAAAATGAAAGCATTAAAGGACAATCCTTTTGATTACGTTAGCATCATTCATTTTGTCAACAGTTAATATTCTCCAGCTTTTATGTCATGTTTGTTTTTACCAGACTGAGCTAATTTTTTTTTAACAAAGGATACTAGCCAAACTTTCAAGACATGGAAAGTAGTGATACATAGGCCCACAGCCACGGGGGAGGGGAGCAGCCTTCTCACCCAACCCCCCTCCTGGACCTTTATGGCCCCTCCTTTCCCCAGCCCCCACTCTCTCCGCTGCCACTTTTCTGGCAACCCCGATTTCTGCACCACTCTGGTGGCCTCCACCCCACTCTGTGGGTGCCTCCCCCTCCCTCCCAACTCATTCATCAACCCGGCAAAACAGTAAAGAGGGGGTTCCTGGGGCTCTTTCAAGGCATAGGAACTGGCGGCCTTGGCGCAGTTTTCCCTGCCAATCACGTGATCAGCGGGGGGGGGGCCTTGAAAGAGCCCCAGGAGCCTACTCTTCACTGTTTTGCCGGGTTGGTGAGTGAGTTGGGAGGGAGGGGGAGGTGCTGCATGGAGGGGGGCGGGGCTGCCAGAGTGGCACAGAGATTGGCGTCACCAGAAAAGTGGCGGCAGAGGGAGCAGGGGCCGCCAGGGGGGCCCTCCACCCAATTTTTTTTCCGTGGGCCCCCCCACGTGGAATTTTCTGGCTACGGGCCTGTAGTGTACCTGAGATAACTGTGGCCTCTTCCAACTGACAGGCACCAAGGCATTGGAATTGGATCCTGAGGATGTTGAGGAAGTACTCCTAGTAACAGCAATGACTTTTGGTTTCCCATTTCTGCCAGCTGCACTGTGCTGATCACCATACTTGTTCCCAATAATCGGTGTCTACAAAAGAAAGAAGCTTACAGTTCAAATAACTCCAAGTAAGCATATTGACCCCAGAGCTATTACCACGATGGGAGTTTTATTCATCAATTGAATAATATGAGGAATAGGCTTTAGTAGGCAGAAGATAACATCTTTTAACAAATGTTAATATTCGATACAATGAGTGATTAATCACTATAGTACTAAATTAAAAAGTTAAGCAAAAATAATGCAAAAGTCTGTCTTCTAAGAGAGTGTAATAACTCAATTAAACTGATCTGTGTGGATAGCTATTAATGGAGGTTGGTGGAGGCTTCTCTCTCATATAAAAGCTGCTTCAAGCCTCCCCCCGCCCTCCTTCCATTTCAGCATTATTAGACTGGGCTTGAAGTCAACAAACCACACAACTCTTTCTTCATGCCCAAAAGGGATTCAGGCTTGTGTTTTTTGTATAATATTCCCTTTTGTATGATATTCCATATCATGGTGCTCTTGAATTAAAAAAATAAAAGATTTCACAGCACATATTCAAACCCCTTAAAGTAGTTCTTTGGATTGCAGCCACTGGCATACATCATGTTCATTGGGCTAAATACACAATGAAGATTTAGGCTCACTTCCTTCTGGGCCAAGCAAAATACTGAGGTGTTGTCGAAGGCTTTCATGGCTGGAGTCCATTGGTTGTTGTAGATTTCCCAGGCTTTGTGGCGATGGTCTTGGCATTGTGAGACCTGATGTTTCGCCAGCAACTGTGACTGGCATCCTCAGAGGTATAACCCGGAAGTTCTTTCTGGCTACACAGCCTGGAAAATCTACAACAACCAAAATATTGAGGGTCTCCCCGCCCTGTCATACTGAATATTTGTTTTGATCTTCCAAAATGCATTCCATTATTCAGCTTCAGCAAATGTTTTACTTGAATTACAATATACTTACCTCTGATATGTCAAAATGAAAGTCTAAGGTTTTCCCAGGGAGTTCTTTTGAAACGTTATTAAAAATTTTTGTGAATGAAATTTCAGGAGAGCTTATATCACCACCATAGGACTTTGGAATATCATTAGGTACAACAAGACTTGCTGATCGAGAGACGACCAGTTTCAAAATATTAAGGGCTTCCTTCCAGTAAGGACTCTAAGGGGGACAAAAGGACATGAATGGTACAGTTAAAGATCAATAATCAATGATCAATAAGCAATGAGTATGGAATTAAACAGCCTCAAAAGTATTTCCACCTTAAATATGACCATCAACAACATTAGTCATTTGAAGTCCCAGAAAAATGTTGCTAACACTGTGGGTGCTATCACACTTGCTTTATAATGCAGTTTCAATCCACCTCAGTGACAGATTGCACATGGATTTTGGCACTTCACACTGTAAAATCCAGTTGTAAAGTACACTGAAAGTGGATTGAATACATAATTTAGTGTGTGTGAATGCGCCCTGTGTGTATAATAATAATAATAACTGTATGGCAGTCTGTGTGGTATAGCCAGGAAATCCCAAAATTGTCTGGCAGCCTAAAGTTCTAACTCTTTTAGCGTTATGCACCACAGTACAGTAATGTTGTGAAAGAAACATCACCTCAGAGTCAAAAACGACTGGTGCTTACACAGGGGACTACCTTTACTTTTTTTTTTTAACTTATACAAGCAGAGTAGATTTAGTATAATTTATCTTGTGCAATGCTGCATTGTGATGTGAAAGCAGAACATGGGTGAGCAGAAGATACCATCCATGCACACATGTGCAGCTGAGGTTCCAATCCAAAGTGTATTAATATATTCTGTAATAATGAACTTTGTAGAAAGGCAATAGTTTCATATAAATGACTACCTCCAATTTACTACGCCTTACTCTGCTGTATCAGAAATCAAGTAACTCTCTACAACAGGGGTGGCAATGGTAGCTCTCCAGATGTTTTTTGCCTACAACTCCCATCAGCCCCAGCCATTGGCCATGCTGGCTGGGGCTGATGGGAGTTGTAGGCAAAAAAAAACATCTGGAGAGCTACCGTTGGCCACCCCTGCTCTACAATCATTTTAAGAACATCTCATTTGTGAGTTTTATTTCAACAATAAGCTCATAGTGGGAGTAAATGGATTTCTGCCCAGATTGCCCATGTGGGGTCAAATTCAAGCTTCTCTAGGAGCAATCAAGGCAGGAGGAAAACACAATACAGCTAAGTGCATTCTTCTTTAATTTAATTGTGACAAGCTTCAAAAGAGTGAAGATATCCCGAGAGGTCAGCGAAGGGGGTGGGGAGCGAAAAATCAAACAGCAAGGGAAAGAGGAAACAGGAACACAGCACGCCTCGTTTTCAAGTGGATGGAAGATTTTAGAAATTTACTTGATTGCAAAGTGACCTTGGGTACAAAAATAAGTGACAATTAAGAAGAGCCTTTTATCACAGCATGCTTCGTTAGGGTCAAAAAAATAACAAGGTAATACTAAGCCTCTGCCGTCATCTCTCAGAAATGTAAATTCATTCAGTATTCAATAATATTCAGTATTAACTATGAAATTATTGTTCTTTCATCATTGACACGAAGTACATACATTTGTTTCTTTTTACCAAGACCCCCCCCAACAGTTCAATATTTATTCAGCTCTAACAATCAACATGCAGATTATAAACCTTCTATGTAGCTACAATATTAATTAAGATACAGCCAATGAAGCAAAAGACCTCAAAGCTCCCATAAAAAGGGTTAGAGGTGAAAAGAACAGATGGCAGGCTATGAGAACGCTGGCCACAATGATCAGTTATTTTGCTTAATGTCTTCTGACAAGACTACAATAACTTAAGTGCCCATCTATCAACTGCAAAAATGCATGAAGAAGGACACTGACATATTTTCCTGGTTAATTAGGATTAAGCCCATTTTGTTGTACTGTAGTTCAAAGGTAAAGAATAGAAATCAATTATTTGGTAGCATGCTCCAGGCATTTTGAAAACCCTTTAAAAAGAAAAAAGCCTAAGTATCTCCTAGGGATTATATTTTCAATGAACTACGTTAAAAGCCAATCTCCTAAATATAAAACAATGAGTTACCAGGGGCACAATATGAGTGTGTGTGCTATCATACAGAGCAAGACACTCAGGTTCATCACAATATCCCTAGTATAATCTGACTATACTTCTATGAAAAATGCCAAAATGTAGGAAATCATTTAAATGCAAGGTCTCTTATAAACAAGACAGCTTAAAAAAATTTCATGTAGTTAAATTTTTCATGTAGTTAAACATTTTATATAGTTAAATTTTAGTCTAAGCATATTTCTTTTGAAGAGCTGTGCTCAAAACTTGCACAAACAGAGTACGGACCTGGCTCAGATATTATGTCATGCAAACATGTAATAATATTAATATTACATGAGAAATTTTGCAGATGTTACCAAGGATAACACACAGAAAAAGAAAAACCATTTATAAAACATACAATAGGATTTTGCTTTGCATTGTTCATCTGAAAAAACTTAAAAATCTTTACTCTTTCTCATGAAAAATATAGTTAAATGTTTTTAGGCTATATACTTCAGTATACCTACCTGAACATATTTGCCAATGACTTTTATAATTTCCAGATTGAACTGCTTCACTGGTGTTGCAGATAAGTCAATGTGACTCAAAAGGCTGTAAATGATCTGCAGTAAAGATTGCTGCATGCTGGACAGCCCTTTCTCTAACAGCTGAAAATAAATATATGAAATGGATTTAACCCATCGGCCACAAAACCTCCAGAAAATATTAAATATCAAAATGTTTAATACTTAATGTTCTGCTGCTTCAGACCAACATGGCTACGCCACCTAAATCTATTAAATATCAAGTAACTATGATGTGCCAGTTTTTGTGGAAGTTTTATTTTTTTTAAAAAAAAATAAAAATAAAAATTATCATATTGGAAACACAAAGCAACTGAACAAAAAAATCTGTATGTACTACTAACCCAACGTTCTTCATGAACTCTGACTCTCTACTTACAACATGATAGCTGAAGTGGGAAGTCATGGACTTCACTCACAGTGAGGTTTGTGTGTTTGAGATTATCTCCAGAGCACACATAATGTCTCCATGAAAAAGATCTATCAGTCTCTGGTTCATATACTAAATCAGAAGTGAGGGTTTGAAACCTTCATAAAACCACTTATGTTCAGCTCAATATATGTTAAACAGATTTTCAGAAGCAGGAAGGGGAAAGAGTATCACAGAATGATTATTCCACCTACAGTGTAGAGGAAAAGGGCCCCTGGGGAAAGAGGGGAAATGTGCAGGATGAGAGAAGGATAGGGGGAAGAACACATATCTGCTAAACTTGAAGAAAATCTCTCTCAGCAACATTTAAATACACTTAGATGAGAAAGGGCAAAGCACTCAGTTTTATTTTGAAGTGGTAAATAGTTAATATAACTGAGATACTCTTTAAAATATGTATAGTTTCATTACCTCTGCCAGGTATGTTACCAGATTAAAAGTTGTTTCTGCGAAGGAGTCATGCAGATATCTACACACCACATTAATCCAGTTAGAACAGTCTCTGGAATAGCTGTGTGTACTATATAAACTCATCATATGAGCCAGATTAGCAAGGGTTGGCGACTTCTCTTCTGCACAAACCTATGGAACACAACAAGAAATCGTTATCTGAACATCTGTTTAAGTACAGTTTTTGAGGAAAAAATCAGATAGAGTGATAAAATTAGTAAAATTGAAGATGTCACTATGAAAATCTACAAGATTCTGCTACAGGTAAAAGGGTTAGAAAACCACATCTGAATGGCTGCTTCCTGATTAACATCTGATGAATAGGGTTACCAATCTTCAGGTGACATCTGGAGATGTCCCACTATTACAACTGATTTTCAGATGACCAGGATCAACTCACCTGGAGAAAATGGATGCTCTGGAAGAGGGATTCTATGGCATTAGATATTTCTGATGTCCCTTCTGCTCCCCAAACCCTGCCTTCCACCCCAAAAATCTCCAGGTATTTCCCCATTCCAGAGCCGGTAACCCTACTGGTGAAGTGGCTTGCAGCAGAAATGGATCATAGGAATTGACAAGAGTTTGCACAATGAAGTCAAAAATTAAATCCTTAATGAATATACTAGGTAGACTGGTGAGTGAGTCTAATTTAAACATTTACCCTATGTGTCCTCCTCCCTCTGAACCAATGGCATCAAGTACAAGCCAAGCATTACATGCCAATAGTCATGTGCTAATGTATTTCTCCAGAATGAGGAGAAGTTGTGGTATCTGTGGAATTTCTAATGTATTTCTCCAGAATGAGGAGAAGTTGTGGAATAGGAGCCCCAGATCAGGCACTGCTGAACTTGTATGCTGGAAGGAAGGGTTGAACTGCTTCTCTATCACGCAAAGACTCGATGGAAACTAAAGGCTGATTTTCTCTCTACTACAATGGGTTGGATTCCATGGACAATGATATTTTGGTTGTACATTTTAATGTAGTTTCTCAGTAATTCTCTTATTCCTCCAGGCAGACTATTATAAGTAATTGGCCATTCCACAGACATCAAAAGTCCCTTCTAAAAATAAATTCATTTTAAGGCCTTAGTAAAAGATCTGATTTGAGAAAACAACTAATAGTCTATTATAGGAATGTTTTGATTGATCAAGTTCAAGGCCCCCTAAACCATAAAGTCCCTATTTGTCAGGAGATAGAATAATCCTGCCAATCTGTGGGATTGACTTTGATACTGAGCAACATATATCAGAAAAGTGACAGCATATTACTCAAAACATCAACTTTCCATCTTTGCTTTTACTACAGAACCACAGTCTGTTTCTAAATGCTTTCATTTTATTAGCTTGCTTAAAATATTACATACCTTTGCTATCCTGTCAGCTGTTTCCTTGCAGAACTGAGTTGGGTTATCAAAATGTTGTATTAGATGAGGCAATAAACATAAGATGTTAAGAGGAAAACCTGCACAGAAGAGAGACACTAATTATCTCAACAAACACATCTCCAGTGTTTTCTAACCACTTAATTTTAAGAACTGCTACCAGCTTTTACTACTTAAAATGAAGACGTCCCTACTATGTCAAGACAGTACTTACAAATGCTTCAATATACCTTGCTCTTCCATACCTGTTGTAAGAACTCTATTGCTCCACTATTTTTCAAATCAGCTTTTAACTCCACAATTCAGTAGAACACGGCTACGTATATTTTAAAAACATACCCGTTAGTTGGGAAGGATCCACCAGTGTATGTTTGGAGACCGTGATGAGTTTGCTGAGTAAGTGAACTGTCATTTCCTGTGTAGAAACTGAGGTAAAACCCTTCAGGAATAACTGCTGAAGGCCTGGGAAGTTATTCCATTTTAATTTACTCTGCATCTTTTCAATCTTTTCCCTACTTTCGGATTTATCCAGAGGCAGGTGAACAAGAAGTCTGTTGAGCAGCCTGAGAGCCAGGAGGTATTCATATTCATAATCAGATTCCAGCAAGGATGCTGCAATCCAAAAGATGGTGGCCATCAGGTTCATAGGATCAGTAGTAGGCTGCACATCTTGCATTCCTCCCTCTCTCAGGGAGGAAAGGCTTCTAGTCCTTGCTAAGCTGCTGGAATGGTTGATCCGTCCATCCATTATATCCAGTGTATTGCTTCTCCGACGGTCATTCTTCCGATCACCAATTAAACCCAGTTTCAAAGAACTACTTCTTGTGTTACTATAGTATCCTAAAAAATTTCCACTGCTAATGGGACTTGTGCTTAGATTGAGCTGTCCAGTGCTTTTCCTGTTAGCTGCATATTTGCTTCCCATCAACGGATCGTAGTATGAAGTACTGAAGGGAAAAGAGAATTATTGCATAGAAAAAAATATATTCTGTATCATAGGACACAAGAAAATAATAGTTATTATGTGAACCCTTTGATTTCAGATGGATGAGCAACACTGTGACATCTTAATGAGCTAACGATGACTTTCTGCTTGTACAAGAAGACTGCAGATTTATACCCCGCCCTTCTCTCTGAACTCAAAGACTCAGAGCGGCTTACAATCTCCTATATCTTCTCCCCCTACAACAGACACCCTGTGAGGTGGGTGGGGCTGAGAGGGCTCTCACAGCAGGTGCCCTTTCAAGGACAACTCCTGCGATAGCTTTGGTTAACCCAAGGCCATTCCAGCAGGTGTAAGTGGAGGAGTAGGGAATCAAACCCGGTTCTCCCAGATAAGAGTCCGCACACTTAACCACGACATCAAACTACACCAATTAACTTTAAGGTTTATCTGCAATTTCAAATTTGCTTATAATTTCTTAAACACCAACACAAATTTTCCTTGTCACAGAACCAAAAGGAAAAACATCTTTTATTCAGGCCAAATAATGTCATTTTAGAAACATGTCTAACTAAAGAGTGGGATCCAAGATCCCTATGCTTGGGAAGAATGAATCTGTGTCTGTCTTTTCTCTAGGTTACTGCAATGCTCCAAAGGGTCTTTTGATCCTCTGGAGCAGGTTTTCAGTGGACGTTGCAGGTTGGAGCCTGACAGGAAAATCAGCCAAACTTTCGGCCCCTCCTTTTGTGAGAGGAAGTACTACGTCTTATGTACAAGGATCCTGAATCCAGCCAATAATTATTTGGGCATGACATGGAACAGGTATGGCTGGATGCACTCTGGAAACTTAAATTCAATATTCAGAAATTATGAAATAGTGGCTAATGTGTATCAATTATTCTGACTCCTCTTTCACTTTTTTTCTGAATATTTCGCAATACTTTGGCCAGCAGAATGGAAGGGCGAAGAAACAGCAGGGAGCTGTAAAACACTCTCATAGGTCCAACCTGCTTAGAAGACAAGGTTTTCTTTGACTTTTGAGTTTTCAAACAAATACACAAATTTTTCTTTTTTGCAATACAAAAAATACACAGTATATGCTGACTCCTGTACATAATGCAAATCATCCAGAAATATAAATCATTTCCAATGCATAGAAAAGTTGACTAGTATCAGTTCTTACTGGGAAAGTGCAGTGAGAAGATCATAACGCTTCATGGTGTCTGCCAGTGTATCAATGGCTGACTCCAAAGTAAGAAGTAGCTCTATGACAAAACCCTAGGGAAAAACAAAGTTAGTCAACAAGATTTAAAATGTAAAGGGGAAAAAAAGTCTCAAGAAGCACACATGACACAAGTCCCCACTCCCCATGAACATAAAACATTTACTCTACCAACAATTTAACGCCCCTTCCTTTGAGTTACCCACAGTCTCTCAAACATATGGAAACCTCTGCCTTGGAAGTAATGGGTTAACTAAACCAGCACCTGAGTGTTTTGCTGCCAAGGGAGTGCCCAGTTACACTCCATGCATGGTGCACAGAAGGCTCTCTACTTTATACTTTCAGGTTTGTGCCTGAAGAAAAAGTCTCAATTATACTCAGTGCTGTTTTAGATGCCATTTTCCTATACAACAGGTAATCTCTGTGTAAGAAACACAGATGCACTGGGTTGAATGCAGAGATCCATCAGATGGTGCTGATGAACATGATTTCTCCTTTTTCCATTCTCCTTTCTGACCCAAGCTTGGTTCCTGGGGTCAGAGGACCCATGAGGAATAAAAGCACTTACAGGTTGGAGGCTGTGCTTAGGAGGAAGAAGAAGGCAAGATCACTCCTTTCCACCTCATCTGTCAGCAGAAGGGGAAAATCAATGATTCTTATTGCTCACTGACCACTGGATCCAGCCCATGGTTACAGCTGAAAAGGTGCAAGTAGTTATTTGCTGAAAACTGACCATTCAGAAGCTGTTTTTATATGCCCACTCTGAGCCTGCTTGCAGGGAGGGCGGGATAGACATCCAGAATAATATATAAATAAAATGCTTAAGGACTTCATTAGACTAGTATTTATCACTGAAGTTTGTTGTTGTTCAGTCGCACAGTCAAGTCCAACTCTTTGCGACCCCATGGACAAAGTCACGCTAGGCCCTCCTGTCTTCCACCATCCTCTGAAGTCTGCTCAAATTCGTGTTTGTTACATCAGTAACGCTGTCCAGCCATCTCATCTTTTGCCGTCCCCTTCTTCTCTGTGTGTGTGTGTGTATATACATACGCGCACACACACACATATATTGGCCACTGTGTGACACAGAGCGTTGGGCTGGATGGGCCATTGGCCTGATCCAACATGGCTTCTTCTTATGTTTTTATGTTCTTTTGCCTTCTGTCTTTCCCAGCATCAGGGTCTTCACCAGTGAGTGCTCCCTTCTCATTTGGTGGCCAAAGTATTTCACTTCAGCTTCAGCATCTGACCTTCTAGTGAACAGTCTGGGTTGATTTCCCTTAGGACTGACAGATTTGATCTTCTTGCAGTCCAAGGGACTCTCAAGATTCTTCTCCACACCACATCTCAAAAGCAGCTATTTTTCTGCGTTCAGCCTTCCTTATGGTCCAGCTCTCACAGCCATACATTACTACTGGGAATACCATCGCTTTGACTATATGGACTTTTGTTGGCAGGCTGATGTCTCTACTTTTTATTATACTGCCCAGGTTCGCCATAGCTGTCCTCCCAAGGAGCAAATGTCTTTTAATTTCATGGCTACAGTAACCATTTGCAGTGATCTTGGATTTCAGAAATGTGAAGTCTGTCACTACTTCCATGTCTTCTCCTTCTATTTGCCAAGGTGTGATGGGGCCGGATACCATGATCTTAGTTTTTTTTTATGTTGAGTTTCAAGCCTACTTTTGTACTCTCCTCTTTCACTCTCAACAAGAGGTTCTTTAGGTCCTCCTCACTTTCTGCCATTACAGTGGTGTCATCTGCATATCTGAGGTTGTTGTTGTTTTTTCCTGTTGTTAGCTGCCCTGAGCCTGCTTGGCGGGGGAGGGCGGGATACAAATAAAATTTTACTTTACTTTACTTTCTTACTTGATGTTTTTCCCAGCAATCTTAATTCCGGCTTCTGCTTCACTGATGTTAAATGGTAATGAATCATATGCAAAAACATTTCCTTCTGAGAGCACTAAATGGAAACTGATCCTGAAGATTTGCTGGCTGTGGTACAATTGTCAATACCACCCATCCAAAATATCTTTCCAAAATGTAGATCTTCAGTTAAATTTTAATACACATTGGTCCTGTTCAGACGCACAGTATAATCAGTTGTCACTGTTTCATACTGGATTAAAAGTGGCTGATCAGACAGCAACATCTGCCTCCTGGTATTAACTCGTGGTAGCCCCCCCCCCCCCAAATCCTTCTCAGAACCACAGTATTTATTTACCTGCTCCTGTGCGGTATTTTTTGAGTTCTTCGTTTTTTCCGTTTGGATAGTTCTCGACCAACTTCCGGATGTCTGAAGGCTGTCCCGGAGCAAAAGGAGCCTCAGACATCCGGTTTACGGTCACAATTTTTTTTTACTACTTAGCTATATGCACATAACCGCATAACCACATATTTTAACATACGCACATGTGCGCATAATGTGAGCATGCGCACAGTGCGCGCATGCATATGTGCATAATAGTGGAGAAAAAAAAGAACTGCATGGTGCCATCATGTGGATGGCAGAAGACGGCTTCACCCTGGAGTGATTCGAATTGCAGTATGGCAGTCTGATCGATAATATCCGGAACGAAGATATTCAGAACAGAACCGGGTCAGTTTAACTGTGTGAACAGAGCCATACACTCCTAATCAGTAGGAGCACAAAAGGAACAGTTGACATGCTGAAATTTAAAGCTTTTAAAAACAAAACGTAGATACCTGAGCTTCTTCTCCTGCATCTCCAACTGTTTCTACAAGCCTAGAGAGAATGTCAGAAAGGGTGGCTGCAGAAAGAGGTTGCTTCAGTGCTCTGAATATCTGGAAGGATCTCCCAGCGTAATGTCGAGAAGAGCAAGAAAGTGCAGTTTGCAGAGCAACTTCACTAAGATGGTGCTCCAGCTGAAATCCAACTGTAACATGAAGAGAAATCAGAATTTAGGGGGGGGATAAAGACTAGGACTGAGAAAAGTTATGAGATTTTAAACAATTACAGTAATAATAATATGATAATTACAATACAACATTGTTAAAATACACCTGTATTTCAGCAGCAATTATTGGACATAGATTAATTCCCACTCTCTGTTTTTGTATACATCTCTTACATGAACTAATCTAGCAGTTGTGCCAAAACAATGAATCAATTCAGAAATGGGGAGAAGCTCTAGTTGAAGAAATGTATAGTATGAAGAATTTTATTTTAGGGAAATTACACTGTATGTTAAGGGTTCCAAGAATACCTGAACTGGATTGTTTAAATACAGAAACAACATGCTTCAGAAACACAGTTAGCTGCTCGGCACTCTTTATGCTTGGATTCTTTGCTGAAACGTCTTCATGGTTCCAAAGCGGTCCACGTTTCCTAGGAGAAGCAAAGCCCAGAACTCATTTGGCAGAACATATCAAGAGAATTCATCATCAAGACTGAAAGTTTCCAAATTGACTCCCTCCTATTTCATGCATTAAAAAGAAACATAATGTTATTCAGAGCTATCCCCTTCATGGAAGCACGCTCCATCAATGGCTTGTAGGCATGGCAAATAAAGAGAACCTTCACATTTAGAGGAAGAAAAACATCTGAACGCTACTGACACGAGGGAAGGCAACACGAGGGCTTGGCTTCTATGCAGTGGTCGGTTGCCATGTGAAGCAGTATGCTGCCCTAGATGCTGATCCAGCAAAGCTTTTCAATGCAGTTGTTCCTACAAGTACACAGGAACACTGGCATATATATGGCTTCCTAGGCAGAGACTAAGTCACATTTATCCTTAACAACACCTAGCACATTCCTGGTGCTATCAGGTTTAAAAAATAAAAACAGAACTCTTAAAGCAGCATGAGAAATTCAAAAGAGAAAGGGATGCCAGAAGGAGTTTTGCAAACATCTGCACTGTGAAGATCCTTATGCATGGAACATCAATATGATATAGTTAGTGGTTTTTCAGCAATGTAAGTACCGATTTCACACTAGAGCTTGTCCTGGGTGGAGAGCCCTTTTGCCCCCGGTGCTTCTCTTTGTTTGCGCACAAACTGCTGCGGAGCTAGGAGCTGGCACACTGCTCTCCCGCGGCAAGCAGAAACCACTTGTAAGAGGACCTTGGCTGCAAGCGGAAATGCGGTGCTCCAACTTGCAGCTCCGCAGCAGCTTGTCCGAAAATCAAGAGACGCGCCAGGAGCAAAAGGGCTCTCCACCCAGAAGAAGCCTAGTGTGAAATCGGTCAAGCTGTTAAGCCCCAGGAAGCAAGACATGGCCAGCCTGCCATTCAAGCACAGGGCTTTAAAACAATGAATAAAAAAAGATCATGACTTGAAAACAAAGCTGATTTGGGGATGGATTTCTTATGCAGCATTGAAGTAGTTCTGAAAAAAATTATCAAAACCAGTCATTTGCTTGTGTCTGTTTACATTCTGTTTTTGTCTGGGCAGGCACCAAGGCATAACTATATCACATTTTTGTAATTTCTCATGCAAGAGACTGCAGATGAACAGTTTTTGAAAATACAGATAAGAAGAAGAAGAATTGCAGATTTATACCCCGCCCTTCTCTCTGAATCAGAGAATCAGAGTGGCTTACAATCTCCTATATCTTCTCCCTCCACAACAGACACCCTGTGTGGTGGGTGAGACTGAGAGGGCTCTCACAGCAGCTGCCCTTTCAAGGACAACTCCTGCCAGAACTATGGCTAATCCAAGGCCATTCCAGCAGGTGCAAGTGGAGGAGTGGGGAATCAAACCCAGTTCTCCCAGATAAGAGTCCACACACTTAACCACTACACCAAACTGGGTGTAGATTAACTGAGATGTAAATGATACCTTGAAGTAATGAATTCCATAAGTGATTTCATTTTTTCATCTTGCTCTCCTGAAATGTCAACTTCACTGAGGATGGTGCTATGCATATGAGAAATGGCAGCACTGGTATTTCCTAAGCTGATGCTAGAAGAGGTAGAACTTGAACTGAGCCCTGAGTCTGTCATTGGGGAGGGCTGGTGATCCGGTATAAAGTCATTAACACCTGCTGGCAGGAAGACATTATTTCGTGTCAAATAATACCTCATAAAAGTTACAAAATACTGAAATGAAAATATCATGCCATCAAAATATGCAGACTTTGTAATATATTAATGGTAAAGATGTAAGAAAGTTAACACCAAAGAATATGCATTAAGTTTTTAATAAGATTTTTATTGTAAACTGTTGTTGTTTGCAACGGTTTGGAAGTTGGTTGAATAAGGTTAATTTTATTTTTAAAAATACTGAAATGAAGATCAAGCACGGGCAGTATAACTTAATATAAAAAACTAACAGTGTTAAACAATTCTGTGATGGACCTATTGAACAGTTGGATGCTGCCATCTACTGAACAATACTTAAAGTGCCATTCTATCAAAACAATGAATAACATGCCCATTTTTAAATCCATGCAGCCTAACCAAAAAGCTTCCATGGATGTTCCATTCTGTGTGCCTGAACTGGGAGCGCACCAGCCATGCATATCAGGAACACACAGATCCCCAACATACAAGCAGTCACTGTCTTTTGTGAACTGAGCAACACATTGATTTCCCATGTGCATACAATTTCCATTCACATGAACATGAAGCATGGAAGCATCAGGATTCAGTCAGTCAGTTTATTATTACAGTCATTGACCAGAACATGTCAGTCATTTAGAACAACCTTAAAAGTACCTTATAAAAAGTCTCACAAAGAGTCTACATATAAAGATCTGATGACTTGAGGGTTATATCAGTAAAAAAGAATATAAAAGATTATTATTTAACCCTTTTAAAAAGTCACTTTCAAATTTTTAAAAAGTTTTACAGTTTGGCCTATTTGTCTTGCTTTTTGCATTCTTTATAAACCTGGGAACAGAACCTAGCCACCTGTCTTGTTGCCTGGTGGTTCCTATCTGACAAAAGATAATCTAATTTGAGTTTATTGGATCTGCCAGGGAACCTTTCCTACAGCGGGCTGATAATTTCCCTTCAACTTGCCGTATGAAAAGGACAATTAAAGAACATATGCTCCAGAGAATCTATTTCAGGTTGGGAACAGGAACAGAGCCTAAGTGCATAAGGAGTCCCTTTATACCTCCCCTCTGCAACTGCAGATGGCAGGGACATACTCCTAGCTAAAGTAAAGTCCCTTCTAGTGTTGTGAGATTCACAAACAAGCGGAGGGGGCGACTATATATCTACTGTTTGCTGAAGAGAAATAGCCTGGGGAACTGGGAAGATCTGTTTGTCTTTCTATATCTAGCACTCTTTGCTTAATGAGTGATTTTGCTTAGTCTATGCCAAGATTTAGGAGGGCTTGGGGGAAAACCCCAACTTCCCATCAGGATTCTGATTCATTGGAATGGAAGCTGAACAAGCATGGACAATCCACATGTCCAGTTTATACATGACTGCAAAGTCCACAGGTGGTGGGCTCCAAGCTTGCATGAATGGAGAAATTCATGTAAAGTCTGCAGAGGGCTTAGATTGTAAACTGGCAAAAACACTTGTCCATTAATGCTTTCAGTATAACAAGTGGTTCCTTATATTCATTGTACACCCACATAAGCAGTAAGTAAACCCTGCCATCATTTGGTGGGAAAAATTACACTTAATGAAAAGATAGAAAAGATAGCAATTATCTACAGGAAGTTGCTCAATGTATTAGAATCAAAATTTTCTAACAACATATGCACGGAATGGAATTTTGGACTCTTATTTTTCACATATCAGTCCCCCACTACCACATGGCAAACTGTTTTTAAAAATTAGGGGTGTTTCAACAATATTTGCCATATAACGTAATAGCCTGCTGTTCAAAAAGGAGGGGGGGGGAGAATAAAAAAGCCAAGTGTGTTGTACAACACAGGTCTGGTCTAAATAGCTTGTTGGATTCTGGCCTTAACTTTTAAAGTTATAAACTTGAACAGCTTAGCAGTTTTCTAGAAGATCAAATGTATACCAGTTGCTACCTATTTTTACTGCAGTAAATGTTTCAAGATTTCAAATTCTGGCTGCAACTTTTTGACTTTTTGTTGTTGTTGTTGGGGGCAGAGGGAGACACTTCACATTAGGTGTTCATTCACACATTAGGTGTTCATTCACAAAAAATATCACTTCATGTATGACCCAGAGAGAAACACAATTCAGTGTCAGTTCCCAGCTGTTCTGCCTTTCTTACAAACTGTATTGTCTCATTTTGTCTGGTGGGAATTCAGAAGATTTCAATTCCTGAACCTAAGAAATTCCAAGACTCGCTCCCAGAGCACCAAACCGTTGCTTATATGCCTGAATGCAGCCTCTGTAACTGGGGAAAGGGTACTGCATTACCCCCCCCCAAAAAAAAGTTTACACTTTTTGCTCAATTCAAAAAAAGGGATATATAATGTACCTGTGAAGATGTAATCCAAATGTGCTGCTTGTTTGACCGTAAGCACCCGGGGTTCATTAAACTCCCTATTCCTGAGAAGGACAGAAGCCACAGACTGGACATTACTATGAGAGCCCATCACTATCAATAAATGCAATAGTAGGCGTTTGCAATGCTCATACACTTCAGGATGGTGATGGTCAAATCCTGCAAAGGAAAAAATAATACCAAATTAGACATGTAATTCAGTCAGCTGAAAAGATGTATAATACTTTTTTGTGTTGAATTAATTTTTAAAGAAAACGAACCCATTTAACAAAAGAAGCAGGGAAACACTTTCTTCCCTGTGCTGAACTGCAATGCATTAAATTGCTCAGGGGCTCATACATACTCTAATTTTTTATTACAGGCTTTCCTGCAACTGATTTTTATTTAAAGGTTTCTTCATAAACTGTGATTGTTAAAGACCAGGCCTGTTATTCCTGGCACTTGGGTTCCGGTTGCCAGATCTAGAATGACTTTAACACTGTCAAATCAACAACGCATAAGCATGGCAAGACTACAGAACTGTGATAACCAACACCGATTCCCATTTCAATAAGAATATAGTTACCTATAAAAACTGCATGAAGCAAGAGGTGCAGGTAGCTTCCCCAGTCAACTTTCACACTGTGATCAATGATCAAATCGGTCAGCAGGATCACTGCTATATTACATCTACGAGCAAAAGAACCGGGATTGGTTAAACAGTAAAAATACAGCAGCAGCTGTTTTGTGCTTTTCCAAAGCACTTTAAGCTACACCCAGACCTAACTAGACTCATGATGGTGGTATTTAGTGTTCTCTGCTCTAGTGGCCATTCTGCACCACACTGTGGCCTCCAGTGCCCATCATATACCACTAGAGATGCGGGGCAGACAATAAATTAACATTTGGTACTTCGAGTCGGTTTGCTACATGTAAGTCAAAAGAAACATGCTAAATCGTATCATGCTCTATTTAGGGAATCAGATTATTTTCCAGAAAATTTTTAAAATTCTGATTTCTGCAGAAAACCCACATTGCTGTATTCCACCCAACCAGCATGGATGTTTTACCCTGGCCATGCATAAACCCATCATAATTTGTAATATTACATGCTATACACTGCTCAGGATTAATTTTGCTGATCTCCTAATTGCTTTTTTTTTTGGGGGGGGGGGGAAGGGCGGATAAAAACAGGTTGCTTACCTGTAAATGATGATCTTCGAGTGGTCATCTGTGCAGTCCCACACATGGGTCTTGCCTTCGGCAACGGATCCATACCTCAGAGTCTCCAATAGCTCACTAGGAGCAACTTTCTTGGTGCGACTTCCATTTTGCTCTGGGGAGTAGACAATGGAGCGACTGGAAGCCGCACCTCCCACACAGTTTCTTCCAGCCGCTACTAGCAAAAGTAAAAAGTATGTGACCAGGAAGAGCCAGCAGAGGGAAAGGCTGGGTGTGTGTGTGTGTGTGTGACTGCACAGATAACCATTCAAAGATCATCAGTTACAGGTAAGCAACCTGTTTATCTTCATCGTGGTCTCTGTGCAGTCCCACACATGGGTGATTAGTAAGCTGAAAAGAAGAAAAAAGGCGGTGGGTGCTGGCACATTTGCATACTCAGTTTCAGCAGGCACTCACCTGAGGCAGTATCATCAGAAGATGGATTTGAGGACAGCTTGGCCAAAAGAGGATAGGATGTCTGGAAGGTTTTGCCTTTGATGCCAAGTGAACAATTATAGAACTGGGTGTTGGATGGGACGCGAGGAATTTTGAGTCTGGAGCATGGACCCTGTATAGGGAGTCAAAGCTTTTCAAAGTTGGTGGCACGGAGGCAGGCTTATCCCAAGCCTCTCGGAGACCTTCTAGGTGCACTGGAAGCATGGGGAGGAGCGACCCTGCTGGGAAGTCTGACTGGACCAGATCATTAACTACATCCGATATTTTCGGAGTCAGATGGCAGGGTAACATTAAGGGTCTCCACCATGGTTGTGACTAGGTTGAGGAAGGCCTTGTTTGTTCTGAAGGAGAGAGACGGCTTGGTTTGTTGGTGTCTGAACCCGGCGAGCCCGGTGACGGGCTGCTCCGAGTCCGAACATGAAAAGCATGCCTCATCAGAGTTGGAGTGATCTGGGTTCTGAGGGTGCTTGCCTCTGTCTCTGCTGTCAGAAAAGTTGGAGCCGGTGAAACCTGAAGGGGGGATCTGGAAAGCAGTGGGGCTGCGGTGGAAGCCGTGGCTGTAGTAGAAGGAACTGTGGGTTGACGCTGTGGGTAGAGATCCTGCTGATGCTCTCTGATTCGAGGAGTTACGGTTTTGAATTCTCGGGTTTGGTGTGGCACGGGTTCAAAGTCTCAGGTTCGATAGTACATCGTATCGAAGTCACGGATCCAATTGTAAAGGTCACGATACTGGGGTCGTCTGTATCCATCATCTGAGGGCGATCGTGAGTAACGACCTACGGGGTCAAGGAGGTGGTGATCGAGATGTAGAGGAATAATCGCCCCGTCGGCCGTGGTGGTAGTACTCTCTGTGGTCTCGATAATGTTTTCTATCAAACGGAGAGTGGGACACCTCATATTCACGTCTGTAGTGCTGCAAGGAGACCTGCATAGAAGATTCTCTACAGGGGAGAAACTCTGATGTCTTTAAAAGCCTCAGAATGAATCAGGTTACGAGGTCGGACCTGAGGTTCGGATTCAAGACTGTCCAGAGGAATCGTGCTGTGAACTGAAGGTGACCTGGAAGGTATTGGGATGATATCCAGTGGAGCATTGGACGGACCCTGTGGCATGTCAGTGATGACATCGTTTGGAGCTGAGAGCTCAGATAGATAGATAGATAGATAAATTTATTGTCATTGTTCTCAACAAAAGAGAGCAACGAAATGAGGTGCTCTTCCACAAACATACCAACACATCAAACACACATATTCATAAACTATTTAAATACATCTAAAACCATTTAAACCATTTAAACCATTTAAATCCATCTAAAACAGATAATCATTCATAAAACCATTAAAACCATATAAACCATTTAAATACATCTAAAACAAATAGTCATTCATAACCCTGCATTTAACCTAACCACAGCACTTGGATAAAAACTGTCCTTAAATCTGTTTGTCCTAGCCTTCAACACTCTATATCGTCTACCTGACGGTAAGATCTCAAATAGCAAATGGCCCAGATGTGAAGGGTCCCTTAGGATCATTTGTATCTTCCTTTTACATCCCATATTATACAGATCCACCAATGAGGGGAGAGAACATCCACAAATCTTTTGTGCTCTTCTCGTCACTCTTTGGAGCAAAGATGGTAGGAAGAGCTGTGTTGACAGAGTTGAAGTCGACATTTGAGAGAGGTTCGAGGGCTGTGTTGAGGTCGAGGCCAGAGATGATAGGGTGATAGTTGCCGTTGGGAGTCATCTTCGAAACAGCAGTCGTCGGCGTCAACTTGGTTGTGGAGGTTGTAAGAGCCGATTTGGATGGAGTCGAGATGGTTATTGGTGGTTTTGATGCCGGAGTCAGTTGGACTGTCGAGGCAGACGATTCCTGCGCTTTTTTGGGAGCCAGAGCCAAAGACTCGGAGTGGTGTCGAGACTTCTTAGAGGACTTGTGTCCGGCCTCAGAATGGCGGGAAGCTCCCTTGTCGGGCTTATGCTTCCTCAGTGACTGAACAGCAGCCGACGAACCAAATCTCCCGCTCTTTCTGGGGGAGGCGGTGGGGAAGTCGATGCAGGCATTGCTCAGAGGGATTTCTCGAGGAGAAACTCTGTAGTCTTGCTGCTCGGTTTTTCCGCACCTATTTCCTGAAGTTGGCACAGTGAGGGCAGGATTCGACTCTATGGGCTTCTCCCAGGCAAAACAAGCAGTGGGAATGTCCGGCACTTTTAAAAAGTTGTTTTCCCTTCCATATGCTCTGGACAAGGAAGGGGGGGGAGGAAGGGAAAGAAAGCGCAGTAATAGGGCCTCTTTTTTGGAGGGGGGGGGATGAAGGAAGATGAAAAAAAAGAAAGACACACGCAGAGAAAACGAAGAAATACGATACCACACAAAACAAAGCCAAGAAATGAGCCAAGGAGAGGAACGCAGCGAGGTAGGTGGTGTCCTGGTGGCGGTTAAAAAGATACTGAGTGGGAAGTGTGGCTTCCGGTCGCTCCAGGCATGCGCAGTCATTGCCTGCTCCCCAGAGCGAAATGGAAGTTGCACCAAGAAAGACACTCCTAGTGAGCTATTGGGAGTCTCCAAGGTATGGATCCGTGGCCGAAGGCAAGACCCATGTGTGGGACTGCATAGAGACCACGATGAAGATGCTATGGTACAATCTCTCTTATTTATACTGAACATATACAAAATTGTGCTACTTCCTATTTACCGCTACTGCTTACCTATGAAGAGACATGCCCGGTGAGGATGTTTCAGGCAAATAATCCACCAACGGTGACCAACAGCCCCCTGAAGGTGGAAAAGGTAAAGACTCTCCTTCGTTGTGCTCCATCACTTTCAGTCGCCAGTTCGAATACAGTGGCATTGAATCACCTATCAAAGCATTCGTTTAATAATACAGTATTTCAGGGTAATGTGTTAAAATACCATTCTTTCCAATATGCAATGCAGTACCATATATATTCCACATATCACTCATTACTGTTTTGCATTTTCATTTTATTTATCTATATCTATCTATAGAAGAGCCCTGTGGCGCAGAGTGGTAAAGCTGCAGTACTGCAGTCCTAAACTCTGCTCACGACCTGAGTTCGATCCCTGCGGAAGCTGGGCTCAGGTAGCTGACTCGAGGTTTACTCAGCCTTCCATCCTTCCAAGGTTGGTAAAATGAGTACCCAGCTTGCTAGGGGGGAAGTGTAGATGACTGGGGAAGGCAATGGCAAACCACACCGTAAAAAGTCTGCTGTGAAAACTTTGTGAAAGCAATGTCACCCCTCTTCGAGTTGGAAATGACTGGTGCTTGCACAGGACTACCTTTACTTTTCTATCTATCTATCTATCTTGCAATACTCCAGTTACTGGGAGGGCTGGTCTGACTACAGAGAAAGTCTTCATGCCAGACTCGCATGCTCCCGGAAGACACCAGCATGAAGACTCTCCTGGATGAAGTAGTGCAATCTAAGCTGTGTAAATATGGATACTGATGCATCAAGAAGGGGCTGAAATGTGTGGTGCCCCTTTGCAAGAGTGCTAACTTAAGCAACTTATGGCTGAGGCGGACGGACATCCTTGTCCTATTATTCCATCTAAATTGGCCTCCCTGCACTGACTGCCTAAAATCGGGCTGATACAGCTGATACTTTTGGACACCTAGGCTGGGACAAGTATGTTTATTTATGATTTGTATCCCGCCCTTCCCAAAAAGATGCCTTAAGTCAGCGGTCCCCAATCTTTTTGGCACCAGGGACAGGTTTTGTGGAAGACAATTTTTCCAGAGGGCCAGAGGGAGGGGGGGACAATGGCTTTAGGATGATACAATTGTGCACTTTATTTCTACTAGTTTGGTGTAGTGGTTTACTGCGCAGACGCTTATCTGGGAGAACCAGGTTTGATTCCCCACTCCTTCACTTGCAGCTGCTGGAATGGCCTTGGGTCAGTCATAGCTCTCGCAGAGTTGTCCTTGAAAGGGCAGCTTCTGTCAGAGCTCTCTCAGTCCCACCCACCTCACAGGGTGTCTGTTGTAGGGGAGGAAGATAAAGGAGACTGTAAGCCACTCTGAGATTCAGAGAGGAGGACGGGATATAAATCCAATATCATCATCATCTTCTTCTTACATTGTAATATATAATAAAATAATTATACAACTCACAGACCACTTGCTAACAGGCCAGGGACTGGTACTGGTCCACGGACCGGGGGTTGGAGACCCCTGCCTTAAGTGATATGTCCACACCTTCCATGAATGAGTTGCCATCCATGCTGCCTTGAACTAACTCTGAGCTGCGGCTTAACTGTTTTATTTTTTAATCTTTTAATCTGCTTTAACTGTTTGATTGTTTTACTTTTTATCTGTTAGATTGTTTATTGTTAGTTTTAATGGTTTACTATGTTGGAATCCACCTGAGCCCACCATGGGAAAGGGCGGACTACAAATTGACAGAAATCAATAAATAATAAAATAAATAAATAAATAAAATAAGCAGGTCCAAAAAGCCAGTGTTATGCATGCTAAGCTCCTGAGAACAGAGGTCAAGCAGTTTTTTGTATCATATGTTTGCTGGAATATTCATAGGAATATGTTCCTCTTTGCCTCCCTCTTAAAGCCATTAGACAGAGAAATGAAGCAACTGCCTAGAGGTCCAGCAGTGTGACTTTGCTTCCACTTTCTAGCATGAGTATCACCTCTACAATGTAATGTGCACAGATTTTCGCACAGTACTTACACATTTAGTAACTCAGACAACCTGCCATACCTTCTTAAGAAAAATATGGAAGGAAGCAAGTAAATATACTGGTCTGAACTCCACTGTCCTAACTGAACAACTGAATTCCACAGGCTAACACTTATTCACATAAGGACTTTTAATTAGATACTACCAAAGTAAAATAAAATAATGTATTACTTTTCTCTTCTTCATATGATCCTCCAGAACTGCTGCTATAGCGAGATTCTAATCTGTGGTGTTGGCGGTTCAGATTACTGTTCAACCCGCTGTAAATATCTAGATGTACATAGCTAAGGGAATAAAAACATTAACATTAAACCAATGTTTAATACTTTGCTTTGCTGCCCTTTGTCTGTATAGCTATACTATTCAACTTTAATGGCCAGGATCCAAGTGAGAGTTCAGTGGCACCTTCAAGACCAATGAAGTTTTATCCAAGGTATAAGCTTTTGTGTGCAAGCACACTTCCTCAGATACGGAGAAATAGAATTTCTTCAGTCATTACATATAGGAAACAAAATTTCTTCAATCATTACATATAGGAAGGGTGGGGTTAATTGCCAGAAAGGGCTCATTATAGCTCAGACTGGATTAAAGTGTTTCACAAAATCTGGCAGTAAATTAGCATACAAATACAAGAGTTAACAAACAGATGTGAGATGTGAGCTTGAGTCCAGTGGTGCATTCAAGACCAATAAAGTTCAGTTCTGGGTGTAAGTGAGAATTGACTGAGCATGAGTACATGCACACTCCTTCAGATCCACTGAAACAGATTTCCTAAAATATTACATATAGGTACCTGAGCAATACATACAGCTAAGATTGGAATAACCCATTTGGTAAGACATGTCAATAGCAGCAAATTGGCATGCAGATAATAGATGAGTTAACTCTTTCACTGAGGAGTAATATCTGCGCAATATCACCAAACTGACAGACACTGAAACAAGCTTTGCAGAAATGGAGTGGGAAGAGTCTGCATGCTCCTAGAAGCATCTTTTCATCAGTCCTGTTCTGGCTTCTGAGGTTGGTGTATGCAGTGCCTTTTGTAAATGGGCCTTCATTTTAAGCTCTCCAGGCAGGCAGGTTTGATACATTGGGAAGGAAAGGCCACATCCTGCCTCGAGGCTCTGTCCTGTCTTTTTCTGCTTAGAAACAGAAAGGACCAGTTTACAGTCCTCTGAGCAGCAGGGAATTTCTAAGCGGCTTGCACTGAGTCCTGTTTTCTACCCACCCTTTTTTGGGAAGGTCTGTGCTTTGCTGGTGTGTGTGTAGCATTTGGGTGCGGGGAAAAAAAATCTCTATATAGTTAAACAAAGTGTCATGCGATTTTTTAAAATGATGGATGCGAGTGAATTGCAGAAAGAGGTAAAGAGGAATGTGTGTGAGACTGTTATATTTTAACCCTATTGTTATTTAAAGGAAGTGTGTTCTTCTAGAGCTGGCTTTATAGCCCAATTATTTGACAAATAAATCAACTTTTTTCCTAAAAAAAAACAAAAAAAACCCCTGACAGATCAGCTGCCTTGGTTCACGCTGAAGGTACATAGATGTAGCAAAAACCAGGAGTTAGTATTCCAAATCTTAGTATTGCTGTTCTTTGAAACATGACTTACCTCTCTTCAATACTATCTTTCATATGCTTATTGTCAGGATTGCCATCTGTGGGTGCCACCATTGTATTGCTACTGGAAGTAGTACCTGCAAATTTAAAACAGTACAGAATATTTAGGAACAGCATGTGCTCTGTACACAAATTCCTGAAAGATACATTATTTCATTTCAGTTTGCACATCAACACTACTTGACCATCAAGCATTGGGCAAAAAAATGCTACGGAAGGGATTTATATGAAAATTAAGAAGAAAAACCATAATCCAAACAGGTAAATCCAGGTGGGCAGCCGTGTTGGTCTGAAGCAACTGAACAAAGTTGAAGTCCAGTTGCACCTTTAAGACCCACAAAGCTTTATTCAGAATGTAAGCTTTTGTGTGTATACACACTTCATCAGACAATGAAATGGGGTACAGTGAACAGTGCTGCTTATAGATGGTGGGCAGTGTTTAAGCATGCAAAGTAGTACAAAGTTAGGACCCAATGGCAAAATAGTGAAATTAAAATGAAAGAATAATGTTTGGTCTGGATAGAATTTGCAAGGGAAAATAACAAAGGTGGTAAACATGTCAGAATTAAAGAATGATGGTGAGAATATCGCAAGGCAATAAATGCAGAGTCTGTTAATTGCTCTACTGCTTCTCAAGTCTGGGTTAAATTGAGAACATGTTTTTTCCAGAGGTGTTCCTGTCCACCTAATTTACTTTTTTAGCATGTAGCATACATTATAAACATCACTCCAGTTTGCCAGTTCAAAAAGAGAATACACTAGAATATAGTGGAAGATGGGTTTAGCACATGTAATGAGATAAACAATCAACATCCCTTATTTAAGTTTGTCAGTACAAAAAAAAAACATTATTCTAAATGAGAAATATATTGGAATACTGTGGATGTATAGCTCTACTTGGTAAGAATGAGTTTAGCATAAGTAATGAGATAAGAAACCAATATCCCTGCTCAGTCCCAGGGAGGTGTTTGTTCAGAGTTTCATAATAACTTTTAATTCAGCAATTTCCCTCTCCATTTTGTTCTTGAAGTTCCTTTGCAGTGGCTAGTTTTACAAACCCTAAGGTTCTCTAAGAAACACAAATCTATGTCACATTGCAAACCTTTAAACTTAAAACCTTTAAACAATTAGCACCAAATTGTTTAAACTGCTTTAAATTGTTTATTTTAATGTTTAATTTAACTGTTTTTATTGTCATTCTATTATGTTTGTGAGCCGCCCTGAGCCTGCTTTGGCGGGGAGGGTGGGATATAAATCAAATAAACTGAACTAAACATGAAGAAAATTTCAGAAAAGATATTTGGCATTGGAGGGGGGGGGGGGAAGGGCCAGCCATTTAAACAACAAAAAAAATCCACCAGGTCTGAGCATGTTTAGACAGCTTCATGTTCTGAAGTGGCCTCTAATAAGCACTTTCACTAATTAACGTTGTTAAAACAATGTTTGGGTGGACAACAAAAAAATTTAATTGCTCTTTTCCTAATTCTTGGGGTTTTTTTACCCAACTCCTCCCTAAAGCCACCTCTCATTCTCTCCTTTGGTAACTGCTCATATTGCAGTCTAAAGCTAGAACTGATAACAATTTCATTTGGTTCAGAACACACCTTAACGAAGGTTACTATTCCTAATCTATATGGAAGGTTATAAATTTTGAGTCAGAATGAAATTCTCACTTCTGTAATTTAAATTAAAACCATTCAAACTTTTAAAAGCCTTAAAAAGACAGCTTTGTAATAAACTCAGGTTGTGTTAGAATTTTAGCCAACAATAAAGCTTAGATTAAAATATGTCCACAGACTGATTACATCGACTCTCACCTGAGGTGACAGAAGGAATTTTGTAACTGGAAGTTATACGGTAATATGGTGGGTTATCCATATGAGAGACTCCAGAACTGACTGGATCAGTTAGCTGCAGCTCACTCACCAGCTCTTCCAAAAGCTGCATGGTTTTATCTCTACCTAAGTAAACAATCACCTTTTTCACCTGTTGAACAAACAAAACAGTAGATAAAATTGTTTAGGCTTAAGTGGTTGTTGTTTTTAATTAAAAACTCTATTTGGATGTTATTTCTGCCCCCTCAACAACTTTAAGATCATATAATTGCAACTGAATCATCCAGGATGTCACACCAGTCTTCAGGTTGCTTACAAAAACCATAGCCAAAGAAAGAGTTTGACTGAAAGTTATTCTCAAGTGGAACAGAGGAGCAATGCAGGAATTTAGAGCTGAATACTCACATAAGGCAAGAGGCTGGGTTCACTATTCACTCCACAAATGCTGATCAAAAAGTGCAGAATTATTTTCAGATTCTTTGGCCAACTATCTGCTAAAGTAATCCAAACATTCTCGATCTCCGACCAGGCCACTTCATCACCGTACTAGGAAACAATGTAAAGTCATTCCATCCTGTCAAGTGTCATGATTTAGTATAGCACTGAAGGCAATAATTTACTGTGAAACATTTCAATATCAGCTTTATTTAGCAATTTAACTTCCATGATAAACTTTGTAGGAGCCTCCTTCTACGCTTGTCACAGATTGATGGTTTAAATGTATGCCTTTGCAGCCTCTTTTCACGTTCTTCCCCTTCCCTCCGGTAAAATAGTTTATAAATAACCCCTCTGTACTAGCTGGGAAAGGGAAAGGAACCCCGCCCCCCCAGCTAGAACCAATGGGCACCTTTCCATGCAAGTGAGTAGCGTTACAGCATATTATTCGGAATTCTCAAGATGAACTGAACAGATGAATATCTATTTTAGCCCCCAAGTTTTACAAAAGTAAAAAAAATATCACAGTCAATAAAGTCTGGTGTCTTCCCTGAAAATGACAAACACCAAAATAAATAATCCACTGCAGACCTGAAGGCAACATTTGGCATATTTACCTTTGCCGTCATATACATCAGGTTGTTTAAAACCAAAGCAGTGGCCTGTGGTGATCCCCAACCTTCTCCTCTTAGCCAGCGCCTGCTGTTCACCATCAGCTCTCTGTCTTTCAAGGGATCCTCTTCATCTTCATCTTGCCGACGAATTGTGGGTAAAGGTTTCAAATCTACCAATTCAATATTATTCATCCATGGCAGCAAATAGTGTAGCATCACCTGCCTTCCAGAAGGGTGTGCTGTCTGAATTCTCTGGCTGACTTCTGTATCAATAAATGCAAATCCATGTGTTTTTAGAAAAGGATTTTTATTGGTTTATGTTGTTTCAGGCACTTATGTTCTACACTAATAACTACTGTACTGAACAGCTGCTGCTTTCATTCAGGTACCAACGCCAATAACACCTTTGTATTCCTAATGAAGAGCATCCGTTCTGCCTCCCCCAGAAACTGAACATGGAAAAAAACCAGGAAACATGGAAAAAACCAGGAAACAAGGAAACTATTTAATTTCAACAAGATGCCACAAAATACACATTTATGCTTGATATCATCTTTGGAAAAACTAGGAAAATCAAATCAAAAGATCTGACTTAGCTCCAAGCAGTATAGTATATCAGCTGAAATTAAGACTTCAGATGAGAGCAGATGTTCAGAATGTGCAGGCTTCCAAAGCATCTGTGTACCAATCAGAGGATTGCAAGTAACTTTAGCAAGATAGAAAATTAAACCATTTTAATTGTGGAAGAGGAAGAAGAAGATGATAATGATATTGAATTTATATCCTGCCCTCCACTCAGAGTGGCTCACAATCTCCTTTATCTTCCTCCTCCACAACAGACACCCTGTGAGGTGGGTGGGGTTGAGAGGACACTCACAACAGCTGCCCTTTCAAGGACAACCTCTGACCCAAGGCCATTCCAGCAGGTGCAAGTGGAGGAGTGGGGAATCAAACCCAGTTCTCCCAGGTAAGAGTCTGCACACTTAACCACTACACCAAACTGGCTCTCAAGAAGAAGAGAGAAGGAGAGATTGGATTTATACTCCACTTTTTGCTCAGAGTGGCTTACAATCTCCTTTCCCTTCCTGTGAGGTAGGTGGAGCTGAGAGAGCTCTTTCAAGAACTAAGGCGGAGTGTGGAATTTGTGCACTTAACCACTATATCAAACTGGCTCTCATCTACTTAGAGATGAGAAAGCCCAGGAAAAGAAAGAAACAGAAGAATTCAGGGGGGAAATTCCCTCAATTTTTCCAAAGAAAAATTGGGAACACTGAAAAAAGCAAACTCCTGTGATTTCCCCCCCCCCCTTTTAGAATGAGTGAAATGAAAGAATTTTTTTTTTCAAAATATATAATATGAAATTTTTATGTAAGATAATCTACAGCATTAGATCATTATAATTCCTCTGTAAACTGTAGGCGTATACATTTTCAAGACTTTTCCTGGTGTAAATGTAAATAATTTTGGCAACAATGTTTAATGGGTCCAAAACACTACCAAAGAACTCAGTGTTTTCAATGCTATAAAGTTTAACTTGATATCAAACATCCTGTCAGTTCGCCTAATTGCTACTAGTTTTATTTGCTTCTGAGAACCAACATGAGTCTTCCAGGGAAACTGACTATACCAGGGGTGGCCAACCGTAGCTCTCCAGATGTTTTTTTGCCTACAACTCCCATCAGTCCCAGCCTTTGGCCATGCTGGCTGGGGCTGATGGGAGTTGTAGGCAAAAAACATCTGGAGAGCTACCGTTGGCCACTCCTGGACTATACAAATACACTGATATGGCTAACCTTTGCCCAGCAATCAGGCACCCAAGGCAGACAATACCAAGTTAAAATCAGCACGCAGCATTCATAAGAAGAGTTCCAAGCAGTAGCCCATCTACAAATCCCCAAGCACCCTTTTAAAAAGCTTGGCCTTATTGCTTTTTCTGAAAGCCACCAAGGTTGAGGTCTCTTTCACATACTCAGATAGGATGTGTGTGTTGGGGGCTGGGGAAGCACCGACCACAAAGGAAAAAGGTAGTGAACCGTTCATGCCCTAGAACACGAGAGGATGGCACAAAACCACTGCTGCAATAGCCAGAGCTGTATCTCAAGTTCATATACAGAAAGGTAGTCAGCTGATTAGAGAACCCCTGCATTAACCCTTCATTGGAGAGAATGCCCCATAGGAATCTTCCCGATATTTAAAACCCCAAAGACCCTTTTCTGTGCATGCTCCTGCCCTCAGAATTTAAGCAGAGTAGCTAATGGAGAACAGGCTATATAGCAGCTGGTTATAGCAAATCACCCTTTAAAGAAACATTCACTTTGGTACCTTCTTCATTAAGCTCTAGTTTGTATTTGCCTGAGCTTTTTAACAGTTAGCTTTGCTCTTGGTGATGGTTGATTTTTGTTAATTGTAACGGCTGTTTTGGTTTTATTCTGGAAGGGTCCCCAGAGCCCCTCCCCACATCTGAAGAGTCACCTAGCCCTCAGAAAAATACTTTGTGGGGAGCAGAGGGCCATAGGAAGAAGGGGAAGACAATAAAATAGCTTCCATTAACTTGTTCCACTCACTGAAACACTGGATTCAACCATTTGTTGCTTTCTTGCATCATTAGGGATTTACTGCGTTACCAGACATTGGTGCAGGCTATTGTTAACAGGAAGAAAGTCAAATAAAGCTTAACAACACAATGAAGTGCCCATAAAATGGCTTGATTTTTTTTCCTTTCAAAAATTTGACATAATCAAAAGATACCTGAAAATATTGCAAGCGTTAATTCTGGGTATGTCCTTGCTAATTCCTCAGAGAGTTGGTAATAGGAAACAGAATACAGATGTGGCAAAGGTGAAGGCTGGCTCAATATCCCATCAGTTCTCTGAACTTCTAGTTTATGAGCATAGCGAAACATCTTCGGTTCTAGAATCTAGAAAAACAGAATTCAGATGTGTAAAGCTACCATGAGCAATAGAGCAGACTGTAAACCACAGAATACTTTTTAAAAAAGAAATCCATGCAATGGTCATTTGCAGACTGCCAACATGACAACCCTGAATTAAAACAATGCTATTAATCAGACTGTTCCCTGGAAGGTCAGATGCTGAAGCTGAAGCTCAAATATTTTGGCCACCAAATGAGAAGGGAGCACCTGATGCTGGGAAAAACAGAAGGCAAAAGAAGAAGGGGACGGCGAAAGATGAGATGGCTGGACAGCATTACTGATGTAACTAACACGAATTTGAGCAGACTTTGGAAGATGGTGGAGGACAAGAAGGCCTGGAGTGACTTGGTCCGTGGGGTCGCAAAGAATTGGACTCGACTGTGCGACTGAGCAACAAAAATTAATAAGTGACCACTGAGCAGGTTTTTAGTTCAAGGTTCTGGTATTGACCTTCAAGGCCTTGAGCAGTCTGGGACCAATGTGCCTGCAGGACCACCTCCTCCGGTATATCCCTGGGAGAGAGTCATGCTCTTCAGACAGCAATCTACTGGTGATCCCCGTCTCTAGAGACATCCAGCTGTCCTCGACCAGGGCCAGGCCTTTTTCAGTCCTGGCTCCAACCTGGCGGAACTCTCTGCCAAGCCCTGCGGGACGTTATGCAATTCTACAAGGCCTGTAAGACAGAGATGTTCCTCCAGGCTTTTGGTTGATGGCAGTGATGGTCTACATTCTGGCTGGCTCCCTTCACCATGCCCATCTCCATAGACGTAACTCCTCTCCCCCACACCCACATGGTGTCCTCAGGGTGGAAATGGGAAGACAACACAAAGTCCGCCACCTGATCTCTTAATTTAATTGCAGTAATATGTACTGTTTTATGGCTTTAACTATTTTTTGAGATATACTGTTTTTTAAAGTTTTTACTGATTTTCCATGAAAAGAAAAGAGAGGGGAATTAGAAATAGGATAAAAATGAAAGATACATATAGGAAAGAAAATAAAGAAATAAAAACAGTACATTCTGCATGTTGCTATATCACTACACATAACAAGCCCACAGAGTATTTCAATAAACTCAGAACAGAGTTAACATAACCAGTACTGTATGACTATTGTAAGTTCATGTCTATACTTATCTAAATTGGATCATATTCTCAATATATACCATAATACACCATTAGAATTCACATCAGCTAATTTTATTCAAAAACTCAAGTCTGTGGTGTCCAACCAAGCATATACTGGCTCCCAATGTTTTCTTGCTCCTTCTCTGGATTTGCCACCAAGTAATGAGGATAAATAGTCCATCTCAGCTGCCTCCAATATTTTTCCAATAAATTCTTGCCTAGTAGGTAGTCCTTGGTTTTAATGCTTTTTAATGCTGTGAACTGCCTAGAGTCCTACAATAGTAGGGATTCGGTGATTCATAAATGTAATTAAATAAAAAATAAATATTGCATTACACGACTTCTTGCTTCTCGTGTACTGTGGCTTCAAGGGTCCAGATGTAGGACAGTCATGGGAAGGATTAAAAATGTTATGAAATCTGAGCTTCAAAAAAAAAAAGGTCAGTTGCAGCCTGGCAACACTAATGAGTTTATGCCATCTGCTGGCAAGTGAGGATACTGGCAAAGCTGGTGACTTCCCTACTGCAATGAACAAGGGTAGGAAAAAGAGATCTATATTCCAATATTGACACAACCACTGAGTCGTGACAATTTCATTTAAACGAATAGAGGCATCATAAAATACGCTTAATGTTCTTACCGCTGTAATAATTTCCTGACCAATATTTTTACATTTTGTTAAAAAAAAAAAGAATATATATTTTGAAACTTTTATAATTAAAACTCGCACACAAACCTGTAAGAGTTGCATAGCAACTTCATAGATAGCCCTAGAAGAATCTGCTGCTTTAAATAATATAAGATTGAGGAGAGTAACTGTATCACACTGGTAATCCCTGTGAAGGGGAAAAGAAAAAAGGAAACAAATTAAATTACATGAGTGCACACATTCATACATAAAATAAATAAATCACAGAGGTTCTTCTTTCTGTAGCACCTGTTTTGGAACACACTGGCTATGGCTTTAAAACATCCGGCGGCTACCCGCTTCGAGCCTGTATAACAACGATCAACAGCCCAATACATGAGGTTACTCTGGTCAGGGTTGAGCTCCAACAGTAGCATGACTGCCTCACAGCCTAGCTGGTGAACCTAAACAAACACAAAATACCAAGCTCAGCACACAAATGGCTTACGGTTGTTTTGAAATCAAATTGTTGCAAAAATTTACAAGCTTTATATTCAATTAGAAGAAAAAGAAGATACTGGATTTATATCCTGCCCTATATTCTGAATCTCAGAGTCTCAGAGCGGTCATAATCTACTCTAACCCCCCCCCCCCACACACACACACACAACAGACACCCTGTGAGGTAGGTGGGGCTTAGACAGCTTTTTACAGCAGCTGCCCTTTCAAGGACAACTCCTGTGAAAACTACAGCTGACCCAAAGCCATTCCAGCAGCTGCAAGTGGAGGAGTGGGGAATCAAACCCGGTTCTCCCAGATAAGAGTCTGTGCACTTAACCACTACACCAAACTGGCTCTCAACTGGCTTATATAACTGCATAACCCAATGATTAAAAAAAAAGGTAAAGCAGCCAGTCGACTCAAGGGGTGACATCACATCCCGATGTTTTCTTGGCAGACTTTTATGGGGTGGTTTGCCATTCCCTTCCCCAGTCATCTACGCTGTACTCCTAGCAAGCTGGATACTCAATTTTACCAACCGTGGAAGGACAGAAGGCTGAGTCAACCTTGAGCTGGCTACCTGATCCCAGCTTCCACTGGGATCAAACTCAGGTTGTGAGCAGAGCTTGGACTGCAGTACTGCAGCTTACCACTCTGCGCCACAGGGCTCACTAACCCAATAATAAAGCTGTATTAAAAAGGCAGACTCATAACAAAGCTACACTAGTATAGAATTCTAGGCTTTCAAAGCTCTTCAATTTCTTTTTTAGAGTAAGCCACATTTTAGGTGATATATTTATAGTCATAAAGCCACTTGTTCTTTAGAAGAATCTACTGATACATGCCCAGCTCTAAATTTGCAGCTTTAGGATGGCGGCCTATGATCATGTTAGAAATTTAATAAATTAATCTAAGAAGGGTATAAGGATAATACAAGCTATACTTCTGTTTCCTGAATCTCAATTATCCTGGGATTATTTGAAGGCAAAATGTACATTTTAAATGTCATTGGTTTGTATGAATTACCTTTTTATCCTGTGAATCCAAAATATTGTCCAACCACTTGTACAAATAGCCGTCTGATGAGAGACCTACATTATCTGCAACAGGACCACAACATAGTACAGCAGACATAGCCTTTGAAATTAAAAAAAAAAAAATTCAGAAACAGGTTAGATTGTTACAATTTTACTTCATAAGCATCTGTTAGATATAAGGCTTTATAAATTAATCCCAAAAATTTACAAGCAAACGTACGATGCTTCCACATAGTAAAGCTTTCCCAGCATTCAGTTATTGCTGCTACAAATGTCAAAGAAGTGTCCATGTGGCAGTATTCTCTATGCCATCTTCCCTCATTCCCCTCATGCCTACCATTCTCCATTCCATCAGAAGAAAAGACTGGTAGCTGCTGCAGTGCTTCAGCAATATAGCAAGTACCAATTTTTTAAAGAATGGAAAACACTCTCCAGAGATGCGCGGGGGTGATGATGATAAAATGGTGGGAGATTAAAAACAGTGCACCTTCCTCTACACAAACCTACTTTGACTGTGATCTTTCATGAAAGGTCATAGCAAAGCAGGATTTGAAAAGAATGCAGCAAAGTAGGGGAATGTACAGGATGATACCAAGGGGATGCTTCCAAAAAACCCACTCTGACTACACTGGTGGATGTTCTTCATCTAAAGCTAGGCAAGATATATTAATCCCTGTTAAAACTGTTAATGGTATTGCAGTAGGTGCCCTTTGGTGGTTTCAGTATTTTCTGTCTTAGACACACAGAGTTTTCATTGGAAGAGTAACGACAGTGATTTTGGATTTGATGCGTGTTGTAGAGTGCACAGGAGTCCATCTAGTCACTGATACCCTCCAATGTCAATATAAGATTGGTCAGAGATTTGGGGCTGGATCTCATCAAAATTACCTAGGGCTCCAGACGCACAGGTCTATTCTCAACCAATGATCTGAGGCCATGGGCAAGTAACTAAGGCAGAATATGCTGAATCCAGAGAAGACAGAAATTATCCTGGTCCAAAAGGCTGATGCTTTAGGGGTAACAGATCCACTTATTTTGGATGAAACAGAACTGGCGTTTGGAGAGCAAGTTAAAAACTTGGGAGAACTCACAGATCAACCCTTGCTGTTGGAAAAAAAGTTGTGGTGTGGTAGTTAAGAGTGCTTTCTATCAGCTGCATATCGTTTGGTAACTCTCCCCTATCTTAGACTTAGCCAACCTGGCTACATTAATACACATCTTTGTAATTTCATGGCTGAATTACTGCAACATGTTCTATGTAGGGTAACCAGAAAATTGCAATTGGTGTAGAATGCAAAACTCTGATTATTGTTGGAGACTAGACAATGAGAACACACTTTGCCAACTTTAAAACAGCTGCATTGGCTGGCAGTTTGTTTTCAATTTCAATCTGGTTATGACCTTTTAAGCCTTTTATGAACCAGGACCATCTCTCCTCATACATGCCTATGCATCAGTTACAGCCCTCCAGCTGTCACCTTCAGCTTGTGCCCCCAATTTCAGGTTGCCCACCTGATACTCATCACAGCTTATTCATTTTCTATAGTAGCTCTCTCATCACGCAGAACAGGCTGCTATCCTTAGAAGCATGTCTTAAGATGACTGTTACCTTTAATGCACAGTACTGGTGTCTGTTTATTTGCATGTTCCTATCACTGTATCTATCAAGGGGAGTAAACATGATGCTGAACGGTCCCGCCCAGTGACTGAACAACATGAAGAGACTGTGACGGAGGCTCTGCTGTGGGAAGACACTTCTTCTCTGGTGCACTAAGAAAGAAACAGGATTTTAAAAGATATCTTTTAGTAAGATAAACATGCCAACAGTACCAGAGTTTAAGTCTTTCCAAAAGTAAGCAAACTTCAAATGGAATCTCTTTAGCAGGGTTATCATTAATACTTCATTCTCAGTTACACAGCCTTCCTTCTGCAAGAGACATTGAAGTATCTTTCCACATCCAAGATGGAAACTGCCTGCGGTTTTGCACACAGCCTTTACTAGAGAACAAAAGTTCAAGAAGAAACTAAATACCACAGATCACAGATGAAATTTCCAAAGTTGACCAGAACCAACTGGTCCCTCCAAATCACAATGAACTGTGGTAACAAGTGTTGATGGGTATTTTCTGTAGCTGTTATGGAATATATTTTTGCATAATGAAATGACAGCAGGTACTATAGACTGTAATATAGTTGTGACCAGGATTCCTTTAAATAACATTCCTTTCCTAACCTTAAATATAAACTGTGAGTTGCTGGAGTAAGTTTTATATATTGTGCTGACTTCTAAAGTATCAGAAAGATTTTAATGGTGTTTTTAGAATTTGAGGGCATGCTTTATTCCCTTTTCACTGCCTTGAACCCATGGAAAGGTAGAATGAAACTCATACAATGAATACATAGATAAAGACACTATGGGTTTAAAACAGAAGCAGTGATCTCTTGCAAAAACACATTATTTTCATTTTAAATATAATGAATCACAAGTATACATAAAAGCATGTTTGCTTTTAAGGAGCCACAATTTCTTGGGTTCAACATTTAAAAATGTAATTAATGTGATGTTTATTGTGAATACCTGGAACATTCTGAATGATATTCGCCACTAAGGCACTAAAATGGCATCGGATATCTTTCAGTGTGTCAGAGTCCTTTTCGTTTTCTGCTTCTAGGAGTTGCCTGGTTAGATCCACATACTCCAACAAAGTGTTGTTAAGGGAATGTGTTTCATTATCAAGGCCACCACTTGCACTATACAGAAACATACAGAAGAAAACACTGTTAAAGCACAGGTTTCTACGACACGATTCCCAAAACATACTTGTAGAACCAGACAGCACTGGGCAGGAACTCTCTGAGCTACTAAGCGCTAGATCTTATATTTAGCCACAGCGGTGCAGCACTTAACAGCTCTGCAACTGTGTTCAAATGACCCACTTGCAAGACAAGCATCCCGTGTCCTATAAAAAGTACCTCTGGCTGCACTGGGTTATAATGGCTCATGCTTTTTGACTCAAGTAATTTGCTCAGAAACATATTACAAACTAGTCATCACAATAAGCAACTGCAAAGTTTTCAAAATATTCAAAACAATGAGCTAGTCCTCTTAACCCTCCCCACCTTCAGAAACAATAACTGGAACTGTCAGAAGAATACCTCCGTCTTGCTTGGATGCCAGCAGGATCTGAACTCAAGAATGTACGGGAGAAGATAGCAGACAGAGAGCAAGATGGAAGATAATGCACTTCTGGCAGAATCTTGTATTTATTCTCATTTCTGTGCTTCAGGACTTTTTCCTCTTACAAGTGGGGTTTAAATAACCCAAATGCTGTTCAGAGCATTTTAAGCAAAATTCATGTAGTATTCACTTTTCCTTTTATCACACATTGCCTAATCAATAGTTATTCCACCAAAAAAACAAACAGTTTGAAAAAAGCTTGGCAGCAACAGATTAAAAACTATACCTATGGTGTAATATTCCATATTTTGGCTACGTCCCACACAACTCAGGCATTCCCACCTCCTTTTCCTATACTTGCACTCATACTGGCGCAAAGAGGCAGCTATCCTTTTTCCTAAAAGCTGTTGCCGCAGTAACTTTGGGGCCTTATTTTGTAGTGGATAACTCATTTGGCAGAAATATATGCCATGCCTACCTGTGACTAATGACACCAGCATCAGCCAACAGTTCAAATATTCGTACTAGCTGTACACGTAAAATATCTCGACGCCTGCGTCGTTTCATATTCTGTTCGAAAAGATACAAGGAAACCACACTTAAGCCTTTCTCATGATGGCACAATACTTGTCATATTAGGTAGATCAGCCTAAAACAACAGGAAGGAACTAAAAGAACTGCGAGTAGGTAGAAATGCCCCCGCTACCATATGAACAGAAATGCCTTTCTAATTTATTTATTTACTTCATTTATACCCTATTTTTCTTTCCAGTGGGGACTCAGATCAGCCTACATAATTTTCTTTTTTTTTCATTTTATCCTCACAACCACCCTGTTAGGTAGATTTGTGTGAGAATCAGTGACATCCAGCAAGCTTCTATAACAGATTGGGGATTGGAACCTGGGTCTCCCATCTCCAAACAATCTAAAACAATGAACTACACTGACTGTCTAATCGTGCAACATGGCCTTGGAACTGACTGATAATTTTTTAAACTTCCAACTGATATCCAAACACAATTTTTTAAAAAGTACTAATTTGGAAAATAGCTAACATTTGTACACAGAGAAGTTCTCTGGCACTGGTTAACGAAAGGGCAGATCAATCTCACATGTGTTCCTTTCTGCCAAAAGTAGTCTAAACGCATGCCAGGTTATATTCAGAACTGCCAAGACACAATGCTTGGGCAACATTTTAATGTTTAGAACAAATTAAGATTCATTGGGATGAGTGGTGACTTCTACTAATTATTGACCAAGAAGGGTTGCACAACAAATCCAAAGAGATTCAAGTATGTGCCAAATTATTTTCTGCAAAATCATACAATGCATACTAAAACAGAAAGTGGATGGTATTGGGTGATTTTGGGTCAGTTTTTCCTAGTACAGAAATCTCATAGGTCACAATACATTGGAGAATGTTGGACACTTTTGCATAATGTTGGACACTTTTAAATAAGAGCAATTTGCTTGCAATCACTAGAATTGTTTCAGGCAGCATTTGTCTATTGTTGTAAATGGGGCTTTTTTGTAGGCTCATTTGCATATTTATTTATTTATTTATATTAGGCCACACCCTCTGACACCAAGCCAGCGGGAACTGCATTCCTGTGGGTTCCTACTCCCAAAAAGCCCTGGTTGTAATCAGGGCTCTTTTTTTGAGCAGGAACGCACAAGAACGCAGTTCCAGCCAGCTTGGTGTCAGAGGGTGTGGCCTAATATGCAAATGATTCCTACTGGGCTTTTTCTACAAAAAAACGGTGTGGAACAATGGTGATGTCGGGGGTGTGGCCTAATATGCCCTGGTTGTAGTCATCTACAGAGGCAGCTTCCAATTGGTGAAAGGCATCTAACTGCCTTTCTTTGCACTTCAACTAGGAAAGTAAGAATAATTTATATATAATCTAACAAGAAATACATACAAATACACAATTACTATACTAGCTGGCTAATAATATATTGTGATAGGAAATTAGATACCTTTCTAAGCATAACCATATACTTAAAAACGTGAATAGAATCTTGAGAAGGTTACTTGCTCAAGCTACATAAAAATGAACAGAAGTGTGCACAATGCTGTGTATTTAACTTGTACAGTTACACAAGGTAACTACACAACTGGATGAAATGTGTCATTGTGCTTTGTAGCCCAATCACTATGTGTAAACATTTGCAAAATCTTTACTGCAGTATATTTTTTGTAACAGATCTCAACATTTTAGTCTCACTTATCAAATGTTATTTTTCATTCTTTACCAAGTATTTAAAAGATAATGCCCCAAGATAGGACACAGAACACAATTTTTAACGTTTTCATTACCTCTGGCCTTCTTTCAAGTGCTTCTTTAATTATAGGATGCAACTCTTCTATTAATTCCCTTGGTGAAAGATGCAACAAGTAAGTCAATAAGATCAGTACTTAAGCTCTCAAATATTACTAAGAAAAAAAATTCAATCAGTTTTGGTTGACTCTCACCCACAGCAGTGACAATACACTATGTGTAATTTTACAAATTAAATATAGTACATCATTCAGCAGATACCTAAGACAAGGTAGCAGGGTTTCAACGCCAGGCATTAATTTGTTTCTCCAAATAAAAAAGCATTATTAAAAACATACAGCCAATAACTAATACTCTAGAGTACTAGAACACACACATCAGGAGGCAACACTGTTAGTTATCCACAGTCATCCAGAGGTCAGTCTAAGCATGCAAAGTATGATGGTGCTCAACATTTTCTAGGGATAAAAAAACCAGCATGCAAAAGCTTAGACAGCAATATTTATTTATAAAGTAGCAATTACTGCTCTATCAACTGAAAGAACTATTGTATTTTGCTCCCTGCTGGGTGGACCAGACATAAACTGATTACCTGAAAGCACCTGGGCTGGTCCTGCCAAGGCCCAGGACAAGGGATTCTGTAATTTCCATGCTCTCAGAGCGCATCATTGGAACAATGTGCTTAAACAAGGATGAAGGGGACGGAATGCCAATTATCTGGAAACATAAGCAAAGTATTACTGCCAGTCATTTGATATTCAAACTATCACAATTAATTCATATCAACATCATCATAAATATAACGAGGCAGCTAAGAAAGATGTAGAGAAGAGGCTAAGAGCATTCCCCGAATCCAAAGATTATGAATGACCGCAAAAGAATTTGGGGGATGTTTTCTATATTTTACCTTTTATACTAAAGTCTACTGGAGGGAACTTAAAATTTCTTTTCTGGAAGATGTGAACAAATATTCTAATTTTGTTACTGTGCCCAGATCCTTTTGGATTCTCCCTGTCTTACATAAACATCGACTTCCTGTGGAATCTTGGGTGACAACTCTACTGCTGGCAGATGCGGACCCTGAAATAACTCACTCAGTGGCAAAATGAAGGCCTGATTGTGCTGCTAAAATGCACTAAGATTTTAGCTCTAATTTTATATTGTTATAAAGTTTTATAATGTTAAAGGGTTTTATGGAATTTTATATTAATATTAGGTAGTCTTTCAGATTATTTAATTATGTTTTGTGATAATAATTACAGGTTTTCCCTCTTGCTGTTAATCTATTTTGGTTTTAAACTATTTGTAATTTGTTTTCTATTTACTGTCTTATTTTATCTTAAGCTTAAGACCATTTGTCAAAGAAGCTAACAAATAAAAGGAAAGGATTTTCTTACTTTGGACTTTGAATGAATGAATCGATAAAATCCTGGTGGCTCTATACAACTCAGTTATCAATCTAGGAATACCTCATAATGAGCTAATGGCAGCTTCAAATATTTTTACTAGTAGACTCTGATGGTTCTGGGATCCATAAAAGTCTCCAATCATCCTCTGAACTCACCCCCCTCCAGCTATATCATTACTATTCTAAAACAATGAACTCACAATGATTGGAATTACTGTGGGAGTTCTTCTGTATGTATGTTCTGTATTTTTTAAAAAACAGTCTACATTTTTGGGCATTTCTGAGCACATTTCAGCTTTTATGATCTTATAGTATAACCTCACAAGCTTGCAGTCCCGCATCTAAACTGCAGTACTATGGGGGAGAAACCACAGTTACCTTTTTGTCCCAATAATAATTGCGTATCATGCCACGGCAAAATTTTTATTCTACCTATTCAAAATAAATTGATTTCTTTTTAACTTCAGAAAAAAATGTTTACTAGCTTGCTTCATACGCTATTATATCCATTTGCCTGTATACACTTAACAATTTCAGCTTGGGTACAATCCAATCAACCAAAGATACAGGAGTTCCTGATTAGGGTTCACACAATCATTTTTCTCTATGCCCTTACCTATTAACAAGTGTGTACACCAAAAGGATGTCAGGAGAGTAGGGTGTATGGGCCATCTATGTGTAACTCCCATACTCCCCATGTAGCCCTCCCTTCTTATCTTAATACAAATTTCTTGTCCACCGGTGCATGGGAAATTTACATGGATTGGAAGGGGAAAAGTGGAGGGGATACAGGAAACATTCACGAGCTTCTTGTTACCTAACGGTGCCAGCAAGCTGCCTGCACATGTGTAGCCTAAGGAAAGAGGAAAACAGAGCTCTCTTGAGTTCCACTGGGGCATTCAGTATGTGGTCGCTGTTCTGATGGTGGGCTGGGGATCATGCCCCTTGACTTTTGCAGCCAAACTAGTATTCCCTTTGCCTTCTTACAGCCTTATTGTTGGGTTGTTTGTTATGAATGGGGGAAAGGGCTCTAAGTAGTCACCATGCAAATTGCAGGCATTTCACCTTCCATCCTTTCCCTTCCTGTCCTTTTCTTGTTTATTCTATCCCTCACTGGTTTCTCCACGCCTAAACCAAGGACTGTAAATTCTTGGGGCATGTCTATTTGTTTTTGGTTTTTTTGAAGTATCAGGCACATCTGTCAGCATAGTATAAATAAAAAAGATTACAATTTGTCTTCCAATTTTATTTCTATATGTGATCTGCTGTGTTGACTGTGAGAAAGCAACATCCGAGGGAGGGAGGCTCAGCTGCGCTCAACTTTCCATTTGCAGCAAGAAGGCAAGCAAATCTATTATTGTGGACAATAAATGACCTCATCCACTACAACAGTATCTAGCAACCGCCTGCTAAGAGGTAAAATACAAACCAAAGCTTGGACACAACCACGTTGCATCTATCCCAAATTATATAGTGCATACCTTCTATTAGGCTGAGCATGTAACTTTTTACAATTTAAAAACAGCTTGAGATATTGGTGAATGAATACTGTTCTTTTATTTCATTATAATAAAATGAAGATAAAATTGAGAGTGTAACTTCTGTGCATTTCCAACTTAATAAAATACTACAAGTTGCTTAGAAGAGATTGCTGAACATACTTTTGAATCAATGCTGTAGCCACTATCTGGCGTGGACGCCAGCGTCTCGGGAGGGGAACATCTTACAGAACCTGCAGATGCAGAAGAGGACGTGGATGTTGCTGCACTGCAGCAAAGAATCAGGTAGTTTCTCCAGAGCCCGATATAGGAATCACTGCTTATAGCCGTATTTACTTTCTTGGCATTGATAGGGCTGCTGTTAAAGAAAAGTAAAAGGACAAGTTCTTAATTAAAAGAAGCATTTAATGACTCATAGGAATGTCTCTGCTTAAAAATGTGTTTGCAGTGTTTTGTTTTGTTAGCCATCTTTTTGACATCTCCATGTTACATGATGGTACAAAACTCGACACAAGGTTGGATTTTTAGAAAACTTCACGTTCCCTGTAGAATGGGAAAACAATGTTTATAGTCCTCAGGGTGACATGGAAAATGGAAGTAGCATACTTATCCCTCAGCAAGGGTATCACTGACATATTCCATAAACATGAACAAGATGTACTTATTATACTCCGTTAAATTATAAAGAGCACTTACTTTATGTCAACTTGTGGAGACAATAGCTGGAGTCTGATATAAGCAAACATCCAAGCATAGCTCACAGCTGTAGGGCAGTGCTTTGGCAGATATTCCTGCTTCATAAAACTGGAGAGGCTAATAATCCAGGGGTCTTGGCCCTGAGTTACATGTGCAAATATCCATATATGTGATGGACTGACAACATCAAATTGATGGCTGATAGGAGAGGAGCTCCAGTCAACTAACGTCTGTAAGTCTATTGAACTAGGACAGTACAGTAACATCGTCTGTAGATATAAAATAAAAGAGATTCATTTAATACACCAGAAGTTGTTTCAGTAAGTCCATGTGACGAAACGCAGATACAATACTACAAATCTCTTAACCAAAGTTCCTTTTCACCTTTCTGGATATTCTTCTCCTTTTGTGCCATCCCTCTTTTATCATCGTATTCCCAGCCCATGCATATTGTTTACAAAGCCAGAGAACATACGCAGGATGTGGAGTTCACCTGTAACACTTTACAGCCTTTTAAATCTTTCCTAACCCATTAAAGCTTGTATTTCCCTGAACTCAGCTTCAAGTGAGCTTGCCTGTCTACTGCTCACTGGCTCACACTTCTATTCTCACCCACCTCTTAGATTCTTAATCCTACTAGGGGGTTCCAGGTGACTTTTCACTCCTAAAAAAGATATCTGTTTCCATTTGAATGGTAGCATCCTTACCAATAGAGCTAAACTGGTAAAGAAGAGAATGGGCATGCAGAGAGGAACTAGCACTCCAAGTCAAGCCTCTTCACTTGCCAGCTCTCAACGATTGCTACAAGCAGCAACAGGGATGGGGAACAGCTTACGTGACTGGCTAGATCTGCCCTGTACGCCAGCACTGAATCCAACTTTAGTAGCAGACATAACAAGCTATTTGCATTATAGCTGCTGAAGCTGATATACTGGATTCAAACTGGAATGGTATTTAAGGAAGACAAAAATCGACCTTAGTGAGATGAACTACTGAAATCAGAACCAGCCCAGGATGCTGGAACTTAGTACTGTTATGATTTTATTTAAGTTGCATGTTTTGTAATTACTTTGTAAGTCCCCAGAAGGAGAAGAGGTGGGTATAAACACCTAAATAAAATAAAAACTTTTAAATGGGTGATTCAGAAGTCATGCATAGCATTCAGCTCAATGTAATGTCATGCACAAAGCAATTATCAAAAAAGTGAATTAAATAAATAAATCATACCTGATCAGCACCAGTGAGATGTATGAAACTTTCAAGAACAGATGAACTCAGCCTGTCCATTACATCTATAGCCAACTCATCATCACCCTAAAAGCCAAAGATTATAAACATCTGATTAATAAGAAAGTTGAGGCATATTAAGGCATAAATGATAGTTTACTAATAATAGATGGTTATGTACTCTTACCTTCGAGATATCTAGCACTGTGAACAAGGCCCTTATTTCTCTAAGACAGCTGACAGCTAATCTTCTAGTGGCAGGTCTTGTGCTACAAAGAATGACCAATGCAAAGCCTTCTACAACGTGAAATACACTTGAATAAGGGGTTCTTTCAAGGGGAAGAGTAGGAGCATTTCCATTGCTGACACCACGCTAAAAGAGAGGGAGGTGAAAAACGGAAGCAACTAAAATTAACAGTGGTTATGTTTGTTTATTGATTTGATCTATGTTTATTTATTGATTTGATTGACTGAACTTTTGACTGCCCTTCCTGAAAGTTGGGCTCAGGGCAGTTCACAATGAAGATATAGTTTACAAACAGAGTAAAAGCAAAGTAAATAAACAATTAAAAAAATTACAGTTCCCAAAAAGCAAGCTGGAGTCAAATTCTGGTGGTGACGCTATCTCGCAGAGGGAAGTGAAAGCGGAAGTGGTGAAACTGTAACTGCCCTCAGCCAAATACCTGGTGGAATCTCTGCCTTACAGGCCCTGTGGAAGTCCCTGAGGGCCCGAATGGAATTTGGCAGACAGTTCCATCAGGTTGGATAATTATTAACAATGTAAGAAATCACATACACGTTCATTCTTCTGAGCTCTCTTGTTAGATTTATTAATGGTGGGTAAAGCAAGGAATGACATCATTCCCGCTGACAATAGTGTCCATGGCAGCAGAAAGAAGCCAAGAGAGTAAGCAGCAATTAAGCAGCTGGGTAAAGCTCTATAAAAAGGGGGGAGGAAATTAACCTACCTACTCCTACAGTTTTCTTCCCAACAAGATGCAAACCCCTTCTCTAAACAACCTGAATTTATTCCTAAATCTAGCTCAACTAAATTCTTCCTATCCTTCTTTATTCTCTTAGTTCTTGTGTCTTAACCTGCACAATTTAAAAAGGTTTCTCTTTATGGTAATGTTTTCATTCTGAATATTCCCCAGTAATTTGTCTATTTGCACAAAACTGATTTTGTGATGCTGATTATCTGATGAATAACAAAAAAAATCTTCTGCTCTTTATCTCCAAATAACAGTGTCAATCATTAATACACAATAATTACCAGTGGAGTTATTTCATACAAGGCAATGATACCTGAGCTTCCTGGTTCTTATTTTGCATTTGAACAGCTTGTTTCCACTGATTGATTAGCTGCACTAGCATCTTTACTGCATTGTCAAGAAGTGTTGGGTGAACATCAGTCACTTCACGGACGATAAAATAAACAAATCCAGATAAAACGTCTTCCCGCCAATCTGGAAAATCAAGCATTAATGCTTGTAAAGTATTGAAAGCCAGGGCACGCAGTTCTTCGTCCATGTGAATTGTCAGCCTGTTGAGAACATAAGTTATTGTTTAGAAATTGTATATATTGCTTGAAATGGCCTCTCTTTTCCGGTCTCTATCTCTATCACTAGATCACTTTCTAGCGAACTAAGATTCTGTTTGCAGTCACATGGAGTTTGCAGTCACATGGAGAAGAAATTGTTTTCTTCGAATACTATTGCCTATGGTTATTATTTAAGTCTGTTGTGATCCGTCCTGAGCCCACTCGTGGGATAGGGCAGACTATAAATTAACAAAAATAAATAAATGACCAATTTTCCTTTGCTCAGCTAATTTTATGGTAAACCACATGGTATGCTTCACAAGGATGTCTAAGAATCTGAATCAAGGTCATTATCAGTTCACCCATCTTCAAAACATCTATTTTGCCTAAAATGCCAACAATAGCTTACTCAAGGTGGCCCATTTTATTTATGAATTCCACAATAGGGCAATTCCGCTTGCAAGGATAGGCTAATCCTTTTATAAATCTGATAAAGCAGTCTGCTTCCAAATCACCTCCACTATTTCTATTTGAGTTCCCTGTGGAATGCCAATTTTATATCAGATCCAAATAGTAATCTTACACTCAAACTAGAAGGTGGTTACCCATGAACTTCCCATGGGTCATATCATGACAATCCCCTCATGGACATGAACTACTCCCTGAAAAACCATGGTTAAGAGATAAGAAGCATACTGTGGGATCAAATACTCTGAGTGTAGCATGGAAAGGGGCTGGAGAATTTTCCCTATCCTGTTACTTCTAAACTTCAACAATTGTGTTACGTTGGCAGAAATATTAGCAGCAACTAATACTTAGAAGTTTTCTTATTAACCAGTGCCTGCTAACCTTCTTTAAAGTCCAATTTCAAGTTCTAATTAAGGATGAACCCTGTTTAGGGTTCACCATGGTTAAATGTTATTGTCAATGTAATGCTGTGCAGTTAAGATCAACTGTGGGTATTTGTTCCAGAAAGGGAAGGGACCAGAGTGAGGAAGTGTGCAGTCCTGTGGCCCAATTCTGGATTTCCTAACCATGATTTATGAAATCTACATCATTATGTCTGCACCAGCCTCTGAATGCTTTTTTAATATCCAAGTTCTCAAATTACAAAACCTAGTTCAGCAGCTGAATATGTGTATGGATGCCCTAAAGAAGGCAAATTAACATACCAGGTCTTTTCCCACAATTTTTATCCAGAGACCTGTTACATGGACAATAGTTCGAAGAGTTGACGATTAAAATAAACCTCCTTATATCTTGAGTGCCACTGAGATGTTGCCAGAAAGGGCAGACATCCATTCTGCCACACTGCATTCACAGTACTAATCTAAATAATTCATTTATTATCCTGATCACAATATAGGGAATTCAATTTTTTTAATGATCTTCTCCAAAGAATGTCTGGTTCTTTACCTTGCAAGCAGTTCAATGAGATCAGTTCTGCTCATGCCATCAGGAATCAGCCTTGGGATAGCAGCGATACACGTTCTAAATAAATCAATTTTCGGTTTTCTCTCACCCCTTTAATAGAAAATGTGTACAAAATAGTAAGAGGAGGGCTCATATTAAGACAGTCAGCAGTAAATATAAACATCAGGAATTGTGTTATGGATAAACAGGATTATAAAAAGGTAAAGGTAATCCCCTGTGCAAGGACCGAGTCGATACCAACCCATGGGATGACGTCACATCATGACTTTTTCTTGGTAGACTTTTTGCAGGGTGGTTTGCCACTGCTGTTGTTTGTCAGGTGGTCATCCATGCAGTCCCACATGGGTAGTTCACACACTCACAGGCCTACCAGAGAGAGGTTTTGGAAGCTCCAAAAACATCTGAGGCTGCTTTGTCCCCCCCCCCATGCTGTTTCATACCTTCTGCAGTTTGATATAGAGGAAAAGGAGCACCCTTCCTTCAGTTCTTCCTTGCCACTCACAAAGCGGCAGGAGAAGGATGTGTGACTACATGGGTGACCACTCGATGGACAACAGTTACAAGTAAACTTAGCCATATCATCATCATGGTCCCACACGGGAGAGTAGCAAGATAACTTACCAGTCTCAGGAAAGCAGGCAGGTGTGAGCTCTCAGTTTAACAGAGATTGCAGAACCACTCACTCAATGGAAACATGAACTTAATCTGGCCAACTGCAGCATGTCTGCAGTGGCATGCATCTCTTTAAACTGGAATGATTAAAGTTTTGGAACACTTTCCATATGAAGAAAACTTAAAACGCTTGGGGCTCTTTAACTTGGAGAAACGTCAACTGTGGGGTGACATGATAGTGGTTTACAAGATTATGCATGGGATGGAGAATGTAGAGAAAGAAGTACTTTTCTCCTTTTCTCACAATACAAGAACTCGTGGGCATTCAATGAAATTGCTGAGCAGTCGGGTTAGAATGGATAAAAGGGGCAGGAGAGGGACGTGTGACTGCATGGGTGACCACTCAATGGACAACAGTTACAAGTAAACGTAACCATATCAACTTCACCCAACGGGTGATTAACATGTGAAATTCACTGCCACAGGAGGTGGGGGGGTGGGCAAAGTGGAAAGGCTTCTAGCCCCACCTGTGAACCTCCTGATGGCACTTGGGGTTTTTTTGGCCACTGTGTGACACAGAGTGTTGGACTGCATGGGCCACTGGCCTGATCCAACATGGCTTCTCTTATGTTCAGGGTGCCCAATATATCCCTGCAACTATTCACATACTTCACACTAAACCTGTAGCTCAGCTATTATATGGCATTCTCATTTGAGGTAGCATATTTAGTCAGCTTGTTGAGAAGATCCAAGATTCCTTCTCATGTCACATTTTGGTGTTCCAAATTTTGTAAGATACACAGCCATGTGTTTAGAGGCTGGGATGAGTATCTTAGAAACAAGAGCCTAGCTTCAAACCCTGAAAATTTAAGTCACCTTGGGTCCCCATTAGGGAGAAAGGCAGGGTATAAACGAATAAATAAAAAATATATAATAAGAATGAACAGAATTTATTACATACGTGATCATGTCTTCAGGTTCTTTATTAGACATCTGTATACTCGTCATGCACATCGGCCTGCCAACTTCTTTATCTAGATGCCTAAGGATGCTGTCTAGTGCTTTTCTTACTTGGGGGTAGTATATTGACATTCCTGAAGAGGCAAAGTTAAATGGCACTTCATTCTTAAAGCCGTGCTACAGTTCAATTTTCACTTTTTCAACTCTTCCTTGATATTCATTTTGGTCAAGGGCCAAACACAGCATTTGATACAGGCTGAGGTGTACTTTAAGTAACATATTTAAGATCAAGTTATACCTTAAGTATACTACATACCCTATGACAAAGGACTACAAAGTTTGGCTTGCTCTGATAGATTTTATTTTATTTATTTGCATAGTAAATCCTATTTCTGTTTGGAAGAACACTGTGGCTAGCATTGAGCTTGGCAGTGAACCCATTCCTTTTCCCAAAGAGAAGAGTCTTGCCTACAAATCCATACTGTGTTTTAGAGACACAAATCCACTACCCAATGTTGAGTCTTAGGTCAATATCAGAGAAAGACTCTTGCTAGTGTCTTGTCAGTGGTAGGCTAGCTTGTGAGATCATTAGTGGAACCATATACCAGTAACTCTTACTCTTTATCATGTTTTCTTCTGTTAAATTTTATTAACTGCATAGGTTTAAAATAAATTAGGATGATCATATGGGGAATAAGTACTGCCTTCTAACATGGATCAAAACTCTACTACACTTTCCTTCAGTGGATACAACACTAGCCTTTACAATCATTCAACACAGCTGTCCATAGGAAAAGTAATTTTTGCATGCCACTGTTGGGTATTAGATTTATTTCTTAACTATAATCTAAGGTTGTGTAGGTAAACACAGCCATGAATACCATTACTGACCTATAACTTTTGCTTCTTCATCTGTCAGAGTTTTATTGAGAAAAATTTTCTTTACACGAAGAGTGTTTCCTGAGGGAAGTACAACTCCGGTCGTTGGCATAGGTGGTTCGCCATCCTTCTGTTGTAAACTGTCTGCTATCACAAGGAACACTCTGAGACCTATATTCATTCTCTAGATTCAAAATGGGAAGAACATTTATTAGCAACCCAAACAACATAGTACGTCATATCAGATATTTAAATGTAAATTGTTAGCTTTCCTCCATCCCCTTTACCAGAATGAGCAGCCCAGCAAAAAATGCAAGCTAGTGACCAAATTACTAAGAAGTATATAGAAATCAGTCCAAATGTCCAAAACATGTATACTCAAGTCCCAAAGTAGTGTGGTGACAAGCCAATCAATTAAGTACTTGTTTCTTTCCAGTCTTCATCAGACCCGGGACCAATATTGATTCAATTATATAGATTTTTTACACAATTTTCAAAAAAGAAGGACGCAAAGCGTCTCCAGGAGCAATTTCACATGAGCTACAGCTCATACTGTAGAAGCCACATACTGAGCAGTAGCTGATGTGAAAATGCTGCTGGAGACGCTCTGTTTTGGACATTTGGACTGATTTCTATACTTCTTAGTAAATTGGTCACTAGCTTGCATTTCTTGTGTTATCCATTATAGTGACCTCTCTCGGATTGTATTCTACAGGAAATGAGCTCAGCAGCATTCAGGCTAACAATCTATTCAAAATCAACAGCTCCAGGAAGCCAGTGAAAAAGTTCAGTTATAAAGCTTATAAGGACAGGTTTTGGCTCCCATCCCCAAATTTTTCTAAATATATAGGTAATTCTGTTGAGGCTGGAAAAGTATTTTCTATGCGAGGGTACAATTATTGCTTACAGCAGTTTTATCAGTTTTATCATTTTATATTGCTAGTTTATATGAAAAGGTATTGTTTTAATTTGTCCCACTTTGGTGTGCAGAAAAGTAAGCTAAAAACGTTTTAATATAAAAATCCCTAGTGCTTGCTGGTTAAACCCCTTGAAGAACACTTCAGTCAGATCCCTCAATTAGCTAATCTCAAAAGGAGACATTTGTAACATCCAGATGCCAGACTAACAAAACAGTTTGATTAAACTTAGATTTAGGGTGATGTCTGAACTCAGGCAGACCAAAGTTCGTTGGTTTGTTGATGGATACTAAACTGAGATTCTAAATGATGGTTTTTTCACTTGGCTTGCAACCTGTGATCAGTGGGGTGAATGTAACCATCCTCCAAGTAACCTGCCAAGCCTTAGGAACCTTTTTCCGAAAAAAGAGCCACTTAATTTAGATGAATGTGGGAAATAAATATTTTAATAAATAAACTTTGCAAAGTGAAGTGGAAGGTCAGGGTAAGATCCATTTAAGCACAGAAACCTGTTTGTTCTCTAGCACTGACCCTTTTATAGTCCACAGTTTAGAGAAGAAAGCACAGACCAACAGCAAACTTTTTTTTGCTCCATCTACAGCAGGTGTCAAGGATGTTTCAAAGAATGCTCTTTCCCTCCCACCCCCTTCTCTCCAAGTTCCCCTCCATTCTATTGATGAATCATCAAACAAGAATGTCCTTCAGAAACTTCAGCTTCTTTGAGGAGAAAGGCCAAAGGGGAAGGAAAGCAATAAGAGCTCTGTTTTGTTTTAGAATTTAGAAGTTTGGGAACTATGAAGCAGCTAAATAGAACTGGGAATGGGGATACTGATGATCCCTAGGTGAAAGCAAGGAAGAAGTGACTTGCTTTGCCCATAGAACTCCCTCTATCATTTATTATAGCCAATAATGAATAGGCTTAAGGTTTAGCCAGCAACCAAGAAATAGAGACAAAGCAGCAGATTAACTGGAATCTCTGAACTAAATTTAATCTGTTGTGAATGTCTGTTAAACAGTGTTAAACCACAATTTGTGAAGCCAGAGTGTGACAACTACGTGCTTGCAGCAACCCAACGTGTGATGGACACAGGTGCCACTAAATCAGTTTTGCCTAGGTTGACAAGAAATCTAGTCTATGTTCAAATGTAAAAGAAAAACAAAAGTTCTCAAGTTATTTTAGATGTTTAGTGACTGAACAAGCAGGTAAAATGTTTCCAGGGTTATTGCCTATTGTACATGTTTTAGCTGATCATTAAAAAAAAAATCACAAAAAATTTCCCCCTCTAATTTTGTTTTTACCTCTGGGTTAATAGTGAAGGTCTTAGGTGATTTCCCAACACTCAGAAGGTCAAAAATTATTTCTTTCATTGCAAAATCCAAGCGTTCCTAAGAAGAAAGTCATATCTCCATAAGAATCTTTATAAAATATAGCTCACACAGCCCAACCCAAATTAATACTTCATCCTTGTACCTTATAACTAGTTCTATATAAGTCAACTTTCTGGTGAAACACTAGATTTTACTACTGTCCAGAATATCAGTAAATTATATGTTTAATGTGAATTGCACAATGATCTGATGAACTAATAAACCTCCTAAATCACATTGCCTTTCACAACCATTGATTACAATACTTAATTTATTTCTGCAGTCATTGACTAAATATATAAAAGAAGAGTAACGGAGCTCATATCAGTTGGTACATCATCAAAATTCATACAGACGTTATCAGCAATATCAGTCAACAAAACACCAAAAGTAAACTACTATTAAACAATTAACAACTACTGATTATTTATGTCAGCATATTAAAGACTGTGTTACTGGGTCAGAAAGATTCTGTTTTAGTAACCAATTTTCCTGGAAAATAGTTACACCAAGGATAGATTTAGTTCATGCTCTGTGCAACAGCAAAGAGCAACAACATGCTATAATAAGTTATTCTGTCAAACTGTGGTGCTTCTCTTAAAACAAGATTAGCAGAGAGACACAAACTTCCCTGAGAGCTTATCCACCACTGCCATACTTTTCCTTCTATGGACAGCAACAAGGCAGTGTTGACTGAGCTGTGGGATTCACTGTCAACTAATACTCAATGGGCTCACATTAAGTGTGTGCAGAGGTTCCTTGGTGGATGAACTCATGTGAAAGTTAATTACTAAAGTTAGCAATTTTGAAAACTCGAATTATAGTGGAAATATGTGGAATCTTCAGGTACAAGTCTCCTATTCAAATATGACATCAGAGGGTGAGACTACTGCATTTCAATTTAACTTGCTCTGAATGGATAAAGTGAGATTCCCACATGTGCCACCCTGAGCTTCTTGGGGAAAGCATGTATTGAAGGATAAATAAAAACCAAGTACTTACTAAATCTTTAATGCAGTATCAGAATACACTATTGAGGAATGTTACCTGAGCAATGAACTGAATAATCTTTACAAATATGTTCAGAGGCGTATCGCGAGGGACGACACTGCGAGAGCCTTTTGGAAAAAGTGCTGATACAATGCTCATGAGGCGGCTGCAAAGGAAAGGATTTAGAAAGTGCTACTGAGCCAATTCAACAACAATTTTGCCGAAAAGCAATACCAGTGCTTTTTAATTCAAACACACTGACAAAAGTTTTAGCCTGTTAAACCAAACTGCTTACCTTTGTGTTACAGTGTTGCTTTCACATTTTATTCTAATAACATAAACCCATAATAATCTGTATAGTGATTCCAGTGCAACTCGAGACATTTTGGGATCTTTATTCTGTTGGAAACAATTTTAAAAATAGCCAATGTTATTACATGTATAAGAGTTAAAATTTATAAAGACATTTTAAATATCTTAACTGAAACAATTTGCGCGAATAAACCCACATATTTTAAAAAATATATAGACCCAGCTCAGATTTATATGCTAAGGTTTGTTCATTTATTGAAAAAGAAAAAGGTGAACTAAAAGCCTCTAAATTATCCAGGGAATTTTAAAAAATCATATTCAGCTTGCTTTAATTTAATGTATGCCATTAATTTAGCGTATGCCATCTGCCAGATAAGTGAAGAGACAAAACAGTTAAGTAGCTTTGATATCCAGATAGTTGATCATACATGTATTAAAAGACGAGGTTAATTTTAGATGAATCTGTGAGCCAGATATTATATTTGTGATGTTATGAAAACAAGTAATTTGTTAGTGAAAATCAACAGAAACAGTTAAGGTCCCCCAGAGTTTTCTGTCAACACAATATAGCTGCCAGATCTCCCTTTTTTTTAACTAAACTGCTCAGAAGGGACAAAGCTTTTTGGCACACAAGCAGGTTGCTATTAACATGCTTTCATTCTGCTTTGGCTTCTGTCATCATCATGAGTTGTAAAAATAGCTATTCCTCCTCCACAGGCACCTTTCACATTAACAACCTATCAGAGGCATCTCTGAGCATGGTGTCCAAGAAGCACTGCATATATTTCCTGCAAAGAAAGAGGGATTATAGCAACTGATATCGATTGCTTCAGAAACCAAGCGCTCAAGCCCAAAAGTGTCACTAGAAGCCAAACATGATGATGCCAAAGAAAAAAGAGAGTGGACCAGTATCAACATCTTTTAATATCCAGTGTAGTTCTTACAATACTGATGACTGTCCTAAATTTTCAATCACAATTGTAATTAGTGCACTGCATGCATACAGTTAATACTAACAAGCAGATTTATTTTAAAGAAACCAATTTTTCTTTTTAAATTCTACCTGCTACGGATTAAGTCAAGAAATATTATAAAGGCCTTGGTAAAATCCAGAGAATTTTGTTTGATGCAAGAATCAGAGAGGGTTGGGTGGGAATTTGAGAGGTTTGTACAGATTTCCCATTTTCTGTTGTACTCGACTGAATCAAGGTCATTACGTTTAAATAAGATTAAATAGTACCAAAATAACTCTACAGTAATGTAATAGCAAGAGCCCCGTGGCGCAGAGTGGTAAAGCTGTAGTACTGCTGTCGAAGCCCTCTGCTCACGACCTGAGTTTGATCCCAGCGAAAGCTGGTTCAGGTAGTCAGCTCCAGGTTGACTCAATCTTCCATCCTTCCAAGGTCAGTAAAACGAGTACCCAGCTTGCTGGGGGGACAGTGTAGATGACTGGGGAAGGCAATGGCAAACCACCCCGTAAAAAGTCTGCTGTGAAAACGTTGTGAAAGTCTGCCATGAAAACGTTGTGAAAGCAATGACTGGTGCTTGCACAGGGGACTACCTTTACCTTTAATGTAATAGCTTCATAAAGATCAAACTTTTAATTAGTGCTTTTTTAGTATTTATCTTTGAAAGCCACTTAGGATCTCCAACAATTTTGCCTAAAGTTCCTAAAACAGCAACATGCTGGGAGGTATGTTCAAAACAATCTGCAGAAATGTCAGACTTTTACCATGACATTACTCTGAGAAATTTCTCCATGAAGCCAGGAAACTGAATAGCAATTCTAACTTGTTACTAAAATGCTGTAATTGCTTTAAGAAGTATTTTTATAACTGATGTTAGAGTATATCTTCAGCTATGAATCAAAGCTATGTACAGAATAAACATTATATAGTTTATTGCATGAAATGTCATCTTCTGTAGCTTACTGCAAAGTAGATTTAAATTTTTTTTAAAAGCTGAGAAAACATGTTGACATGTGCACTCGCACAAAATGGTTTAAAACATCCAGCAGGAATAAACTTCATACTGTAAGCACACATAGTACTGTCTCTTTTATCAATTGGTATAGACTATTAGAAATCCCTCTTTCAGAGATTATTCACCCCTTATATTGTTGCCTCATGAAAGTGACACTGCTTTTGACTGAATAGGACATACAATACAACAATGAACAGAAAAACGAGACAAAGCTTTATATTACTTTCTTTTTACAACATATTAACTCACCTGAAGAGTTTCTATTTGTTTTCTGATACTGTTGTTAGATGGCATCTAAATAAAGCAATTCAAGACAGCAAAACATAACAAACATGAGAATGGGAAGCACATGCATGTTAGATGAAAAATAAAAAGCACAAACAGAAAGCAGTTTTACTAGGGCTCTATTCAGCAGAAATGCGTATTTTGTGGATAAGACTCTACTTTAAATCTGTGTTGTGCTACTGTTACTGTGTTATGGGTGGGCAAAACCAGAAGAGGATTGTAAAGTTCTGTTCAAACATCTGACGAAGTAGAATATGACTTTTAAAAACCTAGCATGGAATAAATAAAATAAAGGTTCCACTGGAATCCTGTTTCATGGTTTTAAAAATGCCTAACACTGCTCTTTTGGTCCTGGCCTAGAGGCTTATTAGAGCTTAAAATAATCTATAACAGCTTCTATGGTCAGCTTTCACAGTTTCAATCTAGTTCAGATGGTGTATTCCTGTGTGAAAACACATTTCCTTATTTTTATTGCTTAGCAAAAAAGCAGTGTTTTATTTCTCAAAACCTGCCAGTATACTTTCATTACAATAGACATCTTTACAGGTGAAAATGCTATCCCCCAATATATATTCTCTAAATAGTTGTGAATTCCATTACATACTGGGACAGGATATGTAACCTTATGGCTAGGGTGCAGCCAAGTTATTGTAAGAACATAACACAAGAGAAGTCACAATGGATCAGGCCAGTGACCTTTTCAGTCCAACACTCTGTGTCACACAGTGGCCAAAACTTAGGTGCCATCAGGAGGTCCACCAGCAGGGCCAGAACTCCAAAAGCCCTCCTTCTGTTGCCCCCCAAGCACCAAGAATACTGTCCCAGACATACTGTTCCCTCTATACCTTGTGGCTAATAGGCACAGATAGACCTCTGCTCCGTATATTTATCCCCCTTCTTGAAGCTGTTTATGCTTGAAGCTGTCACCACTTCCTGTGGCAGTGAATTCCACATGTTAATTACTCTTCAGGTGAATTTGTTCTCACCATACTGCTTTTCAATTATACTGATTCCCTAAATTGATATTAAATATCTAATGTTGTTCTTATCTATTCCTGAGTGAGACCAGCTCACTGATCAGAAATAAATTAGGACATTTTAGTAGGCACTAGTTTACACTTAATGAATGTATTATGCAGTTTTATTAGCAAGTCTCATAGCTGAAACAGATATGATGTGGGAGATCCATGAACAGCTCACATGGTGTTGTCATTTTCACACAAATGCAGCTTGCAGCTAGAGTGGGAACATGGTGCAGTCCAAAAACGTTACAACTGCATTTTACTGTTTTCTTTTTGAAGTCTCATACCCTTGTAGTATGATGCATGAACACGCCCCTCAAAGCCAATTCAGAACGATTCTCTGACATCAACTCCCAAATGTACCAGGAATGCTATAACTAGCACAGAAAATTTCTATTGAACAGAGCCCCATGGTAAAATGTTATGCCGTTAAGGGTCAATAAAACTATATTAAAATATAAAAATACATGCTTTATAAATTACTAATTAATTCACTGGCAATGGCAGTTTCCCATCCATTGTCAGCAATAAAAAAATCCTAAATAAAAAAAGAACTGAAAGAGATAACAGCATTCCCTCTCTATGTACTACACAAAGAAAGCTTCAACAGCAGATACAACACAGACAAGTAAAAGGCAGACATTGCAAAAGAACTGCAAATGTGTTAAAAGAAATATACAAAACCTTGACAGTAAGATATTTAAGATGATATGGGAAAGAATGTGGCCCTTTACGAAATCAAGGTGACAGGGTTTACATTTTTCACTTTGTTTTACATAAATTAAACTATAAGGGTAATTCAAGGCTGTTTCAAGAACATTAGCAACAAGAGTAATTATAGGAATCCCATTGAAAAGCAAAACGTTAACATTAATATATTTTATGTACAGCAGAAATATAGCAAAATTTCATTGACACTATCGCTAGTAAATCTATCATGCAAAATTGTGAACTACTCGATCTCACAAAGGCAATGAAACAGGGAAAACCTATGCCACCATAATTACCACAACTCTCATGCAGTAAAACACTTTTAGGTCTACTGGAATCAGAAACAGGGAGTTTACAATGTGTTTTTCACTAAGCCATTGAAATTAGTACAACTGAACAGTGACTAATTGTGGCCAACTTCATAAACAACAGCTTTTGCCCAATTCTTACATTATGGGAATGGCACAGTTGCCCCTCCTCCATAGCTCTACCCCATACTACTCCCTTGTAGTATGAAAACCAATGGGAAAGGGCAGGATTACATCAGAAAAGTCACATTACACACAACCACTCCTTATAAAGTCTTGCACTAACATCTGCAATCCCATATAATTACACCCCTCTCCTCATGGACGATACATGCCGCTGAGTTTTTCAGAGGGCTGCCGTTCTAGCGGAAAACTAAAAAGTACATGAGTAGACCACCAGAAGTATTTTGGATCCTGTTCATGGTTCCTGTATTCCTATGTTTCTGGATGAGGCATGGATCTACAGAAGAATATGCACACAATTCCTATAATGTAGAAAAAGCCCAGCAGGAACTCATTTTCATATTAGGCCACACTTCCTGACATCACCATTGTTTATCATAGGGCATTTTTGTAGAAAAAGCCCAGCAGAAGCTCATTTGCATATTAGGCCACACACCCTGAGGCCAAGCCAGCCAGAACTGTGTTCCTGTGCGTTCCTGCTCAAAAAAAGCCCTGAGTATATGCATTATCACAATATAGATAGATTTCTTTCATGGGCTGATGCACAATCACATGTTTGATCAAATGGGATCTAGTTTAGTTTAAACCTTTTGCTACATTTGCATATATTTGTGTGCAAATATAATGAAGAGCTGCATAATTTAAATAAAAAAACCCAGAATTTATCAATTTCATAATAATTATACACATGAGTAAAGAGACTGTTCCTTACCTTTAAATGAGACAGACAGTTCTGCAGGAAGATATGCCAGTTATTTAAAAAAAACTGCTTCTGACTCACGCAGAGCAAGCAAGTAATCAATGGATACAAAGCCTATAAAAAGAGAAAATTCAGTTTTCAGAATTATATAAATTTCTAAATGGTTGCCTTGAAATTCTTTAAATACACAAGGCAAAACTTCCTACACCAATTGGCTCTCATTAAACAGTCTGACTGCATTATAAATGCAAGTCACCTAAATATGTTCAAGGTGTTGACAGTAGGGGGTACAGAAAGCATATGCTAATCACATGGGGTCAAAATGACATCATTCAGCCCTGGCCCCACCGGTTGTGTTTCTTATTCCTCCCCATATAAACTGAGTATGATGTTGTTTTTGTGCAGAGTTGCCAGGAACTAAATAAATTACCCAGACTTTTAAAATAAACTTGCATATTGCCAAGCCTTCAGTACAAGTCTTTTGTTAGAACAGTGGCATGAAATATAGACTAACAATTATGATTTATCATTAATATTTTCCCCAACCAATAACAGTTAATTAATTAAAACTTAAGCTAAAGTTTGCAACCCTAGTTCCTGGGCATCTGACCATCCCAGTCTAAGCATCTGGCCATCCTTGGTATATGTGAGAATTTAAAGACTTTAATGAACTGCATTAATAGCTTCAAGTTAGATTTGTTGGGGGGGAGGGGAGGGGGAGGAGAGGGAGAGGCATCAAAATAGTTCTTAAAATACCAATGAGTGCTTCTTTCTTGAGCTCAGCTCAAAGGTAGTCTGGTAAAGCATCTCCACAAAGTTTTTCAAACACGGCACGTTAACCTCATTTTTAACAGCCTAGTACGAAATAAAGAAAAAGACATAAATCTCTTCAAAAAGGAGATCAATTATGACACTGAAAGCATAAAGGATAATGACCCTGAGAATTCAGCATTATAAATCACACATTTTATTTTGATCATACTGCTCATATAATAAATGCATCAATCATGCAAGCACACCCATTAAACCAATTTTTTAAAAGCCATAGCTATTTAACTTTTTAAAAGTCTGTGACCCCCACAAAGCTTGTCCAGAGGAAAACCTGACCTGCTGAGAATGTCTAGCTTTCAAATGCTCCAACCCAATCCTATCATAAGAACATAAGAGAAGCCATGCTGGATCAGGCCAATGGCCCATCCAGTCCAACACCCTGTGTCACGCAGTGGCCAAAAAAACAGGCGCCATCAGGAAGTCCACCAGCGAGGCCAGGACACTAGAAGCCCTCCCATTTTGCCCCTTCCAAGCACCAAGAATACTGAGCATCACTGCCCCAGACACAGAGCTCTGCAGAGTGGCTAATAGCCACTGATGGACCTCTGCTCCATATGTTTATCCAATCCCCTCTTGAAGCTGTCTATGCTGGCAGCCTTCACCACCTCCTGTGGCAGTGAATTCCATGTGTTAATCATTCTTTGGGTGAAGAAGTACTTCCTTTTTTCCCTTTCAAATCAGTGGATGTGAGGAAGGAGAAAAGTCATACCATGTATATTTAAACACACTATTTTCCCAGCTTTCCAAACTGGAACAAGGAAAGAACGGCTTGAAATTTTTATCAGAATCCTTAATAAATACTGGACTGGATCTGAAGGATCCATTCTTCTTGTAGTGGTGTTTTCCTCTGAGGAAAGTTCCTGGCACCAAGGGGAAGTGGCATAACAAGTGTAACAAATTAATGGGATTCAGCCCACTATCTAAAATATACCCCAAATCAAAATCTAGTTATGGGGACTGCAAAGGTCTGCATTTCACTGAGGGATGAGGACATCACAGTCACACTTTTGTGGAAGAATGAAATCTACTTACAGCAGCAACAGGGATGAGAATTTCGACAAACAACCCAGCAAGTGAGTGCTTGATGTCTTTATCTTTTACTTCTAAGAAATATTGTGCACATTCCTACAACACAAAAGTTATCCAATTTTTATGGCTCATTACCTTGTTTAGCTACGAAGTAACCACACAAGATAGTAATAGCATTTTCAAAGAAAAAGAAAGCAAAATATTGGTCCTTTATTAAAAAACAGGGCTACTTGGAGACAACTTCATGAATGTAACAGCCATGATCAAGAATGTCCAATGTGATCACACCCAGTGAGAACTGTTATTCCTTTTACTACATAGGCAGTTGATTCTCACACACATCTTAAAGCAAGATACATATCTTAGATAACATGCGTTATTAAAATGTATTATCTTGATTTTTAAAAGGTTTGTATTAGCAGATGAAGATGGCTGATGCAGGTTTTTTAAGATCAAAAAGCTTCATTGAACCAGTCATACTGGTTCAAGGCAACAGCCATGTAATACCTTTTATTAAGGCATACCTTTTTTTCAAGCATCTAGCTTGATTAACTCTTCTAGAGAATGGAGATATTAGCATACAGTTGTGTATTATTCTGACTGGTCCCAATAAAACGTATTGCATGGCTATTGCGCATAGTGATATGTACCAGCATAGGCCAAACCCAATCCATTTTAGCTCAAAGTGAAAGGAGCACATTTACCTGCATGAACTGAAATGATGCTTCAAAATCCTCCACAGGATACATTTTTACTCTGAAGAACTTCATCCCCATAATTAAGCTGATGATACTTTGTACCACGTGAGGACTCTGCTCCTTTTGTCTCAGTTCCTTTAATTCTGTTACAAACTTCTTTCTAACAGCTTGAAACCTTCAACAGAGAAACAGCAAGGCACCAAAACTATTAATTATTTTGTCAATTACTCCATTACGAAGGACATTTTCATACCCATAGTCTAACAATCGTATGACAACTCCATTATTAAAAGAAACATATTTAAAATCAGCATGAACAACCCAGGGCCATTTGGGCGGCACCCAAATTATCTGAATTATTATCTCAACAGCTGCTATTCTATGCTCATATGCTCCCCTACCATTCTACACCATGCCACTTTTAGAGGGGTTTGATAAGTCAATTTCCTTAGTTAATGAATCAGCTCACTCATTTCTCCCTACTGAAAAGAGGGATGAGGAAACACTTAAATGTGACAAAATCACGGAATATGTGAAATGCTACCACTCTCTTATCTACTAATTTGGCAATGGACCATTAGAAAATGGAAGTTCTTAGACTTAACACAGAGATGCACTTGCTGTAATTGATCACAGAAGTTCATACGCAGTCAAGACTCAAAAGAGGGAGATTCTGTATCTTGGAATCCTAGTATAAATGGAGCAACTCACTTTGATTGTGCAAGAACCCCTATCACTTCTGCATATAAATCTGCAATAACATGCACATTCCCAGTATTGGTTCCTGAATACCTGTGATGAGAAAACAATGCATAGAAGATTAAAAGCCACAAAGTTGTTATTGCTCATTAATACTTATAATCTATAGCACTGTACACAAATGTAAGAAATGCATCAACTGCTAGAAGGTGCTTTATGCCAGCATTTAGCCTTATATTTACACTTACTACTACTACTTAATTTATATCCTGCAGTTTTCCATGAGTGGGTTCACTTCAAATCTACACATATTACATGAACAATGGCTGCTACAGCACATGATGAGCTTCTGAACAAAAAGTACTGCCATGCAGAAAAGAAGCAAGGAAGCAGTGTAATAAACATTATATTCGCTACATATGGCATGAGTTGGCAATTACTTTCCATAGGTGTAGAAAGATCTCTCTACAGTACTTAAAATAATACAATCTAAGGATAGAAATTGATCTCATTTAAAACAAGTAGACTTTCTGCAAGCTGCTGTTACTATACATTTAATATAAACCAACACACACATTATATAAAATGACTTCTTAGACCAAGCTTTTTCTTGTACATTTCTCTTTAAAATGCAGTCTTTTTGGTCTCAAAAACATGTCACTAACATGCAAATATCCAGTCAGCTAATCAAAGAAAACAATCCATTGGAATTTGAAGAAATTTTGAAATACTTTTGAAGGAACAACAAAAGATGTGCTTACCCTTCCTTGTGTTTAAAGTGCTTAAAAGCCAAATTTAGAACTTCATGAACTAAAGGATCTGGCACCGGATGAACAGGTATCTGTAACAGATTGCATAGTTTGCTTAGAGTTTAAATGTTCTATCAAAATATAAATTACACAAAGATCAGAAAACATGTACTTGCCATTACGGACAACTGTGTAAGGCACATACTTATCAATATGCTTGAAAAATTAGTTTTTAATAAATTAAATAAATTTCACTACTGTGGAGCCACATATAAATTTCGAACATTCAGACAGATTTGATTTCGCCAATTTGTATTACCTGAATTTTTCACGCTAATTTCTGAGGTGTTGAACGTTGTCAGTGCCTGATTTTGTTCACTTGCTACTCAACCAGAACACATTAAAGAAAATTCTGTGTATAGTTGTAGAGAATTATTCAGATTATGATTACATGTGGATTACAAATCATATTCTAAGTCGGAAAAAGGAGGAAGGAGGAAGAAAATACTATTTCCTTCAAACATTATCCTGCTACTCAAATCCAGTCTGCGGCAATGGAAGACCTCCTCTCCTTTCATTTAAAAAGTAAAGGTAAAGGTAGTCCCCTGTGCAAGCACCAGTTGTTTTCAACTATGGGGTGACGTTGCTTTCACAACGTTTTCACGGCAGACTTTTTATGGGATGGTTTGCCATTGCCTTCCCCAGTCATCTACACTTTCCCCTCCAGCAAGCTGGGTACTCATTTTACCGACCTTGGAAGGATGGGAAGGCTGAGTCAACCTGGAGCTGGCTACCTGAACCAGCTTCCGCTGGGATCGAACTCAGGTCGTGAGCAGAGGGCTCTGACTGCAGTACTGCAGCTTTACCACTCTGTGCCACAGGGCTCTTTTCTTTCATTTATAAAGCAGAAAATAGACTTGGTAAACCATCACCAATCACTAACCCAAACTGCATGATCACCACATCAACTCTCTTCAATCACAAACTTAACGCCCCTGCATTTAACAGTAAACAGGACTGCCATTTTTGCCCAGCTCTGGATTGGGAAGTTCCTGGAGATTTTGGAGGTGGAGTCTGGAGATGGTAGGGTTTGGGAAGGAGAGGGATTTCAACAGGGTATAGTACCACAGAGTTCACACCCAAAAAAGCAGCCGTTTTCTCCAGGAAAGCCCCGTTTCTGTCATCTGGAGATCAACTATAATAAGCAGGAGATCTCTAGGCCCAACAACCTCACTTTGAGTTAAGTTTCTGCACAGTTAGTACACAGAAAAAATATGAGTCTTAATGTAAAACAGAAAAACCCCATGGAGAATGAGCATATTTATTGGACTCCAGGAGCAATGAATTGTTAAGGCCAGGTGAGCGGAGGTGGGGAGTTGACAGATATAGCCTGTTTGAGCCCCTTATAGTAAATACCAGACAGGGACTATGCCACACATCTCTCAGTCCTATTTCTCTTGCCAGGTACAGACGATACAAGCTTTTCAGGCCTCTGACCCTTTTCAAGGTAGGGAAGTCTATGCATGGGTGGCAACAGATTCACTAGGATCAGAGGAAAAGTTTTTCCTTCAGTGTTAACCACTTTCCCTCATTACTAAACTAAACAAAACAAAACAAGCTGTGAAGGGGCCAAAAAAGCTCCCTTCAAAATAGTCTGATGGGTTGCTATGATTTTGAGGTGGGTTCCCATGTAATGGTCTGGAAGTAATTCTGGTTAGGACCAACAACAGCTGGTCTGATTTGGATATCCTGACAAACTGTGGCTATGCAATCAAGAAATGGAGATGGAATTAGGGATGCCAGACTCCCCCATTGGTGGGGGTCCCCACTGCCAGGCCCCACCTCTCCACTGACAATCAGTTGACTAACAAGGGGAATTCTCTCCCCCCCCCCAAAAAGGGAGGAACATTTGACATTTAAGCAATGTGCACATCGCTGAAATGTGCAATGAAACTCCATGCTCCCGATAAGCCCCCCCCCCCAATCCCTCACCAGCTGCCCTGAGAGATCTGGCAACCCTAGAGGGAATCTGCACAGGAGAGAAGGAACTCATTGCACTTGACAACTGAGCTGAATCAGAATCCAGAACACAAATCCCAGGGGGAAAAGATTTCCCCAACATAGGAGATTTTGACACACCCACTTTGAAAAACTGGACTACAAGGTGCAGTAGATCCTGGCCAGCATTTTTGTCTTGACAATTTCTCCCTAAAGGAAAAAGGAATACTAAAAAAGAAGGCAGTCATAAATGCAGGTTAGGTATATCTAAAGGCAAAAATGTGTGCTACTTTTTGGGGGGAGGGGTGTGTGCAAAAATGTGTCTTCTAGAAAGTAGAACTTTTTTTTTTTAACATAGTACATCTTCCAAAATTTAAAAGTAAACATTTGGCTCAGTGACATCAGTATCTCACATATTTTTTTCCCACTAGAATATAATGGATTTAATGGATATAGATTTTTATCAGAGATTTAAGAGGGGGAGGAACTAGAAAGCAAAGAATACTTTAGGGCAGTTGAAAGGATTAGGCCTCAGCTTTGCATGTAAGAACTTAAGCAGACTATGGAAATATTCAATAGTTTAAACAATTAAAAGCAAAAAGATTACCACAGAAAGTAGATAGCCTGCAGAAGTTAAAGAGCTTACCTGTTTTAGAACTTCTACTAAAACTAAGCAAAAAATAAAATCTACAGCTAAGTCCCTCCTTTCAAGTAGATAATCTCTCTCACGCTGCTGCTCATCCCTGAAACAAAAATTTGACATAGAATAAATCTTCCCCTTCTTATAAAAAAAATTCATACGTATATATAACATGGCTCATATTTTTCACTGCTTTACATAAATAACAATATTGAGTGGGTTCTTTGCTCCTCCCCAAAATATCCACCACATCTGAAATATCTTAGCATAACAAAAATAAAACCTTAAAATGAAACATCAAGTAGGAAATTAACTACATGAGAACTCCCTTAAATTCACCCATAAGGCTTCTGAAAGCAACGTCAATAACAGTAATTGACAGTGCTATAGTTTCTAACGAAATGCTGAATTCCATTGTTCCATTGCATAAATTTAAGACTATACAATGAAGGTGAGACACCCACTCACCCCTTGGATTTTGTGCTGGATCGTGGCCTGTACTCGTAAGACTCATCTTCAGTTCCATTTTGGCGCTTGTACCAATCAAACAAGGTGCGTAGTAAGGAGGGGAGACAGTGCTCTGCTACTGAGCTCATGGAGCTTATCAACTGTAAAGAGAAAAGGTTGAGAGTTCCGTAACTGTGTACTACCCAGGATCTTATCACAACATCCCCACGTCTTTCTTTTTTTAAAGTATATGATACATATTATCATAATACCTTACAGTGTAAATGTTATGGTACTATGTCTGTTATTTGTGCACCTGAAGCAAAAAATCAGGACCCATCTACATTCATCTCTCCTAAGTGCTACACACTAAACTAGATGTTTGCATTACTCTGATGAATGGAAGACTGGAGCTTTGTGGGCAACCATCAGTAAACATAGATAAGTATACGGAGGCTTGGCAAAATAGTTTTGGTAGCTACTGTGTGTGATGCCCTAGGCAAGTGAAACTGCACTGCACTGGCTGGCTAGCATCACTAGGTGCCTCAGAACCAATTCCAAAGATGATATCCCTATTGAGTTTGTTTCAACATCACACTTCCTTCAGTGCATAGCTCATTATGCTTGCAATAATGCTTTGCAATAATGAGCGCAGCATTCAAAATTCTGACTAAGGAATTTAATCCAAGCATTCGCATCACCAAGGGATACATATCCACATATCCCTTTCTCTACTTTAATCCTGTGTAGATATTCAACTCCACATGTGGTAGATTTGCAAGGGTTCACAAACTCAGTTTGTTGGTTATCTGAAGGCTTAAGTAGAGTATGTGTGCTGATTTTCATAAAGCAAGAACACAAGATTTAGAGGGAGACGATCTTGGGTGTGTAAAGAGCTTGGAGTCTGCAAATATAACCATCATAGATTGTACCATATTTCTATTTTAGTGAAGATACCGGATTATTAATGGGATAAACAGAAAATACAACACATTTTCTTTACATCTTATGCACATGCAGAGCTGATCACTCAAGTTAAGGTCAACTATGATTTCATCTACTGAGTGACTGCCCTAATTTAAATATTTTAGATAAAATCTCATCGAAACCTGAGCTAAATCCCTTAAGAAATCCAGAGGGGCAGCTGTGTTTGTTGCCCCCCAAATTAACAGGAGTTTCATGATATCCAAAATGTTTATATAGAATACAATATATAGAAGTCTTCTATTAAATTTCCCTTCCATACCAAGCAGGAATTTACCCTTTAATTTCCCATTTGAGCTTTCTATTCACATTTTTTATTATTTGTTTGCTGGCTTCTGACTACTAGCTTTTCTAACCTGGTCAAATTGAAGATCTTCACCTCTCTGAAGAGATCTGGACAAGAGTTTTTCCTGTAATTAAAATAAAAAAATTAAAGCACCAAGATACACCTGACAGTAGATCAAGCTTTCATAATATTCAAAATGCCAAGTAATTCAGGATGATTTTTTGCCACCTTCTTAGGTGATTTAAAGATTTTTATCAGCAGTGTTAAGCATTTTAAAATGTTACTGTGAACAGCAGAATTGTATCTACGTTTGTTATTAGAACATTTTTATCTCATTTTTTTAGAAAAGCTCAAGGGAGCTAAGATACCAAACACAATAAAATCAGAAAACTATAAAAAGATAAACAGTAAGTTTGTGCAATGACAAGCAGAATAAGATGTATATACATTTATCAGGAATTACTTTGATACTAGAACTATTAGAGAGCCCTGTGGCGCAGAGTGGTAAGGCTGCAATATTGCAGTCTAAGCTCTCTGCTCACGACCTTGAGTTCGATCCCAGCGGAAGCTGGGTTCAAGTAGCTGGCTCGAGGTTGACTCAGCCTTCCATCCTTCCGAGGTTGGTAAAATGAGTACCCAGCTTGCTGGGGGGAAAGTGTAAATGACTGGGGAAGGCAAGGGCAAACCACCCCGTAAAAGGTCTGCCATGAAAACGTTGTGAAAGCAACATCACCCCAGAGTCAGAAGTAACTGGTGCTTGCACAGGGGACTACCTTTACCTTTTTTTTTTTTTTTAGAACTATCAAATTAATTCCTGAAGCTGTTGATTTTTTTAACTGTACAGTTATTACATTGCTACAAGCAAAAACATAAGAAAAGAACTTAAAGGGAAAAATTTCAAGCAATGAGAAATTGAGTTGGATGTGTGGAAGAATGCAAACACTTAAAAAAAACCTAAGGAAGTAAGACTGAAACGCCAATTTCACCCTATTTCAGTATGTCATAGCTTGGCTGCACACATTACTTTTGTAAAACAGTCTATGTATTTATGGCCTGCTAGATGCTAAACCAGCCCTCAGTTCCAGCCTTCCAAACAAGGCTGCTTATTGTAAATTTTGCTTGGTGGGTCACAACTTCCGTAGAAGCATCCTGTTGGCCTCCAGAGTTTCGATGCAGCATAGGTAGCTATGAAACTGTGGATAACTGGGGAAGAAAAAATTACTCTTCCCCCCCTCCCCATTTTCTTAACTATGGTCACATTGTGCCAAACCCAGGGAGGAGGGATAAAATTATAATGAAACTGCAGGACATTGCTGAAGCAAAAGGAAGAAGAAGAAGAAGATATTGAAAGAAGCACACAACGGATCAAGTGTGCTCCTGAACAGGGACATGCATCAAAAAGCAGTAGCAGCACTGCTCATACTTTGAGGACTAGTTTCGGTTTCTCCAGTAGCAGTTACAAAACCTCCCAAAAGCAGTTTGACCAGAGACCATGGGAGGAAGTCACAAACACCATCGCAGGCACTACAGGAAAGGTGGGCTTTATAATGCCACCAACAAACAGATCATTTTCCTTTGGTATATAGGCTCAAATGACATGCTACATTTTTTAGTAATCTCCTTATTTCTACCAACCCCATATATTTGCTTACAACAGGGGTGGGTAACCTCTGTCCCAAGGGCTGTATACGGCCCCCTTGGGGATTGCTGGACCAAACCAAGCCATGTGGCAGCCTCCCTGGGGCCTGGCTGGCCAGCAAAGTTCATAGGGCCCAGCCGCGCTGTGCAGCAGCCTCCCCGGGGCCAGGCAGGGATCACAGGGCCCAGATGTACTGTGCGGCAGCCTCCCTGGGGCCTGGCTGGCCGGCCAGAATTGCTGCAGGGCCTGGAAAAGTTACTGTCACAGTTCAGCTTGCACTTGATTATCCCAGATGGTGTGGCCTAATATGCTAATGAGTGTGTGACTTAATATGCTAATATTAGGGAATGTGGTCTAATCTGCTACTGAGTTCCTGCTGGGCTTTTTCTACAAAAAAGCCCTGGACCTATGCATTTGCCTAGGGCGGCAGGCTGGGTGTGTGTGTGCATGCGTGCAAGATTAGGCTCTCCCCACACGACTTCAAATAGAAAAACAATTATTTGCATTAATTTTGCTGGCCTGAATCATTCTCCCTCAGCGGAGCACTGTTTTTTAAGTTGATAATTTTGTATGGCCCGCGAATGATGTTATATATATCCATATGGCCCTTGGCAGGAAAAAGGTTCCCCACCCCTGACTTACATTTATACCCCACTTTTCTTCTCAATGGGGACCCAAAATAGCTTCCATTGTTCTCTCATCTATCTTATTCTCACAACAATCATATGAGGTAGGTTAAACTGAAATTGTGTGACTGCCTTAAGGTCATCTAGCAAGCTTCCTTGACAGACTGGGAACTTGAATCGGTGTCTCTAAGATTCTAGTCTGACACTCTAACGATCACACCACAACTGCTCTCAAAGCCTTTCAAGCATTATAATTAATTTTAGACCCTATCTGTTTTTGTTTCTATTTGATTGAAGGGGTCATGGTCAATAGTCATTGATTCCTATCCAAGGACAACATGACCTTTCTGGCACTGACCCATGGAAGAAGTACACTGTGTCTGTTTTTTTGTGCATCACATTCTATTTCCCAGACCTCTAACTCCCTTTCCCCCCTAGAAATTTTTCTGCACTAGAAATGCAACTCAAACATTCCTTTAAATCCTTAAGTTGCATCTTTCTGCTGACAGATGCTGCATTGACTTGTGCATCATCTTTCCTCACATTGTTTAATAAAACACAAGTGTGTGTGGGGGGGATCCAGTATAAATCACTGCCTACTCCCCTGCTGTTACACAAAGCACTTTTTCCATTTGCTTTTCATTAATGGTTTGTTGTTGACATTTTGTCCATGCATTTGCCAAAGTATGATATCCCTTTAGGATGTGACTTTACTGACAATTCCTACAGTGAGAGCAGACGTTCCCTGCTGCTATCATAGTCAGCACATGCCAAAGCAGGCAGCTGTGCAAGAGCAGCACAACTTGTTCTAGCAATGCAGCCAATGTGTACCCAGATTCCTTGTTTTTGCCTATTTAAGGATCATGCACAATTTTCCAGTTAATATTTAAACTCCTGGGCTGCTGATCACAATATACACACTGCAAAATTAATACTTGCTCAGGATTAGGAAGTTAAAAAAAATGCATGCATAAAATAAAATAAAAAAGGAATGAACCAAAGAGAAGTTAGCTGTCTTCCAGTATGTGTAACCACAACAGTCCGCTTCCTCAGGGAATGCTGCAGCTGTGATCCTTTCTAACCTTCCTCACAAAATATGTATACGCTTAACTTTTCTCTGTAAGCAGATTAGGAAGGGAGATGGGGAACACATCAGACTTGAAAGCAAGAACAGCTTGGTTCTCAGATCTGCTGTGGGTAATAGTAAGAGGCACTCATGGCAGCACAATTGACATACAAAGTTCCAAAAAGATGTGCGGTTTGGTAATACTTTAATACAGAAGAAAAGTAGTCATTTTTATTACAGCACCATGAGGATGAACAGTGAATTAATTCAGGCTTACATTCAACTACTGAAGCAAAATAAGCTAAATTCCTTACGGTAACAAAGTGAGGAACAATTAATACATAACATGGCTACAAAAATTAATGCACCATCTTAACCACAAAGTCTGTAGCTTCTTGTACCTGTCCCTTTTCTCTGTATGAAAGCAGTCTCAATCTTCCTGCTCAACTCAAGTCAAACTCTCCTCTTAACATGTCTGAGCCAGTCTACAAGAAATCTCAAGACTAAAAACTGTAAATACTTTACAGCAAAAGCATGTGAATAGTTTATCTGTGCATAGGGGGTTTTTTAAACAGAAAAGACGAGTAACAGTATATACCACTGCTATGAATACAGATATTTTAGGACAGAGGAGCTGTCAATGCATGGAAAGGGATAGCATTGTAACAGGTGGCCTTTTGAATAGCCGAAAGTTTGAATAGCAGCTTAAATAGCAGAAAGCCTGGACAAGAGCTTGAATAGCAAAAAGTCAATATTACAACCTTCAGATCAATCACATACATTGTAGTCACTCTCTCCCTTAGCCAAGACAAATAAAAGACACACTGTAAACTTCTAAACTCATCCATGCACACATGTAACATTATTGTAAATGTAAACATGATCTCATCAATATGAGTGGAGAAATTCTCAGTGCCCAATACAATTTCAGGAGGAGAACGGAGAAAGTTTCTGAAAAATGGAGAGAAACAGTGAAAAAGGAAGTTACAGCCGACTCCGAGACCCCACAAGGCAAAAGACTAACAAGTGGTTTCCCATTGCCTTCCTCTGCATAGCAACCCTGGAATTCCTTGGTTGTTTGGATGCAAATACTAAACAGGACTGACACAGCATGGCTTCTGAGATTGGGCTAGTCTGGGCCATCCAGTAAAACTGAAACAGCCCAGGTTTTGTTTACCCTTTGCTAATTTGCCATCCAGTAAAACTGAAACAGCCCAGGTTTTGTTTGCTCCCATCTAGGCAGTACTATAGGGTACTAGTGGTGTGCATGTACAAGAAGATCTTTGTTACTTATTAAACACTGAATATGGGAACATTTTTAGAAATGGAAAATACAATAAAACTGGTAGCCTTGAAAGTTAATGATCTTGGAAACCCAACTAATCATAAAATGCCTTTACACACTGTAGCTACAGTTCCGTGCACCGTGATAGGGTTCTATAAACCCACTTGCCAGCTCAATGGCAACAAATTCCTTTGCTCTGCTCCCCTCTCTGACATGCCCAGCAACAGAGAAGAACACACCCATTTCTAGGAAGCAAAAAAAAGTGTAAATATTCATTTTAAGCTGGCAGATCCTGCAAAAAACCACAATGTAAAGGAGAGAAACCATTCTGCAGTGAGGGATTGGTGGTAATCACAAATCAAGGGTGGAACTAAGCCAAAATTTGTGGACCCCCTTCCCATGCAGTTTAGCAGAATGAGTTTGAGAGTCAATTTGGGCTGATAGAAAAGGTTGATATTACTTTATTGATAAGAAGTAGGTTAGATAATGAGGAAACATACACACATACAAATAAGGGAACTGATGGTAAAGCAATGAGCAACAATTGCAGCTTACTGTTAACATTACCTTTTATGATTATTAGTAAATATGTAAACATAGTGAAAGTTGGATGTCATTACTATGTAGAAGCAAATGGAGAAAGCGGTATTATTTAATGTATATGTCACTAAACTGGGGCAAATTGCAACTCTAAAAAGTGGCATATAGAAAAATGGGAAGAATGGAGGGGAAAGTATGAAACCTCTGAACAACGGGGGGAGGGGGAGGAGAGGAAGGGGATACTGAGTATCAGAGGTCTGAGGGTAAGTATAGAATAAATTATAGAATAATAGAATAATAGAAAAGGTCCTGGAAAATACTCTCTTTAGCCTCGCTCTTTGCCTTAACAACCTTTACTGAATTCATATTAGGATATTTATACACCACATGAAAAAATTAATTTTTAAAAAGGAGCTGTAGCGCTCCGTTTCTTCATATAAGTTATCAGAAAAGGTGCCCCTCACAAAATGTCAGTTTTAAAACTATTTCCCAGAAGAGAAACAGATGGCACATGAAAGTGCTATAATGCCCAAATCCACAGTATTTAATTACATTACTGTTAAAGACGTTAACTCAGGTCACAATAAATTGGGTCATATAAGAAGTCATAGCAGGTGAGTAAACAATGGTTTATTGCACCTACTTTCCATGACAATGAATCACATCTCCTTGGCTTGCTTATCACAAGTCAGTCAAAAGTTTGCAACCAGCAAACAATACAGTAGGAATTTCCAACTGGCTCACAATCTCACTGAAATCAATACAAGTTGTAAAAGCAACTGTCTTTTAAAGTTCTGTGAAGTGCTATTGATTTCACTTTGCTACTTAGGTGGTCTTGGTGACAAGGCCAACCAACTCATTTTTTCATGCAGAGAAACACTGGATTTTCAGTCACAAAAATTTGGACTCACAAGCATTGGGCAGACTAGTCTAATATACTAGTCCTCCAGCTCCACAAAGTGCACGGGCTTCTTGCAGCTCAGTTCCTATCTACTGAAGAAATACCCGTGTGTACACAAGGATCCAAAAGTGTCACTGTTGATTCAACGCTATCACAGATGCTGCACTAAGAATTAGCCAGAACTCATTCTTGAACCACTATGAATCTTGTTCCAGATAAAAGGGTATCAATACTAGCCTACACTGCACTAAGGGAGTTATAAAGCTAGCCATTAACCTTCAGGCTTCCTGAAGCTTGAACATGTTTCAGAAGTATTCGTTTGTAATGGCTAGAGTTGACAGTGGGAAGTGTTTTGTCTGCTTTAACTTAGCTGGATTTTATATTTTATTATCCATCTTGAATAGGTAAACCTTGTTGTTCTAATGTTTTGTTAACAGATACTATTCTGTGCCCTGTCCAAAACTCAAGTTTTTTTTTTTAAAAAAAAATTGTCCTAAACTGACAACTTTCTGACCTTTCCAACCATCTCTGAGCTGAGCAAGTGTGTCCATCTTATAGCTGGGTGCAGTGCACTGCTGAATCAGAGGGTGGATACCCAGAACAAATATTACTACTGCACCGCTGCACCATAGTTCTGGCTTTAAAGATCCAATCTTCATGTTAACATTTGTTCAATGCTGTATCTACTAGAGTAGCAAATACACATGAACCTTGTCAAGTGTAAAGAGCAAACACAAGCAAAATTAGTTGCCTATGTCTCGACTCAGAAGCCTCAGACCATTCTCCCAGGCAACCATTTTGAAGCGATGTTTGTTGCTGAGAGAGAGAGAGAGAGAGAGACCTACTTCTACACATTCTACACTTCACACTTGACATGAACATGCATATCTTAAACTCTAGTATTTGTACTGGACTACTAAAAGGAAAGGACTGATTCTTAGTATCTCTTATCTCATTTGACTATCAAAGGATGCAGGATGCTTAATTATTCCCATCCTGTATTATTCCCTTAAGCCCTCCTCCCCCCACCCCCAATTACCATAGACAAAGCAGCTGTCCTTGTACATTAATCCTTGGTGAATGAACTCCTAATCTATGGTCTAAAAGATTTAGAGAGGTGAGAAATAAAAGGAGGAGAACTAAGGATGAGCCTACTTGCTCAGCTGCTCCCTTTTCTTCAGCCCACGCCTAGATAATACTGCCATTACCGAAGCAGACATGAGACAAGCTAAAAAGGAAACATATAACTAATTTTATACAGCTACATAAAGAAGCCCTAAATTCCAATGAGAGCCCCAACTCCCTTCCTTGATACTGCAACAAAATATACAAGCTCCATTAAATGCAATGGAATTGTGCCAATTATCTCCAATGAGATATGGAGCAAATTTATACTTACATTAGATAGCTTATTCTAAGGCTTTTAAATCACTATATGTTTCTACATCAGTAAGTATATTTTTATGTTACTATGATGCCATACTGTAGGAGAGGGGAGAGATGTTAGGTCTTCTGGACACAACAGCTCTTAACTTTTCACCTACACGGCCAGATCTAAAACCATTCAGTTATCTACATAAAATTAAACTGTTCCAGAAGAACAGGACAATTTAACAAAGGCTCTGTTAAGGGACTCACCAAAGGTTCAGCCATTACAACTTCAATTTTCTTTTCAGCTTGAATAGCAAACTCAGCAAAGAGGCTCTTGATGACATATTCACCAGGTTTGACATCTGGATCAATGGTAATATTAGACATGATGATGCTTCTCTTTTCCCAGAGAGAATTGACACTGGGAGAAATTCTGCGTTTAGCAATGGTACTGGATGGCGCTGATGCTAAAGAGAAAAGGAATATGGATAATCAATAATAAAATAAATCAAATCAAATCAGCAACAGAGCTCTTAAAAATATGCTAAGTATTCAGCACTATATATACATTCTACTTCTATGTAACTTCTAATTTTGTTGCTACTTTCATTTTTTATTTAATATAAATCCAGGCGTATGAATCATTTGGCAAGATTAGGTAAGGGAATATTACCAGCATTCCCATTCATTTGTCTTAAACCCTTGCTTTCTTGTCTACTTTGAAGTGTGGGCCTTGATAAGCAGTTATTTTTGTGTGTGATCATCAAAGTGACTTGCCCTATAGTGCAATTCTAAGATTACCACTGACTTCAGGGGACTCTGAAAGGTAGAACTCTATTTAGGATTTCACTGCATAAGACAATGATAAGAATGTAAAAAATGTAAAATGTAAAAAAGCAGCTTTTGAGGCATATTCAAATCTCTACATACATTCATCCCTAAAACCTCTAGAACACAGTCACAAAGATTTGCTATAAAACAATGTGCGTAGGGAACTCATATATTGTGTATACCATGGGGAAAAGGGGTAATAAGCAACACAAGGGAGACCCAACAGGGAGTTTAGCAAAAATGACACTAAATTCCTGCAAATATCAGAGCAGACATCAGGGGGCCCACAGAGCATATAAACATGGATTCCAGGGTCAAAGGCAGACAATTTGAGACATTTGTGTTCACTGCAATCAAAGTCATGTTATCTACTTTGATGCCAGTTAGTACAAAAAACACAAAGTAAATACAAATTGACAAGAGCACATTTAAACCAGAAAAGAAACACACTCTCATATATCTTCTGCATGAAGAGCAAAGGCAACCAGAGACAAATAATCAAGTAATATATGCCCCACAGCAACTCAAGAATTGTAGAAGCAATTTTTCTTTTCAAATAGCAGCTGATAATGCTTCTTGAGGATAACAAAACTTCCCAATGAGGGGTTTTCCTCATTACACTGTTCAGAATAGAAAATTATGCTGTATGACCTTCTCTGTAATATGCGTATCAACCATACAAAGAACAAAACAACAAAAGGGGGATTAGACAGATTTATGGTGGATAGGATTGTCAGTGGCTACTAGCCATGGTACTAAAGGGAACTCCTACATTCAGAGGTGGTAAACCTCAGAATATGAGCGCCAGGAGGCCGCATCAGGGGAAGGCTCGGTGTGAGGCAACAGGATGAGACAGGATGCTGGACTAGATGGACCACTAGTCTGTTACTGCAGGGTTCTTCTTATGTTCATACGTGTAGGAACACACAGATTTTGGAATGAGGTTCTCTTAGTAACCTAATTATCCTGAGCTGCACCCAACAAGAAGCCTAAGCATTAATACAGAAGTTGCCAAACACTAAAAGCCATATTAGCAGATCAGACCAGGTTTAAACCCCTGCTTTCTGCTCTTCACGAACCACCACAAACTGGCATCAAAATCTGTGAAAGTTCAGTTCGTGAACATTACTTCACAAACCACAAACCAGCCAAAATTCAAGATGAGCTTTCGTTCATTAGTCAGTTTGTGCCCACCCCTAATACAGACTGACTGCAAGTAGATATTTAGAGACAGGCAATCAACATGCACTGTCATTGAAAGCTGTGAATCCAAGCCCACATGCTTACAAGTCAGATCGAGAGGCTGGGGAGGGGGGGGGAGGAATCTTAAACCTTAAGGTTACCCTAGACTTCAATTTTGTTTTGTAAATACACAGCACGGTTCAAATTTATCTAAATATTCTGGCTGGGTTTAAGAGGCCTTTAAAAACAATTTTTTTGACTTTTTCCCTTTATAGAGCAGCAAATTACATCACAGCTTGATTCTGAAGTCCCTCAGTTTCATAAGCAGTTTACCACATGGCATGAATGGCAGCTTATGTGAGGAACACAAGCCAAGTGCTTGCTTGGGTACATGGAACTAGTTGTGTGGTACTTCCAAGCTTGGCTTTTATTTTTGTTCATCAGTACATCACAGAATGTAATGGTAAATGTATATATACTATTAGTCATGTGTGGCCCACATCTCCAAACAGTTAAAACCATGGATCAGGCCCACAGTGAGGCTAAACAAATATTTCTTCAAACTTGAGAAATTTCCCAAGTTTGCAGAAAAATCTAAAATAAAAGGGGAAGTTTAAGTCCATCCAAAATAGAATCATGTTGTCTGTGCATGCACACAAAATAGAATCGTGTTGTCTGGGCATGGAGTGGGAGGATGCCGGCAGCCTCTGCAGCTCCAACCACAGCAGAGAAGGAAGCCAGCTGCCGCTCCAGACCTGGGTGCGGCGACAGCAGTTGCTAGCAATCACTGCAGACCCAAGTGGGTCACCGTGGGCCCAGTGGCAGTGGATCCTGGCAGCTACTGTGGGCCCAGGTGCTGTGGCAAAGAAAACTGGCAGCTACTATGGCTGAGTGATACATGGTGGGGCCAGAAGCCTCACCGGCCTCAGTGATGGGGGGGATATGGGACCCCCCCCCACAAGTCTCACAGGCCCACCTCTTAGAAAATAATAAAAACTAGAGAGAACAGTCACTATACAGTGAGAAGCCTTCTCACTTCCCTTCAAAAAGGACAAGTGTTTTAGATGCTGAGAAATTATTTTTTAAACCTTTGCACTATTGCAGGGCATAGAGGTCGAATCCTTCCCCTGATGCTTTAAGCCGCTATTTGATGGGCCAAAGTTAGGATATGATGACTCACAAGAAGTTTTGAAGGGCAATGGACTTTGCCAATTCAGATCAGAATGACTAATAGCTCTTGCTGACTCTAAAGCCATAACTGGCAAACACATCCCTGAAAAATAAAAATGCCTCTTAGCACCAACTGTACCTGGAGTATTTTTGCTGCCAAGCAGTGGATTTAGCCCACATCCCATCCAATGCTCCCTCTAAGCTGCAAAGTCTTGTGAGCAAAAATTCTACTTTGTGAGCTACTGGCCTTAAAGTTGTGAGCTACTGCATAAATTATTGTGCTTTGGGGCCATTTTTCCTGAGCTAAGACAAAAATGTGTGAGCTGGAAGCTAACGATCTGTGAGCTAGCTCATGCTAACTCAGCTTAGAGGGAACACTGATCCCATCACATTACTGAGATCCTCATACATCTACACTTCCCAAATTCAATGCAAAGTGTTAGTTTAAAGGTCTTGATGGCCTGTGATATACTGGCAGAACTATGGTACCTCTCCCAGTATGAGATCGTGAGTATGCTGCACACATCACAACTGGAGCTGCTTACATTCCGAAAACTGAGAGGTCAGGACAATTTGATCTCATATATTGGCTTTTTTTCAGATGCACCCCCAGTACTTTGGAATGGGCAGAGAAATGTCACTTCTGGCAATCTTTAGCAGGGAGAAGGAAATACAAGGGTGAACTATTTAAAAGGGTCTTTGAAAACTGACTTTCTGTTATGCTGATTGTTTGACTCTATTGTTACTGGTTTTAAGGTATACAGTATAATCTGGATATCCAGAAATTGCTTTGCGTGTATGACAGAAAAATGATATATAAATATTTTAAATAAATAAATTGGGCAGTAACAACATTGTTTTGTATTCAGGTTTAAAAGGTACTGTCTGGATCAATCTGTGTCCTCAAGTTGTTGTTGTTGTTTTTAAGAAAACTATTTACAGCAAGACCATTTTCCATTGCAGTAACATGGGAACAGTCCTGAAAAATTGTCCCATTTCTGAAAAACCTCAGATTTCCAGAAGACTAATAGTCTCAGCTACTTACTACTTATCCGGGGTGTTTCCAGATGTGCAACTACCCCCATATCTTTAAATCACAAAGTTGTAATACGATACAATAAAAATAACCAAGGATTCAAGGGCAGTCAGACACGATGAATGAGTTCATTCCTTATGATACTAGAAGCATTCTTCTACCAAAATTAACAGACTGCCTTGTTTAATAATCAGATCACTGACCAAAAGTCACACACACACACACACCCCAACCAGGAGATAACTGATAAATTAAAAATCTGTTTAAGATACAGGATAGCAAAGTGAGTAGAGCTAAGACCCAGCCTGTTAGGGACAATCCCAGAGATGGTACCATGAAATATTTCTACATAAGGCAGCCTGCAGCAGGAACATAGAGAAGCCTCACAACCACCAGCAGTCCAAAATCAACACTTGGACATCAGTGAAGAATTCCAGATGTGGCAAGTTGAACACAGCAAACAAATCAGAGAGACCTGGGTTCAAGCAGCAATTCCGCAAAGCATGTATTATGCATCAGAGTCAGGTTCCCAAACTACAGCGGAAGCAATGTTGGTCCTTAATGCCTTTAAAAATACATTAGCAGCAGCTGCAACCTGGCATTAAATTTAATAGTACCTCTCCATTTAAGTCTATGATAAGCAGTAATCACCATTAACATGGCCCTTGGTCATGCAATTAGTTATCAGTCTCTGGTAAAGAATGATGCATTTTTAAAACCATAGTAGTTTTGAAACTTTGGCATTGCCTCCCAAATAAACTGATAAAACATTGTATCTTATATTTTGCATCTTAAAAATACCCAGGAAACAAAAAGGACATCATCATCAACCATCATAATCAGATAACAAGATTGTGTTCCCTCTGAAAATAGTTCTCCTAGAAAATACTTTTTTTGGCATTCCTCTAGTTTTGCAACTAGGCTGTTCTTTTCCTTGAGTCTATTTTTTTGGAACAGCAGCTTCCTAAAGATTTAATCTGTCCTGGAAACTAAACTCAAATATAGAATGCTTATCCTCCTTTGAAGAAGCTCACAACTGAAAGATACTCTGAATGGACCAATTTATTCCTGCTTTGAAATCTGAGTATGTATTTTGGAAAATGTTTCCCCAAACACATCTGAATTTCAATACAACAAACAGTAGAGAACACAAAGGCCTGTCTGTTCTCAGAAGTTTAAAATCAGATTTCTCATCATCATCATCAGACAGCAGAGATTTCTTTAGGCAGATAGTAGCTGCTTCATGAAAACACATCTTGCACATGAGCCGCTTTGCGGGGAGGGCGGGGTAGAAATAAAATTTATTATTATTATTATTATAAGAATGTTTTACATGTAACTCTAAGGGGTAAATGGAAAATATGAGGACAGGTTTAAGTCCCATCTTCCAGCATGCTATCAATCCAAATTTGGCCCATCTGTACCTGGTAATTTATGTCTAAGCACAGAATTCTCTTCACATACAAGGTTGAACAAGATAATGTATTGTTAATTCCTTAGAAGGTTTGGGAGTGGGGGCAGGGACGAATTTTATCATGAGCCTTCTCATCTCAGAAGGCCATAGGCGTGTGAGACCAGCTCCATCTTGTACGCCAATCACTTCTTCATCTGCAGCACTCTCCAGAAGAAGACAAAAGGCTTCGATCTCATGGCTTGGAAAATCCTTTCCTACCCAGAATCTTGCACATGGTTTCTGTTGTTTTGATGGATCTCAAGAAATGATAGCATATTAATTTTGTGTTTTCAATTTTTATTTGGACCAGCTTGGCTATCTAATTTTTTTAAATTTTGTATGTATTACATTGTGAAATGAGAATTTTAGCAGATAGAAAAATAAATCCAAGTCTTGTAGCACCTTAAAAGCATTCTCCCCGTTCCCCACCCCACACAAAAGCTTTCAAGGACTAAACTACTTTTTCAGACGCAATGAGTGGATCCCTGAGAAGCCAACCTTCTGTGTAGAAGGTATGAAAAGAAACAAGCTCATGAGGCCATAAAAGGCAGAAAGTGCAGGGCGGTTGTAAATGATGTAAATTCAATTCTCCATTCGGACTGATAATATTAATAGCCCTCCTCAAACTAGGATTAATGTTGAAGATACATTCCATTTAAAAAACAATAAATTCCATTTACTCCCACAGGTCTCTTTCTTGTTATGAATGTCACCAAAGGGCTTTTGAGTAAACATGCCCAAGGACAGAGTTATGAAACTGACCAGTAGATGTGACTATATAACTTCTTGAAAAAGGAACCTTGAAATATATGTACTGATTATATCCGGAGACCATGCTGGACTTCTCTGACATATTCTATAGGACTTCTTTGATAATAACATGGACTCTTGTTGATATTTTTGTGATCGAAATGGACTGCTTAGAATATTGCTTGTTTGTGATTTTTCCCTTATATCACTAATGTTATGAATGAGATATTCTATTGTAATGGTTTTGTGATATTTCAATAACTTATAATATAAAATTACACATACATTTCTCATAAAATATCTGAATCTTCATTAAGGTTTTGACAGATAGTTGTACTTAGATATTGGAAGTCTCTCATTTACTGTGTATCAAATTTTGATTAAAAACATTCCAAAAAGTGAACAAAAGTTGGTGTAAAGATATAATAAACTTCTATCTGAATTATAAAAATATATATATTCAGAATGGGAAGATCTGATAATTTCAACAGAAGTTCAAATTAGGTGAATTAAGCATTTCAAGCAATACAGTTCTATCTTGTTTAGTCAAAATCAAATCCCACTGTGGTTTCTGAATATCACTCTGCTATTTGCACAGGTAAACTACATAACATAAGGCCACTATCAGCATTATACTGTGAACAGCCCCACTTAGTGGGGGCAATGGCCCCCATAGGCACTACAGTGGGGATCTCATCTTAGAGACATATAACACAGTCAAATCTGATTGGCTACATAATGTTATCAACATAATCCAGAGCACTACATTACCCTAATAGACGAAGATTACCTTCTTAACTTCCAGAAGACAAGGATATACTAATTATGTTTAACAAATGGTACTAAAACTATGACAGATAAAGGAAGTTATAATGGTGAAAGCGATTAAAAGAGATGATCAGCCAACAAGTTAGAAATGGTGGTCATTGCAACCCAAAAATTTAAGCTCTAAATCCAACAAAAACACTACTTTCCACCACAACCCAAAACACACACACCACTCACCTTAGTATTTTTTCCTTTTGGACATCCCTGTGTTTTCATACCTTGTAAGCTTGTGGACAAGATTTGATCCTTTTTTTAATTACTGTATGCCAACTAGTCACCTATATGTCCTTTACAAATGTTTTATGAATAGAATGACAAACTGCTTTTTGAGAATCAGGAGTTAGTATATAACAGTTAGTATACTACAGGAGAATAATTTGAATACAGCTGCAAATCATTTGTGTACTAAGAGAGTATATGAGGGAACAACTTCTGATATCCAGAATAAAAGTCATTTCTGCCATAATGCAGTAGTAGCTTCCCTGAAGATTCCCAGATTATAGCGGTGTAACTAAGTCATATAAAATAATGTAATAAAAGCTGGAAACATTCCAGAACACAACCCGGTTCAACCCATTTAATTCAACTGCTAGATCAACACTGCCTGTGTTTATTAGAGTCAATGGGTTGGATACAACCAGATTTTCCATTCCTAAAAAAGGGAAAAGATTATGTAGAGAAAAGGTTATGTTGGGAAAAGGCTGTGCTGGGAATCCTAGGACTGCATGAGGAAAAGTCATACGGGTTAGAAATTATTATTAATTTATATTATTAATTTTAAAAGTTTGCTGGATCCAACCCACTGTGTTACTGTGCTAATATTAATCACAGTGGGAGCAAACAAAAGCCTTGAATCAATTTACCTAAGATACACAAAGCTGGTATCAATAAAGAAGAGACTGTGTTTAATGTAGCACATGTGACAAGACAGACAGCAGAGGAGAGGAAGGAGCAGAAATGATGGAAGAAGGCTGAAGAAACTCAACACTCTCAAAGCTTGCCCTAAGATTCATAGCCATTGCTAAACTGCTTGTTTTGATGCAATCCCTCATGAAACAAACCAGTTTGGTAAGCTGGGAGGTCCATGAACATTCATGTGGCGCCACGAACTTTGTTTCCCAGTTCATGTCCATTCCCAGTCACAACCTCTCAGTATGCATTTGTCAAAACTACTGAAGTATTCTTTAAATTCTAAAGCAGGTCTTCACAGCTTTAAGTAAAGGTAAAGGTAAAGGTAGTCCCCTGTGCAAGCACCAGTCATTTTTGACTCTGGGGTGACGTTGCTTTCACAACGTTTTCACTGCAGATTTTTTACGGGGTGGTTTGCCATTGCCTTCCCCAGTCTTTTACACTTTCCCCCCAGCAAGCTGGGCACTCATTTTACCGAACTCAGAAGGATGGAAGGCTGAGTCAACCTGGAGCCAGCTACCTGAACCCAGCTTCCCCTGGAATCGAACTCAGGTCGTGAGCAGAGGGCTCCGCCTGCAGTACTGCAGCTTTACCACTTTACCACTCTGAGTCCCGTGGCACAGAGTGGTAAAGCTGCAGTACTGCAGTCCTAAACTCTGCTCATGACCTGAGTTTGATCCCGGCAGAAGCTGGGTTCAGGTAGCCGGCTCAAAGTTGGCTCAGCCTTCCATCCTTCCGAGGTCGGTAAAATGAGTACCCAGGTTGCGGGGGGAGGGGGGGCGGAGTGTAGATGACTGGGGAAGGCAATGGCAAACCACACTGTAAAAAGTCTGCTGTGAAAATGCTGTGAAAGCAACGTCACCCCAGAGTCAGAAACAACTGGTGCTTGCACAGGGGACTACCTTTACCGTTACAACTTTAAGTACACTCAATCAATTTCCCCACACAGCAGTGAACCATGTCAGAAAAGTAAAACAGAAAACAAAAAAAAAACTCCTGTCTTTTTCAAAATGAATAATGTTCAGTGTGGTCAAAGAAAATACATAATTCTATTTTGTTTTTGTTAGTTGCAATTTGCAGACGAGTTCAATGACCATTCAGTAAAGTTAGCAGAAATTAACAAATGTGTATTTCATGATAAAATAGAGCACTGTTTTCTTGTAGTGGGGTGCCAAGGGAGACAGAACATCTAGCATATTCATAGGACAATGCTCCTTCTAGTAGAACAAATGGGCAATCACTTTGGGAAAATAACAGATTACTTCATGGTTGGAAACGGAAGCCAATATTTTGTTTACAATTTAAAGTATGTGGCAGTCTGAAGTATGAATAACAACACACTGAAAAGAGGAAGACATTTCACTCTGCGACAGAGTGAATGTGCAACATTATATATACACACATTACAGATTGTATGTTTGCTGAGAATATGCAGAATACAGGCAATGGTTACTGTTTTTTTAAATAGATATTTCAGTCATTTGGGAACCAACAATGGATTACTTGTTTCTTGCAATAAAGGCTAGGAATGGAGTAGACTGAACTTATTTCCAGTAACTGTATGTTGATATGAACACTATGCCATTTTTAGAATTATTTAGTATATTATGCTTATAGAAGTTATTTATGTATAAAGCGCTTTAATGCACCAAGTAGGTCTCTATATATAATCACGTACTATGAAATATACACTCCAGAGTGTACCAATCTCAATATCCATAGCCAATATGTAGAATTCAAGTACACAAGTCAGATGTGTGTCCAGCATCTGCATGCATGTCACACTGCCCTGATTCAATCCTCATATACACATTTGCTTGCTGAATTACCACTCCCCTGGATGTAGAGAGCAGCAGGAAAAGGACACTTTTCACACTCAGAAAAAGTTTGCCATTTTCCTTTGGTTTTTTCCCTCCACTACTGATGTTCTGCCAGAAGTAAATTACTTTCTATTTTCTTGTACCTTGCTAGTTTTTATTTTAGCTTTTCCTAGAAAGTGCAAAGTCAGTTGAATCCAAAGTAAATAAAAATGGCACCAGTTTACCGAAATTATGCGACAGTACAGTAATACTGCCAATTAAGGCACCTACTTTTAAAGGCATGATTTCATGCCCCGTAAGTCATGTGCAATATAGCTAATTCTCAACATGCCAGGTCTATCAATACTTAAATTCAGAGACTGGAACCATAAACAGACAAGACAGATCTTTCTACAAATCTGAAAAATGTTGCAGGTTTTAGAAATATCTGAAATCTTTTTTAAAAGGAGTGAGGAGGTTAAAACCCTCTAAATTGATAGAGCCAGGCCTCGGATTCAGTGGGAGCTCACAGGAGCACAGCTTCTGAACCTTTCTAAGAGTTCCACCTCCTCCTTCTGAGAGTTCCACCTTCTTGTTCATTAAATAGTAGGTGCAGCTGCCTAACAATCCCTGGATGAGTTCCACCACCTATTTTTCTACAAAACGACCCCTGGATAGAACCAATAGCTTTAAGGAACCAATGCTCTTAGTGGCTGTTGCTAGGAAATCACAACAGTAGGGCCAGGCTTGGTTCCCATCAGTAAGAGAGAGAGGGTCCTTTCCAGGGCTATATTGACTTTGGAGGGAAGATTCATCAAGTCCAAGACCAGGAGTAACCTCCAGACAACTTGTTACCACATGACTTCTATGACACACCCAGGCCCAGTTGCTTGCTACTGTTTGATAGTAGCCACCCCACAAAAGCTAGTGCAGTGAGGTGGTTAAAGCTTCAGATAAAGATCTGGGAGACTCAGGTTTGAATCCTGACCCTGCCATGGAAATTCACTGTGCGACACTGGGCCAGTTACACAGTCTTAGCATAACTTACAGAACTGAGGAGAGGAGAACGATATAAGCTGCTTTGTGTGGGAAAAGACAGGGTATAAATGAAGTAAGTAAATGTCTATACAACCAAAGGTGGAAGGAAAAATAAAAGGCAGGTTGGTTGATGGATGGGAAGGAGAGAAGGAAACAGGAAAGAGGCTATGAGGACTACCAAAGAAGGGAAAAAGGAAATAATGTGTGAGGGTTAAATGAAATGTGCTGTGAGATTTTGGAGCCCAGGACTATTTCTAGGTGGGGCCCTAATTCCCTTCCCTCTGTTTTTTTATTCATTGAGGGGAGCCAGGCAGGGGGCTGAATTCTGTATATATAGAGAAAATGGTACTAAAACAAAAAAAAATTAGAAGCTTTTAGAACAGAAAGCACTTCATCAATTATAAATATTTGAGAAAGAAAACTCAATATTCAGCATATCTTAATTTCATAAAAACCAATACTTGACAGTGCACATGTATGAAATCTCTAGTACAATTTTACTCTGAACTCATACCATAGATAAGAAAGGATGTTATGAGATAGAGAGTCATAGATAATACATCAGGGATCATCCTGAGAATCTAGGAGCCTTCAGCAGATAAATTGTTTTGACTTTATTTTGACCGTATGGGGAGTACAGCACATAGCTGCAACCCCTGTGTCAGCAAGCCTTATCGGTAGGTCATGTACTACAGACTGTCAAGAGAGCCAGTTTGGTGTAGCAGTTAAGTGCAAGGACTCTTATCTGGGAGAACCAGGTTTGATTCCCCATTCCTCCACATGCAATGTGACCCTGAGTCAGTCACAAGTTCTCACCGAGCTGTTCTGCACAAGAGCAGTTCTAGGAGAGCTCCCTTAGCTCCACCTACCTCAAAGGGTGTCTGTTGCGGGGAGGAGAAGGGAAAGGAGATTGTAAGCTGCTTTGAAACTCCTTTGGGTAGTAAAGGTCGGAGTACAAATCCAATCTTCTTATTTTTCTTCTCCAAGAATGCATTGTGGAGAGCCATGGCCGTTAGGGAACAAAATGATAACCTCAGAAAAATACCAATTATTCTTTTGTACATACAAAGGCCAAGGTCTGAAGGAAAGCATTCAGTCCTAGCTTACACGACTTTCACATTGACTATACTGCAAAGCTCTATTAGAATTAGTTCAGGCCAACGGAATTTAGACAGAAACTCAAGCCATATTAATACATTCCACTACAAAATGGTTCCCGCGTATCCTTACACTGCTAGCCAAACGGTTAAGCCCCAAGGTAATATCAATTGAACGGGTCACCCACAAGAGGTAGGTTCCTGTATCTCCAGAACCTGTGCCCCCATGTCAGCAGAAAAACATGATTTTCCCTTTTCACTCCAAGGGAAAAGAGCAAAATAGAAATAAGGACAGGTACTTCCTTGCGCTCCCTTGCAATCCTGTCAGCACAGGGGCATAATAAAAGCACAAGCTCTTGTTCTGTCCAGTGGCTGTCAGGAAGCTATCTGCTTTCCTTCAGCACAACGGGGAGGAAAAAATTAGGCACTGAGCCAATGTCAAACACATGTCTCAGCCTTCAGTATCTACCTCAATCAGGATCCTGCAAGCTGATTCTCTGCAGCTTAATGGATCCTGGACAAAATGGAACTGAGAGGCCACACTGTGCCGTATCCATTTCTCTTCCCCCACTCTTAGGGCAAAGGAAGACAAGCAGCAAGACACCAGTTCTCTTTCAGATGAATGGCTGCCCAAGTAACCATGCTAGTGAGGGAAGAAGATGAAAGTTCTTGTCTTGTGAATCACTGAGAGTACTCCACTTGTTAAGGATGAGAAAGTGGCTCAGAAAGTAATTTAAATATCTTATCATTTTGGTGTTGAAGTATTATCAATACTTACTCTGTTTCAAATATACTGGGAATGTACTGTCAACAATTTAATTCTTCCTTCAGTTAAGGAGGGATGGGTATATACAGAAGAAAGTTGTCGCAACATCAACATCAGGACAAAAGTTACCAGTTTTTTTTCCTAGTGAGATCAATGTTACCTAATAAACATGTCTAGCAAAGGTAGATGGCCCTAGGCTATTTTGATTTACTTTTTAACTACTGCAAAGGACTGGCAGTAAGACAGAATGGTGAGCGCTTTACAGCTGTCTCATGTATTTTTTTGAAAGCTCCAACCAAACACTGAAAAATATCCTAGGGCCATTTCACATTTTACAGCAAAATGGCTACTGAAAATGCTTATATGCAGCAGAAGCTCTCTGTATGGCAATCTATGGGCCGCTACTATGATGTGGGAAGTTTTTACACAAATCCTCCAACTTTATGAGGGTTGCTTAGCTAATAATGCAAATCCACACAGAACATATCCCTTATTCTGAAAATACCAATTCAAACCACAAAGTAAGACCTACCAAGTGGATTAGGGAAGCCTCACTAGGGAATTGTAGACACCCTTACCTTAACAGGCTGGGCAACTGAATCCTCAGTACATTTAAAATTTAGCTTAGGCACATCAGTTACAAGACAGATTATTTTAATTTACCTTCTCCCATAATGGTGCTTGTGTTATTCAAGCTTGAAGAGCCATAAAACAACACTCAACTTCAGCTTTTCAGTCTCCCATGATAAGCATTGGCTGGTTTATTTTAGCCCACCTCAGCACATTTCAGTGGTTTAACTACAGACTGGCACCACAGGAGGAGAGTTTTCCTATAAGATTATTGGCTCTCAAAAGCAGGGGCTTCCTTAGATTGTGACCAAGAATCTCTGAAGTATGGCAGCACTGCTGAAAACCTATGCAATGCAAGTTAAGGAAAATGCTTCCAGTGTTTTCAGTATAAACCCAAAACAAGAAGTTGCTTCTGCAGCCAAAAGTGAAAAAACTCAAAACAAGAATAATTTGAATTTAGTCAAGGCCACTGAAGCCTATAACACATTTTTAGTTAATGTCATCCGTATCCTTATAGGGAAAAAAAACAATGCTACACATATGACAAAGGCAAATGCTATACACCCCCCACCCCTGCAAATGTTTTAGGATACCATCTAATCAGGAATAGCACTTCAAATGACACAAGAGCAATTCATTCAATGGAAGTTTGATCTTAGTACAGACTAAATATCATCAATTGAGGGATTACAAACATTCTCTTGATCTGTAAAGAGCTGGCCAATTCAAACAACACCAGAGAGACAAAGCCTGAGTTTTCTTAATTAAATCATTTTACACAATAAATATGTAGAACAGCAACCTCAGTCACAGAGCTGAAAAATGACTGCCCAGCAGAAAAAGCAGGGGTGGGGGGGACGTTGAATTATGATTTTGCACTAATCCACAGCATTCTTACAGACTAGGTTAAAAAACATAAAGGTTTTTATACAGAGTATTTTCAAACAGAATGAGTGGGCTTGCATCACCGCTATATCTAAGAGTAAAACCAGTTGGTCAATTAACATGTAATGACAGCAGTAAAGCCAGGCCACTCACAGGCAAGGTAGGGCTCTATATAACCAGGGGCTTCTGCGGGCATACAGGAAAAAATATATTAGTAAATTAATCAGAAAGGAACTCTTTAAAAACTAGCCTAGTGAGGATGAAAAGTGAACAGAATGTTGACAGCAACTTAGCATGAGTTAAAAGGGAGAAAATAGGAGGAGGGGAAAACAGTCCGCTCAAGACCCTCAGAGAATCTTGGAGATGAAAACTTTGTGGGGGAGGATTTCCAAGTTACCCCAATCTTGCAATTGGACATATGGACATATGAAGCTGCCTTATACTGAATCAGACCCTTGGTCTACAAAGTCAGTATTGTCTACTCAGACTGGCAGCAGCTCTCCAGGGTTTCAAGCTGAGGTTTTTCACACCTACTTGCCTGGACCCTTTTTTGGAGATGCCAGGGATTGAACCTGGGACCTTCTGCTTACCAAGCAGATGCTCCTCCACTGAGCCACCATCCCTTCCTCACAACCCCTCAGGCTTGTAGACTCCAGTTGCTACCATGCAGAGGAGAGAGGCAACCAAGTGCTGAGTGGAATGCTGGAGTCAAGTCTTCCCCTCAAAGCACGGAACAAGTGATAACCAATGTTCCCTCTAAGCTGTGGGGTCATGTGAGCAAAAATTCTACTTTGCGAGCTACTGGCACTAAAGTTGTGAGCTACTGTGTGAATTAGTGTGCCCCGGGGTCATCCTTCCTGAGCTAAGACAAAAATGTGGACCCAGGGTTCACACCAATTCAGCTTAGAGGGAACACTGGTGATGACATCTCTATTTCATAATCAGAAACAGTCCTTAATTTCCACTGGATTTTTTTTTAAACTTCTGCTAAATATCTGCTATTAACTCAGTATGTCCTATATATACCCTGGGTCTTTACCTAGGCAAATGGACCGCTTTGGCACACTAGTATGTTCCGATGACACCAGTGTGCCAGGCACTGGACCTGGTGCCAATATTTCCACAGAAGACGGACCCTGTTAGCAGAACTGTTGTTTACATCTGGATTTAAACTACATACCTAGATGGAGACTGCAGACTTGAACATAATTCCAACTGATTTGGAGATGTAAGAAGGGCCCCTGGAATTGGGGGGGGGGGAGAGTGAGATGCAGTTTCTCACAGCAGTGAAATTCTGAGGAACATGTTGGGCTAAATAACAATGAAGGCAAAGGACATGTGATTTTTAGATGTCTGCATCCTTACTGTCCCATTATCCCAATATGATTTGGAAATCAAGAAGATCAGGCAAAGTTAATGCTTATACTTCTCTGTGAATGGTTTCAGAAGGGATATCCTGTTCTACTCATTGTGCAGGGTTAGAGACGCTGCAACCCACCTTTCTGACCAGGCTTCCTCTTTTTACTCCCTCACCAATGCTCAAAAAAAGGATGAAAGGTTTGTGCCACACCAGCCGCATACCTTCATTCCAATTATCGCTTCCCTTCTCCTGCTTCCCAAACACATTGAGACAGCAGCATCAAAATGATGCTGCAGTTCTGGCCACTTAACAAGGCCTTGGTCTTTGAGAGGGAAAACTGACCCCCAAACTCAAAGGGGAGGATACAGTCATGACCAGGTAAGGGAAAATATGTCTTCTATAGAGTGTTACCTTCAGATACAACTCAAAAACATGTCTACAATACTCATACCAAGCAGACTGCTAAAGATGTTTCTTGAGAGCTTTTTGGCAGGAACATATGCTTGGAGGAAGAAGAAATGAGAGAGGGAAGACAGTACTGCTCTGAATTTAGAAGCCTCTTGCCCTTCTTTGTTTCATCTCTTTCTATTGTATTTTTGAACTTGTAGGACACTTGTGTCCACATTGGGGAGAGAAGCAGTATACAAATAATTAAATTAGAAAAAAATCAAAGCAAGTTTTGAAGTGGGGAAAGTATGAGTTTTTGAAAAACACTGCCCAGATTGCACGTGTATATTTGCTGATCATGGCTCCTCAGGGGTATGGAAAATATGGTTATACAATTGAATTGTTTTTCCAGAGCCTAAAATAGTCAGTTGAAAACATCACAAGTAGTCAACACTTCTAGAAAGGAGGAAAGAAAAGTGAAAAACCACGAATTACTTTGTATGACCTCTAACCAACACGATCACCAACATCTTTGCCCTTGGAGGTAAATTTTCCTATAGCTCTGACAGCCAGCATCTGTCTTTCAGATACTGAAGACATCCATAATCTGCTCCACTGACTGCCCGATGTGCTTCAAGGGAGTCAACACCATCATATCGAGCTGATCTAAGTGAAAAAGCAGCCAGCACCATCAACTGGCAAAGAAAAAAAAAATAGATTTGCTGCTAAGAGCAGCTATCAATTAATGGGACTGGGTGATAGAAATTCCTTGAAACCAACACCATGGTTTATAGCTCATTTCAAGAAGAAACAACTTGGAGTCAGAATGTATTGCTCAAATTAATTAAGTTACAATGCATTAAAAGGAGTAGTTTTACAAATGCAGCTGCCCAAGAATGCAAACTTTTGCTCTTCTAAGCCTACATAAATTTGTCCATGTCAAGGTACACTTTAATGATACAGAGTAAGTTGATATAGACTTTTGGGACAATGGAAGGACAATCACACAACCACAGATAGATTGATACAGGCAAAACTGAACAAAGTCTGACAGTTACACAGTTGGGGAAATTAAGAGTGACATCTGTTAATACACTAGCCAGAACAAACCAGTACGATGCCATCCTTTGAGAAAAGTATGAATGAAATAAGGACAGCTTATCTGCTATCCATCCTCACTACACAGCTGGTTTAACAGAATGTTCCTGACTCAGTGCAAAAAGAATGCCTCAACTGCTGGCACAGAGACAAAATCCCGAATCTAGGCCATATGAATGTCACTTCATTGTTGCTAGTGAAAGAAAAAAGTGCAACTGCAATCAAGCCCCAGCCAGCACTGCAACAACATTCTGCCAACTAAGCAAGCCTTTCAAAAAACTGGATGAAGCAGTCTTGCTGAGTATATATGTTCAACCATTTAAACATATATAATCATTGAATACTAGGAGTGTGCATTTGGTTTATCTTAGCAGGGGGAAACCTACAAAATGCTTTATCAGTATTTTTTCAGGGATTTTCTCAGGTGGATATCAGCTGGGGTATTTATCCAGCTATTCGGTACAACTGGGCCTGGAAAATCCCAAAAATATTCAGGATTTTTCAAGGCCACTGAACAGCTGGTCTTAAAGGGTGTTTTAAGAGACTGCAGTCCCTTTAAATACATTTCAGGTGAAACTGTGGCTTGGATAAGGCATTTAAAGAGACCACAGGCTCTTTTAATGACTTTGGAGTTTAGCCGTGGCTTGCAAAAGGCATTTAAAGGGACCACATTTCCTTTAAATGCCTTTCTCCCCCACCACTGTGAACAATGGAGGATGGTGCATTGGACCCTCTGGTCCAACTTTTTGAAATTTGGAAGGGGAGTTGAGGAGACGCACCAGCAGCTAGGCTGCAAATTTGTTGCCTCTACTTCAAAAAAAACAGCCTCAACAGAGCCCAAGATACCCTCAGATCAATTCTCCATTATATCCTATCAGGACCATCAACCATAATGGAGCTGAAAAAATTCCACAAACCTGAATATTTACCAGGAATATGGGGAAACACTGACTTTGTGTGTGTGTTCAATGTAAAAAAGAAAAAAGTAAAGGTAGTCCCCTGTGCAAGTACCAGTCATTTTCGACTCTGGGGTGACATTGCTTTCACAACGTTTTCACAGCAGACTTCTTATGGGGTGGTTTGCCATTGCCTTCCCCAGTCATCTACACTTCCCCCCCCCCCAGCAAGCTGGGTACTCATTTTACCGACCTCGGAAGGATGGAAGGCTGAATTGACCTGGAGCCGACTACCTGAACCAGCTGTCGCTGGGATCAAACTCAGGTCGTGAGCAAAGGGCTCCGACTGCAGTACTGCAGCTTTACCACTCTGCATAATATACCCGAACCCAAAAAATACCAGGGTTTTTCCCCCCATATCCCTACTGAATATGTCAAATATATTCGTTTTAGTTTGTCAGATAAGTACTTTGGGAGTTCACTGGCTATGCAGCTCTCAAAAACCAACTACTGTAGCACATAATTAAAATAAGTTATAATAAATTATCAGATTATGCAATCAATGGGAAATGCCTTAAACTGAAATATTTCAAACATTTCTATCCTGCCCTTCCTCCAATTTACCCTCACAATCCTGTGAAAAACGCTAGGCTGGGAGGGTGTGACTGGCCCGAGGTCACCCAGCAAGCTCCACAGCTGAGTGGAGATGTGAACCTGGGTCTCCAAAGTCACTCGAACACATGAAGCTGCCTTATACTGAATCAGACCCACGGTCCACCAAAATCAGTATTGTCTCCTCAGACTGGCAGTGGCTCTCCAGGGTTTCAAGGTGAGGTTTTTCACACCTACTTGCCTGGACCCTTTTTAGTTGGAGATGCTGGGAGATTGAACCTGGGACCTTCTGCTTACAACATTGACCACTAGAGTACACTATATCTGTAGCAAACAAATGGCCAGTTAATATTAGTTACTGAGTAAGAAACAGAAGTTTCAGGAGGCAACATTACCATTCTTAATAATTACTAGACAAGATCCAGCAAGCAAAACTGACAGAATGGAACCACATGAACACACTGAATGTCTTTTGAAAAACTATTTGTCTGCAGAGCTCCTGAAAATTGCTCTGCTGCTTTAACACCGAACAGTGAAATGCCTCTTAAGAGTCTGAAAAGATGCTCCAGCAGAAGCTCAGCACATTTAAAAAACAAATTAACGGAAGCCTTAACACAGCTGAATATAAACAAATGGAAAGAGTTTTAAAATGCCTCATCTTCTAGAGGAAGACACTGCAATGTAATAGGTTACTTGAGAAGTGCCTATATCCTATCACAGAAACAAATGCTGGTATGAGATTTCTATATTATTGTCATCCATATTACTGTCATGCAAACTGGGCAAGTTAAAGCAAAGTTTCTCAAACTTTATGAACTCTTCTCCCCCCTCCCCCCGCTAAACTTTCTCTTTTTTAGTGTTACTATCAACTGTTTACTTCACATGCAAGAATGCAAAAATCATTGGATGAAGTAGTTTACATAAGATTATGTATGAAGTTCCATTGAGGGGGGGGGGGTATTAATCCCAACAATAATATTTAAAAAATCCAACCCCCTTTAAAACTGTTTGCACAAGAAAACAGTGAAACGGCAACTTTTCAAAATCACACTGGGATAGTAGGGCAGAGAAGATACAGTCATCCTACAAAACCAGTGTATGTTAGTACATGTCCTCTGTGAGAGGCATTCAATCTACTCAGGTCTTGGCTAGTAGAGGTGGTAGGACCACATTTATATCCATGCCAGCAGTCTTATGACTCACTCCCCATCAATTGTCTACGTCCTCAAGGGGGCCTGCCCCACAGTGAGAGTTCAGGATAAGACTTGTAGCCAACAAACAATTTATTCGATCCCTTGATATAAAGAATCTCAAGACACAGCAACGAGCTGACATGCATCTAAATGAAAAACCTTTTGTATTTAGTTTACTGCAGGTATATTATATAGTTTTAGCAGTCCAAACATCAGCATTTTAATATACAGAAAGGCTACTTCTGCTATATCCATTATTTATGATCTGCAGACAATTGATTTTGCTTCTAAAGAATATTTTGTGCTGGAGAGAACTATGGAATAGTACTGGTAAGATCCTCTGCAGAGCTTGGAATCTAAACTGTCATCTCTCCTTCTGCAAGGAACTCTGCCAAAAACCACATACACACATGTAATAACTCAAGATTTTATGAAAGTATTTTCTTACATGGGAACCAGGAAGCAGATATTGTAGTTCCCTTTGCTTATCTGTATCTCCCTTTTATCTTAAACAAAATAGTCTGCCTTTCAAAAGCTTAACGTTCAAGAATTAGCATGCATGGAGGAACACCCATGATGTGGCTGTCTCAGTCACGATAATATACTTACAGCTGCTGCTCCATGACTTTAGCAAGGATTTGATGCTAATTTCAAAAAGCACAGAATCCTGTAGGCTCAACATGATGCTTCAGAGAGCTGCTGCTGCAGCAGCTACAATTCTGTTGGTATGGCTTGTCTAACGGTCATCCCCTTTTTGCTCTCAGGCAACAGAGTTTTGGCCCACAGCATCGGTACTTCATTACCATGCAGTCTCCGAGTGACGCACAACTATAGTAGAAATGCTGCTGAATGCAGATGAACTCTCCAGTGAGGGAAATAAAGCTTATATGTTTGTCATGAATACCCTGAAGGGCATCTTTACATTTCCTGAAGTTGGCACAGATCAAGCCAATGTAAGAGAAAAAATGAGAAGAAAAGCAATTCAGTTTGCAGCTTTTGGTCAGCCACCTTGTTTTTAGTACACACACAAAGGTAAGAGTTTGGAACTTCAGACTGCAATATATTGCAGTAACTCTAATTGTTGCTAGAAGAAAAAAAAACAGATAACAAAAGAATCTAAATAAACTGCATAGCATTTGTGTGTCACTGGGTACTAAATTCCAATAGCAGAATTGCGATTGTTTTACTTATCTTTTGAACATAAGCATTAACCTCGTATACAGCACAATCCTAAACAGAGTTACACAATTCTAAGCCCACTGTAGTCAAATGGTTTAGCATGGGATAACTCTGTTTAGGAATGCACAGAGAGCAGCCAATAAACAGCAACTTCTCAGCATGCCTGTGAAAAAAAAATTTTTTGGGGGGGGGGGCGCAATGTTATTGTAGCTATTAGCTTTCTAAAATTACTCAAGTGTAATATTTTTCTTGACTCTCAAGTCTCTAATGCCTCATTTTCTAAAAAACAGGGCTCATTTAAGGCACACACATATGCACACACACACAGAGAAATTGAAGTGTTCCACTTATCCACAACAAACATAATTCATTGTTATTGTAAAAAGGTAAAGGTAGTCCCCTGAGCAAGCTCCAGTCGTTTCCAAGTCTGGGGTGATATCGCATCATGACGTTGTCATGGCAGACTTTTTACAGGGTGGTTTGCCATTGCCTTCCCCAGACATCTACACTTTACCCCCAGCAAGCTGGGTACTCTAACTCCAGATAAAAGTGACCTTTTTTGTATTTATGTGTACCTGTGGTTGCACCTGGAAGTCATGGCAACCTCTGGTGACTGACCCCCTACAGGGAGCCTGGAAGATATTCAGGGAGGTGGATGAATAAAGCCTGCCCCTGCCTCCCGGTATTCCTTGGAGGTCTTCCATCCAAGTACTTGCCAGAGTCGACCCTGCTTAGCTTCCGAGATCTGACAGATCAAGCTTGCATGGGCAATCCAGGTCAGGCCACGATTTAACATATTTGAACACTTTTTTAAACACTGTGTTGGAACTTTATAACTCTTCTGAGCTCCCCCGTGACAAATAGATGAAGCAGCTCAGTGCACCTGAAAAGCTAGAGCACATCTTTTATCATCAGTAGCAACTCTTCCGTTTTCAGGAGCAGCAGGAAAGTACCCTAGATGTACCAGACCCTGACTCATATGTAAAAGGGAGACCACTTTAGGAAAGGGTAGAGTCCAGTTTCATGCTTTCCTTGGCAGAATGGAAAGATAAGACAGGTTTGATTGCAATACAGAGATATCACTTGCTCTTCTTGCTAATACAGAAGTTACTATAATGTCAGTCTTGATGGATCGCAGCCAAAGATTACATGTTGCCTTGGGTTCAAAAGGGATTTCCGATTAACTATGGGAAAACACAAGTATAAATTTGAAGTGGTTTGTGAATACGGGTAAGCTTTTTTGCTTAATGTTTATTCATGCTCACTCAAAGAACTGTTTGGACATTTCAAAATATACTTTGGGTAATAGCTCTAGCATCCAAAAGGTAACTTCAGGTACCTCAGCCTCTTCTGAGAAGGACAGGGTTCTGTTTTAACAGGTACGTAAATCTAAGCAAGCCTTTATGCTCTTTTATTAGGGGTTGAAAACACAGATTCACCACATGAAATGACTGTTAAATAGACTCAGTGATGAAACTGCTAAACCACATGCATAGATGTGAAGCCAATAGCCCAAAAGAGTTAATAGTATTGATACTATAGCTCAAAGCATATGTCATTAAGTGACTGCATTTAGAAACACGGGAGTGTTTTGTTGACATTTATTTATTTATTTTATATCTCACCATTCCTTCAAAACAGGCTCAGGGGGCATTCCATCAAAAGAGTAGACAATTAAAACAAGAATAAAATTGCAATATAAACCAGCTAAAATACAAGCTTTAAAAAACCATAAAAACTCTGCCTCTACAGTCATGACCAATCAGGTCCAGAAGTCTATCAGATCCCAAGTGCTAAATTTACCTGTAACCATAAGGGGAATTGGCAGTGACAAAGTAGCACAGTATAAAATGTATGAAACCAGTTGTCTAGGGTAAGGATACAAGAGTAACACATTGGTAAAATGTGAGCATTTATTGAAAAGTCAAGATAGAGGGATGAACAATGTCTGTGGCCAGTACTAAATTACTTTTATTCAGGGGTCGTTTTGTAGAAAAATAGATGGTGGAGCTCATTAGCATAACTCAGTAGCATATGCCACCGCCACCCACCAGCGAAAAGCGCCCCAACACAAGAAAAGTGAGCTTTGGGCGAGTGAGGCCTGCTAGGGATGGCTAGAGATCCAGCCTGCCCAAGCAGGCCTTGCTTACCTGGGGCTCTCCTGAGCACTTCCCCCCGCAGTGAAAAGGCCAGCAAGCCACCTGCCACCCAAAATCAGATAAGAAGTGGAGAAAGGGTGGCATGGACTTCCTAATGTTGAGCCGGAAACTTTTTTAACTTAATTTCAACCCATTGGTTCTGGTCCTACCTTCTGGTAGCTGGCTGGCTGCCCGCTCTCCTAATCCAAAAGGTTCAGCTCCTGCTGAATCTGAGGCCTGCTTTTATTTATTTAGCATATTTCTTATTCCACTTTTATCCTTGGTAGGAACCCAAACGAGGACAGACTGGGAGAAGATCCCTACAAAGTCCCCCCAAAGGAGAAAGAAGAGCTTGCCCAGGCAGCCCCAAGGAGGACATGCCCAGCAGGGTCAGGGTAAGACTCGACTGGGCCCCTCCCTTGCCAGACCACATGGGTGCCTCCCTTGCCATGCTGAGTGAGCCCAAGCTGAGCACATTGAAAGACAGGCTGGGTGTGTCCTTGGCTTTACAGGGCTGCGTGTCTCTTTCTCTGTGCCTCCAGCTCTTTGGGCTGAACTGAACCTAGCAGGGAGCAGGCCATCAGCCCACCCGGACCTAATCCATCCTAAAACTTTTGGCGGTAATAAAACTGTTCAGCCCTCGTAGATCTAAAATTGGTCACATGTCCCCATCCTTCTTCTCAGAGACTGAAAAGTGTTTTATCATAAATATCTGCATGTCTCTGAGTATGGTGCACCAGCTTTACAGCATTTTTAAAATGAAAAAACCCATTCACTTCTTCCAAAAGAACTGGCATGGAATAAATACTATGAAAGAGTTGCATGAGCTGTAATAGCATAGGCTATTTTCATTACTGGGAGGACCCAGCGATCTGAGGCGATGCTTTTCCGCTGATACAAATGCTTCTTGCCAGGGGAATGTGACAGCATCTTTTGTGAGTCACAGATTCTATTTAGAAGCATGGGTAAACTTGGTCACTGAGACGCTGACTGCAGTTTTAGGAAGGACTACTTAGACCAGGGGTGTCAAACTTGCGGCCTGCAGGCCAAACTGGCCCCTGGAGGGCTTCAATCAGGTCCACGGGGCTCTCTTCTCCCCCCCTCCTGTCCTCACCCTGCAAAGCTCGGAGGCTTCCAACAATCCCAGCTCCTTCTGTCTTCTCTTTGCAGAGGCTAAAGCAGAAGTGAAGCTGCAACAAAAATGTGGAATGGATTTCCCACTGAGGCCTATAGGCAGAGCAGACTGGAATGGGAAATCCACTCCACATTTTTCTTGCAACTTTGTTTCAATTGAGAAGTTTAACTTCCCAGCGTTCCTACGGCCAGCTGAAGCTCCTGGAGTTGTGTCCTTGCAAATCAAATGTCGATGCTTTGAGTCAGCTTTGTCTCTTCTCAAATGGAGTGAGAACTAGTGCTTAGTGAGTATTCTAACTTGGGAACCCACAGCTAAAGGGGGATATTACACTGGAGAGCCATTGCTGATCTGAGTAGACCGGGGGGCAGGGGGGAAGGAAGCTTGCAATGCCTTGCCATTTCATGTTTTCCCAGGCCGAGTGATTTTTTTTTAGTTTAGTTTTGTGTGTGTGTGTGTGTGTGTGATCCTTGTGCTTTTCCTTGACGTTTTATTTTTAAAACTGCATTGCAAAATCCCACTATTCCCCTACCTTTCTGTTTTAAACAAAATTTTGCAAGAGTTTTAAGCATGTTTGTATGTTAAGTTAAAAAATATCTTTAATTGTGTTTGCCTGTGTTCTTTATAAAGTGTACATCTCCTCTCTCTAGCATTGCATTTTAGGACACGCATGACTCGGCCCCACAAAGTCCCATTTATGTCAGATCCGGCCCTCCTAACAACCACACCAGCCATTATCTTTGAATCACAATCTGCAATGTAGCAAGAGGTATTAATGTTTTGTGAACCTAAGCATCACTTTGGAATAGAGCTTTTCTGATCTGAGGAAAGTGATGTAACCATGGCAATGTGTCCCATAAGACACAGTAGTAACATGCAATGTAAGCAGCATAATTACTAATAGTCCTAAACGCATAACATCAATTATTAGAATTTTAAGACAATGGCATTGAGTTTACAGTCCTTTGCTTACCCTCTTAAAAGGAGGCTTCCACAACAATAGAATTATGTGCTGACAGCAAAAAAAAAAAAAAAGTACAGTTCCTCCCCAAGCATCCTTTATAGCTTGCTGGAAACATGGCTAGGGGTACAGGCGCACATGACTCAGAATCAACTAACTCAAACACAGGATCAGAGAGAAGTGGTGATGACTGCTTTAGGTCAACTCTAGTTAAGAGCTATCGTAGCAGTCCTTTCAGCTCACCCCAGCCTACTCACAAGGAGAAGCAGCTGAAGACTTCCCCATCATATATTTAACTGCGTAACCCTTGGGGAAAATTTACGCAACAGTTTTTCCTGCTTGTTATTGAAACAAAGCTATCTACCAAAATGAGAGGGGAAACTGGCACATTAAAATAAGGCAACTACTGGTGCCGCTGCAATCTTTGTTCTAGCATAGAATTCGTCAGTTCATCAATGGAGATTTCTAAAATTTGCATTTTAAAAAAAGGTAGTCCCCTGTGCAAGCACCAATCGTTTCTGACTCTGGAATGATGTTGCATCACAATGTTTTCGCGGCAGACTTTTTTACGGGGTGGTTTGCCATTGCCTTCCCCAGACATCTACACTTTCCCCCCAGCAAGCTGGGTACTCATTTTACCGACCTCGGAAGGATGGAAGGCTGAGTCAACTTTGAGCTGGCTACCTGAACCCAGCTTCCACTGGGATAGAACTCAGGTTGTGAGCAGAGCTTAGCACTGCATTACTGTAGCTGTACCACTCTGCGGCACGGGGCTCTATAAAATTTGCATTAGCTGTTGCTTTATAATACAAATGAGTTTATATTGCATAACATATTCTTATGTCAGATTCACCATTTAAAGCTGCCATTTTGGTATGCTAATTCTTCATTCTGATCTAGTCATTCTTCAGTGGCCTAACAAACATGTATGTCTTTGGGAGCAATCCTGAGCAGGTCTGCTTAAAAGTCAATCCCATGTTATGTGGCTTACTCCCAGGGAAGTAACCATATGACTGCAGCCTTATTCACCCAGTTGAGACTCCAAGTGGATTATAAATACAATCCTGGGAGTAAACCTCATAGACTAGATTAGGGGTGGTCAAACTGTGGCTCAAGAGCCACATGTGCTCCCAGAGGTCAAGCAGAAACTTAATGCAGGCTTACCCTCACGTAAGCATGCATAGCACAGGGACATCAGTCAGCCCAGGGGTGTTGAACTCATTTGTTATGAGGGATGGATCTGACATAAATGAGTCCTTCTCAAGCCGGGTCAAGTGCATCATAAAATGTAATGCCAGGTAGCAGATATATAAACTTTATAAAGGACACAGACAAACACAACTGAAGATTTAAAAAAAAAACCCTTTCAATAAAACATGCTGATACATTAGCACAGCGGTCCCCAACTTTTTGGGCACCAGGGACTGGTTTTGTGGAAGACAATTTTTCCATGGACTGGGTGGGGGGGATGGTTTGGGGATGATACTATTGTGAACTTTATTTCTATTATATATATATATATATATATATATATATATATATATATATATATATATATATATATGTTTCTATATACTAAACCCATTTTCCACTATATTTTAATGTATTTTTTCCTAATGGCAAACTAGAATGATGTATATATTTATGTTACATGTTAAAAGGTAAATCAGTTGGACATGAAAAACTACTGGGAAAGAAATGCCTTCTTTTTGACCCAGGTTTATTAGCAGTAGAATAATTAACAGGAATTCCCACATTCTGACATGTTACTGTTTTATGGTTTCCCACGCTAACGCAACCCAGATTTGAGCTGGCTACCTGAATTCGTTAATTTTACTATTCTGCTATTGGTTTTTAACTCTGTACCACTTTGTTCCAAACCCTACAAGCTATATGCGACTCTGCTTACTGTACCTCATTCTTCGTCTGAAGAAGTGTGCATGCAGACGAAAGCTTACGTTCTGAATAAAACTAAGTTGGTCTTAAAAGTGCAATTGACTCCTATTTTGTTTTATTTCTATTAGTTTGGTGTGGTGGTTAAGTGTGTGGACTCTTATCTGAAAGAATTGAGTTTGGTTCCCCACTCCTCCACTTGCAGCTGATGGAATGGCCTTGGGTCAGCCATAGCTCTCACAGAGTTGTTCTTGAAAAGGTAGCTTCCAGGGAGAGCTCTTTCAGCCCCATCCACACCCTGTGTCTGTTGTGGGAGAGAAGAAGAAGAAGAAGATATTGGATTTATATCCCGCCCTCCACTCAGAGTCTCAGAGCGGCTCACAATCTCCTTTACCTTCCTCCCCCACAACAGACACCCTGTGAGGTGGGTGGGGCTGGAGAGGGCTCTCACAGCAGCTGCCCTTTCAAGGACAACCTCTGCCAGAGCTATGGCTGACCCAAGGCCATCTCAGCAGGTGCAAGTGGAGGAGTGGGGAATCAAACCCGGTTCTCCCAGATAAGAGTCCGCGCACTTCACCACTACACCAAACCGGAGATTGTGAGCCGCTCTGAGACTCTGAAATTCAGAGTGGAGGGCAAGATATAAAACCAATGTCGTCTTGGTGTAGTGGTTAAGTGTGTGGATTCTTATCTGGGAGAATCGGGTTTGATTCCCCACTCCTCCACTTGCACCTGTTGGAATGGCCTTGGGTCAGCCAGAGCTCTAGCAGAGGTTGTCCTTGAAAAGGGCAGCTGCTGTGAGAGCCCTCTCAGCCCCACTCACCTCACAGGGTGTCTGTTGTGGGGGAGGAAGGGAAAGGAGATTGTGAGCCGCTCTGAGACTCTTCGGAGTGGAGGGCGGGATATAAATCCAATATCATCATCATCTTCTTGTTATTATTATTATTACCGCATTGTAATATATAATGAAATAATTATACAGTTCATGGCTTGGTTGCTAACAGGACACGGACTGGTACTGGTGCACGGCCCAGGGGTTGGGGACCCCTGCATTAGCACTTTTTTGTTTATTTAACAGTCTCTGATAACTGACACCTCTTGCTCTGAATTATTGCATCAAATCTGGAGATGATGTCTGTGCTGTATCAATCTTGAATATGCTGTCCAGGTGTTGTTCAGGTGCATATCTGTAAGCTGCAAACCTGCTTTTGATTAACTGACATTTATTACAGAAATCTCATGGTCAATGCTTTGAACCTAAGAGGAAAACATGAAATGACTGGGCACTGCAGGCTTTTCTACATAAGTTACTTCATGGGTAGACCATGGGTAGATGTGCTGGTCAGCTAATGAAGAAAATGGAGGCTTTGCTCTGTAGATTGATTGAGAAAGCCTGGCAAAGCAAGCTGTGACACAGAAGAAAGCAGGAGAAGGAAAGAGGCAACAGTGAGTTGCTTGTGGGCCTGATAGGAGCCCTCCAGGGCTCTGATCTGGCCCACAGGCTGCAAGGTTGACATCCCTGAGTCAGCCTCTGGTGACTATTTCTGCTGTGTGTGAAGTGGGGAAGGAGAGGGAAAGAGGTCGCCGAGATACCTAGAGTGGGGAAAGAGAGTTCAAGAGCTGAGGGAGAATTAGTCTGGAAGTTTTATGGTCAGCTTAATGAAGAAACTATAAAGGTTTTTTTCCCCTAAATATCAGATCATAGCCTAAGGATCATATGTGTGTGCACTGTGCTTTCTGGCATGCCACGAAGCCTTGCAGGAATCTAGACATTTGCTCGTGAAGATGAAAATATCTCTGAGGCAGCATGAAGGAACACAGCCAGAAGGGGGGGGGAGGTATCTTTTCATATGTACATGGAAGCACTTTTTGCTCATAGATCTAGCCTCTCTGCATCCAGTCATAAAATATGGGTTTTGTAACCATAGGATTTCCTCTGCTTCAAATCAGGAACAACTGAGAAATGGTTTGATTCGGTTTATTCAGTTTATAAACTGCCCCCCCAAAGAGCTCAGGGTGAAGTAGAAAATATAACAGCATATCAATAAATAAGACAGTTTAAACCAATTCAGCAAAACAATTAAAATACAGACAAACAATAGGTTAACCCAAGGGCATCTGATGTCAGTTAGCACCCTCCCCATGGAGAAGGGGGAAGAGCAACAGATGGAGGCCAGACTTCATGGTGAACCGCTGCTGTCCTCAACCAAAGGCCTGGTGGAACATCTCTGTCTTGAGGCCCCCTGTAGAAATGTACCAGGGCCTGCAGGGCATAGATGTCACCAGACAGAGTTCCACCAGGCTTGGGCCAGGGCTGGAAAGGTCCAGGCCCTGGCCCTGGTTGAGGACAGCCAGAGATGGGTCTGTGCCCAACTCCTGTTATAAAGCTGTATATTGTATGCGGTCTTCTTGATCACATGATCATTTTGGTACCCAAAGATGACAGTACCTAAGTCCAATGATTTATGTGTTCTCTTAGATAAGAAGCATTGTAATAAAAGAAAGCTAGCAATATTTTAAATATATATAGACAAGTTCACGTGCACAATTTGTTGGTATGTTCTTGGCTCTTAACAGAAACAGTTTATAAGATACTGTGGTAAGTATAACTAAACCTGCCTGTTTCTTTGCTTTCTGAAATATTCATGAGGTATTTTTATGTTCTTTTAACTCGAGCAAACCAGCCAGCAAAGAAAAAGAACATCTATGCAATCTGAGTTAAATCACAGTAAAATAATGTTGATCTTATTTTGAAATTTGCATACTATCCATTTCTAGAAATTCTAACTCTGATACTACCATAGCTGCAAGTTTACATTTGTTTCTTTAGCTGTCCTTTCAAGCAAATCTTGGTTCTCACGTCATATGGTAACAAAAAGCTTTCTAATACTACCAACATTAATTCTAATTCATTAATATTATTTTCAACCATCCACAGTGTCGCTGCTTGCCTGTGGCTGGATCCCATTTTACTCTAGTAATATCAGTACATTAAACTCAAGAATGAAAGAAGTTTCCGTGTCAGCACTGACACAACAAGAGAAGGACCGGAGTGTGAATCTGCTCATTACTAAGTAATAAGACTACTACTGTTATAGAAATGACCTGTAACAGCACTTCTGGAAAATTAAAATTATTAATGTTATCAAAGTCCACTCAGTAAACTCATAAACTGAGACATAATATAGAGGTGTATTGGTCTCAATAACCTCTGCCTTCTCACACTTGAGAAGAAACTAGGTGAAATAACAATACTGAGTACAGTGCAATGAGAACGGTCAAAGCTAATCCCTGTAATAATAATATATGAAGACATGATTCTCTACATCCTTCAACTTCCTTTCCAAAAGATCACACAAATTCAGATTTGCATCTGCTTAGCTATATAAGTTACCAGTAGCCCCAACTACTGTTTCCTATGTAAGCAACCACTGCACTACATTTTAGAATGCTGAAAGAAATTTTCTCTGTTTTTCTCAGGTGTTCATCCATTCCTGCTCTTGTACAGCTCATGCAAGGGAAAGGGGATTCCCATGGGCTGGATCCTGCAACCTCTTCTGCTGATAGGAGTGGCTTTTCTTCATTACATGGATTTTCCTCCCTAGTGCAAAAGGCTTGCTATGTTCCTTGTGTGTCAATGGTGCCTTGTGTGTCAATGGTGGAAGAAAGTGCTATTAATGGTTCAGATCCAAGGGATATACCCTGTAGATCTTTCCTTCTCACTATACCCCTCTATTCTTAGTGGTCTACCCATCCTCAAGAATTGCATGAGGGGAGCCTCTGGGACTGCAGAAGTATGGTGGAAGTTGGGAAGTTGGTCTACCCATCCTCAAGAATTGCATGAGGGGAGCCTCTGGGACTGCAGAAGTATGGTGGAAGCTGGGAAGTTGGTCTACCCATCCTCAAGAATTGCATGAGGGGAGCCTCTGGGACTGCAGAAGTATGGTGGAAGCTGGGAAGCTACATTGCACTACCAGAGCTCATGTTAGTTAGCTGAATTCAAACTGTGGCTTACATGAAGCTATTTAAAATGAATCTGCAAACTAGAGAGTCGCCATGCTCAAGGTTTCCATGGCACTTGTTATTTATGTACACTAGGATAGCCCTGGATTTTTTTAAGTCAATGCTGAAATTGCTTATACAAATTTAAGGTCATTAACGAACAGTTGCTATAATAAGACATGGGGTGCACATGTGTGTACAATCACATTTGCTTCACATTTCACAATGCTTATCTGTCCTTACAGAAGCTGTATTAATTTAATAGGCGTGAAAGAAAACCTCCCATAACATACTTGAAGGCTAACATTCTTTTTAAAAATGAAACACACTTCTGCAAAATTTGAACTAAAGGTACCACACTACCTTCTGTTCCATGAAAGTCAAAATTACCATAATGAAACACATACAAAGTGGGCTCTGGTTCACAGAAGTTTATGCCGCAATAGATTTGTTGAGTCTTGCCACTAGGTTTTCTTGTTCTGGCTACAGCAGCTATCAGTCTGACATAAAATACCTTTATTGGGGACTTTACTTTTACTAATGGCAACCAAATCTTTTTAACTAATATCAAACAAATCATTCTTTCAATTAATTCAATAGGAACAGTTTATAAACCTATGCAAAACCAGTAGCAAATACCCATTGCTGTTCATACACAGAACTACTAGTCAAAGGGTTACACAAATGGACACCAACTTTACACAACTTAATTACTGGTACTGTCACAACTACAACTACCTTTTGCAACAACAAACCCATTCTGCAGCGTTGTGTATCCCATTTTACCTGCACTGGAAATCCTCTGCCTTCTACTGACATCCCACTGGCAATGTTGCAGATCTCTGCTGTGTGCTATAAGAGCACTTCATTCCATTATCAGGATACAAAAATAGAAATAAGCAGATAATTTAAAGAGGATTCAGCTGCTGTCTTCAATTGTAAAAAGCATGATTCTAGGAGGCGATAAATCTGCATTTTGTAAAATGCTACCTCACACAGCAATACAAAACTGATTTGAGGACATTTCTAATGTCACAGGCAGTTGGCAATGTTTAAACAGTTCAAATACAGAATTAATCTCCATTTGCAGAATTAGAGACCTCACATGCCTGCTATCTCAACTGTTTAACCAGCTAGAATATATCCAATACAAATGTCAAAGGCCTCTCTCTCACTTTCACTGCTTAAGATTGCCATTTGAAGTCTAATTGTGTCCCAAAGTATATCACACCAGTGCTTCTTCAAAGTTTAGAGATAAACAACAGTTAAGATTCATAATCAAATATAAGTAAATGTGTTCAGTGTTTAGTTTTTGTTCTTGCTTAATCTATCAGTGAACCTCACACTAAATTGTTTTTGGAACCCTTGATGAGGTTGTCCAAATTAAACACTTTTTGACTACGTGAAGCTACAATTTTGTCGTAACATCTGAAGGACATCTGAGAGACAAAATATTAAGTGGTTGCCCTCACAAAAATTGTTCTACCAGTCAGTTCAATTATGCTGCTTCTTTCACTCACAACACATATGTTGACCATTTAACCTGAAATGCGAAGTGTTCATTTTCTTATATTAGCTGAATTGTAAACTGGAACCCACCTGTTCTACTCTTACTTCTACCATAGACACTCTCAGGCTTAATTCCCATTACAGGAATTATATTGCCCTTCCTTACTGGGATGACATAAAAATTATTAAGATATTATGTGATGCACTAACATTCTAAAGTGCTAAATATCATGTGTTTCACAACATTTTAAGATTTCTTAATCTGAACAACTTCATGCCTTGAGCATAAGATGCCAGGAAAACTCAACAGCTAAGCACTGGTAGACATTAAAGAGCTCAACTTACTGCTCTTCAGTAAAGACAACTGACTGTGTTCCATATTAGCTAACACAGTAAAAGATGTTGCTCAACTACAGCGCAGTAGATAAAACTCTCTCAGTTCCCAAAAAAGTTCTAAAGGATATTATGCAAACTGTTTTTCATTGTTGCCACACCAAATGGATGCACATACTTTGAACTAAGAACAAGATTTTTCGATCTTAATGGATCTCAACTGTACTTTAAACTAACTTACCCTTCTACAGTACACACATCTCCACATACAGAACCAGAGGACTGTTTGCAGCACCCCATATTTTCATGGCCTAGCTAGGGAAGTCTCAGCAGAGACTTCATTATTCCAAAATGTAGACTTGTCTCAAAACTTCCAAAAATTAAGAAACAAAGATACATACTGTAATTAGTGTTCAGGCGACCAATACTGTCTTCATCTATAGTCTGTCCTAATGAAAACAGGCTCACACGCTTCATTTTCAGTAGTTTTGGAGAACTTTCACGGATAGTATTCCCAACATCCAGAACTACATCTCCTGACATGACGGAAGGCACAACTTTTTTGAGAAAATCCATGTTGAGTTCTATATTTTCTCCAACTCTGATTAAGCTGTCAGCTAAGCTGCCACAAATGTTATGTCCAGGTACTTGTGCATACTTCCTTGAAGAGACATTAAAACTGGCTTGTTTGTACCTACTTTACATAGTGATGTCATACCAAACCTGGGTGGTGCTCAAACACCAGCAAAGCAGCTGCTGCTTTCACAGATAACAGTTATCACTCATACGTTCGTTTACTGGCCCTATAAACATAGTTACCAGAGCTTCCAGTACGACGTGTTGCTCAGGATCAGTTCAGTGAGACAACTTTTAAGTTTAAAAACAGTTCCTGAATCTTTTATTTGCTTCAAAAGGAATGACAGTGAACAATTTCAAGTTACAGTCTATACTAAAGAAGCAGAAGTTGCTGGTGGTTCCCCAGAGATGCTACATTTATGCATAAGAAACAGACAAAGCCCTTATTCCCAGGTCACCTTTCTACAGGAATGCACAAGACAGTTGCGAATACACAAATAAAAATGTTAAATTTTAGCAACAGAACAAAACAGGAGTCAATTGCACCTTTAAGACCAACTCCTATTTTGTTCTGCTACTTCAGACCAACACGGCTGCCTATTTGGATCTAAAAATAGCTATAATCAGCCTGATGAAGAATAAAAATCCAGCATGTCAATGAGCTACTAGATTTTTTATAATAACTTTCCTTATTAATCCCTACTACCTAACAAGGCAAGTAGCTGATAAGTTACTTAACATTTTCATTGTCTCATCTGCAGCAGCAACAAGCAGAATTACCTTGTCAATGAATTTGCAATCCAATTTTATTTTTAAAAATGTATAAAAATAATTTTATACGGAAATACGCCTTCAATGCTAACCCCCCCCCCCATAAGTTTGCTCTTACAAAACTCATGCACATCCCTTATCTCCCAGGAATGGCAAAGCAGGGGTCTATAAAAGGAAGGGGGAAATTGTCACATCCAGTGAAGTAACTTTAAATCTTCAGTACTGCATGGCTGGATACAAACAGTATTTGCTCTTGAAGGCTCCATATAACACATACAAGTTGCCATTTGATAGATGTGCAGTCCACAAGTGCTGGCCATAACCCTCTACAAAACATACTATATTAGCAGCCTTTGATCACACTTCTCTTGTGTAACTAAACTTGTAATTCTTAGCCATATTTGCATGTCTGCCAAGCAGGAAACCATTGCAAGCTTAACTTGCAATGTGAGGGTGCTACATTAACAGCAATATGTGAACAATAAAAATGAGTGTATTCCCTTATTCTTATGACTGATCTACCTGGGGTGCATCATCTCCTCAGACGCCAAGATCGACAAGGAGATTGACAATAGGCTGGCAAAGGCAAACCGTGCATTTGGCCGACTGCATAAAAGAGTGTGGAGCAACAAGCATCTGAAAAAAGGCACAAAGATCAATGTCTACAAAGCGGTTGTGATGACAACACTCATCTACGGCTCCGAATCGTGGGTTTTATACCATCATCACCTGCAACTCCTTGAGCGCTTTTCATCAGCGCTGCCTTCGCACCATCCTCAACATCCACTGGAGTGACTTTGTGACCAACACTGAAGTCCTCAAGCGGGCGGAGGTTACAAGCATCGAGGCATTGCTGTTGAAGACGCAGCTGCGCTGGGCAGGGCATATCTCCAGGATGGAAAACCACCGCCTTCCCAAGATTGCCCTGTATGGTGAACTTTCCACCGGCCATCGAAATAGAGGGACACCAAAGAAGAGGTACAAGGACTCCTTGAAGAAATCCCTTGGTACCTGTTGCATTAACCATCACCAGTGGTCTGACCTAGCCTCAGATTGCAAAGCATGGAGGCACACCATCCACCAGGCTGTCTCTTCCTTTGAGAACGCACGCATAGCTGGTCTTGAGGACAAAAGGAGATTGAGGAAGAATCGTACTGCTACAGCACCAACCCCAAATCAGACTTTTCCCTGCAGCCACTGTGGCCGGATCTGCCTGTCCCGCATTGGTCTTGTCAGCCACCAGAGAGCCTGCCGCAGACGTGGACTACTGCACCTTTCTTAAATCTTCGTTCGCGAAGTCAAGCCAAGAGAGATGACTACAGCTTTTCTAATCATCACATGCTCACCATACAGATGCACTAGCAAACAGAACCCACAACAAATGGATCTCACTGTTTCACACACAAAAACACACCTTACCACAATTTTAACCATAGATCATCTACCTGGATTTATGACTGCTGGGTTCACTGGCCAAGCTGAAGCTCAGGATGTGCACCGTTACACAGAAAGACGAACGGTTTTAGCTAAGAAATAACTCACATTTTAATACTTGCGCTGGCTACTTGCAACCACTGATGTTTTTGCATGGTTAATCAAACACAGAATTTACATTCCTGAAGTATGCTTGCCATCTTTAAAATGCACAACATTGATAGATATTCAGTACTTGTATCTGAAGTACTTATTTCTGAAGACAAGGCTCCATATTTGGCCAAAGGTTTAGAATTCTGTGATTATCGCTGAAATTCACACAAAACAACAATTTTCATTAAAGCAATATGCACATTCTACCCATTCAGATTGCAGAGATACACACTACTTCTCTATCCATAAACTTATATTGCCTTTAGCTTTGCACCTATCGATCCATGTTAACACACATTTCTATAAAAGATAATTGTTTAAATGTCTCCCATAAGCATTTAAACCACAGTTTCTATCACATCCAAGTATTTCACTTTAATCAAACCGAACAGTTAAGTAGTCTCGGCGCTTACAAGCATCTTGTGCTGGTTCACCTACTATCATCATGTTTGCAGAAAACAAATGTGCAACTGATTGAAAGAACAAAGTTTGTTTCATTCTAAATTCTGAAACCCATGCCTCTATTCTACTGGGTCCTCTAGGTATGCAAGGTCATAATCATGTGTTACTTTTTGTGCTAGCTACTTAGAACCACTGCGGAACATACACAGAATCTTTTATTATGCAATCCCTCCTCAGCAGTTCATGAGAAAAGTGCCAGCATTCAATAATAAAAACAAGATGACAATATTCATAACAGCAGTAACTTGGTGATACAGGATTGGAGCCCTGGTTGTATAGCTGATGTTATTAGAATCACAGAATCATAGAGTGAGAAGGGACCTCCAGGGACAGGTCCTGTTAAAAGTGTTACCTGAGGGAAAAAAACAGGATTCTGAAAAGTCTACTGAGACTGTGTGCAACCAACAAAGTTGATACAGCCTTCCAATTCCCTACTTTAAGGAAATCAGCTCCAGCAGTATATTTAAGAGATATTTATGTTTATATTATAAAAGACACATACTGTTTATAAGAAACCTTTATATTTTCAGTTTAAAAAAAGAACAAGTACACTAATATAGCAAACAGTTAAGTTCTACAATGCAATTTATGTCAAATTGTGGTCTTGTTTTGTTTTTTTAAAAGCCAGTCAACCAGCTCCAGTTTCCTCTGGGTTAACTGTTGAAAGATCACAATTTGTTGCAAGCGCATGGCACAGTTATGACTACACATGATATCACAAATACTAGTTTCTTGGCAGTCATTGGACTTCCAGATTCCGCCCCCCCCCCCAAAAAAAATTGGTTCTATACTCCCGTCAGTTCTCACCTCTCTTTAAAAAAAAAAAATGCAAGATGTCCTTTGGAATTCAGCTACAAACAGGGCTTTTTTTGTATAAAAAGCCCAGCAGGAATGCATTTGCATATCAGGCCTGACATCCCCATTGTTTCACACAGGGCTTTTTTGTATAAAAAGCCCAGCAGGAACTCATTTGCATATTAGGTCACACCCTTTGGTGCCAAGCCAGTCGGAACTGTGTTCCTGTGCATTCCTGCTCAAAAAAAGCACTGGCTACCAATAAACCCAATATAGCAAATTTTAAGTACTGAAAGTAGAGCATCTACTGTAATACAGGGCTCCCAGTGAGCACATATGGCCCAGGCTCTCCTGATCTTGTCAGATCTCACAAGCTAAGTAGGGTGGCCCTGGTTAGTAATTGGCTAGAAGAGCACCAGAAATGCGGGCTAGAAATGCGGGCCCTGCGGGACCTTGAACAATTCCGCAGGGCCTGCAAGACCTTCCTCTTCCGACTGGCCTTCGCTGAAGAAAGAAGCTGCTAAGGATAACCGCCACCACAAAAGAACGAATAGCAATAGCACTTTTATTAATTTAATTTAATTAATTGATTAATTTTAAACTTATTAGAATTTTAAATGCTGGATGTAACTTTGTTTTTTATATAATGCTGTTAGCCGCCCTGAGCCTGCTCCGGCGGGGAGGGCGGGATACAAATAAAATTATCTATCTATCTATCTATCTATCTATCTATCTATCTATCTATCTATCTATCTATCTATCTATCTATCTATCTATCACCAAAAAAAGTGTGACGTTGCACTGCAAAGACAGTAAGTAGAAAACCACCTCTGCTATAAAGGGGGTTGCAACTTGACAGCACTTTCCACCAATGAGGATGAATTTTTCACATGCCATCGTGTAATATAGTTTTGTATACAGATGGTAAGGAACTAAAAGGTAAAGGCAGTCCCCCTGTGCAAGCACCAGTCATTTCCGACTCTGGGGTGACATCGCATCACGACGTTTTCACAGACTTTTTATGGGGTGGTTTGCCATTGCCTTCCCTGGTCACCTACACTTTCCCCCCAGCAAGCTGGGTACTCATTTTACCGACCTCGGAAGGATAGAAGGCTGAGTCAACCTTGAGCTGGCTACCTGAACTCAGCTTCCTCTGGGATCAAACTCAGGTCGGGAGCAGAGAGCTCAGACTGCAGTACTGCAGCTTTACCACTCTGCACCACAGGGCCTTTCCTGGCCTGCAGTCTTGGAGGGCCACATTTCTTAAGAGAATAACAGTCCAGATGCATGGTATGTCTTGTTCCTCTAATGTAATATGTAGGTAAGGAACTACGTATTACATTAGAGGAACAAGGCATACCATGCATCTGGACTGTTATTCTTTTAAGAGATGTGGCCCTCCAAGATTGCAGGCCAAGAAAGGCCTTTTCCTGCACCTGCTACATGATTCTTTAGCAGGAGATGCCAGTTATGCTCTGCGTGCACAGTACATGCTCTACCACTAAACCACTGCTCCTTTCCTGTCTCCTGCTCCAACCCAAGCCCACCCTTCATTTTCACTGGGAAAAAAATTACTGTGGTTGTGTCAGTGTTCCATCAAGCACGTATCAATTCAAAAGGCATTGTGCTGGTTCACTTCTGTTACGTTGTGCCATCTACATTATCCATTAGAATATGTTTAATTATAAAACTTGCATAATTTTGCTTTTAGAGGATATTATTTTAATCCTGTCTCTGTCATTCTAACCTTACCCCTCCATTTCAGATGCAGAGAGCTAAAAGACGTATTATACTGATTATAATTACAGATTACTGTATGCCATCTGCTGAAAAGGGCTCTATAAAACGGTACTGAACTGTAACCAGCTGAGCTTCACCTGCTAAAATCTAGATCTTTGTGCTGATAAAGCAATGTTCCTTATCTATAGTTTGACTTGCCAGCATTGTGCTGATTGTACACTTTAGAGGGGAACTGCAACTATATTCATTTTACTGAGGATACTGCAAATTTTCCATTCAGGAATTAAGGAGGAAAATGCAATGTCATTTAGCCTAGTAAACAAAGGACAACAGCATACTGCAGATTACAGAAGTTAAAGCATATTGCGTGACTAGCACCAAAGAAGCTGAAATCAACACACATTTAATTGTCTCATCCAGGACACACATATAATGAAATATGTGAATTTGTTACTTCAAGTTTCCTCCCACTCTGTGTTCCCAAGCGTAGGAATGCTCTCACCCCAGCACCAACTGCATTACGAAACATCCCACTACAGGTTTTATCAACAGCAATTTCTGTAAAATCACAATATAGTTTCAAATGCCACCCAAGTTCTTTTAAAACAGACATTTTTCATTTAAGAGTGGCATATCAAACAGTTTTGTTTTTATGTAAAATTTGTTGTTCGCAAAAAATCCTTTTTTTCTTTGGAACTACGAAGTTCAGTGGTCTCTCTCTTTTTGGGGGGGGGGGACTTGAAAGCCCGCCAAAAGAAGCAAAATGTATCATTAATACAGACTTGCTTTAACTGAACACAGTATTAGCAGACTTCTACGGCACCCCAAAAAAGCTTTTGCAAAGATAGGCAGAGTAGATTATTCTTTGTAAGAGCCAAATAGGTATGACTCTGGCAACTAACTCAAATTAAATCTTTAAGCTTTTAAGGAACACAACAAATATAAAAAAATGCATGTTCTCCATTAAGAGGCTGTGTAGACTGACATCTACTGGTAACTGTTCAGAATGCTTAAAGCAGCTCCAGGGTGAGGGGTTAAAGTGGAAGAAAATATTATGGAAGGGTACGTCATTAAAAGATTTGATTTTTGCCTCAATTTCTGGGGAAATGACTCCCACAAGAATAAAAATCTATTTTATTTGATTTCTAGCCCACCCTCCACTGTAGAGCAAGGCTCAGGTGAGTTGCAACAATAAATAAATGAAATGAAACTAAAACAATGAATTTACAAAACAAATGAAACTAAATAATGTGCCACTGGAAGTGCAGGATGGTGGTGGTAATACTGCCCTCTTACAAAACACAGCCAATTCTTAACATTTGTTGAACAAAGCAAGTTCTCAAGAAGCAAAATTTACAGAAGCCCAAGGCTTTATATATTGATATTCAGCAGATACATAGCACCTACTCAATCCCGCTTTCATAAGACTATCTTCATAGTTTCAAAATGTCAGCTCATGAATACATAAAGCTACTTCACAAAGAGTCAGAACACTGGTCTATCGATATCAATACAGTCCATGGCCAGTTGGAGAGCTCTTTATCATCATCTGTTACTTGAGTCATTGAGTTGAACATATTGAAACTTAACCTATACTCAGGGTATTTTCTACCTACATCAAAATCAGAGGATGTAAATTCAACACAAACGAAACAGGTAAAAACAAAGGGCTCAGGGCAAGGGAGAGCACATAGTGTTGCCAATCCCCACTTGTAAGCAGGGGATCCCCTGGTTTGGAGGCCCTCCCCCACTTCAGGGTTATCAGAAGGGGGGGTTGTCCACTAGGCACTCCATTATACCCTATGGAGACTGGTCACCATAGGGCATAATGGAATCCATGCCGGGGGGGGGCTGTTTTTTGAGGTAGAGGCATCAAATTTCCAGCATAGCATCTGGTGCCTCTCCTCAAAATGCCCCCAAGTTTCAAAAAAATTAGACCAGGAGGTCCAATTCTATTAGCCCCAAATGGTGTCCCCATCCTCCATTATTTCCAATGGATGGAAGGCATTTAAAAAGGAGCCCAGTCCATTTAAATGTGATGGCCAGAACTCCCTTTGGAGTTCAACCATGCTTGTCACAACCTTGCTCCTGGCCTTACCCCCAAAGTCCCCAGACATTTCCTGAATTGGACCTGGCAACCCTAGAAGCACAACATGAAGTGTAACAAGCTGAATAAAGGGACCTACTTTTATCCTGTCTAGGTAAAGATCATTGAACAGAATTTAAAGGCCAGGCTGCAAATCACAAGGTATCTCAAGCACAACATATTAACACAAACTTAGTTACAAAGCTAGCCCAGTGACAAAATATAGTTATTATAAAGATTACATTTTTAAACTCTTTTTTTCTACAGAATTTAAGGCAGAAAATAACTTTGAAACAAAGCAGCCCACTTTGGTCATGAGCCAAAAAAGATTCACCACACTAACAGCTGGATTTCTCAGTGGATGCCCATGACCAGTCCTTGAAGCCACAGCAAATAAATGTCAGAAAAAAGGTAAAACTATAGGTAACGTATTTCAGAGACAGACTCCTCGCTCCTAAACCCTGAACAGATTTCAGCATAAAACTCATCCTTCTAATAAGTAGGCAACTCGAGAATTTGGAAGAGCAGTTTCAGAGATACGGAATTCATTCAAATGCAAAGCAGACTGTGGAAGAACAAATCGCTTCAGGACATTTATTGTATGTTTGCCTTTCACATAATAACAAGACTCCAACTTTCAATAAAATATTGCATCTTTAATCTCTCATATAAGAGCATGTCTATAATTGTTACAAAGCACAGGTTCTGAACTTCAATCATCAATAACCTTGGACTTCAATTAAGTATATGAAATATGTATAGATATGACAGAAAATAACATCTAACAAGAATTCTTTATTTAATGCACCTCTAGCTCAATGAATGCAAAAGAAATGCTGCATTCTACTTCTTCCTTTGCACTACCCAACAATATCTTCTATGCCTTGCGTTTACCATTCCATAAACATAAAATGCATTCTGTATTTTCTCATACACTTGTGAAACTATTTAGATTATTATGTTCTGCTTTCTACCTTTTCGTCATTATAAAAGTAACTCCCTGCTATTTTTCCTACTAGCAGAAAAGAACTCAGCAGAACAATATAGCATATATTGCTTTGCTATAATTTTTTTCCTATTTAAATTTTATTGATTTTTTAAAACTTAACTGACATAACAAACATAAGGGGTTTCATTCCAAGCATTACAAACAATTAATGTGAGAGATCAACATATGTATCCATAAGTCAACATTCAAACAAAGTTACAAGGGAAGTTACATATTAATATACTGATGACTCCATCTTTATCAAATATTGCTTTGCTATATGAAGCTGGGCTCAGGTAGCCAGCTTGAGGTTGACTCAGCCTTCCATCCTTCCAAGGTCAGTAAAATTAGGTCAGCTTGCTGGGGGGAAAGTGTAGATGACTGGGGAAGGCAATGGCAAACCACCCCGTAAAAAGTCTGCCGTGAAAACGTTGTGAAAGCAACGTCACCTCAGAGTTGGAAATGACTGGTGCTTGCACAGGGGACTTCCTTTACCTTTATATGAAAGAAAGAAAGCCAATGCACCTTTCCACCTCCGGAGCTTTCTACATGGTTAGACATATGGCCTGTGCACAGACCCCAACAGAATACATAAGTTATAACACATCAACATTCAGAAGTACAAAAATAAGCCTAAAAGAAAACAGCATCTGGATAAAAGAGGGAGAAGCCACCCTTCTTCAATCAGAGTAATGCTTTTAAGTTAACAGCTCTAGCCATTTCGAGACTAGAGATTTCTTGTTTTGTTTTATACGTTCTTCTGCTTCTCCCATGTAAACAAGACTTGGATGTGTCCTTTTTGGACTAAGGCCTGACAGAGAGACTTTCAATTTTCTTTCCCATCCATCTCTTCCTATTAAGGAAAGTTTCCTTGGCTGTTATGCATTCTGATGTTTTAGTCAGGGAAATTAGAAACGAAATGTTCTCCATTTGCAAGGAAATGAGAGGACTAAAAACCCCAAAGCCTTCTGAAACAAGCAGACAAGTTTAGACCATAGAAAAGGAGTATAGAGATCTGAAATCCCCATTAAGTCCCAACTAATCCTACAACCAAAAAAGCTTTTGAGTAGGATTACAACACAGATCAATCAATGTGAGTAACCTGAATCAGGCACAGTTAACACTTTTAAATACTAAGTTACCAAAATGTGTGGACAGTCAATGATAATGGAGACATCTGTCCTTCTCTGGTGCTTCTAAGAAGATGCATCCACATGCCACTGTAGACATTAAATGAAACCAATTTTTTTCCCTTTTCTGAACTATTCATAGGCAAATTGAATCAATGACAATATATTTGGTTTGTCAACTAAGATTTCGTTGCTCATGCAACAGTATTCCTGTTTTTATCTGTACAACTTCCCCTCCCCATCCACCCCCCCCAAAAAACCCCCACTGGATTTTACTATTTATTGCAGGGTTGCCACACAGCTGCCAGCAACACCAAGGAGGAACCAGGGGAAAGGCCTGGCACACCAGCATGCTGATGGCTCTTCTAGTAAAAACTGGGTGTGATGTCTTTAGATAGTCTAGGACAGGTAGGGTTGCCAAGTCCAATTTAAGAAATATCTGGGGACTTTGGGGGTGGAGCCAGGAGACTTTGGGGGCAGAGCCAAGAGCAAGGGTGTGACAAGCATAATTGAACTTCAAGGGAGTTCTGGCCATCACTTTAAGGGGACTGCACTAATTTTTAAATGCCTTCCTTCCATAGGAAATAATGAAGGATAGGGGCACCTTCTTTGGGGGCTCATAGAATTGGACCCCCTGGTCCAATCTTTTTGAAACTTGGGAGGTATTTTGGGGAGAGGCACAAGATGCTATACTGAAAATTTGGTGCCTCTATCTCAAAAAACAGCCCCCTCAGAGCCCCCGATACCCGCGGATCAATTCCCCATCATTCCCTATGGGAATCGTTCATGGAGGTGCATGATGGCTCTGGGGGAGGGGCTTCCCCCGCCGGCCAGCTGGCTGGGGGAGGGGGAAAGCCTGTAAAACTAGGGGATCCCCCTCTGGGACCTGGGGATTGGGAAGCCTAAGGACAGGGGTGGCCAGACTTGCTTAATGTAAGAGCCACAAATAATAAATGTCAGAAGTTTGAGAGCCACAAGACACGAACAAATAACTACACACACGTTTTTATTAAAACTCTTAATACTGGACTTGGTGGCTCAACCGGCAGCTCCCCTCGCCTGCATGCTCACTTGTCTCCCTCGGCTCTTGTGCTCTTTTTCCCTGCTCTTGGTGTCTGGGTGACCCCTGCGGTGGAAGAGAAGAGCTTGCAAGCTTGCCTATTTTCCCCTCCTTTCCTGCTTCACACATGGTGGAAATAGTTAACTACCTATCAGTCAGCACTCAAAGGCTGACTGAGGTCCCGATGCTACACACACTCACTTGAGAGTAAGCCTCAGCCTCTGGGAGCCTCATAGTATGTGTGAAAGAGCCACATGTGGCTCCCAAGCCGCAGTTTGGCCACCCCCGGTCTTGGATTTCAATTCAATTTTATAATTACAATCCTAGATGATCCAGCAATAATTTAGCTAGTCAGCAACACAGAGAAGAAAATATATACAGTAAAAATCCATTGCCTCATTAATTTAACTTCCATGATACATACAGAATTAATAAGATTTAACCAGGAACATCCTTATTTAAACAGGCCAAAGCACAGAATTTAGCAACCTTAAGAGAGGTTTCATTGGAATGATCTGAAAGTAGAAGGAACATACAAAATTAATCAGATCTGCCTGAAAATTGGATAGGAAAGGAATGAATTTCCTTATAAAATAAACCATATAATATCACATGTTCAGCTGTTATAACAGCACTTGATTGGCAAGGACAGACGTGCTGAGAGTAGGGGGGACATGAATATGTTCTTACCAGAAGAGCTGATTTCACCACAGAGTTTAGTAAACTGCTAGGGCATTCCCATGTCACTTCCGGATTTTATCCGAAGTGACATAATCATGCTGGTGTGACACCAGTGCACCATTGTTCCCTCTAGGCTGCAGAGTCCTGTGAGCAAAAATTCTGCTTTGTGAGCTACTGATATTAAAGTTGTGATCTACTGGCATTAAAGCTGTGAGCTATTGCATAAATTTGTGTGGGGTTGTCCTTCCTCAGCTAAGTCCAAAATGTGTGAGCTGGAGGCTTAAAATCTGTGAGCTAGCTCACACTAACTCAGCTTAGAGGGAACACTGCAGTGCACACACCTTCACCCCTTTTTCTTCTGCCCGTGCCTCATGCATCTGTGGACAATGAGGCTGGAAGCTGGGAGACCCCACTCCGGCTGGAAGCCTGGCATTAGATTAAAACTGTGGAGACCCATGTTCAAATTCTTGTTCACTGGGTATCTTTCTGAATCTACTGAATATCTCAGGGTTGTGGCAAGGATAAGAAAAAGAAAGCCACAGATGCTTCAGTGAGCTCCTTGAAGGAAAGGCAGGGCAGAAATTAAACAGCTAAGAAACCAAGGAAACTTGAAGGGAGGGCAGTGCAGAAATTAAACAGATAAGAAACCAAGGGAAACTGAAATTCTAGTTGGTTCTGAAAAGCAACTGAAAATGAACTTACAATTTGATATCCTGCTTCACTAACCCATCAACCCCTCTAATCCTTGCTTCCTGCTGCCATTCATGGCAGGTATAGAACACGAGGATAACTTTACCCACTTACCACCCAGGCCATTTTCCTCTTATCACCCCAGTTAAAATCCTGCTGTGTAGCCATCTGCCACACAAAAAACAAACACTAATTAGGAATCTCATCATCCATATGAGGAATGGTTAAGTCCTCTTCAGTTCTTTACATACTGGGGAGGGGGGAAAGGCAGTACTGCTTTAATAAACCATCTTCAGGTTTTTGCCTGGAGACAGACAACAGCAAAATTATTGCTAATAGTATGAAGTGCTAAAAAAACCCACTTTTAACATGTTGAGCCACTGCTGGTTTATATTCTTATCTTTCTGTCCTTACTTTTCACCTTCACAGTCTGCATCAATCATCCTTTCTTTCCATACAAGTTGGAGCCTATATGATGTGCAGCTCGAAACAGAGATTTAGGTAAGCAGTTTTGTTGGTCTGAAGCAGCCAGAGTCAGAGCGTATGAGTAGGCCAGGTAGGCAGCCGCCTAGGGTGCCACACGGTTGCAGGGACAGGCAGCTCCTCCCTGTCCCTGCCTCCAAGGCATGCCCCTTCCGTTTCCAGAGGGGGCTCAGTGGAGCACACAGCTCATTTGCTCAGCTCAGAGGCATTCAAAGCAGCGAACACGCTGTGAGTCACCCCCTTCCAGTCCTCCAGGGCTGAGCAGGGGCTGCATAGCGGTACATGCCCCTTGCCTGGTGTGCCAGAAGCCCCAGCACAGGCACTGGAAGAAGCAGAACAAAGATGGGAGTCCAGTGGCACCTTTAAGACCAACCAAGTTTTATTCAAGGTATAAGCTGTTGTGTGGCATGTACAGATCTGAAAACTTATACCTTGAATAAGACTTTGTTGGTCTTGAAGGTGCTACTGGACTCAAGCTCTAAACAGAATTACACCCTTGCAAGTCCACTGACTACACCTTACTTACAAGGGTGCAACTCAACTGTACTATTAGACTTTTAATACTGGTTTTGATAAGTGGCTCAAACATCCTTATTTAAACAAGACAAAAATCAAACTTAATGAAATGTAAATCCTGATAAGACAGAGGTTCTCTGTGTTAGTAGAAAGGCAGACAAGGGAAAGGCAGATCTCCTGTTGTAGATGGGGTTATACTCCCCTTGAAAAGCCAGGTTTACTACTTATTATGCAACACAGCAGTCACCTTAGAAAAGCAGGTGGCTACAGTGATTCAGCATGCTCTTGCCCAGCTTTGGCTGGTGAGTCAGCTTCATCCATTCCTGGGTCAGTTAGATCTAGCCAGAGAGATCAATGCATTAGGTACATCTAGACTACTGCCATGCTCTGAACTCAGGAACACCCATGGAAAATGTTCGGAAGCTGCTAGTGCAGAATGCCATGGCTAGTCTACTGGTTGGGGCCAGCTATCGGGAGCATGTGACTCCAAAACTACAACAATTACACTGGCTACCTATCTACTCCTGAATTCAATTCAGGGTGCTGGTTTGATCTTTAATGCCCTATATTACTTGGGACCAGGGTATCTGATGGGCAATTTTCTCCTGTATGTTCCTGCCCAGGAACTGAGATAACAGGACGGAGTCCTGATTGCTCCATCAATCAAATAAGCTTGTTTGGCAAGTACACAAGAGAGGGGCCTTTTCAGTAGCAGTCCCACAATTATGGAACAGCCTTCCCAGGGAGGCACACCCTGTCTCCTAACTTCCGATCTCTAGGAGGCAACTGAAGATGGTTTTATATCCGACTCCATTTGGTTAAAGCAGTCCTAATCTATGATTCTAAATTCTGGCCTTATGTATTTTTATGTCTTTTGTTTTATGTGTTTTATTTATATTGTAAGTTGCTTGAACTCCATAAGGAGTTCTAAATGTTCTAAATTATAATTATAACAGCAACAATAAGGCAGCTCATAAATGTTTTAAGTAATAGCAATATGCTATTTTCTCCTTGTTTTTATCCTCACGTGACTTTGTGGTATAAATTAACATGAGAGACACCGAAGAGACCAATAGCACACTTCCTCCTCCTACACATACTGAATCTGCCAAACAATGGTAGCAATATCACCTTCTCAAGTACTGCAGGTTCCCACAGTCTCCCCCAACCTACCCGTTTAACAGATTAGCATGCAGCCCAATATTGTGCAAGTTTACTCAGAACCGCCCCATCATGTCCACCACACTCACTCTCAAATGTGCAAAGGACTGCAGCCCGAAACTAGCAATTAAAACAAATAAAACTAAATCTTTGATTTACGATTATTTAACTAATGACAGCATCTTCGTATCCCTACTAAATTTTTAAAAAATTGAAAACTCAAACAAACCACTGCCCTAAAATATGGACAAATATAAATCATGTGGCGTTAACTGCAGCATTCTTATGAAACCAAGAACAATACTGTTATTGAATTAAGCTACTCCCACTAAACAAAGTGCAGAATACATAAAGAGTTCTTTTCCCCTCAGTCACTGCCCTAAATGTCTGCCACATCATTATGTACTGCCAAAAGGCAAAACAAGTTTTCACTTCCTGCAGTCTTGCTTCTTTACCTAATGTTTCCCTGAACTTAGAAATTAACTCATTAGACTTGCTGCACGTTGCAACCATTAATTTTTTTAACTGAGCTTGGATGTGTGGACACAGAAAATCCTGTTAAGAGTTTATTTTGATCCATTAAGCTATCATTGTTTCTATACTGCCAGATTCTAGTTCATGAAGCCAAGAGTTTTATGAATACCTATTAATGCAGCTAAGAGAGCTAAAGATGCAACAGAATGAGGACTGGATCACATCAAATTGTAAACAAATGACTATTATTTTTGAATGTCCGTTCGTCCAATTGCAACAAGTAGAAAACCAACACACTGAAGTTGGAGTTGAAGTATATTAGGAGTAGAGACTATTTTTGTATTTATTTTGTATTGTTCCTTTTTCTAATTTATAATCCTCCACCTGTAGTTTGTAGTCCATTCTGCCAATGGTCCAACTCATTCATGTGAGTAGAGTGCTGGCCATGCTTCTCAAAATCACTTTTGACTCTTTGCTATCAACACTGAATCAAATTTTCCAGACTTCATCAGGTACTTTATATGTACTTATAGGTACAAGTATATTAAGACTTAGAAGTCAATATTCTAGGAGAGGAGGGGAAAAAATGAGTAAAAACAGCAATCTCTGTTTTAAATATCCAAGAAGTAGCTGTTTTGTTTTTCATCATACACAAGAGTTAACAGGCTGGCTCTGTGCAGCAAAAACTGAATGGTCCAGAGACTAAGTAGGGGTCTCTACCTACTCAGAGGACTCAACAGATATGCAAAAAACAAAACAAACCCACCCAATTCTTTTAATCAACGAACTTCAAAACTTAAAATAGACTTGCTCTCCAGAAAGCATAGAATGCTGAGAGCAACTGAATGTCAGCTAAAGGGAAAACTAAAAGAGGTGGAAGACTCCATCAGCTCAAACCACTGAGAGCTTACAAAGCCTGGAAAGACAATTTACAAGTTGCTACTCCTAAGATCCTTTTAATACCCCACGTTTGTTCCCTCTTAACATCAAAACTGCAGCCTTGTGCCAAATAAGGTACTATAATAAGAACAGCCAGGAGAAAAGGGGAGATTTTTGTGTATCTAGTAGGAATACCCGGAAAAAGAAGGAAAAGCCTCACAATATAACAACAAAAATACTGCACCTGTGCATCACCATGGAAGTCTTGCAGCATGACTGCACAACACAAGTGCAAATCCTCAGCCTGCCAAGCAGCTGTTTAAAGCATAAACTAGAACTGGAGAGCAGGTTCCTGTGATCCTAATAAACACTCATGTTTACAGCAAAGGAGGAAGATCTTAATGGTGAAGAGAAATCTGGGTTGGGAATTAATATGTATGTCTGCATCCATCCCTTGCCCACAACTTGGCTGCAGGGAAGTAAGCACCAAGTCACTTGCTCAGGCTAAACACACCAGAGAAATAACTTCTTCCTCTGGGGTCATCCATTTGTTCAGTTAAGGGCCTTACTATAGTGATTTCGAAGAGCCCCGTGATGCAGAGTGGTAAAACTGCAGTACTGCAGTCCTAAACTCAGCTTACAACCTGAGTTTGATCCCGGCAGAAGCTGGGTTCAGGTAGCCGGCTTGAGGTTGACTCAGCCTTCCATCCTTCCAAGATCAGTAAAATGAGTACCCAGCTTGCTGGGGGGAAAGTGTAGATGACTGGGGAAGGCAATGACAAACCACCCCATAAAAAGTCTGCTGTGAAAGCAACGTCAACCCAGAGTCAGAAATCACTGGTGCTTGCACAGGGACTACCTTTTTTTATAGTTATTTGCCATAACCACACATTTCCCCAGAATAAAAGGTAGTGAGAGCATGGACATGAACTGATATATCCAGTCCAATCATATACCCTAATCCAGGGGTGTCAAACATATGGCCCGAGGGCCAGAAACGGCCCGGGGAGCCCTTAAATCTCCCCCAATCCCCCCCTTCATTAAAACATTTGCAGCCCTGCTGAGCTCACTGTGTGGCGAGGCAGCAGCAGTATGAAGTTCGGGCGGCAGGGAGGAAGCTGGGGCCAGGCATGAGCCTGTCACCCTTCAGCTGCCTCTTTAAGGGCTGGAGGGGTTGTGAGGCCCAGGGAGCAGCTGCGGGCCTTGCCAATCTCGGGGGAGGGGCAGCAGTATGAAGCTCGGGAAGTGGGGAAGAAGCTGTGGCCAGGCATGGAGCCTGTCGCTCCTTGGCTGCTTCAATGAGGGCTAGAGGGGTTTCAAGGCCCAGGGAGCAGCTGCCAGACCTTCCCGAGCTAACGGGGGGGGGGGGGGGTGGCAGCAGTATGAAGCTCGGGTGGCAGGGAGGAAGCTGGGGCCAGGCACGGAGCCTGCCGCCCTTCAGGTGCCTCATTGAGGGCTGGAGTGGTTGCGAGGTCCAGGGAGCAGCTGCCAGGCCTTGCCAAGCTAACGGGGTGTGTGTGTGTAGCGGCAGTATGATGCTCGGGCGGTGGGAAGGAAGCTGGGGCCAGGTGCGGAGCCTGTCACCCTTCGGGTGCCTCATTAAGGGCTAGAGGGGTTGCGAGTCCCAGGGAGCAGCTGCGGGCCTTGCCGATCTTGGGGGTGGGGGGCAGCAGTATGAAGTTCGGGTGGTGGGGAAGAAGCCAGGGCCAGGCGTGGAACTTGTCACTCCTCGGCTGCCTCACTGAGGGATAAAGGGGTTGCGAGGCCCAGGGAGCAGCTGCAGGCCTTGCTGATCTTGGGGAGGGGGGGGGGGCAGCAGTATGAAGCTCGGGTGGTGGGGAAGAAGCTGGGGCCAGGTGTGGAGCCTGTTGCTCCTCGGCTGCCTCATTAGGGGCTGCGAGACTCAGGGAGCAGCTGCTTGGGCTTGCTGAGGTTTCTGTCTTTCCTGCACTTTACACAGCAGCCCCTGGGAAGCAGGTCTAGTTTCTGTTGGGAATTTCTGGTGGGGATGGGAATTCCGGCAGAGTAGTCGCTGCATGGGCCATTTGAGGCTGTGATTGCCTTCTGAAGGGCGGGGGGGAGCCTCAATGCAGGCAGAGGAAGTGGGAGGTAAGATCCAGAATTGCCCCTTCCCAGGGCTTGGGTCTGGAGGCTGGGAGTGAGGCGCGCTCCCTTTTTGGCTGGAGTTGCCACAGTGGAGATTTTTGTGCTCTCCCCCCCCTCCCTGGGAATGATCAGTGTTTGCTTCGGCGGGTGAGTGCACTTAGAATCCCATGGATAGTGACTTGGGAGAGGGGTTTGTTGTTGTTGTTTAATCGCACAGTCGAGTCCGACTCTTTGCAACCCCATGGACAAAGTCACGCCAGGCCCTTCTGTCTTCCACCATCCTCCGAAGTCTGCTCAAATTCGTAACTGACCTTTAATTTAGCGGGGATTTCACTCTAATTGAAGGTGTCACTTCAAGCTTAGAATGAGCCAGTCCTCCTGCCCGTGATTTTTCCCTTCCAAGTGAAGAGCAAAGCTGCCCCCCCCCCCTTTTTCTTCCCTTCTCTGATGCTCTCACTTCCAAGCCTCATCCCTGCCTAACTTCCAAGCTTAAAATGACCCCTGCCAGGGGCTTGGACTACGAATGGGGGAGCCTTGGCAGCCCAGGCTAGTATCTAGAAGTCTTTTTAATGTTGCTGACCCCATTCCAGTTACAGAGGACTTCATGCTTATTATGGGAGGGGAAACGATGCTGAGGCAGTGGCAGTTCCAATAACTCAGCATTTGTCTTATTTTTCTTCAGTGAATAAAGAAGCTAACTTCCTAAGTATAGCTAAATCAAGTTTCTTAATTTGGAGAGTGGACTCTATGGCACTATAGTTCCTTGAGATCCACTCTCTTCCCAAGTCCTCATACATCAGGCTCCACTCAAAATCTCCAGGAATTTAGCAACCCAGAGCTGACAACCTTAATTACCATAAGGGAGATAAAAGTTCAGATCCCCAGTAAGCCATGAAGGTTATTGGTTTATGTTGGACTAATTGCTCTCCTTCATACTCTCCTACTGCATAGGGTTGTTGTAAGGATAAATGGAGAAGGGCAAATTATGCATACTATCCTGAAAGGCAGAATAAAATTGTGATTAGGAGATATCCTTCTGTTTCTGCAATGGGACTCTTCCTCCTTCCTGCACATCCTTCTCTCCCCCCACCCAAGAATTGCCAATAAACCTGGAGAAAGCCACTGCATCTCTTTAAAAGAGGTCCAACTCTGTGCACCCATCCAAAGCAGACATTTTCTTCAGGGAAGTTGAACTCCAAGAGATCTCCAGGGCCCACCTGGAGGTTGGCAACCTTATTTTACACCCTGGCCCAATGAAGTCCCATTTATGTCAGATCCGACCCCCATAAGAAATGAGTTTGACACCCTTGCCCTAATCGGTATTCTTCAGGTATATTTGGGATTCTTCGGAATAACACTATCTGGGTTCTAATTTTTTCCGGGAATATTTGATTTGATTGATTTTACTTGATGAATCGCCCCATCCTAGCTAGTGCCAGACTCTGGGCGATGTATCTGTGAATAGCTGTGGCAAGCATTTTGAGCATCCCAGGCCTGGTTGTTTCCCCTCTAACAGATTTCCTGGGCAGCAGTCAAGGAGGGGAGTGAGGTACCTCTCCCAGGAAAATGGGATCACATGTCAGGGGGAGCTCTGTCTGCTCAATCATGATCATTCTCTCACAGCCCTTAGCTTTCTGATCATGGGCAAAGAAGATAAACAGCAGGACTTGGCTGCAGCTTGACTCCATTACACTGTGAAGTTTGTGGGTTTTTTAAAGTGCTGCTCAGAGTGTGCCTTTGGCTGCACTGCTCCTTCTGTGCTTAAATTATGTTGCCTACCCACCTGGGAAGACCCTTTTGTTTTTTGCTAGGACTGGTTTGCATGTTGTTTTATAATATTATTTAAATTATTGTTCCAAGATTTCCAGGCGGGTCATAGTGGGGAGGGAGCTTAATTTTAGCTGCTTTGACACTTAAAACTTTTTAAAAGTTTGTGCTGCGGAGTTCCATGTAGTTGCAGTTTTTAGAAGTTTATCTTTTGGCATTCTTCTGGTTTTACATTTTCAGAGGGTAGTCATGTTGGACGGCTTTAAAATCGCTAGATTTCAGTCCTGTGGCACCTCAGAGACTAACCAAATTTTCAGGGTATCCCTTCACCAGAAACAAGGATTGTACAAGTTTTTAAATTGTTATTTTAAAGATCTTTGGGTGATAACAGATGGGCATTTAGGGGTGGACTGGAGGCATCCCAAATTGGGATGTTCCCTGGTGAGGCGGCCCTATGCAGTCTGCAAGGGGGCTTTGTGCAATCAGACTGGGGGGCACCTCAGAAGCTGGACCACTCTTCCCCCACACACAAGTTAAGTGCTCAAGCGCTCATGTGCTCCAGGCAGTTGTTAAGAAGAAAAAAACGGAAGTGGCTTAGGGCAGCTTGGTGGGTTCACACCACGAAGGCACCTCGCTTGCGGGTTTCTGTGTCCAGAAGCCGAGAAGGTGACTGGCATGCAGCTCAAAAATTTGCTACCACTTTGATAGTGGTAGCTTTTTGAGCTGCTCTGAGGATGGTGGAGAATGGGGTGAGTACGGGATGGGGCCCGGCAGCAAATGCTAGCCTTCGTAAGGATTTTTTGGGTTGGTTTCTGAAGCATCTTTGAGTCAGTCTAAACTGCCCATCTGTTATCACCCTTTATGTGTGGTTTTTTGGGGGGAAGTATTTTAACCAGATTGCTGACATATTACTGTTAATTTTGAAATATTTAATTATTCTGAAAGAAATTTCTGCTTAGTGTTTAGACAATAGTTATCTGCAGGTGAGGGTTTAGGTTGTTGTTGTTTTTTAAACCTGAACAAATTTCACCTTAGGGTTCACTCAGAGCTCTCCAACTAATAAAAAATGAGGCTTTTGTTATTCTCATAGTGACTTATGACACAAATATCAGGACTGTGGGCCCCAGTAGCATTCAATGCACAGCCCGCCTCCTTCACTTGGTAGTGAAGGATGCTTTGAATATGGTTCCTTGCAGAGGATCCTGAATTGGACAGTGCAAGTCATTATTTCTATAGCATCTACCAGAATCTCTGAAATCCTTTCTTGCACCAATATCCCTGTTCAGTCCTGGGGAGGTGTTTGTTCCAAGTTTCATGATAATTTGTAATTCAGCAGTTTCTTTCTCCATTCTGTTCTTGAAGTTCCTTTGCAGTAAAACAGCTACTTTGAGGTCACCCACTGAATGCTCAGGAAGGGATATTGGTTTTTTTATCTCATTACATATGCTAAACCAACTCTCACTGTGCATCCACAGTGTTCCAATGTATTTCTCTTTTAGAACAGTGTATCGGAATAATGTTTTTTTGTGTGTGTTGACATGCTCAAATGAGGGATGTGGAGTGTTTGTCGCATTACATATACTAACCCACCTTCCACTATACTTTAATGCGCCCTGTTTTTCTAATGGCTAACTTATATTATTTCTCTTTTAGAACACTGTATCAGAATATTTGATGTTTTTGCTTTTGTTTTTTTGTATTGACATACTCAAAATGGGGGATTATTGGCTGTTTGTCTTATTGCATATACCAACCCATCCTCCACTGTATTTTAATGTCTGCCTTCTTTTCTAATGGCAAACTATAATGTATGTTATAACCTCTTGAAAAACCATGCCCTCTATTTAAGCTAACAAAGCCAGAATGTTACCTAGATTTATGGCACTTCGCACCTACAACAGCTGTCAGCTTTTTATCACCCTCCAGTGTTGTTTCAGCCCTGGTTTGTTTGACTAACACTAACAAACACAGATCCCTATTTGTGACACTTCAGAGGAAAGGCAGCTGTCTTTCTGGGCCCAGGCATAGGATGTGCTGTCCCTGTTCCAGCAGTCTGCATGCTGGTGAACAGGCTGAAAGAGGGCATCAAGTCCTACTTGGAACCTCTCACCAAGCAGAATGTCTACATGCTGGGAACCATGTGTGAAGTGCCTCATGTGTGAAGAGCCTCACCAAATGGGCCAACCATGTGTAAAGAGGCTCACTAAGTGTGCCAGCCAGCTCATTCACTGCAGAGATAAGCTCTCTTGGCAGGTAGAGTATTTGCAGGTCAAGAGGGACACACTGCCTAAAGCAAAGGAGGAGGGGGAAAGAGCCCTGCTGCCTCTTGCAGTCTCCCAATTCTGGGCAGTGTTCCCCCACTGCACTCCAGATGTCTATCAAGATGGAGGCCATCAGGGAGGCAGTCAGGCTCTCTGGGAACATAAATCACATGAGTCAGGCTTTGGTGGGAACAATGGTGAGGGACCACCTATGTAAGCCCTGTGAGTTGTTTCCCAGCAATCCACTGAGATACTGGACCAGCTAAAGTGATGGTCTGGCAAGACCTCTCCCCTTGTGGCTCAGAGGCTTGTTTCATGCCCTCTGATGAGCATGCAGAGTGTATTTTTGCCCAGACAGGTGACAGTGTCAACCTGCATCACTCACATCTGCTCTACTGGAGGATGGAACAATTAGTCTTCCTGAAGGTCAACTTGCCATTCTTCAACTACCCAGCCCTAAACTTCCCTTTCGCTTTCTGAGGCCTTCCTTGCGGAAGACATGTTACTGTGTCTGTCTGTGTCAGTATCTTGCCAGGTCTGGCTGGAGTCCTTGGTACTGGCCTAGCAGCTTGATTTGACTTGGATTCTCCATTTCGGCATTGGCCTTGGATTCTGCTTGGCTTCCATGGTTTGCAACAGATTTCTTTGCTTCAGTTGAACTGACTTGGATTTCCTGACTTGACACTGGTTTGTTGCTTTGGCATGCATCTCTGCTGGGATTCTCTGGGTCGACACTGGTTCAGTTGGGCTTGTAGTTCTGTGCTTTTGGCCAATGTTTGCTTGTTCTTATGTATTTAAGTATTAACTCTCCCCTGGAAAAAAATGTGGATTTTTTTTCCCCAAAGAAAACTGCAGACCAGCAGGATGGCTGGGGGCACCTTGCTCAAGGACATGTAAAATTGGACCCATTGGTCCAATTAGCTTGAAATTTGGGGACAGGAGTCTTTAGAGGATAGACAGTACTAAGTCCCTGAAATATGCATTATTGGTTGAAAAACAGCCACTCCAGACCCCACCCAATTCCCACATTAAAAAAAATAATGAAATGTAAATAATTCGAGAATCTAACTCACCCAAAATACTGGACCTGAATCCTCAACCATGTAGCTGTTATTAGTAACTATCACCACTGGGATATGTGATGAGGGATTTATTCTACATTATGAACTTTGAATATCCTTAAGAATCTAGGTAACACAGGTAAGTACCTACTACCTTCCAATTCCTACCAAATCACAACATTCACCATGAGAAGAAAATAATTCTTTCCTCAATACCTCACACTTCCAAACCTTGGTTGACTCACTTGATTTCTAGAGATGGTATGCATACCATCCTGAACATACTATATCTGGGCTGAAAACAAATATGAAAAACATAACATGAGTTTCCTATCTGCCTCATCATGCCGATGTCATTACAAGAGCATCTATTTAATTGATTATCAACCTTGGCCACTGCTAGAAGAAAGAGAAAATTACTGTGATTACTTTCATGGATTAGTGAACCCAATTGGCAGGATAGGCTGACTGTCACCACTTCTAAATGCCATTTCTCATACACGTAAGAAATAATTCCTACTTCCAGCAAGGGTTAATGAGAAGTATTTATCACTTATTTAAGAGACTAGAAGCCAATTGTACTTAGGGAAAAAAACCCAGAAGCTAACCCAGGTTAGTTTTCAACAACACTGCATTTGCAAATGCATGGATCTGATAAAATACTGCAATGTAATGCTTACAGGCAAAACAAAGTGATGGCTTCTTTTCAATAGTTTGGTAGCAATAATATATTAAAGGTGAAATACAGTATAAAATGTTCAAGCAGAATAGTTAGGAAAAATACACATGGTATGGGAGAAGCAGAGATCAAGAGACAAGGTTACATCTAGAACAGAAAATTATTCAAGAGGATATCCTTACCAATGTGAAGCCATTTATTATCAACAGTGTACAATCCAAATCATCTGGGATGGGCCCATCATTGTATTGTTCCCCGCTAGAATCTGAGCTTGTGCTTTGAATATGCAAAAGTAGGCACGAAGACAAAAGAAAGTTCTTGGTCACCAGCTACACAGAGTGCAAGGAAGGGATGTGTAGAAAGCTAGAAAAAAATAAGAAGAAAATGTAGATTAGCAAACTGTAACATTTATTTAATATATACCCTACCTTTGGCCCAAAAAGGAAGGTTCAACAGTTTCTTAAATTAGTCAGCAGGTTTGACAAAGAGGATGACTACTTACCCCTTTGCCAAGCAGCAACGAACCTCATCTCAGTCCATGACATAAATTGAACCTATTGCTAATCTATCTGCTCTCATGGATTTAATTACTTTATGGACAGAGGAGTACAAAATTACCCAATTCAAAAAGGACTATTTCCTACAAACCTTGACACATGGCGGAATAATATTTACCAGACATATGGTAGGTGTGTAATCTGCACTGACAAGATTATACAAGGGTAGGGTGTCCTAATTGGAATGAAGAAGGCTATGTAAGCTTTTTTGTTCCGTCATTCTTTTGTTATGTATGTCAGAAAGGCACTTCAAATTTCATCTTTAAAATGAAGTGAATTTTAAGTTTTCCCTGAGAATAATTACTTTTGTAGAGACCACACAAAACAGTGAAAGCCGGTATTAATGTAGATATAGCTGTGCTTCATGAATGACCCACTGAAAAAGTTTGTGAGAGCACTAATGTCAGTTACGTACTTGTTTTAACTTGCTTAAGCTGCAGAGAATTTTTCCCTGTTCCCCTTCCCTACCAGGGAGCTACAGCAAACATTGTAATGTTTAAGAGACTTACAGTGCAATCCTACGCAGAGTTGCAGAAATCTAAACTCGCCAAAATTAATAGGGCTTAGACATGTTTAACTGCGTAAAGGATGCACAGTTATTAATTTTACCCTGGAGGCCGCTCAAGCAAATTTTAACTGCTTACGACAATTCAAGTCTCAACATGCAAGAAGACTGCTTACATCTTGTTTAAAACTCAAAAAGAATATTGTTAGTTATCACAGTATGAAAAACTCCAGACATAAACAGAGCTGTACTCAAAACAGTTTTATCGTTGTTCTGATAGAAGAATTCTACTGATTTCCTTTTAGCAGTAAACAATGGAAAGCCAGTTAAACATGGGAAACCCACTCCCTCTTAATCATCCTCTACATTTCATGCACAATTGATTTTACTTCCTGATCAGAGTTGTCCAGCAGCACAAGATAAAAATCAGTGTTCAGAATACACAGGACAGACAAGAACAGATGTCGATACCACAAAACTTTCACCATAAGTATGACTTTGCAATTCTTTATGTAAATAAGCAGCTCACTTTGCTTATGATGGCGCTTCAAAAAACTAATTACTACAAACTGTACCTATCTATAATATGAATGGTGAGGGGGTTTTCCCTTGCGAGTACCCTTATCTGAAATATTATATTTTGACATTTTTAACTTGGATAGATTCTGACAAACGAAACTGCTCCAGTAAAAGCTTCACTGAAATAAATGGGAGGTGGGACCTTTACACGTAAGGCTTTTGTACCACTTCACAGACTTCCTTTCATGTTGTTGTTGTTCAGTCGCACAGTCGAGTCCGACTCTTTGCGACCCCATGGACAAAGTTACGCCAGGCCCTCCTCAAACACGAATTTGAGCAGACTTCCGAGGATGGTGGAAGACAGGAGGGCCTGGCATGACTTTGTCCATGGGGTCGCAAGGAGTCAAGACTCGACTGTGTGACTGAACAACAACAACATGAAAGGAAGTCTGTGAAGTGGTACTAAAGCTTGATGTGCAAAGGTCCCACCTCCCATTTATTTCAGTGAAGCTTGTACTGGAGCAGTTTCGTGTGTCAAAATCCATCCAAGTAAAAAATGTCAAAATATAATATTTCAGGTAAGGGTACTCGCAAGGGAAAACTCCCTCACCATTCATATTATAGAAAGGTACAGTTTGTAGTAATTAGATTATGGAATACTCATGGTTATATTGAACATTCTTAAATGTTCTTCTCAGGTAAACAACCCAGACAACAGACTGTGAAGGCAAGAAATGCAGACTATGACTTCAGACCATGAAAAATAATCTCACTCCTTCTGTACCCTTTCACCATTCTTTTAATGTTGCTATCACTCTCTCAGAGCTTCACATCCAGGCATCGGATTCAGTGGGAGCTCACAGGAGCACAGCTCCTGAACCTTTCAGAGAGTTCCTCCTCCTCCTTTTGAGAGTTCCTCCTCCTCCTTCTGAGAGTTCCACCTTGTTGTCCATTGAATAGTTTGTGCAGCTGCATAACAATCCATGGATGATCTCCACCACCTATTTTTCAACAAAATGACCCCTGTATCTATTAATATTCCTCTCAAGTTGCGAGGACGAGATACAACTCGTTGCTTAAAGTTCCCATTCTAAAGCCTCTACAGTTTAGCTTCTGTACTTGATGTGTACACTTTCCTAGTTACCGCCTCTGAAAGGCTAGGCTTTTTACATGTGCAGCTGCTGGACTGTTGCAGAGGAAATTCAGATTGGCAAGTAGGGGGATAAGCCTGAAGCTTAACTTTAAATCTGCATAGCCACCCGATACTATAATTCTCACTCTTGGCACAACCCGCTACATATTTAATTTCTAACTTCTAAGTAAGATTAGAGAAAATTTGTATCATTCACCAGCCCTGATTTATATTTGGCAACAATGTATGGCAATAAAATAGCCATCATATCCTAAAACTACTACTGCTTTTCATTCTGAAGGACCAGTGTGGAGAGGTTCTCACAAGTAGGCAGCCATGTCTATACTGAAAAATTTGAAATCCTCAGTACGTTCTAGACAAATTCTTACAGTCCATGTTTAGCTAGAGAACACGGGAAGGATAAGTTCTCTGGGTCTACTGCATCTTCTGAGTGCTGCTGTTCACAAGAGCAAATTCTGCTGTTCTTAAATGGTTGCTACTACAACTAGAACTGTTCACATGTACTTGGATTTGCAATGTGCTATGGAACTACACGGACGTTCAACAAATCAATTTGGAAGTAACCACAGCTTGCAGCGCCTAGAATCTACAACATATAAAAACATAAAATATAAAATTAAGCATAAAAAGTTAACATTTCATAATTTATATAGTTAAAATCTAGACATGTGTTATATGCGTAAACATTAAAATCATACAGCGGTCTTACAGCTACACTCAGTTCAAGTTCAGTGCCAGTTAGTTGTGGGCCAGCCGGAAGAGGGCTGTCTTGCAGGCCCTGCGGAATTGGGCAAGGTCCCGCAGGGCCCTTACCTCTTCCGGCAGCTGGTTCCACCAGGATGGAGCCATTACGGAGAAGGCCCTGTCCCTTGTAGCTTTCAAACGGGCTTCCTTTGGCCCGGGGACCAGGAGATTTTGAGTTCCCGATCTCAGTGCTCTATAGATGATAGATAGATAGATAGATAGATAGATAGATAGATAGATAGATAGATAGATAGATAGATAGATAATCCCTAAGCATATCTACACAGCGAACAGTCATAGATGGTCCTTCTGTGCAAATGAAAAAAGGCATAGACTGCAGTGGGGGGGAATAAAGTACACCATTTTGGATTATTATAAGAAACCAAAACAATGTGAGATCTATGCTTCACAAAGAATGTTCTGAGGGGCCTAGAGAAGGATTCGGCACACTCTCCAATGCAATGGGTGATCACCTGACCCCCCTCATGCTTGGGAGAGGCACCAAACCCTTTTTCAGAGGCAAGCAATGCTGAGGGAGGTAAACAGTGTTGGGCAGAAAGAAAGGAGGAGTGAAGACAGAACAGCAGGGAAGTGGAGGCTAGCACAGAGGAATAGGATAGTCTATTACAAAAGAGTCCCTCTTTTGTAAATATCTTCAAGGAATCTGTCACCATTCAGATGGAAGCCTAAGGGCTGTTTTAGCCTGGCACACAGAACTAGCTAGGGTAGGCACAGGGCAAACCTCTACTGGGAAAGTGTTTCACAAGAACGCTCACGTAACAATGGAATGACAGAGCTTTTCAATAATGCATTCCCCTCACTGCAAGTCATTTTAGTAGTATACAAGCAGAATGCTTTGCTAGATCACACCCAAAAAGCATAACACTGTTTTCAACAGGAACTAAAAAGATATGGAGTATGGGTGTTTGTGTGAGACAAGAAGCAAAGCATGCACCATCCAGGCCACTGCTATTCCAGATTTAACAGTGGAATAACCTTGTAGCAGAACACTATTGTTCCTCCCTGTTTTGGCTCTCAGAAAGTTAAGAGAGCTCTGTAACACTTGTGAACAACAGCTTTCAAGCTTGCACAACATACCAGCATTAAGTATAAGCAGACCACTCTTCCCAACAATGTACTCTCAATGTCAAAATTCCCTAGAACTGATGCAATTTTAGATGTAAAACTTAAGTTTTACTTTTTATTTTAAAAAGGATATCCTGACATCAACTCCTAGAACAATCACATCATGCAAGAGGCAAAATATTTGCATGAGACTGATAGATCTCTTACAACTCTTGTAGCAGAGACACAGGAAATCATTCTATAACAATGCATATTCGTAGCTGTTATGCCCCTCCCCCATCCGTTACTATGACACATACTATCATCATTTTAAGAACAAGTAAAAGGATTCTAGCCACAATGTGCTTAACATAGTAGAAGTTCCTTGAAGCATTTTTCATTATATATGATTGCCACATCTGCTCACCACAGTTCCTATTTAGATGCTCTCTGGGCGATTCAAACACTTCTTCCAAAATGAAACCCACTCATGGAATATCAGTGAATATCACAAAAGTGAACACTTTAACAGAATAAGCTACTTATTTCCCATTTATGAACTAGGAACTAATAATCAATAGAGGCCCAAATCGCAAATGTTGCCAGACCAGCATTTTTCCACCCTCATCAGGTCAGGCAACTGGCTCCCTACCTCTCTTCCCGCGATGTATCCACGGTGATCCATGCATTGGTCACACCAGGCTGGACTACAGTAACTTGCTCTATGCAGGGTTATCCTTGAGACTGACCCGGAAATTTCAGTTGGTTCAGAATACAGTGGGCACGGGCCCTCACAGGAACACCATTAAGAGCCCATATACAACCTGTGCTCCGCCAGCTGCAGGCTCCCAGTTGAATATCAAGTCAAGTTCAAGGTTCTGGTTTTAACCTTTAAAGCCCTATGTGGTCTGGGAACAATGCGGGGGGGGGGGGCGGGGGTTAGTAGGAAAGCAGTTCCGGCTGGCTTTGTGTCAGGGGGTGTGGCATAATATGCAAATGAGTTCCTGCTGGGCCTTTTCTATGAAAAAGCTCAGTGTGAAACAATGGCGCTGTCTGGGGGTGTGGCCTATTATGCAAATGAGTTCATGCTGGACTCTTCCTACAAAAAAAGCCCTGGAACAATGTATCTTCAGACTATCTCCCCGGTATGTCTCTCAAAGAGCATTACACTCTATGGATCAACATCTGCTGGTGATCCCCGGCCCGAAGGAAGTCTGCTTAGCCTCAACCAGAACAAATTCATGAAAATAACAGAGAATCCTGAACATTTAGTACTTCACTATGCAAAAATCCAATGTCAGTATCTATTGCGTATGGATTTTAATGTTTCAGGATCCTCTTCAGAAGATGAACTCCAGTACAATTAAATATGTGATCGAACTCCCAAAGGAGTTCCTGTTTATTGAAAATCTAGGCACCAGTCCACAAAGGTGACATCTGAGAACTCTGGTCAACTAATGCTGACAAGTTAAAATCCAGATACCATGTCAATTTTGATGACGAGATCCCACTTGAACATGAGAATTTCAACTTTCTTTACCATCTTTTTGTGGAAGGTTCTATAAGACTGTTGTTGAGTGAGGAGTCTCTTCTTGGATAGTTTGTTTTACATCAATACCACCACGGACTTTAGGATTGTACCCATTGTTATTATTCATATGATTTTGTGTGACATCATAGCCTTGGATTTGTTGTACATCAGTGTATACAACAGACACTGACAGAGGATTTTTGCATAGTGAAGTACTATATATTCATGACTCTCTAGTAATTCCTATAATTAGTCATATACAATGCCTGATTTAATATTTCTCTATTATAATAAGACTTGTTGGAAAGTCTCTCACAGTATATCATTTTTTGAGCAGGATATTATTGACAATACTGTGATCCTTATTGTGTGGCTCTTGAAGCCCCCACTGCCCCATTGTCCAGCTTGGAGAAGGTCTTTTTAAATCACTTCTCCAAGCCAAGACAGCAAGTGGCTTGGAGAATGCATTTAAAGTTAAAGCTGCTTTCTTTCCATCACTCTCTCCCTCCCTCATCTATTTTCCTTCCTTCCTTCCAGCTCTCAAACATCTGATGTTCATGTCTCATGGCTCTCAAATATCTGACATTTATTCTACCTGGTCTTACATTAAGCAAGTTTGGCTACCCCTGAGTTGCACAGATTATACAATACAGAGAAATCATAACTTCCATTAGATACTACAAATGTGACACGTCTAATGTGGTGGTTGCTCAAGCCTTAAACAGAACATTCTTTAATTCCAAAGATTAGCTGATGGCTAAAAAGTAGAATTACTTTTGTGAAAGCATAGTATTCCATCATAGAGAGTTCTTTAGAAATATGTAAGCACATTAAAAAGTTGCTAATGCAGCTATAACAGAGTGAAGTGAATATAATGATAAAGCATGCTGCTGAGCGCATTTACTTGTGTAGTCAATGATTATTTGGTTTCTCATAATCTTTCACTCCTTACATACGACCTCTCAGCCCTGCTGCTACTTCTTCCTTATCCCCCATTCTCACTTTCTGTACAGTTTTGCTCATTTCTCACTCCACCCCCCCCCCGCAAAAAAAAAATTGTCCACATGCACACATGTATGTATGCATGATCTTGTAGCTGTGCACAAGGAGAAGAGTGGAAAGGGCAGAAGTTTAAGAATGATTAATCAAATACAAAGAAAGAGATTACATATCCTCTATGGAGAAATTATACACATACAAGTTCCTCAAGTTGGTCCCATTTTTAATTGTCCCATGAGCTATATTTCTCAGCTGCAGAAAAATCTCTATATGATATCTAAGCATAACAAATTCTCTGTCACATATTAAGTCTTCTAACTAGTTATGGCAATGAAGAATCATGGTTCAAGTTTTTTAATGTGTACAACAAAGCTAGAGAAAAATTTAAAAGAACCTGCGTAAGAAAGTCAATTTGCTTAACTGAAAAATACATAATTAAACATTATTGATTATTGGTATGCTGATTGATGGTCCATAATGTTTGTACACTCAAACACAGGTTGTTGCAAGTCCTTTATCAGGAAGTGGCACACAAAGTCTCAAGCACACAAAAACCATGCTCAATTGTTCAATTGCACTAGCATAGATCTGAAAATGATTCACACTTGTATTATTGGCAATGGCTCACGTCTCCGTTTCTGTAAAGCATCTCTAGCAATCCCTTTAGTCTCATTAATTCTTTGCATCTCATTCAACATTCAGGGCCATCAAATCAACCTGGGAAAGCCTGATGAAATACCACTACCTCACAGAGTTTTGAAAAGCCTGTAAATACGGCAGTTTATGAACCTCAGAAGACTACTCCCCTCTGTAAATGGAGCACAAACAGAAACAATTGAAGAAAGGGCCAAAGCTCACATGTGAGTTGCTGCTAGAGTGGGAGACAATTCTTCAAGGATGACAGTTCCATACTGTGAAGTGCTTTATAGATGGAGAACCTTTAACTCAGCAGCTGCTTCAGGATTAGTTTTATGTTCTTACTGCCCCACACCAATCAAAACACAGGTAAGTGCAGTCTGCAGTAGCTGAAGTCCGAAATATCTTTGAGGGCAGTCCCATACAGAGATTACAGTAGCCCAATCTAGGAACTGCAGACATGTAAACTGGCAAGGCTACACTGGGACAGTCCAGAAAGGATGACAGCTTGTAGGTCAAATGTAAGCGACAGAAGCCAAGTTTAGCAATTATTCCAAACTGTTCTTCAAGAAGAAAGGCTGAGACAATGAAAATCCCCAAATATCTCACCTTATCTGATTAGGCTTTACACCAACCAAAACTGGCATATCAATTCCTTATAGAACATCTGATCCCTGATATCTATCACCTCCATCTTGTCTGAATTTAATTTCAGATTGTTTCTCCTAATCCATAGCATATGGGAACAGATTCAGGTCAGAGACTACACCATATGAAAGCTGTGACAAAGAGATCTAGCTGGGCATCATTAATATCTGAAGCTACAGAAGACCTCACTTAAAGGCCTCGTATAAGAGCATAGTTACAGTGCACACTGGGGAACAACGCACTGTAATTCCCAGGAAACGGCCTGTAGAAACTCTTCACCATCTACAGAAGGCAACTGACCAAAGCGATAATGACAGACCTTAGCACAGACCTCAAAAAGATCTAACAAAATCAACAAGGAAGAAAATTCCCTGCCATATCATAGTTACATATCATGCAGTGGTTCTACCAAACCAGGCCAAAAGCCAAACTGGAAAGGTCACCAGAAGATATCTCATTATATGTCTGAAATTGTTTTGCCACCATTCTATGTCTTAATTTCTGAATCTTAACTGCATGCTTTCATCTTTACTATCACATTTTTAATTAATGCCAAGATTGAAAGCTTTAACAATCCTATGTCTACATTGCTTCATGCCCACCAACCCTAATCAAACAGAAAGGGACAACACAATAAATAGTGGCATCTGAAACCTTGGTGTGCATTAGCATCTCATTTCAAGCAGTGCTCTTAACACAGAACTTTCTTGTCTTCTCACTAGATAAACATGGCTGCAATTTTAAAGAATTTGTTCTTTAATCTTCTGAACTTTTTCTATGTAACTTAAGTTGCAACTGCAGTGGGAGCCTTGTAACATAGAAACAAAAATCTACTTAAATGCAAGGTAGCTGGCCAACAGAACTGTTGTTTTATTGTAACACATGTACTGTTTTAATAATCTGGATTCCTTTCTTTCCACAAGTACAAAGGTTGCACTGAAATTTGATTACTGTAGTATTGTTCTGTGTTGTTTCGTCATTGCTTGTAAGAGCATCACACCTTATATGAAAAAAGCACACCTAATATGAAAAAATGTATCATTATCTGGTTAAAAAACTCCTGCAGCTTCAGATATATATCTGCTCTTTTGTGTTCATGTAAATACACCTCTTCATTATACAGGTCAGAGAAAACTCTTTTAACCTTGTGATCAGTGCATTAGCAATTCTAGCAAACTGAACAATACAAAGAGGACCACAGATATTTAGAGGGAGATGAAATTATTTCTACTTCTCACTACCACAAGAAACATTGGGGGGGGGATGCTTATGTCACATTGCAGCAGTACTGAAAACACTGATCACCTAGTCCAGTAAGGTAATTTACACAGCAGCCAATTAGAAGCATCCAGAAAGCATACCAATAAGGCACAGAAACGAAAGGCTCTCCCCATTGGTATTCAGAAGATTGCTATTTTTAAGCATGGAGGTTCCATTTGGTTGCTGTGGCTAATAGCCATCTATGGAGCTATCACCCATGAATGTGTCTAATCCTTCTTAAAACCAGCTAAACTAATAGTAAACACTACACCCTGTGTCACTGTTTTCTGTAAATGGATTATTTTAATGGTTCCCTTTTGTCTATCCCAAATCTACTGCCCACCAAATTTACTGGATCCCCACAAGTTACCGCACGATGGGAGAAAATGCTCTTTATATCTTCTTCCCTTCATCCCACACATGATTTTATAAACCTCTAATATGTTCCCTTTTATCATCTGCTCTCTAAATTAAAAAGCACCAGACTCCTTTGCCTTTTGTCAGGAAAGTATTCCAATCCCTTAATCATTTCGATTGCCCTTTTTTCTGAAGTACTATAGTATCCATTCTGAGAAGCAGCAGCTAAAATTGTGACTGTGCCACAGATGGAACACCAGAGCACTACGATACTGGCCATTTAATTTTCCTAACAATCCCCATCATAGATACTGCCCATAGCTTCATGGCAACAAGAAGTTTTGCATCTGGGATTTGTAACCTGCGTTCCTGAAATGGGTAGCATTCCACACCACAGCCTGGGGAAAAAGAGAGCTGTGGTAATGTACATCACACTTCCAGTTCCCACTCATTGAAAGTATGATTATCTGACCATTATGATGAACTGACCATGTGCCACCCAGACACAATATCAACACTACTAACAGGAATTTTAATACTGATAAATCACATGTTTGAGCATAAATTTTAGTGAGATCTAGAGAAACTAGCCTCCACTGTAAAATACACAGTAATATTATAGCCATGAAATCCTCAGTGGTAAATTTCAAATACAAATTTCCATATTTAACCCTGTGTTTGGAAACTGTCAAGACACCTGTGAAATTAAGTTACATTTCATGGCCATAACACTAATGAAAGTAGACATTTTGCAGCTGGAGTTACTTGGACTTAGAGATGTACACTTGTAAACTTTCCTGGGGCAGCTAACCAACCATCAGAGTCATGGCCCAAGCATCATTTCCCTGGGGCCAATACAAGCTTGCAACACAGGCATCGCTGGACAGATACCTCTCCCCCCAAAAGTGGTACTCTGCTTAGGAAACTGCTAAGCCTTCCCCCAAGCACTAACTATACCTCAAAAATAACAATAAAATGTATGCCTCTCTCCCTTCCTGGAATTTAACAAGGTTCTGGCAAGCCTGTTGTGCCTACAGGGTGAAAAACACAAGAGCTGGCTAGAGCAACAAAGGCACATTGCCTCACTTGTTCCATGTTCCTCTGCAACAGAAGGCCCTTGTTCTCTACCACACGTGTAGCTACTATCCATGCCATGGCCCCTCCAGCCCAGAAGCGACCTGCCACAAAACCCTCCCCTCTCGGCCTACACACAAACTCCTTCTCACTTTGCTTTCCTTTGAGCCACCAGCTGGGAGTGACTAACCTCTGGCAAAGTAACTGCAGCTCTAACGACAATCCAGCATCTGGGAAAAGACCACACCCACTTCTCACATCCAGCCTATGTGTGATGCATGTTTTTATGCTACACATAGAATATACCCACAAGCGTCCCAAAAAGAGAGGCCCTGAGAGCATCTGTGGCAAAAAAGTTAGCTGCCTGCTCGAACACAAGGAGAAAGGCAGCCAGTAGGGGAGAAGCTAGGGTTGCCAATTCTGGATTGGTAAATACCTGGAGATTCTGGGAAAGGAGTGATGGGGATGGGAAGGACCTCAGTGGAGGAGAATGCCACACAGCCCACCCTCCAAAACAGCCATTTTCTCCAGGGGAACTGATCTCTGTCACCTGGCGATCCATTATAATTCCTGGAGATCTCCAGGCCCCACCTGGAGGCTGCCAACCCTAGCAATGAGGGTGGCCGTGGCTTATTCTGAGAGCCCTGGGCTGCCAAACTGGGTGGCCCCCTCCGGCTCCCCCCAAACAACAAAACCTGCTGTGGGCCCCACCAAACATTACATCCTGGCTACAGCCCTGCACCCCCCTCCATTGGTACCCCCTGGAACGAGAGGAGGCAAGGCGGCAGCGGGGGTTGTAGAAAAAGCCCAGCAGGAACTCAACTGCATGTTAGGCCACACCCCGATGTCACCATTGTTTGACACAGGGCTGTTTTGGAGAAAAAACCCAGCAGTAACTCATTTGCATATCAGGCCACACCCCTGATGCCAAGCCAGCCGGAACTGCGTTCCTGTGCATTCCTGCTCAAAAAAAAGCCCTGGGTGGCAGTATTGCCTTCAGGGCCTCTCCAGTTTGGTGTAGTGGTTAAGCGAGTGTACTCTTATCTGGGAGAACCAGGTTTGATTCCCCACTCCCCCACTTGCACCTGCTGGAATGGCCTTGAGTTAGCCATAGCTCTGGCAGAGGTTGTCCTTGAAAGGGTAGCTGCTGTGAGAGCCCTCTCAGCCCCACCCACCTCAAAGGGTGTCCATTGTGGGGGTGGGGGGAGAAGATTTAGGAGATTGTAAACTGCTCTGAGTATCTGATTCAGAGAGAAAGACGGGGTATAAATCTGCAGTTGTTCTCTCTTTTTGTTGTCAAAATAAGTGTATTCTACATTGGATCTCGCAACTACGCTCACAAAACCTGTCAAGGATCCCCAAAGGGTAGATTAACTTGCACCCCAGAATGTGTCAGTAACTCAGTTGCAGTGCTTAGTCCAGTTAGCAGACGGAGGAGGTCGGGAAAAGCGGTTGCAATTAATCCGCTGGCTTCTTCTTCCAGCACCAGCACCTCCCATGACCAGAGATGCGCTGAAAAGGAAACCAATGGGGGACACCGAAGGAGCCGAAGAAAGGGCGGGAGGATGAAGGATATGGGGGGGGGGGAGTGGCAGCAGCAGTAAAAGAAGGAAGAACGGCTCTTTCTCCCCCTCTTCCCAAGGAAAAGCGCGGGGTTTCCACGGAGGGAGGAGAGGAGAAGGGCCGTTGAGCTTACAGGAGCCACACTCTGCCCCCCCACACACACATCCACCCACCCCGGTCCTCCTCTCCACGCCGCCTTCTCGCCTCAGGCTGTAAACAAAAGAGCCCAGCGGCCAGGCGGAGCGCACGAGTGTGGGGCGGAAGCTTCTGACTGGCTGCTCCTTACAGCAGGGGGGTCGGACACATTTGTTATGAGGGACGGATCTGGCATACATGAGACCTTGTTGGGCCGGGCCATGTCGGGCTGGGCCATCAGAGTACCTAGTTAAGGTAGCAGAGATACAAATTTTACAAAGAACACAAACACATTATTTTAAAAAAAAGTCAAAACATGCTTAAAACGTTAGCACTCATTAAAAACATGCTTAAAACGTTAGCACTTAAAGATGCTTTCTTTGTGTTTCTCCCATGGGATCCAAGGAAGCTCTGGCCCTTTCCTTCCTTCCCTAGGGGACCAGGAACGGGGAGGAGCCGCAGCCAATAGAAGAGAGGCTTGGCTCAATCGCTCTGCTGTGCGATTGAGAGAGCCTGGCCAAGCAAGCTCTTCTTCCCCAAGGGAGGAGCCTCAGCCAGTGGAGGAAACAGAGGTTTTGCTTTGTAGCTCTGCTGTGCGATTGAGCGAGCCTGGCCAAGCAAGCTGTGATGCAGAAGGAAGCAAGAGAGAGGAAGCAGAAGACAGCCAGTGGCTGGGGGGGGGGGGGTGCTGACAGGAGCCCTCCGGGGGCCTGATTCGGCCCCCAAACTGCACGTTTGGCGCACACACACCCCCATGAATGGATCCCCATCAGCTCCAAGGTGGGCTCACCTCTTCCTGCTCCTCCTTCAAGCGGCGGTTGGGTGGGCGGGTGTCTCCGCTGCCGCCCAGACTTTCTCCTTCTCCACCTCTGAAATCGCTTCACGCCCGCAGCAAGCGCCGCCACTGCTGCCCGCCTCCCCAACAACCGCCGCCGCTGCTGCTGCCGCTGCGGGCCCTTTAAGGACTTCGCTCCGACCCAGACTGACGAAGGACTCCAATCTCTGCCCGCGTCTCCCTCGCTCTCTCCAGCTTGCTCCTTCTCCCTCCCGAGAAACTCTGCAGCCAGCTCCGTTCGCCTTCCCGCCTCAGCCCCTTTCCCATTGGCGGGAGCCTCTCCAACAGGAACAAACCTCGCAGCCGCTCGTTCGCCGGGAGGAATGTCACTCTGGCTTCTCTGACTCCGTTGTTTATTCTAAGTGGTGCTCTCGGGGATCGAGGCACGCCTCTCGACCGAAGCGCAAAGGCGGGAGCTCGTCTCCGCCAATGAGCGCGCAGAAGGGGGACGCTGCCCCTTCTATTGGTCTTACGGAGTTCCCGCCTCTCCCTTGGAGTGGTCACGAGTGAAGTCACTCCACCGTCTTAGGCAGCCTGTCCTCGGCAGCCCTCAGACGCCTGTGGGACAGCCCAACATAAACTCGGACCCAAGCGGTAGAGAGGTCTTGCCCTTTAAGTCGCGGGTGACCAGTTAGGGATCATGTGGAAAAACATAACTTTTATTCAGAACGAAGTTTTTAGTTCAGTGGCACCTTTAAGACCATCAAAGTTTTATTCAAGATATCCGCTTTTGCTAGGGTTGCCAGGTCTGGTGCAAGAAATATCTGGAGACTTTGGGGATGGAGCCAGGAGCAAGAGTGTGACAAGCACGATTAAACGCCAAAGGGAGTTCTGGCCGTCACGTCTAAAGGGACTGCACACCTTTTAAACGTCTTCTCTCAGTTTGGAAATACTGCAGGATAGGGGCACCTTCTTTGGGGCCAATTCGAATTTGACACCATGGTCCAATCTTTTTGAAATTTGGAGAGGGGGGTTTGAGGAGAGACAGCAGATGTTATGTTGAAAATTTGGTGCCTCTGCCTCAAAAAACATCCCCTCCAGAGCCCCAAGTACCCACAGTTCAATTATCTACTATACCCTATGGGAATCGGTCTCCCTCCATAGGGTATAACGGAGTGCCCAGCAGACATTTCCCTCCCCTTGCCCATGATTTCTGGTATGCCTGAAGTGGGGGGGGGGCCTCCAAACCAGGGGGTCCTTTGCCTCCAACTGGGGATTTGTATCTATATCGGGTATCCTCTGTTCTTTCCAACTGAGGATTGGCAACCCAAGCTTTTGCACACACTTTTTCAGATACAATTAAATGGAAATTACCAGTCCATGCAAATTAGCATACAGCATACTGAAAATGTTTAACAGATTCAACCAAACAGGAATAACAAGCTTAGTTTATATGGTTACCATTTGAACAAAGTTTATCAGTCTTGCTTTTAAGTTTTATAAACTTTATAAACAAAGTTTTATTCAAGGTATGAGCATTCGTGTGTAAGCACAAATTCTTCAGATACAATGGACCTGAAGAAGTGTGCTTGAATTAAATTTTTTTAGTCTTAAAGGTGCCACTGAACTCAAACTTTGTTCTGCTGCTTCAGACTATCATGGCTGCCCATCTGGATCTACAGTTACCATTTGTTTGGGTTTAATTCCTAGGGAAAACATAGTGAAGGAAATAAATATGTCAAAATTGGAGACTGATGGGCAGATGTACCCATAATTGTGGAATGCTGGACTCAAATTTTGTTCCACTACTTCAGACCAAGACAACTACCCACATGAATATAACTTTATTCAGTTTTAATCCTTGAAGGCCAACAAAGTTTTATTCAAAGTATAAGCTTTTGGGTGCACACAGGCTTCTTCAGATACATTGAAATAAAAGTTGCTAGTCCATACATGTTGGTAGAGGGTGAGCAGCAAATTATCATACAGCTTAATATAGTGTCTGCTTTCCCCCTGACACATTCAGAAACTACGGCTGGTTAACAACACTAGAAGATCCTGGGAAAGACAGAAGACAAAAGAAGAAGGGGACGGCAAAAGATGGACAGCGTTACTGATGTAACTAACATGAATTTGAGCAGGCTTCGGAGGATGGTGGAAGACAGGAGGACCTGGCGTGATTTTGTCCATGGGGTCGCAAAGAGTCGGACTCGACTGTGCAACTGAACAACAACACTATTATCACCTATATGAGTAATGATAACCTTTAAAGCCATTGAAAGGCAATACAAAAAGTTAATAAAGGCAAGCCAGCTCCCCAATCAGTCAGCATTCTGACTGATCCATAAACTTTTCCAGACAGCTCCTTACCAGCTGGCTATAAAAATAAGTTCTTGCCTTACCTTCCCCGAGACACTGTACCACAGAAGCAGACAGTTGATAAGGTACATATCTGGGCATTAACAGATGCGTATCCTAGCCAAGGAAGGAACCACTGAGAGATTTGGCTGGAAGGAATGAACACAGGTTTGCGCTGGAAGAGACAGTTCTTCACCCATGAGTACCCTAAAGCCATAACGTGCTTTAAACATAAGCACCAGCTTAAAAAGAACCAAGAAACAAATATGCAGCTTTGGTTCAAACAGGTAGTTACTGATTGGAAATTAGGCTGATGCATTTTGCACTAGTTGAAGCTTCCAAATAGTCCCATGTACCACGCTTTACTGTACTTCAGTGTCAAGGTTACCATAACATGGATTAGGGGTGGTCAGACTTGCTTAATGTAAGAGCCACAAATAATAAACGTCAGAAGTTTGAGAGCCACAAGACACGAACAAATAACTACACACACGTTTTTATTAAAACTCTTAATACTGGACTTGGTGGCTCAACCGGCAGCTCCTCTCCCCTACATGCTCACTTGTCTCCCGTGGCTTTTGTGCTCTTTTTCCCTGCTCTTGGTGTCTAGGTGACCTCTGTGGAGGAAGAAGAAGACATTGTATTTATATCCCTCCCTCCACTCTGAAGAGTCTCAGAGCGGCTCACAATCTCCTTTACCTTCCTCCCCCACAACAGACACCCTGTGAGGTGGGTGGGGCTGGAGAGGGCTCTCACAGCAGCTACCATTTCAAGGACAACCTCTGCCAGAGCTATGGCTGACCCAAGGCCATGCTAGCAGGTGCAAGTGGAGGAGTGGGGAATCAAACCCGATTCTCCCAGATAAGAGTCCGCACACTTAACCACTACTCCAAACTGGCTCTCCAAGAGAAGAGCTTGCAAGCCTGCCTGTTTTCCCCTCCCTCCCCGCTTCACACATGGTAGAAATAGTTGCCTACCTATTGGTCAACACTCAAAGGCTGACTGAGGTCCCGATGCTATGCACACTCACTTGAGAGTAAGTCTCAGCCTCCGGGAGCTGCACAATATGTGTGAAAGAGCCACATGTGGCTCCTGAGCCACAGTTTGGCCACCCCTGACATGGAACAACATGTCATAGCCAAATCGGATGTCTACAAAAATGGATCCAGCTTCCAAGCTAAATGCAGCTGGGGGGGGGGATTCTCACTTACTTGCTTCTGCAACAGGAAGCCTTAGTCTACTAAGACTTCTATAGTGCCATCCTGAGCAGGGCTACATTCTTCCAAGCCTTGCACTTAGAAGGGTAACTGTTTGTAGGATGGTGGGGAGTGTAATCCTCTTCAGTGCAAACACCTTACCAGCCAGCATCATAAGTCTTACTTACATTCCGTTTCAGTTTATTCACCCTCAGCAACTTGGCCAACATTCAAAAATAGAGATGATGACTCCTAGAGACTTATAAAAGGTGATACATCATAGAATCATAGAGTTGGAAGGGACCCCCCCCCCAGGGTATTGACCTTCAAAGCCCTATATGGCCGAGGACCTGTCTATCTAAAGGACCGCCTTTCCCTATATACACTGCAGAGAGCACTGCATTCGGGAGCCCAAAATCTGTTATCCATCCCTGGACCAAGGTAGGCCAGACTAAGCTCTACACGGGCCAGGGCCTTCTCAGTGGCAGCACTGATGCTATGGAATGCTCTCCCAGAGGCTGCAAGAGCCCTGTGAGTCCTCTCCCAATTCCGCAGGGCCTATAAAACCAAACTCTTTCGACAGGCCTACAAAAACTAATGTGGGATGAGTCTGCCACTGCTATGACACTGAGCAATACTATCTGCAAGACCGCTAACAGATTAAAAGAAGAACTGAGAACTGAGATATCTATATAAACTGCTTGTGTTACAAAATCTTTCATAGCACCAAATGTTTGGGGGTTTTTTTAATTGTTTATATATTTTTTAATCCTTTTACAACTGTAATTTAAACTGTTTTATTATGATTGTTAGCCGCCCAGAGCCCACTTGCGGAGCGGGCGACGTACAAATCCAAAGTAAATAAATAAATCAAAAATCTACTTCAACCCCCTGCACAATGCACCAGCTTAACTGGGTGTCATCTGCATATTGGCGATACTGCATTCTGAAACTACAGATTAACTTAGTTAGTGGCCTCGCATAGACCGTAAACACAACTCCTCAGTCCCCACCCTTGCCTGATTATTTTTACTACTGCAGTCACCCATTGATAACAATCTAACAAAAAGGACCTGAACCATATAAATACTGTTCTGCCTACTGTTCTGACAGTAAACACAACTCCTCAGTCCCCACCCTTGTCTGATTATTTTTACCTCAGCCTGGGCCCATCTCGGAGGAGCAGCTGCAGTGGGCGGGGAGGGGGAGGCAGCGGCGCGGCAGCCTCGCCCACTCCGGGATGGGGCAGCTCGCCATGCTCCCCGGCGTCGTTTCCCCCCTCCCCCCCGCTTCCATTTTTGGGGGGAGCGGGGGAAGATGGTGGAAATCCTGGGGTCCCCCGCCAGGGCGGGAGGGTTGGGAAGCCTATGTTCTACCTAGACCTACCTCATCTTCTAGATCCAATATAGTGTGGTCCACAGTATCAAAGGCAGCAAGCAGATGTAATGAAAATAACAGAGATGCATTCCTGTTGTCCATTTGCATATGAAGATAATATAATAGAGATGCTACAGCCATCTCTGTTCCCAAACAAGCCTGAAGACCAAATGAAAAGGGTCACAGTTAGAGGTTTCCGGCAAATAACCTTGAGTTTTTCTGCCACTATCCATTCAATGGAAGAGAACTTTGAGACAGGTCAATAAGTGATCGATACCTGTTTGCCCACTGGGGGTTTCTTTTAAAGTATGATGTGTGTATGCAGTGGGGCCGGGATGCTTTGCAGATTTTCATATGATAATAACACACTGTCAAGCATGAGATCTCAAAATAACCAGTCCTTGAATCTTGAAACAAAGCTTGGTTTATTGATAATCCATGTGGCTCATCCGAGCTGGGAGAAATTGGAACTGATACTTTGTAACAGAAGAATACAGGCTTTAAAATGACACATCAAAGGTTCTATAAACAACTCTACATTCACCTGTGAAATTCACACGCTAGGTTCCTTATCTATCTTGCAGCTAGCACATCCTGGGTTCAGGCCTGGCTGAGCCTGAGAACAAGTCCCAGGAGGTCTTATCTTCAAAGAGGACATTCCTGCATTTGTTAGTAGAAGTGAGAGAAGAAAGGTGGGGGTTGCTACTTTGATGTGCCTTGGTTTCATTTAGGGTTAGTAACAAATCTATAATTCTGAATACTATAACAGAAGATTAATACACAATGCTTGACACACACCTGAAGTTATGCTTGGATGTGACTGGTATCAACTTTAAAATGTTTCTGTAGGGGCCTGTTTACACAGTGCTGGTAATCTGAGCCAGCTGTTATTAAAATAGTTGAGGGAACTGCTCTTGCCAGGTGTTTAGCACATGCCTCTCCCTCTGCCTTCAAGTGGCTACCATGAAGGCTTTTAAAAATAGTGATGGATGCTAGCTTATATGGTCTTAAAATTGGTTTTGACAAATCCACCAGCCAAGATGGTAAAGGAATCTCCATGTTCCATTATAGTGTGACAGCTGAGAGTAGGAACACACAGGAACGCAGTTCTGGCTGGCTTAGCATCAGGGGGTGTGGCTTAATATGCAAATTAACTCCTGCTGGGCTTTTTTTACAAAAAAGCCATGTGAAACGATGGTGATGTCAGGGGGTGTGGGCTAATATGCAAATGAGTTCGGGCTGGACTTTTTCTACCAAAAAAGCCCTGGAACTAATCCGGTGTGCCTAAGAAAAGGTATTACACAGACTGTGGTTTTGGTTTTAGTATCCTTATTGCAAGCCTTTCAACGGTATCTGGTTTGCCTTTCTGATAAACAAGATATTGGATTAGATGGGACTTTGATCTGCTCCAATAAGACTCTTCTTGTGCTTTTTTTTTTTTACTGCACTTCTGAATTGAGTCTTAAGCTCCCAATTGTTCATGGTCCTTGCTAGCATCAATCAGTAACACACCAGCATCAAACATCACTTAAATTATTCCTGTCTAATTTTATTTTAAAGGTGATTTCATAACCGCATAATGCAAAAGTTATCACCCAGCAGCTTTAAAACCACCATGTTATTATCATAGACTTGGTAGCGACTGCAATGAGAAATGCTCTTCAGTGCATAATGAATGCCTGAAGTGAAGATCCTAATTCATGTTTAGTTTTGTGAATAAAGCTGCATGTAAATTAAACATTAACACAGGAGCTGTAGCACATCTGTCCCATGCTGGATGAGGTTTCCTACTGAAAGTAATTGACAGATGTCCTTGAAAAGCCTTCAAACAGTCTACCTTTTTAAGGCCACTATTTGTTAAAACATTATTGTCAACATATTATTTTTAAAAACACATTTTCTTTTTTAAAAATTGTCAATACTTGAGGATGGGATGGGAGATGAGTTCATGATGCAAAAGGCTAATCAGTACTGTGACTTCAGTTACAAACTTGGAACCAGATTTCCTTGAGCTTAGTCTTGCAGATAAAATTGGTAATTTGCTTAGACTATTGTGAATGCACATTCAGAGCACTTCCATCAGATGAAAACAATCTGTTTTTCCATCTGAAATTTTAAAAAGTAGTAACACAGGATTACAAAGATTTTTTTTTCTTAAGAACTTCATTGGACAAGGCATCAAAAACCTCATATATTCAACATACGTTTGCCTAAACTGAATCAAGATTAGGATCCACATTAGGGTTGCCAAGTCCCCTGCTTGGGCTGGTGGGAGGAACCTCCTCCTATGTTGCTGGCGCGATGACATCACGGGAAGTAATGTCATCATCACGCTGGTGACACTGTGCGTGGCCACTCTAGGCGTTTCAGGGAAAACTCCATGGTTTTCCCAGACACTCTGGCTACTTGGGAGGGAGAAACTATTGTACCATAGAGTTTTCCTTCCCAACTCGCTAGAGTGTCCGGGAAAACCATAGAGTTTTCCCTGAAACACCTAGAGCAGCCGCTGCACACTGTCGCAATGATGTCATTTGTAGGGGGAGGTTCCCCCCATCGGCCCAAGCAGGGGACTTGGCAACCCTAATATGAATCCTAATCTTGATTCAATTTAGGCAAACGTATGTTGAATATATGAGGTTTTTGAACCCCAACCCGGACCGGGGGCTTGGCAGCCCTTATCCACATACACCTCTGTTATGAAGGAGTCAGTGAAACATCCAAATCCAACCAGAATTTGCGTTAAGAAAATCCTTCACTCTCTTATTATTACTGAAACAAAGAAATGCCTTGAAGTCTCCAGGTGAAATAGAAGATCACAAACTTCAACCGTTTGGAAGCAATTAGGAAGAAGTGCTATAAGCAGGGTTTTGTTTTTTTTAGCAGGAATACACAGGAATGCAGTTCCGGCTGGCTTGGCATCAGGGACTATGGCCTAATATGCAAATGAGTTCCTGCTGGGCTTTTTCTACAAAAAAGGCCCTGCATGAAACAATGGTGATGTCAGGGGGTGTGGCCTAGTAAGCAAATTAGTTCCTGCTGGGCCTTTTCTATATAAAAAGCCCTGGTTATAACTGTCAAAAATAAATAATTTAAATATATGTTGTTATTAAAATATTTCTTGCTACATAATTCTTAATGTACTAATGTCCACAGGTCCTTAGTTGTTCCTGATAAAATAAAATGCTAGATATTATATAATTTTATTCCTGTTGATATTACAGTTAAGTTTGCACCACTGTGCACACTTACCGCAGAGGCAGTCCCATTTAAATCAGTGGATATTACTTCCCAGTAAACATGCTGTTGAGTTAAAATTATTGGGCTTGCAAGTTAAGCTATGAAGAATGTATACAACATTATTTAATAAAACCATGCTGCAGTCTTATGCACATCGCCATGGGAGCAATCCATTATTACATTAACAATAGCAACTCAATGTGCAGTTAAGCCTGTGATTAAAAACTTAATTTGCTACAGATAAATTAATCTAAGATTGTACCATATGCTATGAAGTGAGGAAGCAAGAAAACATTTCCTTTCCCTAAATAAAATCAGGGAGAAACTGTTTTTGGGCCAGTGTCATGTAAAATATGCAGATATCATCTTTTGCCAGAAATTATTCACATTGTTTTACCCAGATAAAGTACTGAATTTCTCAGGCTTTTCTAGTTCAGCTCAGAGACTGGGAAAACTTCAAAACCACAGAACACATTTCCTTGCAAAGAAGGTACAAGTATAAAAGTTTTCAACAATCGTTTATATTTGTACCTCCTTTCATATGGGAATGTTATAAGACATATACATTTTGTTGCCGTTTGGATACTTCTCACAACTTCCCTCCCTCAAACTATTTATAGCATCTGCTATTAATAGTACACAAAAGCAAGGGGTATTTTAATCAACATGAACATGGCTGCAAAAGTTCCAGGGTTTATTTAAATGGCTGTGAGAAGCACTTTAGGGTGCTGCACACAAGGAAGAATTTAACCAAGTACAACTTGCCCACTCCAACTGCTACAAGAATCACATAACAGCAGTAACAGCACAGTAACTCTCTTTACTTAAACAGGGGGCTACTCTGATGTCAGTAGCTTCAGGATAATAGCAAATTGCTTTCACTTAGTAACATACCTACAGATTCACAATTAGCATGTTAAATGTTGTCTTGGAAAAGGAAATTCTTGAGTCATGTTTATATCAAGCACATCTGCCTAGTGCTTTCTTTCTCAGGCTATTTATAGGAACTCCGGAAAATATGTCATTGACAATTATTATAACTGGTTCCTTACTAGGTTTTCCTTTACAGACATTTTCAGTCTACGGTTTTAATGCTTCTGCAAGCCATAGATGTTGATTAGAATATTTGCAATATTAAAAGTACCAAACTGCAGAATTATAGCGCTAAACTGCAGAGCACCACTTGTCATACTAGTATCCCTGTGCTACGTCCCCTACAACTCACCAAACATTGCTTTAAATCTATGAACACCTTACATAAATAAGGAAAAGATATAACTGTATTGATGTTATGCCCATATAGCTTTATTAAATTGCAGAATGAATTGCAGCTCTGTGGTTCATTTGGCCACTTCAGATATCACATGTTCAGTGCAAATTGTCTACAGGGATGAGCTGTGTGCTGAGCCAACATGCACTGTATAAACTGGACTTTAAGGTTATTGTCCATTGCTTTGTGTTAATTATTTTTCCAATTTACTTAATATAACAAAGGTATTGAGAGTTGTATTACTCATGAAGAAAACTCTCAAATAAATTTACATTTGTTATAGTAAGTAAACTGTATACCCTTGTTATAATAAAAAGTGGGGGGGGGAGTAGCCTATAGTAAACAGTATTTTCAGGAGTAATTCTGCATAGGGTTGTGCTATAAGAGTCAGTTCAAAATATCCAACTTGCCTTTATGCGGATTGTCTTAGGCCAGGGTTCCCAACTCCCTGTGGACCGGTACTGGTCCGTGGACTGTTAGGAACCGGGCTGTGAGTTGTATAATTATTTCATTATATATTACAATGTAGTAATAAGAAAAAGAAGACATTGGATTTATATCCTGCCGTCCACTCTCAATCTCAGAGTCTCAGAGCTGTTCACCATCTCCTTTATCTTCCTCCCCCACAACAGACACCTTGTGAGGTGGATGGGGCTGAGAGAGCTCTCACAGAAGCTGCCCTTTCAAGGACAGCTCTGCGAGAGCTATGTCTGACCCAAGGCCATTCCAGCAGCTGCAAGTGGAGGAGTGGGAAATCAAACCCGGTTCTCTCAGATAAGAGTCTGCACACTAAACCACCACACCAAACTAATAGAAATAAAGTGCACAATTGTATCATCCCGATACCATCCCCCCACCCCCGCCCCCCGGTTCCTGGAAAAATTGTCTTCCACAAAATTGGTCCCTGGTGCCAAAAAAAGGCTGGGGACCGCTGGTCTTTGGTATGTACAATTGCTGTGTAGAAAATCTTGATGCTCATGATTCAGTGATACACAACTACTGTAAGGCTCCTTAGTAAGCTCGAGAGTCATGGAATAAAAGGACAAGTCCTCTTGTGGATTAAAAACTGGCTAATTAATAGGAAACAGAGAGTGAGTATAAATGGGCAATCTTCGCAGTGGAGGACGGTAAGCAGTGGGGTGCTGCAGGGGTCAGTACTGGGTCCCATGCTCTTTAACTTGTTCATAAATGATTAGGAGTTGGGAGTAAGCAGTGAAGTGACCAAGTTGGCAGATGACACTAAATTGTTCAGGGTGGTGAGAACCAGAGAGGATTGTGAGGCACTCCAAAGGGATCTGTTGAGGCTGGGAGAGTGGGCGTCAACATGGCAGATGAGGTTCAATGTGGCCAAGTGCAAAGTAATGCACATTGGGGCCAAAAATCCCAGCTACATATACAAGTTGATGGAGTGTGAACTGGCAGAGACTGACCAAGAGAGAGATCTTGGGGTCGTGGTAGATAACTCACTGAAAATGTCAAGACAGTGTGCGATTGCAATAAAAAAAGGCCAACCCCATGCTGGGAATTATTAGGAAGGAAACTGAAAATAAATCAGCCAGTATCATAATGCCCCTGCATAAATCCATGATGGTGCGGCCTCATTTGGAATACTGTGTACAATCCTGGTCATCGCACCTCAAAAAGGATATTATATAGGGTTGCCAAGTCTAATTTAAGAAATATCTGGGGACTTTGGGGGTGGAGCCAGGAGACTTTGGGGGTGGAGCCAGGAGACATTAGGGGTGGAGCCAAGATCAAGGCTGTGACAAGCATAATTGAACTCCAAAGGGAGTTCTGGCCATCACATTTCAGTGCCTTCCTTCCATAGGAAATAATGAAGGATAGGGGCACTTTCTTTTGGGGTTCGGGGGGAGGCACTAGATGCTGTCTGAACTGGGTGCTAGAGCTCCCTTGGGTGCTAGAGCTTGGGTGCTAGAGCTCCCTTGAAATACCCCAGAAACAACTCAGGAACAACTTGATTTGCACTTAGCTGGGCTCAAAACATCAAGTGCAAGCAATAAGATATCCCACCTCAGAGCATGAGAGACTGGTATGGTGCCGAAGGGTCCCGCGGAGCTGCCAGAGCTGTTACTGGCTTGCGGGGCGAGGTGGGGCCTGGGAGCGAGTACGGAGGAGGCTGAGACGCCGGGCTGGGCTGCGCCGCTGGCCGCGCCGCTGGCCGGATAGGGTTGACCGGCGAGAAGAGTGGCCGACGGGCGGAGAGAGTGTGGAACGGAGCGGAGCTGCTGGGATAGCTGGGACGCCCACGCCCAGTGCAGACGAGCGGCATGTGGCGGACAAGCAGAGAGACCGAGCGGAAAGACCGGGCGAGTGAGTGAGAGGCGGGTGAGCGACTGGAGACCTGTAATCACGCAACGTGGGAAAGGCCCGGCCGACTGGCGGGAGGGAGGGAGGGAAGGGCAGCTGCGGCTTTGGCTGGGATGACTGGTGCAGCGGCGGCGGCAGGAGGAGGAGGGGGTGCGGGCCGGGCAGCGCTGGACAAGGCCGGCCCGCAGGAGGAGCAGGGGGCGGCAGCGGCGGGGCGGCTCGCCATTTCCCCCCCCTTCCCCCGCTTCTGTTTTTATGGGGAGCGGGGGAAGAGGGTGGAAATCCTGGAGTCCCCCGCCAGGGCGGGAGGGTTGGGAAGCCTAATATTATAACATTGGAAAAAGTCCAGAAAAGGGTAGGACCGGATCTACATTTTTTTGAAGGGGGGGGCAAAATGAAAAAAATTATGCCCCCTTATGGGCCATTATATCTTATGGTCCCATAGAATACAATGGACTCCATAGCCACCCTGAGCCTGCTTTGGTGGGGAGGGTGGGATATAAATGCGAAAAATAAATAAATAATAGATAGATAGATAGATAGATAGATAGATAGATAGATAGATAGATAGATAGATAGATAGATAGATGATAGATAGATAGATAGATAGATAGATAGATAGATAGATAGATAGATAGATAGATGATAGATAGATGATAGATAGATAGATAGATAGATAGATAGATAGATAGATAGATAGATAGATAGATAGATAGATAGATAGATAGATACCCAATTTGGTGCCCCTCCTCCGTTGGCGCCTGGGGCAAGTGCCCCCTTTTGCCCACCCCTTAGATCCGGCCCTGGAAAAGGGCAACTAGAATGATTAAAGGGTTGGAACACTTTCCCTATGAACAAAGGTGAAAACGCTTGGGGCTCTCTAGCTTGGAGAAATGTCAACTGCGGGGAGACATGATAGAGGTTTACAAGATTATGCATGGGATGAAGAAAGTAGAGAGAGAAGTACTTTTTTCCCCTTTCTCACAATACAAGAATTTGTGGACATTCGATTAAATTCCTGAGCAGTCGGGTTAGAACGGGTAAAAGGAAGTACTTCTTCACCCAAAGGGTGATTAACATGTGGAATTCACTTCCACAGGAGGTGGTGGTGGCTACAAGCATAGCCAGTTTCAAGAAGGGATTGGATAAACATATGGAGCAGAGGTCCATCAGTGGCTATTAGCCACAGCATATTGTTGGAACTGTCTGGGGCAGTGATGCTCTGTATTCTTGGTGCTCGGGAAGGCAAAGTGGAAGGGCTTCTAGCCCCACTTGTGAACCTCCTGATGGCACTTGGGGTTTTTTGGCCACTGTGTGACACAGAGTGTTGGACTGGATGGGCCATTGGCCTGATCCAACATGGCTTCTCTTATGTTCTTATTCATTTTGTTGCCTCAAGAATGCCTCTGATGTCTTGGTTTCAGAACAACATAATTGTTGTACCTACCAGAGAAGCCATAGGCAGCTAACTTATCAACATTCTAAAAATAATAGATCAACATTCTAAAATAAAAGACTTAATGGAAAAAATTGTCTCACTCTTTTCTAATAGGAATGCCAGAAGTAGAAATACAGGATGTCAAGGATAATGTAATGACATAATTACATGAGATTAATTCTCCCTCTTTCACATCTGTAGGAGGTCTGTGCATTTGTGGAACTCAGAAAGATGTCTCTCATCATCACATGAATGAACAATAAGTATTTTAAAGTGGTTTTGTGCTTGTGTAGCAGGGGGCATTCACCATGCTTCATGCATGTTCACAATCGATGGGCTTTGCTGGGATAACCTACTGCCCAAGGTCATAATAGGCAGATTACACAACATTTAAAACCAATCAGATTTTGAGTGTATGCGCTGCTTTTGTCCTTGTACAGTTAACAGCATTTATCAAAACAGCAGCATGCATCATATTGGTGTATACTCAGAACATACTGGACCAATCTACAGTTCCCAAGCAGCTATGCAAGAACATGCGAACTACTTGTGATCCAATGGGCACCCAAGAATGTGAATATTCCTTGTTTTGAAAGCAGGTAAGACTGGAGTTACTCGAGAGACGTCCCACAACTATTCCCCACTGCCACCCTTAAGCAGGATTCAGAGATAACCAAGGAAAGCATCTCATTTGTAATATCCCCCCACCCCGTGTCAGGTGGAGTAGGTAGAAGGGGCAGGGAGTAGATTTACCCACTCTGGCTTGGAAAAAATCTGGAGATTTGGGGGCAGTTTCTGGGGAGAGTGGAGCTTAGATGGGGAACTCTTTGGAGATGTGATGCCAGAGTTTGTTCCTCAATGCTGCCATTTCTTCCAGCCTGGGGTACCAATTTCTGTAGGAGATCAGTGGTGATTCCAGAATTCTAGGGCCCACAAGTACAGAGAGACGGCCATGGCAAAGAAGCTTGAGAACACATCCCAGTATATCTATAGTGCAATTCAGAACAATTTTTAGTGCTGGGGGAAGCAATCTGTTTTTTTTAGTGTTGGAAGGTACTGAAATTTGCAATCAAATCGTAATTTTTGCAGAGGAGTGTTTGCACATCCTTGAATGGGATCACTGTGAATCACATTCCCAGGGCCTAGGGTTGCCAAGTCTGACTTAAGAAATATCTGGGGATTTTGGGGGTGGAGCCAGGAGACTTTGGGGGTGGAGCCAATAGCAAGGGTGTGGCAAGCACAATTGAACTCTGAAGGGGAGTTCTGGCCATCACATTTAAAGGGACCACACTTCTTTTAAATGCATTCCCTCTGTTTGGAATAATGAAGGATAGGGGCACCTTCTTTGGGGGCTCATAGAATTGGACCCCCTGGTCCAATCTTTTCAAAACTTGGAGGGTATTTTGAGGAGAGTCACCAGATGCTATGCTGCAAATTTGGTCCCTATACCTAAAAAAAAACAGCCTTGCTAGAGCCCCAGATACCCACAGATCAATTTTCCATTATACCTTAGGGGAATCGGTCTCCATAGGGAATAACGGAGTGCCCAGCAGACATTTCCCTCTCCCCCTCCTTTCTAATAACCCTGAAGGGGGGGAGGGCCTCCAAACCGGGGGATCCCCTGCCCCCACCTGGGGATTGGCAGCGCTACCAGGACTGCTTCAAAGTAACAAATACATTCCAAGGGCAGTTCAATGTTGTCTTTTTAAATATGTTCTATTTGTGTTGAAGTTCCATACAATTCTAGGAGTGCCTCTTATACCGAATCCTTAGGACTTGTTCCCTTGATTATGTATTTATATATCACATCACTCTCCCAAATACTCAAGGTGCTTATCACATTAGCAGATGATAGTGAAAAGAAATACAAGTACCAAACCACATAATATGAAACAGTCAAAATGCTACAAATTGGGCTGGACGTGGAACACATTTCAGCCTCAGTATCCTTAGACAAATCCACAAAGCCCCTTCTGCTAAGAGACCTCTGCACATAAAGGCTTTGCATGCCTTCCTAAAAATAGCCAGGCTGCTTCCCTCTGGACTTTTTCCAGCAAATCATTCTGTCGGCTTGGTCCAGTGGTTGAAAAGGCCCTGGTCCAGAGGAGGGAGAGTCACACAATTTGCATGATGGCACAGTAAGTAAGTGGTCACAGGATCACAAATGGCATGCAGAAAGAGGCAGACTTTGAGGTATGTGTAGGGGTTGCCAAATCCTATTAAAGAAATATCTGGGGACTTTGGGGGTGGAGCCAGGAGCAAGGTTGTGACAAACATAACTGAACTCCAAAGGGAGTTGTGGCCATCCCATTTAAAGGGACTGCACATCTTTAAAATGCCTTTCCTCCATTGGAAACAATGGATAGGGCACCTTCTTTTGGGGCTCATAAAATTGGACCCCCCTGGCCCAATCCCTTTGAAACTTGGAGGATGTTTTGAAGAGAGGCACCAGATTCTACACTGAAAATTTGGTGTCTCTACCTCAAAAAACAGCCCCCTGTAGCCCTAGATACCTGCAGATCAATTCACCATTATACCCTATGGGAATCAGTCTCCATAGGGAATAATGGAGTGTCCAACAGACATTTCCCCCAAACCCCGCTTTCTGATGACCCTGAAGTGGGGGGAGGGCCTCTAAACCGGGGGATCCCCTGCCCCCACCTGGGGATTGGCAACCCTAGGTATGTGGCTCCCAGATCATGAAAGGTTCTAAAGATAAGAATCAGCTTGTTAAATAGAACCCAGCTGCAAACAAGTAACTGATTAAGCTGTTATCAAAACACACATGTTCAAAGTAGTTTCCCCTGATCAACAAATGGGCTACCATGTTTTGCGGTAATATAACTTTCTGAGTTATCTTGATGAGCTGGCCTATATAGAGTATGTTACAATAGCCCAGACTAGAAGTTACAATTGTAAGGATAAACATGGTTAGATTGGAAAAGTCCAGATTAAGAAGACAACCCATATGCAAAATGTAACAAAGAAGATGATCTTGGTGACAGCACCAACTGGCTTCCCTGTTAGGAAGGGTGGATCCAACCACACACCTAAATTCTTTACATGATCTGCCAGACTAGATTCACTAGATCCAGAATTAGCAGATCAGTCAGCTTTCCCAATCAGCATCACATCCATGTTGTCTGCATTAATTTTCTCCTTGTTCTCCCTCAGCCACAACCATGTGATACAAGATAGATATGTCAGCCGGGTAAAAGCAACAATAGACTGTGCATTTATGAAATTGTCTTAAAACTGATATTTAACTGTTTTTATTTTAGGATACTTGGTTTGGCTGAGGTTGATTTTTTTCCCCTGGTGACTATGGCTTCTGTCCCAGACAATCAGAAAGTTCCGGCCTCTTCCCTTGACCAAAAACACCAGGTTTGTTGCTCTTGTTTGTTCTTAGGCAAAGTCTGAGATTAATGTCGGGGCTGAGACCTCTATGACTGCACAGATGTCATAAGAGCTTTGCTTTCTGGTACACCGATAATGAGAAGACAAGCCATCACTGGCTAATAAACTAGACTGGTAGGAAAGGTGTGATCAGAGCAAGACCTCTCTGCCTCCCATGCATAGTGGTAGAAGGTGATGTCCATAATGGATCCTAGTTTAATTCTGTGTAAAGTCTTTAATTCAGGGGTGTCGAACTCATTTGTTATAAGGACCAGATCTGACATAAATGAGACCTTGTTGAGCCAGGCCATGTGTGTCATAAAATGTAATGCCAGGAAGTAGAGATACAAGGACCCAGAGGTGCTTTCTTTGTATCTCTCTTGTGGGATCAAGGGAACTGGGCAAAGGAAGCTCTGGCTCTTTCCCTTGCTCCCCAGGGGATGAGGAGGGGTAGGAGCCTCAGCCAATAGAAGGAAGAGGGTATTAGCTCAGTAGCTCTGTTGTGCGATTGAGAGAGCCTGGCATTATCTGGTAGGCAGTGGTTTAGAATGCAAAATGGTACAAATTTAAGATCCAATGACATAACATTTGTTAATTTTACTATTCTGTTATCGGATCTTAAATTTGTACCATTTTGCATTCTGAGCCACTGCATGTGTCTCCACAGCCTGCTGCAGCCATTTTATGACTGTCTCCACCTCCAGTGTCAGAATTTCAAAGGTTCCCACAGCTCAGAAGAGTTGGGAATCCCTACTCTGAGGTGGCACCATAGAGTTTTCCCAGAAATGCCTAGAACGGCCCCACATGGGCACTGCCATTTTGATGACGTCACTTCTAGGTGATGTCATTCATCTCACGCATGCAATGCGTGTGTGCGAATGTCCCCCACCGGGGGATGAAGAGGACTTGGCAACCCTACCTTTGCAGCTTGGTGCTCCTGGTGGGCACCTAGCTCACTCACCCCCCTAAGGCTGGCCTTGCAAGTACACGCTTATCTATATTGCTAACTGTCCAATTACAATCTCTCAATTATTTCCCATTGGCAAATCTTATATTGCTAGAGAATAAAGTGCTGCTTTACATTTTATCTATTATATAGATTTAGTTTTTGAAGAAAAATGAGCATTTACAGTGCAATCCTAAGGACACTTTCCTGGGAGTAAACCCCATTGAATAAACTGTAGTAGAATTCAGAGTATACCTGCTTAGGATTGTTTTCTTAGTTTCTGAGCCACTGCCTACCAGCTATGTGTGGCTCTATTCACTGTACCGGATTCCTCGTCTGAATGACTTAGAGCACACGAAAGCACCCTAAGAACTTTTCCCTGGGAGTCAGCCCCATCGAATAACATGGGGCTTACTTCTGAGCAGACCCACTTAGCATTGCTCCTTGTAACTCTTAACCTTTGAGCCACTTTCATTTATAAACAGGGCTAGTACCCAGCTTGCTGTGGGGAAAGTGTAAAAGACTGGGAAAGGCAATGGCAAGCCACCCCGTAAAAAGTCTGCCTTGAAAACGTTGTGAAAACAACGTCACCCCAGAATCGGAAACGACTGGTTCTTGAACAGGGGACCTTTCCTTTCTTTTTTTGAACAGGAACGCAGTTCCGGCTGGCTTGGTGGCACGGTGTGTGGCCTAATATGCAAAAGAATTTCTGCTGGGTTTTTTCTACAAAAGCCCTATTTATAAACAAACTAATGTTAAACGCTAGTTCTTAGCGTACCTTCCCCAGTTTCTCCCCTCTTGAAAGTATCTTTATGTCAAAGCATCGCAGTGAAAACGACTAACTGTCCTCTCGATCTTTCTGATTCCTTTACAGATAAAAATCACACGCAACGATGGGCGGGGGCTGGGCGCAACGCAATATGTTTATTAGGTCCGATTCTAACATTTCCTTTTCTACTTCACCATCCCTCTCCTCGAGGCTAGAAGTGAAATAGCAAAAGGGAAGGCGGGAGACGTTCCTGGGCATGGTCTGTAATTTTGCCGTATTGTTTTAGTTGGCCTTAAGAGAGGACATGCCCTACCTTCTGTCTTTGGAACGAAGCAGGAGTCAAGTGCACCTTTAAGACCAACAAAGTTTTATTCAGAATGTAATGTGAGCAGAGCCACACATAGCTGGTAGGCAGTGGCTCAGAGTGCAAAATGGTAAACAATTAAGATCCAATGACAGAATAGTGAAATTATCTGGTAGGCAGTGGTTTAGAATGCAAAATGGTACAAATTTAAGATCCAACGACATAAAATGTGTTAATTTTACTATTCTGTCATTGGATCTTAAATTTGTACCATTTTGCATTCTGAGCCACTGCCTACCAGCTATGTGTGGCTCTATTCACTGTACCGGATTCCTCGTCTGAATGACTTAGAGCACACGAAAGCTTACCGTACGTTCTGAATAAAACTAAGTTGGTCTTAAAGATGCCACTTGACTCCTATCTTATTCCACTCTATTTGTTATAAGCCTGGGCCAAAATAAGGGTTTGCAACCGGCAACCCAGGTTGTTATGCTGACTGCTCTCTCTTCGGATTGAGTCCTGCAACTACAAACCGGAGGAGATGGCTGTGCTATGTGCAGCCCTGGTGCAGGAGCGAGCACGAGCATATCTGGGCATCTTTGTTAAAACCACACTCCTTCCCGCCTCCTTTCCCAGATCTGTTTCCGGGGTGGGCTGTAGGTGGTAGAAACATTCGCCCTTCGTGCACTTCCGGTCGGAGAAGCGGGACTTCCGGGACTGATTCTTATGACCTCTTTGCTGTTGAGCTCTTTCCCTCCCGCCCCGGTCTCCGCTCTTCTGCTCTATGGAGCCTCACGGGCAGGTAGAGGGAGAGTCCCATCGGCCCGGCCATGGCAGCCCAGGCCAGGTATGCCTGCATTATGATATCCTCCCCCCCTCCCCGCTTAAATTTCCATTGAGTACTCATGATTTTGGGACTTTCCGCCTCCAGCGGCGTCAAGAATCACTGTTTTAAAGGGGAGGGGGGCGTGTTGGTAGCCAAAGAAATTGCAAACTGCCGAGGCATGGATTTTTAAAAAATTAAAAGTTGTGTTGCTTTATAGTTAGGTACATTTCTCACAAATTGAATGGGATCTAATCGTGTATTGCAGTAGGAATGTGTTGCACGGGTTTGGCTCACATAATTGTATTGATCGTATAGGGTTGCTTTATTGTAGTACCTTTCTCTACAGAGTCATCCCAACCTAAGCTAATTGACATAAATTGGTTTAGACAGGAGCAACTTTACATAGGTTTGCACTGTTAGCGTGCTAGAATTAAAAAAGAGAGAGAGGCATCTTAAAGAGTGTCACATCGATTCTCTGGAGCATATATTCTTTAATTGTTCTTTTCATATGGTGAGTTGAAAGGAAATTATCAGCCCGCTGTTGGAAGGGTTCCCTGCTAGATCAAATAAACTCAAATTTGATTATCTTCTGTCAGATAGGAACCACCAAACAACAAGACAGGTGGCTAGGTTCTGTTCCCAGGTTTATAAAGAACGTAAAAAGCGAGACAAATAGCCAAACTGTAAACCTTTTAACAAATTTTAAAGTGACTTTTTAAAAGGTTTAAACTGTTAAATAATAATTTTTTATATTATTTTTTACTGTTATAACCCTCAAGCCATCAAATCTTAATATATAGACTCCTTGTGGGACTTTTTATAAGGTACTTTTAAGGTTGTTCTAAATGACTTACACGTTCTGGACAATGACTGTAATAATAAACTGAACTGAAGGGTGTCACATCAGACTTACTCTACATCTAAAGAATTAGAGTAGCATACCTGTTTTATATTAAATTAAACATGATAAAATAGCAAACAAATTTTTTGAGTTTTTGCTTAACATCAGGTTGGATGGATACTAAGCAAAAAAACAACAACCCTGAGTGAGCGAAAATTATGCTGTATGTCTAAAGCCTTAAACTGGAAGAGAGGAAATGTTACAAAGAAAAATGCAATACTAAACAGAGTTACACCCTTTGTGAAACCCATTTAACTTTGTTTAGGTTGGCACTGTTAATTAGTTGAGGTGTGTTCAGTCAACAAAATCTCCATTTGCACAAAAGAAGGCTACAGGGACAAAGAGGCAACAATGGCTCTCCCTTTCCGACTGTAAAAGCCAAAAAGCACTTAAGATGTGCTGTGGTATTTAGCAGATCACATAAATGTCTTGTCAGGCAATGTATAAACAAATACAGTGGTCCTTTGCAAATCTGGAGATCCAGTCCAAAACTATAACCCATACCCCATCCTGATGGTAGCTTCTTTTTGTGGCTCAGCTATTGCTGTGAGTGAATGTGGTCATTGATTCCCAATATCATGTGTGGTTTGTTCCTATTGTAACACTTACACTAGGGCCAGAGTCAATAAAAAGCCAGATTGGGTAGTGTCACTTGTTGGTTGGAAGGAAAATTCCTGACTATCCCACTGTCAGGTGATAAAAGGTTAGATTCATTCGATTCTGTGATCCCCTTCTTGGATAGTCAAATTTAGTATTCTTCAAAGCAGATAAGAAGAAGAAGATGCAGATAATGGATTTATATCCCGCCCTCCACTCCGAAGAGTCTCAGAGCGGCTCACAATCTCCTTTACCTTCCTCCCCCACACCAGACACCCTGTGAGGAGGGTGGGGCTGAGAGAGCTCTCCCAGAAGCTGTCCTTTCAAGGACAACCTCTGCCAGAGCTATGGCTGACCCAAGGCCATTCCAGCAGGTGCAAGTGGAGGAGTGGGGAATCAAACCCGGTTCTCCCAGATAAGAGTCCGCACACTTAACCACTACACCAAACTGGTTCCCAAGATAAAAGTTGTAGGTAGCTGTGCTGGTCATTTGAGGAAAAAGCCACAAACCCAAAAATAAAATAAGCAGACCTTTGTTAGGACAAACAAAAGTCTTCTTCAGGTTGGAACTTTCATGTATCTAGTTCTCAGAGTTAACCCTGGTTCTTGATGGTTCTTGTTTGTGTTGATTGTATTCCTCTACAATCATATCAGGAAATGATTGCAATAACAGTAGAGCTGTTAGAAAGATTCCTTTGGAGACAGCTATGACATATAGAGGTGACTGCTATAGACTGAACTGGCCATTTATGCAAGTTTCTCTAAGATCATCCAGACAGTTCCTGACAGAAAAACTATTATCTTCCCCATAGTGCTTTTGCAAAAACCCACATGGAAGGTAAATTCCAATGTGACAAAACTTATTAAAATTTGACGTGGTATTTTTTTTCTTTGTCAACTGCATGCTCCTAGAACCTGTCTTTTCAATCACCCAGCAGCAAAAAATTGGTATTTGCACAAGGACTTCTAGCTTGCGTAATTGATATGGCGTTATCATCTCAAAGTTTGTACCAGTATTGTGTGGCTAACACTCAGCAAGCCTATAGAAGTGTCTCTTCTTTGAAATAAAAATTATACCCCAGAGGAGGCATATATATGTCCCTTAAGCAATCTGTGTCTTTGTAGCCAAAGTTAGTATCCAGTTGCTATATTGCAGTAGTGGCCAAACTTGCTTAACATAGTAGCCACATAGAATAAACTTCAGAAGTCTGAGAGCTGCAAGACATGAATGTTGGATGTTCAAGAGTAGGAAGGAAGGAAGGAAAAATAGAGGGGGAGGTGGAAAGAGAGCAACTTTACATGAATTCTCCAAGCTGACAGCTGGATTGGCTTGGAGAAGTGCCTTCTCCATTCCAGCTGAGAGGGTGGTGGGGGCTTCCAGAGCCACACAACATGTGTGAAAGAGCTTCATGTGGCTCCCAAGCCACAGTTTGGCCACCCCTGTTATATAGTTATGTACATATGGCAACTTTAGACCCTTTGAAATCACTGAGACAAAATTCTTAAGAGCCATACTTGTGGCCCCCTGCAGAGTTCCTAATGCAGTTTTGCGTTTAGAAGCAGATTTCATTTCTCTGGGCACACTTGCATGGGTATACAGGATCAGTTAATTGCTGAAGCTTATTTGTCCTTTGCGTCTTGTACCTTTAACACTTTCAGTTAGAATGGGAAGGGTCCTGTTCTGGGAAGTTGTGGTCCATTGGATAGTCTCCTAGCAGCTTAAGAGCCATGAGCTATTCCAAAGCTAGGAAGAGCCCCATGGCGCAGAGTGGTAAAGCTGCAGTACTGCAGTCCTAAACTCTGCTCACGACCTGAGTTCGATCCCCGGTGGAAGCTGGGTTTTCAGGTAGCCGGCTCCAGGTTGACTCAGCCTTCCATCCTTCCAAGGTTGGTAAAATGAGTTCCCAGCTTGCTGGGGGAAAAGTGTAGATGACTGGGGAAGGCAATGGCAAACCACCCCGCAAAAAGTCTGCCGTGAAAACATTGTGAAAGCAATGTCACCCCAGAGTCGGAAATGACTGATGCTTGCACAGGACTACCGTTACCTTTTTATTCCAGAACTAAATCTGAAATTAAGCAAAGGATTTGGGACATCGAACTTCAACACCATTTAAGTTTTACTGTAAAATATCATCACTTCAGAAAAAAGAAACGGGTGTTGTCAGGCCATCTAGCTAATTTATTGATTCCCAAATGCAGGATCGCTTCCAGCTCTGGCCTAAGTTCTTCCAACCATTTTATTAGAAGGGAGATACTGTGGTTTGCCACTATAGGAGCACTTAGATATATTTGCTATCTATACGTATTTTAACAGAAGATTGTATATATAGTCTTATAACGACAATGTATGTTTTATTCTGCTGGTCTATGACTGTAATAAATTATTGATTGATTGATGAATGTAGCTTCAAATAGTATCTTTCAAAATATATTTCAGGTTCTAAAGAGCATGTTCCTGTCAGGCTCACATAGAGATGTAAAATTTCCAGAAATTTTGAAGCTCGGGAAAAAACCCAGTTTTTTCCTGGAAAAATCTGGAAATTTTTGGAAAAATTGAAAATAAACGCTACATTAGCACTTCTTTTTTCTTTTCCAGATTGAAAGTCATTCTGTTACTTTAGGAACATAAAATATGACTATGGACAATTTTACTTGGCATGAAATTATCACAACTAGCATATTAAAAATATAGTGTATCCAAACAATTATTACAAACAGAATTTACTTTTAAAATAATATTTATTTGTAATTGTAACAAATGGAGCAACAATCTCCTGAACTGTTTACTAGTTTATGTGGAACAAACAAAAAACCTCCACAAAACAATTTTTAAAAATCCAGAAGTAACCATTATTCATATTTCCTCTCCACAGTATTAAATAAAAATCAAAAACTCATTCTTATAAAAAGAACTGAAGAGGGGGGGACATGTATAGAAGGGAGTGTAGGACTAAGTTTCAATGAATGGGCATGACCTAGGACTTCCTTGTTCTCAATGCATAGAAATTAAAATAATCTGATATCATACATATTTTTTAGAAGTGATTTGGAAAATATTTGAACACCTTGTCTTAAAATATTTAATTCATCATATTAAAATAAAATGTTCCATAATCATTTTTTTTCCTTTTCTTCCATTTTTTTCAGGAAAAACAAAAAAAAAAGGCTTCAGGGAAAAAAATCATTTTCCCCCCAAATTTTTCTGTTTTTTTTTCTCAGGCCTTCACATCTTTAGGCTCACACTTTGAGGTGCTGATCATTCTCTCCATCTAGTTGAGGAGTGGGTGTTCATAAGAGAATACCTGTGATACAAGCTTTTGTAAAAATCTTGGCAAGGTGACATATTTTGAATGATGGCCAGGTGGGGGAAACAGGTGTAGTTTTGTACCTGGCAGGTAGTAAAGTGCTTTACTCAAGCAAGACTTTGGACGGCTTCAACTCATAAACTGCTTTTGAGACCTCCCACCTTTCAAAAGTGGTTTGGCCTAAAGCACAATACATTGCTGTTAAAACAATCCAAAGTTCTGGTTTGAGCCAGTTATATAGCTTTTGTAGGGGCCATAGGCAGGTTCCTGGAGAGGTGAATAAATAAATATGTTTTGTTAATATAGTCTGGACTTGCGCACTGTTGGCGCTTGTATGATCTTGTAGCACAATAATATAACTAGTATAAAGGTTTAAAAAGTACCAGTCGTTTCCGACTCTGGGGTGACATCGCTTTCACAATGTTTTTACAGGGGTGGCTTGCCATTGGTTTCCCCAGTCATTTACACTTTACCCCCAACAAGCTAAGTACTCATTTTACCAACCTCAGAAGGATGAAAGGCTGAGTCATCCTTGAGCTGGCTACCTGAACCCAGCTTTCGCTGAGATTGAACTCAGGTTGTGAGCAGAGCTTGGACTGCAGTATTGTAGCTTACCAATCTGCGCCATGGCCGGGGTTCGTTATTGATTACCGAAGTAAAAAAACCAAAAAACAAAACAATGAGGTCAGTGAATCCAAACCTAGCAAGATTCTTGTGGCATAAGCATTTGTGAGTTATTCTTATTTTGTGAATGGCATGAATTAATCTGTGTATAAATACAGTGGTGGGGGGGGGACTAAGGGAGCCAAAAAGGCTGAGAAAATGCAAGAATTAGTAGTAAGTGTGTTATTGTCCTATAAGGTATTTGTCAATTAATATGGTGTTAGTTTTCCTGAAATAACATCTCACTTTCATGTACATATAAAATCCTGGCAAACGTTCCTGTTGAATATTTCGCAGTATTTCTAGCATGCATTGTACAGTAATCTTCTTTGTTCTAAAAAAAGAGTGGAGTCAATATGAATTACGTACCAACGGAAGATGAAAGGAGAGTCTTCAGAGAATGCAATCAGGAGAGCTTCTGGTACAGATGTAAGTGAAAGGTGCCATTGTGGTTTTTTAAATTTTATTTTCTGACTTTCTTGCTTTGCCTTGATTGCATTTTGCCAACCAGTTGAGTGGTCAATGCTTAAAAGAAGTAGCACAATTCACACCAGGAGATGCAAGCAGCTGGCTGAGTTAGCAGCAACGTGTGAAAGAAAATTCACATAATTCTACAGGTATGTGATGCACTAGATGTTCCAGCAGGCTTTTGAGTAAAGACAGACCTGGTTGCCAAACTGGCACCTCATTCCCCTGCTCCTCTGACCTCCCTTCACTTGATACAACGCCTGGCAGTCTGGAACAGAAGGAAATTAATAGGGTGCCATCGGGGGTTTGTAAGATGTTTTAGCCTAAATTGTTTTTATTGGTTTTAAAGTTATGTATTCCTATATTATTGATGTATATCGCCCAGAACCTGGTGTTAGCCAGGATGGGGTTATTAACTAAGCCAAATAAATAAATCAAAATAGTATTTTTAAAATACTCTTGTGTGGATTGAGCCACACATTCCAAAACTTCATCAAGTAGTAACAGGCACTACAGAAGCCAGTAGAGTGTGTCTTTGCCCATGCAGGGCAACAGACTTGGTTATCCCAAACAGCTGCCTCACATGATCTTCCAGACGTGCCCTGGATTTGCTTGTGTTGTTAACTGGGGTCTCTGGAGTGCAACTCCATGTCTGTGACCTGTGATGCTTATCCCAACATCTGCTGTTGTGGCATCACAAAGCATCCCGATGTTGCAGAGCATGTTAGTCATCATTGAGAGCCAGTTTGGTGTAGTGGTTAAGTGCCCGGACTCTTATCTGGGACAACTGGGTTTGATTCCCCACTCCTCTACTTGCAACTCCTGGAATGGCCTTGGGTTAGCCATAGCTCTGGCAGAGGTTGTCCTTGACAGGGCAGCTGTTGTGAGAGCCCTCTCAGCCCCACCCACCTCACGGGGTGTCTGTTGTCGGGGAGGAAGGTAAAGGAGATTGTAAGCTGCGCTGAAATTCAGAGTAGAGGGCAGGAGATAAATCCAATATCTTCATCTTCTTCATGTGTCTCTCTCATCCTTTCTCAAGAAAAGCTCAAGACATACCACAAAAGGCATTACTTTGTTTTATGCTTGCAACAGCCTGGTGATTTCTGTTAGACTTAAAGCAATAGTGACTATCTGAAGATCAGGAAAGGTCTTTCATGGCTGATCAGGATTTGAACTCTGATCCCTATTGTCTAAGTCAAATATACTGCTCACGGACAGTCCTAGAGCACTGGGATCTCTAAGACAGATGTATAAGTGCTTTGTTTGGTTCCACCATGCTTTCTCTGATGAAGGTGTCTGCCGCACCGGCAGCCATACTGGCCCGTGCAAATGTGCTGGTGCAGTGGTACTAGATTGGCTGCCGGTTCCTTCAGGCAAGGTAGTGAAAATGTAAAGCTTGTGTCCATTGAGCTTTTCTTAGGAAATCTGTGCCAATGTCAAAGATAAAGTGAGTTTTCAGAAATTAAAACAGATCTAACTGTGAGCCTTGTTTGAAAGGAATGGAATGCTTTATTCTTGTGTGTACATTTTTATGGGCTTGACTGAAATATTTAAAATGGAAGCCGGAATTCTTTACTGGGTGTGGGGGGGCGGGGACACAAACCTTGCCTAAAGGAGCTGCAGGCTATGCGTTTGTTCCTGTTTAAAAATCCAGTTTATGAGAACTGAGTATATTTGACTATATACATATATACTTTTCTACTGAAGTTCCCGTTCCTTTTCTTTTGAAAGTGAGGGGATGGCTCTGGTAGACATCAATCATAGAAACAAATAGTTTTCTTTCCTTGCTTCACAGCCGTACCGTTGTCTGCTATAAGCGTGCTGGTCACTCAGGTGCTGATCAAGAAAGGTAAGCTCCAAATGCCTTGGAATGAATTTATTCATGATGTGTCTATAGTAGTATGCTGTCAAAGGCTATCATGGCCAGAATTCATTAGCAGTTGTAGATTTCCCGGGCTGTATGGCCGTGGTCTTGGCATTGTAGAACCTGATGTTTCACCAGCACCTGTGACTGGCATCCTCAGAGGTATAACACAGAAGGCTAGAGTTCTCTTTGTGTCAAAGTGAGGAGAAGAAGATGGTAGGCAGGTAATTTATATCTACCCTACCTTTCTGATTTTCCTCAGCCTGGAAAATCTACAACAGCTAATGTCTATAGTAGTATTTAGAAACCAAGTTATGGGGACAAAACATGGAGAGGAGGAGAAATTATTGAATAAGAGATGGAGCAATGCAAACTCTGGTGTTTCGTCAACAAACTTGTAAATCAGTCTACATAATATTTGGGGTCATAAAAAGAGCTATCCTGGGAAGAAGAAGAAGAAGAAGAAGAAGAAGAAGAAGAAGAAGAAGAAGAAGAAGAAGAAGAAGAAGAAGAAGAAGAAGAAGAAGAAGAAGAAGAAGAAGAAGAAGAAGAAGAAGAAGAAGAAGAAGAAGAAGAAGAAGAAGAAGAAGAAGAAGAAGAAGAAGAAGGAAGAAGAAGACGGATTTATATCCCGCCCTCCACTCCGAAGAGTCTCAGAGCGGCTCACAATCTCCTTTACCTTCCTCCCCCCACAACAAGCACCCTGTGAGGTGGGTGGGGCTGGAGAGGGCTCTCACAGCAGCTGCCCTTTCAAGGACAACCTCTGTGATAACTATGGCTGACCCAAGGCCATTCCAACAGGTGCAAGTGGAGGAGTGGGGAATCAAACCCGGTTCTCCCAGATAAGAGTCCGCACACTTAACCACTACACCAAACTAGCATGCAATGTTATTGCAAGGTTCGTGCAGTGTTGTTGCAGTCATAATAGCTGATGTGCTTGAGTGCTACTGGAAGCTCTAGTCTAGGGGTGGCCAAACTTGCTAAACACAAAAGCCACATAGAATAAATGCCAGATGTTTGAGAGTCACAAGACGTGAACGTCAAATGTTTGAGAACTGCAAGGAAGGAAGGAAGGAATATTGTGGGAGGGAGAGGTGGAAAAAAAGCAGCTTGAACTTTAAATGCATTCTCTAAGCTGCCAGCTGGCTTGGAGAAGTGATTTAAAGAGAGAAATGCCTTCTCCAAGCTGGCTGATGGGGTCTTCGAGAGCCACACAATATATGTGAAAGAGCCACATGTGACTCCTGAGCCACAGTTTCGCCACCCCTGCTCTAGTCTTCCCTGTCTCTGCCCTAGAGCAGTTTCTCCATTCTTTTCAGGGAAGATAGTAGATTGCTGTGTGTATGACTTTGCAGGTGTGGATCTGCTCCTTATGTTGAAATGATTAAAGTACACTGTATGCATAGATCAGGGGTGGCCAAACTGTCTATCTAGATCAAGGCATGGCATTATTTAGCTTCCTTGCCTTAGGAAGCCAATGAAGGTGGGGATATGCTTTAAAATACATTACTGAGGTTTGCTGCATTCCAGCTGTTCATCATTCTCCTTACTAGGTGCAGCTGTAAAGCCAAAGATCTTTGTTCGCTGAACCTAGAGGGTCAGCAAGTACATTAAAAGGTGAATGTTGCTCTGGTTAATTTTTAGTGCATATTTTTATACAATTGTTGCTCTTCTTGTTTTCAGGAGTTCTTACCACACATTCAAGATTTGGCGCTCTTCCAAAACTTGTATGTAAGTTTGAGTCCTAGGACACATTTCCATTTTACTTAATGGATTGCTGTTGAGATGTTGGGTTGCCACCATCATAGCCACGTAAATAAAAAACCGCTAAGAGACACCATACATTTTAAACAACCGGACAGTGTAATGTAGAGGTCAGTGGTGTTCTGACCAAGCTTGCACATAGAACTTCAAATAAACAAGAGCATGTAGCAAAAAGTTATTAACAGAAGAAAGTTTAAAAAACAGTATTTCCAATCACAAAGGAGTATCAATATTCCAGTATTTAATTCATATAACTAAAGGAAGCCCTTCCAAAGATATCTGTTCTAGATATCAAGACGTTTAATTCATCTTTCTTCAGTTTGGAGGCTTATTTATCACTGGAACCCAATCTTACAATACATTCATAGAAGACTAACAAGGTTCAAAACATATCTGTTAGATTTCTAGGTATGTTCAAAACAGAAAGTACTGATCCTTACAGGCCCAAATTGGGTTGGATTTGGGTCAGATTTTCCTCCTCCATAAGAAATCTACAGTACAATTCTATGTAGAGTTACTTTAGCCTAAGCTCAATGGACTTTGAAGGGGAAAACTCTTAATTTAGGATGGCACTATTAATCTTGTAATAGTGAGACCTTTAGGAAGTCGTTATCACTCCATCGGCCAGTTCACACTGTGCTTTATAAAGCAGGCAATTCTCTTTTCTTTTTGCTCTGACTTTCTGCCTGATGTACTTGGTGCTGATTTGCTTTCTGGACTATTTCATGAGCCCTGTCTTGTTTCCATGACAATGCCTAATACTTTTCTTCAGTTAACAAACTCTAGAAAGACCAGTTTAGAGCTCAAAGCTCTGAGCCTGTTCTATGGGAAGAGTGGGCTAAAAATTGAATAAAATAAATATATAAAGTTAAACTTTTTTTGCTGTATATGTGTGTATAATGTAATTTCATTTACAGATACTATACTATATATATTTTAAATATTGCATTCTTTGAAATGGCTTAGATCAGTGTTTTGTCTTCCTTTGTAAACAAGTTGCTGGCTTATGCGGCTACATCGGTGGCAAGCTTTCCTATATGAAGGCATGCCAAGAGAAGTTTAAGAAACTAGAGAATTCACCACTGGGAGAAGTTTTGAGACAACGCAAAGTTTCACCTGAGTAAGATATTTTAAAATTTTTGCTCATATAAGGTTCTCTAGGAACTCAGTTCTTTTGAGTGGCATTCTTTACTTTTTATTCTTTGTATGATTATAGAAACAAATTGTGCTCTGTATCTGAGCTGTGGCATCAGCCTAAAATTTTATGAGTTTCCATGTAAAACAGTCAGTTTTAACTATGATTTGGGGCTAGCAGGGCTTTTTTTGTAGCAGGAACTCCTTTGCATATTAGGCCACACCTCCCTGATGTAACTAATCTTCCCAGAGCTTAGAGGGCTCTTAGTACAGGGCCTACTGTAAGTTCTGGGAGGATTGGCTACATCAGGGGGTATGGCCTAATATGCAAAGGAGTTACTGTTACAAAAAAGCCCTGGAGGCTGGAGTTTGAAGTGTGTGTGTTTTTTTAAAAATCCTATGTAAAATTGAACTAGGGCTAAAATTCGTAATAGTTTGTGCCAGTGTAAGAAAGTATCCACAAAGAGAAAAAATCTGTTTAACAAAAAAAAAAGATGTGGAAGAAGCTGTGGAGAAAGAAGTTCTATAACAGAGAAAACAAATACTGTAATAATTTCAGCAGGACACCTTCAAAGTGTGATAATGTATTCTCATTTGTTAAAGCATGTGACTGTTGCTAATGAGAGGTTACAAGGTCACTAAGAAGTGCTTTCAAGCTCAGAATAAGTTTCCAGTTAGGAGGGATGCTTTAAGGCAGGGGTGGGGAACCTCTGTCCCGAGGGCCATATGCGACCCTTGAGGTCACTTGGTGTGGCCCTCGGGGATTGCTGGACTGAACCGAGCCATGTGGCAGCCTCCCTGGGGCCTGACTGGCCAGCAAGGATGGTGGGGCCCAGCCACACTGTGCAGCAGCCTCCCCAGTGTGTGACCTAACATGCTAATATTAGGGGATGTGGTCTAATAGGCTACTGAGTTTAGGGTGGCCATAATATCTGCAGGCCAGCCAGGGACACCTTGAGGGGGGGGATGAATGTGTGTGTGCACGCGCGAAGCGCGCGCCCGCCGGAAACAGGAAGTGACATCACTTCCCGTGACATCGTTTTCCCTGTGCCACCTGCCGGAAGCGACATCACTTCCTGTGACATCATTTCCCCCAAATGCCACTGCCGGAAACAGGAAGTAAAATGAGTACCCAGCTTGCTGGGGGGGAAAGTGTAGATGACCGGGGAAGGCAATGACAAACCACCACCTAAAAAGGTCTGCCGTGAAAACGTGAAAGCAGCGTCACCCCAGGGTCAAAAACGACTGGTGCTTGCACAGGGGACCTTTCCTTTCCATTGGTAATAACGGCTAGGAGCACCTTCATTGGAGGCTCATAGAATAAGACCCCCTGGTCCAATCTTTTTGAAACTTGAAGGGTGTTTTGAGGAGAGACACCAGATGGTATGCTGAAAATGTGGTGCCTCTATCTCAAAAAACAGCCCCCCAGAGCCCCAGACACCCGACAATTCTCCATTATACCCTATATCAATTCTCCATTACACCCTATGGGAATCAGTCTCCATAGGGAATCATGGAGAGCCCAGCAGACATTTCCCTCTTCCCCTCTGCTTTCTGATGACCCTGAAGTGGGGAGAGGGCCTCCAAACTGGGGGATCCCTTGCCCCCAACCTGGGGATTGGCAACCCTATCCCCTCAGGCTGCTTTCACGGCCAGCGGCTGGCCAATCTCGACTCTCGTCCGGCTTTCCTCCCTGCCGCGCTCCCCCCACAGGCGCTCCTCCGATCCTGAGGAAAGAGCAAAAGCAGCCCTCCCTCCCAGCAGAGAGATATGCTTTGCAATCCATTAAGAGAATACTGGCACATTCAGAGTTTCTGTAGTAATTCATTCTGCCCGCATTCTATTATATCCTATGAATGCAACAACTCCTAGTCATTGATCCCAGTACTAATATTATTGGTCATTTCAGGAACGTTATTTGTGGGCAGTGTAAAACTTTTACTCACTTTATCTTCCACCCTCAAATAACTATTACAAAAACAACCTAGATTCTCCTTTCCTAAAACTAAGAAGTATTTCCTGATGCCACCCTGCCACCCCAGATCTGAGGACTCTCACATGCCTCTATTAAAAGATGCTCAGAAGTACTTTCCACAACTTCCAATGGCAAACAGAAAAGGATTTCACACACACACACACACACACAAAAAGATTGCCTTTAAAACACTATAACTCTTTTTTGGGTTTTGCTGTAAGTTCTATGGAACTAGACCCTCTTTTTTGTAAGCTCTTGGAGGATTGGCTACATCAGGGGGTGAGGCCTAATATGCAAAGGAGCTCCGACTAGAATTCCACCTCTGAATAATACCCATCTTGATAGACCAAAGGTCAGTATAAGACAGCTAGAAAGCAGTATAAGCAGCTAGAAAGCAGCTTTGGCTTGGCATGCAGAAGGTCCCAGGTTCAACCCTGGCATCTCTAGTTAAAAGGATCATGTCATGTGAAGACCTCCACTTGAAACCCTGGAGAGCCAATGCTAGCTTGAGCAGACAATACCCATCTCGCTAGACAAAAGGTCAGTCTACAGCAGACTGGAAGGGTCTGTGGCTCAGTGGCAGAGCACCTGCTTAGCATCAAAGAATCACAGAGTTGGAAGGGACCTCCAGGGATCCCTACAAAAGAAAGAAAGAGAGAAAGAAGAGAGAGAAGGAGGGGGGGAAAAGACAACAGGGGGTTGGTCTTTTCCACAACAAGCCTCTTGTCGGAGACAGATATTATTTCTCTTTAAAAAAAAAAATACACCACCACAACAACATCCAGAGAGCAAACAAGCAATCTTTACACCAAGCAGCCTAAGCACCCTGTGATAGACAATTTTACACGGCAAAGTGGGAGAGGAAACCCCAATTTTAAAAAGCAAGCTGGCCTAAGGATAGGGTTGCCAAGTCCAATTCAAGAAATATCTGGGGACTTTGGGGGTGGAGCCAGGAGACTTTGGGGGTGAAGTCAGGAGACATTGGGGCGGAGCCAGGAACAAGGGTGTGACAAGCATAATTGAACTCCAAGAGAGTTCTGGCCATCACATTTAAAGGGACAGCACACCTTTTTAAAATGTCTTCCTTTCATAGGAAATGAAGATGTTTCCCTCTCTCCGCCCCCACCCTTTCTGGCTAGTCGGCTCTGAAGAGGGGATTGGCCTCCCTACTCACGAGTTGCTGCTACAGGAGGTGCAAAAGCACATGGTCCTGGGGCTTCCCTCCTCTCTGTTCCTGGCTAGTTGCCTCTGAAGGGGGGATTAGCCTCTCTACTCACGAGTTGCTGCTACAGGAGGTGCAAAAGCACATGGTCCTGGGGCTTCCCTCCTCTCAGTTCCTGGCTAGTTGCCTCTGAAGGGGGGATTGGCCTGTCTACTCACGAGTTGCTGCTACAGGAGGTGCAAAAGCACATGGTCCTGGAGCTTCCCTCCTCTCCGTTCCTGGCTAGTTGCCTCTGAAGGGGGGATTAGCCTCCCTACTCACGAGTTGCTGCTACAGGAGGTGCAAAAGCACATGGTCCTGGAGCTTCCCTCCTCTCCGTTCCTGGCTAGTTGCCTCTGAAGGGGGGATTAGCCTCTCTACTCACGAGTTGCTGCTACAGGAGGTGCAAAAGCACATGGTCCTGGAGCTTCCCTCCTCTCCGTTCCTGGCTAGTTGCCTCTGAAGGGGGGATTAGCCTCTCTACTCACGAGTTGCTGCTACAGGAGGTGCAAAAGCACATGGTCCTGGAGCTTCCCTCCTCTCCGTTCCTGGCTGGTTGCCTCTGAAGGGGGGATTGGCCTGTCTACTCACGAGTTGCTGCTACAGGAGGTGCAAAAGCACATGGTCCTGGAGCTTCCCTCCTCTCCGTTCCTGGCTAGTTGCCTCTGAAGGGGGGATTGGCCTCCCTACTCACGAGTTGCTGCTACAGGAGGTGCAAAAGCACATGGTCCTGGAGCTTCCCTCCTCTCCGTTCCTGGCTAGTTGCCTCTGAAGGGGGGATTGGCCTGTCTACTCATGAGTTGCTGCTACAGGAGGTGCAAAAGCACATGGTCCTGGAGCTTCCCTCCTCTCCGTTCCTGGCTAGTTGCCTCTGAAGGGGGGATTGGCCTGTCTACTCACGAGTTGCTGCTACAGGAGGTGCAAAAGCACATGGTCCTGGAGCTTCCCTCCTCTCCCTTCCTGGCTAGTTGCCTCTGAAGGGGGGATTGGCCTGTCTACTCACGAGTTGCTGCTACAGGAGGTGCAAAAGCACATGGTCCTGGAGCTTCCCTCCTCTCCGTTCCTGGCTAGTTGCCTCTGAAGGGGGGATTGGCCTGTCTACTCACGAGTTGCTGCTACAGGAGGTGCAAAAGCACATGGTCCTGGAGCTTCCCTCCTCTCCCTTCCTGGCTAGTTGCCTCTGAAGGGGGGATTGGCCTGTCTACTCACGAGTTGCTGCTACAGGAGGTGCAAAAGCACATGGTCCTGGAGCTTCCCTCCTCTCCCTTCCTGGCTAGTTGCCTCTGAAGGGGGGATTGGCCTGTCTACTCACGAGTTGCTGCTACAGGAGGTGCAAAAGCACATGGTCCTGGAGCTTCCCTCCTCTCCGTTCCTGGCTAGTTGCCTCTGAAGGGGGGATTGGCCTGTCTACTCACGAGTTGCTGCTACAGGAGGTGCAAAAGCACATGGTCCTGGAGCTTCCCTCCTCTCCCTTCCTGGCTAGTTGCCTCTGAAGGGGGGATTGGCCTGTCTACTCACGAGTTGCTGCTACAGGAGGTGCAAAAGCACATGGTCCTGGAGCTTCCCTCCTCTCCCTTCCTGGCTAGTTGCCTCTGAAGGGGGGATTGGCCTGTCTACTCACGAGTTGCTGCTACAGGAGGTGCAAAAGCACATGGTCCTGGGGCTTCCCTCCTCCCCCAAACACCCCAGTTTTCCCTCCCCTCCCCATCGTACCTTCTTCTCTCTCCGCTCTTCCTTCTCTGGTTAACTGCAGTCGGGCGGGAAGCCTGGAGGCGGAGCCTCCAGGGCAGGCAGCAGGGCCCAATCTGGTGAGAGCCCTGGTGCCTGGCATGCCCCCCTCGCCTTTCAGGTGCCCCTGTGATTGGCTGGGGGAGGCAGGCTGCCTTGTAATTGGCTTCATCATTAAAAAAATAATGGAGAAAAAATGACGGACAGGGGCACTGGCCAATCCGGGACTCTGAATGGTCCCGAGCTTGGCCAATCGGGACGCGGGATTCAGGAGGCGGAGGCGGGACTTTCCCGGGAGGGCGGGACGTTCTGGCCACCCTAACTGAGTTCCTGCTGGGCTTTTTCAACAAAAAAAACCCTGGACCTATGCATTTGCCTAGGGCAGCGGGCCATGTGTGTGTGTGCGCCAGATTAGGCTCTCTCCACATGACTTCAAATAGAAAAACAATTATTTGTATTAATTTTGCCGGCCTGAATCGTTCTTCCTTGGCTGAGTGCTGTTTTTTTAAGTTGATAATTTTTTATGGCCCGCGAATGATGTTATAAATATCCATATGGCCCTTGGCAGAAAAAAGGTTTCCCACCCCTGCTTTAAGGGACTTCTGAAACCTGGACTTCCAAAACCAATCAGAACTAGGCTTGAACAAGTGTTACTTGTTGATTGGGTGGAAACTCCCTGAGAGGGTACATACGGGACAGCTGTGAGACAGAAGAGAGGTGCAACCAAGAAGTATCTGGAAGGTAGTTGAAAGGCAGAATATTTACAGGATGAAGTGAAGAAAGCCATCAGCTGAGGCCTTCCAAAAACTGTGTGATAAAGAGAGTAGTCCTAAACAGGTCTACTCTGAATTTTACTAAGACCCAGGGCTGTTTTTGTAAAAAAAAGCCCAGCAGGAACTCATTTGCATATTAGGCCACACACCCCGATGTCACCATTGTTGCACATAGAGGTTTTTGTAGAAAACCCCCCGCAGGAACTAATTTGCATTTTAGGCCACACCCCTTGACACCAAGCCAGCCAGAAATGCATTCCTGTGCATTCCTACTTAAAAAAAAAAAGCAATGGGGCATACTCCCAAGAAAGTGCTCTTAGGATTTCACTGTAAGAGGCTGAAGGTTGGAATGATTCACCATTAAGGAGAAGGCAGGGGAAAGAACACAGATAACCTAGGATGATCTGTGGCTGGGTCTTTTTGAAGAGATGAGAAGAGGCCGTCTTTACTAGCATCAACAGGAAGCTGCTAGGTCAAACAGGACATCATCTGTCAGCCAAGACTACAAAATACTAGCTGGGGTGGAGGAATGGGAAAATCTGCCCTTTTTGTTTTAATAGGGAGAGTGACTAGTAGAGGGCCAGAATGTCATATACACTTGATTTGCAATAGTTTAAACGTGTTTTTCCATTTAAGACTTCAGTTTTTATTTCCAGGGTTCCTGACTGACAACCTGGTGACCTTTGGGGTCTTATCAGGTCATCACAGAGACTACTTAGCAAATGTTGTTCCTATATTTCTGTGCTTTATTAAAATTTATATGTAATAGAACCATGAGAATGACTTATTTGCATATGCCCTATTTCTAAGATACAGGATACTCATCCCTCCCCTTTTCTGTTCTCTTCCCCTACACTTTTTCTTACCCTCCCATAATTGGTTAATGAAGTTATTCCAGCTCCCACAAGCTTCAGTTTATTGCTGTTCTGGGTGGGATGGAAGGAAGTGCAATGCCGATAGAAGTTCACTTTTTTCCTTAACAAAACTGCAGTTGTGATCCTTTGTTTCAGATATTACTCTCAAAAACGAGACTTCTCAAATGTGCCTTCCTCATCCCCTTTTGAAACTCCTCCAGCAGCAGGACCACCCCCTTCTTCCATGTACTCTGGGGACAATCGTGGAATGGAATATTCTAAATCTAACTATGAACCAGTCCCCTTCAGTTCTTCCATGAATGAATCTACCCCTACTGGAATAACGGACAGTGTCCCTCAAGGTAGAGTTGGTCTTGAACAGTGTCTTTTAGGGGAAAGCTAGAATGCTTATAGTGATTTAGTATTCTGTGAGCTTACAGTTGTGGACTCTTCAGCTTTAAAAAAGATAGTGTTGGGATGGAATTATATGTTATACTGCTGCTGCTGATATTGGATTTATATCCCGCCCTCCACTCCAAATCTCAGAGCGGTTTACAATCTCCTTTATCTTCCTCCCCCACAACAGTGGTGGGTGGGGCTGAGAGGTCTCTCACAGCAGCTACCCTTTCAAGGACAACTTCTGTGGCAGCTATGCCTAACCCAAGGCCACTCCAGCAGCTGTAAGTGGAAGAGTGGGGAATCAAATCCAGTTCTTCCAGATAAGACTCTGCGCACTTAACCACTACACCAAACTGGCTCTCAGCTGGGATAGTGTGAATGTACCATATATCAAGATCTCACCAAATATGACCTATTACTGGGCCATCAAAGAACTCTTCAGTACAGTGAAAGAACACATTGAGCAGCTCAGTTATTTAAGCACCACTCTGAGGTCCAGTTATACTTGCTCCTCAGCTGCAGTTGGAATTCCACCTCCTTGAAAGATGCCAGATTATGGGGAAAAAATCCAACTGTTCTAAAATACAACAGATGTCTAAATGTAATACCCTCAGCAGTAACCTACGGATGCTACGTAAGGTCATGCTGGTGTGGCAGTGGGAAAATAGAGACTATAGATCATATCCTACTTGATTGCTGTATCCATTCAGAGTGCAGAAATGTGCTTATTATCCCTCTTGAAAGTTTGTCCTCTGTATCACCCCCTGCTAGGGTGATGTGGCTTCTGAGAGACCAAAGCAAAACAATTCAATCTCTGTAGGCAAATTTCTCTCAACTGTTGTGGCTTGTACTGCTGTTGAAAACTGATAGGTTGATGGAACAGTAATTTTATCATTTGATGTTCTTTTGAACATATGAAGCTGCCTTATAATGAACCAGACCCTCGGTCCATCAAAGTCAGTATTGTCTACTCAGACTGGTAGCGGCTCTCCAGGGTCTCAAGCTGAGGTTTTTCATGCCTATTTGCCTGGACCCTTTTTAGTTGGAGATACCGGGACCTTCTGCTTACCAAGTAGATGCTCTACCACTGAGCCACTGACTGTCCCTTTTTCCTTTGTCTCTTAAGAACCTGGTCCATTACTTGAAGCCAGTCCAAAGAGAAAAGGAATCACGTATGATGAATTGAGGAGCAGAAACAGAGAGCTATATGAAGCAGGAATAACACAGAAGTCAGAACTTCCACCAAAGTCTTCACAGGAAAGAGTTTCAAAGAAAGAAGGTAAATTGTTTACCAGCTGAAGTATTTGGTAATGACTTCTGCGGCAGCTGTGATGGGGACACAGATGCTCATGTTTAGCTTTGCCGTGGTACTCTTAAGGAGTAAAACAAACATTATTCCTTTCCCCTTCTGGATTGTATTTTGGTGGGGCGAGGGGCCTGTTACAACTCTGCAGTGTACATTTCTCATTAGCTTTCTTTTGTTAATGGAGAAGGAGGAGAAGAACTGCAGATTTATACCCCGTCCTTCTCTCTGAATCAGAGACTCAGAGCAGCTTACAATCTCCTATATCTTCTCCCCCCACAACAGACACCCTGTGAGGTGGGTGGGGCTGAGAGGGCTCTCACAGCAGCTGCCCTTTCAAGGACAACCTCTGCCAGAGCTATGGCTAACCCAAGGCCATTCCAGCAGGTGCAAGTGGAGGAGTGGGGAATCAAACCAGTTTCTCCCAGATAAGAGTCCATGCACTTAACCACTACACCAAACTGGCTCTCACACCAAACTGAAAGAGAGTACACTTAGGTTTTCTATTCTTCAGACATTCAGTGGTGGAAAATGGGATAGTATGTATTGTAGTAAGGTTTAATGTACGTATTGTATTGTACTACGATTTAATGGGATGCTTCTCATAAGTAAATCTCTTTCAGAAAATGAATGGCCAAATTAGAGGATGGTAGTAACTGATATCGCACAAAAACCTGCTTCACATTATTTTGTTGCCCTGACCTTGATAGCCCAGGTTAGCCCAATCTGGTCAGATTTTAGAAGCTAAGCAGGGGTGCCCTTGCCTAGTATTTGGAATGGCGATCTCCAAGGAATACCAGAGTCATGACGCAGAGGCAAGCAATGGCATACCACCTCTGAAACGTCTCTTGCCTTAAAAACAGGTCTAGTTCTCCATTTAGTACTGCATAAGGCTTAAAGAGCCAGAGCTTCTAGCTTCCAGACAATCTTAGGATCTCCTGCCTATTCTACACATACTGCCATATAATAATAACTATTGTTAGCATGTGTAAAATAGCCTTTAAAATGTAAAATCATAGCTATTGCTTCAAATGTGATACTTTTCTCAGTGCAGACAGGTTCACAGGTTCAGCTGAGATTCAGAAAGTGACACATTACCTCCAGCTAATTAAGTATGGAATAGGTGGAAAAAAGTGCATTAACTGGATTTTTCAAAATTTACAGAACAAAAAAAAATTACAGATACTCTAGAAAAGGGACTGCTTTGATAAATTAAAAATCTGAGGTTAAGAAAAAATTAAGTTGTGTTCAGCCAAAGCACAATAAAAGTTCAGAAAGATCAAATACACAAATCGGAATTAAGGGGTGGCTCTTTGTTTATTAATACCTTCGAAGAAGGTAAGGTAAGGTAAATTTATTTTTGTATCCCGCCCTCCCCCGCCGAAGGCAGGCTCAGGGCGGCTCAAAGACATGGGACAACCATGATTTCAATAAAATACAATCGAGACAAAAGACAAAACAAAATACAATTAAATTACCGTTATAGATTAGGTTAAAATAGATAAAACAGCTGTTATAAGTTAATAGTTAAGGTGCTACAGTTCACAGTCATGTATAAGATGGCTAGATGGCTAAAAGTCAATTTAGCCGGGTTCTATCTTGAAAGCAAGCTGAAAGAGGATGGTTTTGCAAGCCCTGCGGAACTGATTCAAGTCCCACAGGGCTCGCACCACCTCTGGAAGTTGATTCCACCATTGGGGGGCCATTGCTGAAAAGGCTTGCTCCCTCGTTGTTTTCAATCTAGCCTCTCTTGGCTCAGGGATTTTTAAAAGGTTTTGAGAACTAGATCTCAGTGCTCTCTGGGGAACATATGGGGAGAGGCGGTCCCTAAGGTAGGCAGGTCCTTGGCCATATAAGAAACCAGAAGCTGAATCAAAGCAAGAGTTATGGTGCTGTTGCAGGGAAAGGGGGACCGAAATGCAGGACCCCATTTCAGAATGTACCAAGTGAGCCAGTGGGAGAAATCATAACAGAGTAAAATGATACAAGATTTGGAACATACGACTAAAAAGCTGAGGGGGTGTGGGTATTTTTTTAGCTTCTTCCTACAAGTAATTAGGGATCTGGTAGCAGTATCTGCCAGGAGGATATGACAAAAGGAGGCATTTTTCTTTGGAATGATAAGGAGAAAAAGCAAAACAATCTCATGGAATGGGAAAGTGGTGTTTTGGTGGATACGATTTTGGGTTGTGAGGCATGGCACCTGAGGAAATTGTGAGATTTTAGCTATGAGGACCACTGGTTGAGCATCAACCTAAAGAGACTTCCTAATGTTTTGATATCAGTCATCTGCTGATGTGGGCTGTGGCTCATAAAAGCATCTGCACCAATAATTGATCTTTAAGATACTATAAGGCTCTCTGTTGTTTTGGTAGTAGTAGATTAACCCTTCTGGAATGCTTTTTTCTAATGCAGAGATCGAGCAAACTAGTTTCAGTTTTGTTGTCTTTTAAGAAGCTCTCATAGTTCACAATTCTTAATCAGATGTTTGCAAATTGCCCGTTCCTTCAGAAAGCTGCACCAATTCTCTGCGCCCCCCCTCCCAAACTATCTTATGAATGCAGAGCATAATGCCAAAGGATGTACCATTGTGTTCGTTTGTTTACCATTCTACATGGAAGGAAACTGCACTTGGCACCAACCTTGAGACTGTGTGTTTCTGATTAGAAAAACTGCAGAAGGAAACCTAAGAATGAAATAGACTGTTAGCAGAAAATACTGTTTGCAAGCTTGAATAATAATTTATTCTGCCTTTTGGGGCACTTTCCAGGCATTGTATTTACACATAGCGAAGAAATTCTATGAAACAATGTACAAATGCCAAATAAGGTGACCTTACGATAAAGGAGATTGTTTGCTGCAGAGGAAGGAAACCCACCAGTAACTTGACTAGTAAAACGTCCTGCATGTTGTCTTATAGCAGTCTGTTGTGCAAACTTCGTTCGACTGTTCAGATTTCCACCCACATGAACTTGTGTAGCAGTATCCTGTGTGACCCATATGAACCAGCTTTTCTGGTTGTAGCCCCAAAGTGTCAACCTAGTTGGTTTTTATAATCGGAATGCTATTAAGATATCCTAAAGGTCAAGTAAGCCATAATTGTACTTGATGTGCAGTGCTTTTGATGCCTTTTAGAGGCTTTCCGTGATATGCATGTGTTGTTACGACAGTCTGAGCCAGCAAGGGAGGAGTCATGAACTTCCTGCTTAAAAGTTTTGCCCTGTATTAAACACTTACTGGTATAGTTTGTTCAACAAACCAGATCTCAGGTTTCTTAGTCTCTCTTTTATTTTCTTTTGTAGTTAAAGTTAATAAGTATGGAGATGCTTGGGAAGACTGAAAACCTTTCTACTTCTAGAAGACCTCTCTTCAATCAAGTATTTCAGCTTTATCAGTGTTGGTCAAAGATACCTGAATATTCTGCTGTACGCTTTGAAATGCAGAGAACTGTAATAAAAGAAAGCCAACTATACATTTGTCTTCTCACTTGACAAAGTACAAGGATAGATTGTTGCCCTAGCAGTGTTTAGCTCACACAAAAAAGGATAGCTAATGAAAATTCCACGTTTTTAAAAGCAGCTACTTCTGTGTTTGCAAATGAACTAGAATTCAAGGGAGGAAACATTTAGTATTGGTCTTGTGATCTGCTTGCAGTGCACTGCTGTAGAAAGGGAAGGGGGTCAGTCATTTCAGAGTCCAAGAGTCCATTTAAGACCCCCTTAATTTCTTTTAAAGAGAATTTAACATACCTATGCAAGAACAAATGACTTATCTCTAATGGGGCAATCAGTGTATAGAAAGTAGCAATTAACGGGCATGAGGGAATGATAGTTTTAGATCCTCTTTGTAAACTGAACCACAGCATAAGTGTTACACTTGTGTTGCGGGAGAGATACTTCCCCTGCGAAAGGGCCATAGATTGTGGGTATAGCAAGTGATTTACTTACACATGCTACGTTCTAATATCTCTTGTTAAGTGATTGCTGCTAGTATGGCTTGCAATTGTTAAAAAAAAAACAGCAGCAGCCTACTGGAATGCCTTTGCCAGTCTCGGAGGTTTCTGCTCCACTAGTCAAACTGATGCTCTAATCTGGTGTAAGGCATAAACTTACTGGTGTTCTTCTAGTATTAGGAATTAGAGGAATTAAATTTAAATTGATAGGCTGATCCTGAAAAAGCAGTGTCACATTTGTAGGAGCATTCCATGTCTTGTGATTTTTCACTGATTCATGTACTAGATCCTCAGGCCGAGAATGTTCCTATACTGTTTCATCGAACGTATGAAACTGATTCAGTTTTTGTATATGCTAAGTGACATTTACTTCCATGCCTGTTGCCAACTTTGATGTGAGGGTGGTATAAACTGTATCTGACACTTCCTGTAAGAATAGTTACGTTTTTACAGAACAAACAATAGGCCAACGTGGTAAACTTCTTGTACTGAATGGGATTGTGTGAAAATGCATAAACGAGTAAAATCTACTTTGAAAGACATCAAGTCCACAAATTTTAAGTAAAGAAGTCTGACAACTTTGTGATGAGTGAGTATATGCTGACAATTAGTATAAAAAAGAGGTAGCAGACAAATTGCAGGTAACTTGAGAAATGTGAAACAAAACATTCTAGATCAAGAATCTAGAATGGATACCTTTTTATTTTAAAACCTGGAAACGGTAATTTGAGTAATATAACGCTTACCCTTGTATTATATGAATATTCAGACAAGTTTAACAGCTTAAACTCTGTATTCCTTTAACAATTGGAGTTGCTGCACAATAAAGTGCCAGTTGTGTGTAGAACTCTTTAAAAGCACATCTATTTTTGATGCCAACTCCTATTTCTAATTTTGTTTCCAGTCTGATACAAAGCTGACTTCCAAGAAGATCCTTTCCAAAAGGCTTCTACTTAATTCAGAATTGAACGTTTTTTTAGTCTATTGAACTCTCTCTTGAATGTGTAAAAATCCATCTTAGATTTCAACAATAAAACTAGAGTCCTTCTAACCATGATCCCTTTATCTGCATTATAATCTCTTTCTAGTCAACTTGTAGTTTAACAGTCCCATTTCATAGCAGGCTTACTTATTAACTTACAGCCAAAATGATCTTTTAAGTTTTTTTTTTTTTAATTATTAGGGGTATATGGGTGGCCTATTTTAAAAACTTAAAAAACTTAAAAGATCATTTTGGCTGTAAGTTAACCAATCACAACCTCGGGCAACTTCTCAACATTGGATCCAAATATCCTTGCAATGTATTGTAACAATCTGACAAATGTACAGAATAGCATGGTTACAGTGCCATCCTAAATAGGGTTAGAAGGATGTAACTGTGTTTTGGATGGCACAGCCCATATTGAAAGAATAGGAGTCTCGGAGAAGCAACAGTGGTAATCTTCTTGAAAGGTCAAATGTTTACAATCTACAGCTATGAAACGTAAAACAAACTCTTAAACTTTATATTTTTTTTATTTAAAATCGTTTTAAGGTATACAATAGGTTTAAAAGTAGATTTTTTACAAAATGCTGAGTTTGTTGCTTTAGTAGAGCAGGTACCATGACTATTGCTTAAATCAATCAGATCTGAAATACAAAAAATATATAATTTTTTTTTTTTAGAACTGCACTGATAACACAGTTTCGTCGACGCTGGACTGAGAATAGCTATATTTCTTCAGGAGGAAAACTGTCCTAAATTGAAGATTTAAATCATATAGAATGCCCTAACTTTCACAAGTGCCTCATTCTTGAACATATGAAGCTGCCTTATACTGAATCAAACCCTGGGTCCATCAAAGTCAGTACTGTCTACTCAGACCACCAGTGGCTCTCCAGGGTCTCCATCTGAGGTTTTCAGGCCTATTTGTCTGGACCCTTTTTAGTTGGAGATGCCGAGGATTGAACCTGGGACCTTCTGCTTACCAAGCAGATGCTCTGCCACTGAGCCACCGTCCTTCCCCATTCTTGTTTTAAAAAAAAACAAAACCACACACACAACCAACTGAAGCAAGTAAGACACTCTACAGGGTGAACAGCATAAACTATTTCCATGTACTTTGTTTGAGTAGATCCTCCAGCAGCGACAGAAGAATCATTAGCTCAGTGAGTTATTTTAAATGTATTTGAAAGGGAAACGTATGTTAAAAGGAAAACAAACAGGCTGTAGAAGTAGCCTTCACAAGTTCTCCTTTGAATCAGTGACATATAGAGTGACTATGTGTTTGACAAAACTTCCTCAGTTGTGTCTAAAGCCACTTTCACTAAATCAAGGTTTAAGTACATCTGTGAGGATACTTGAAAGTAAGAGATGAGTTGTGATTTGTCTATCATTGCATGTTATTGTTCAGTGATAAACTGCACATACATACTAGCCAGTTCCCAAGTCTATCTTCTCTGGTGGAGCACAATGAGAGAATATGGTGGCAGCAACCAGTAAGGGAGAATATTGCCAAGCAATAAGCTAAAGGCATCTGAATATCTCTGTTTGTAAAGGTAGCAATGCATTTTCTGGCCTGGAGTCAATTCTGATCTTAAAGTTCTTCAAGTTGAACTTGGGTAGTAACAAAGCAAAATAGCTAGTAAAATTATTTGTCACCACGTTACAAATGATAACTTGGCTGATTACGTTTGTCTATTTTTGTAAGGTATTTAAATATAAGATACTTTAAATATTAAAATCCTGCAAAAATTGTGGAGCTTACCTTTAAGAAATGGGAGTCTTGGATTTTTCCAATTCACTTTTTTCCAACTTAGCTTTGCAATCTTTGCAAGTATGAGGACAGTGCCTGAAAACATCAGAGAAGAGTGTGCATATAAAATAAGGGCTGGACATAATGTTTCCCAATCCTGAGATATTTCCTCAAAAGTAGGGAGGGACCTTACACATGGTAATCTACCCTACTCTTACCCTGGGTTCCAATGGAAAGACAACCCCCAACCTGTTCTTTCTTCTATTCACACTGATCTGTACATGCTCGTTTCGGATGGCATATGACATCTAAATGGGAGAGGACCACCACCTCACCTGGATCTATCTCGTATTAGTACCAACTGCCTAGGATCTGGCCGCTTTGGAGAAAGGAAAATACTATATGAAGTAGCACCATTCTGATTTTATGTGATTTATCTGGTTGTTTTACTGTTTTAATATTACAAAGCAGTAGACAAGTGCACCTTTAAGACCAACTAAGTTTTATTCAGAATGTAAGCTTTTGGATGCTCTTAAGCAGACTTCATCAGACAATATTGTTTATTTTATGTTGTTAGCTGCCTTGAGTCTTTGTAGAATGGGTGGGATATAAATCTAACCCCCTTGCATCTTTCAGGATGTATGGTACAAAAGTACCATAGAGTTTTAACCTCCCAAATGGCTAGAGCTTCTGAGAAAACCATAGAGTTTTCCCAGAAACACCTAGAGTGGCCCTACATGGGCGCCGCCATTTTGATGACATCACTTCTGGGTGACGTCATCACAGGGGGAGGTTCCCCCCGCTGGCCCAATGTGGGCTGGCAGGTTGAGAACCTCCTGGCCGAGAGATTCCCCACCCGGTCCAGGGCGGGGGGGTGGGGTTCACAGCCCTTGTGTGATTGCAGCCTTACATATGCAAAAGTGTATCTAAACCTGTCAGAATTTCCTGCAGCACGCAAGGGGTCCTGGGAAGAGCATGCCCTTGTTACTCAGCAGAAAAACTGATGTGGGAAGAGTTCCCTGACCTGAATCCACTTTAGTAGAACAACAGCTGTTGCCTAAGCAAACAAATACTAGAGGTCCCAGATCTGAATGTCGTCAAGCACACAGCAAATCTCTCTGTTTACATGCCATTAGCTCTCTATTTACCTTCAAACTGCATTGCATTTCATCTCTATAGACAAAAAATGCAGTAATCTAAGTCACTCATTACTTAAACGTAACTAAGCTAAAAACAGAAGGCCCCTTGCAGCCACTTTCTGCTTAGTACTTATTTAGCTTTACAGGAATGTAAAGGGCTACTGTAACATGCTGTATATTTTGTAGGTGTATGCAGGTGGAAAAGCGGCTGCCCCATCATTAACTCCAAGCAATGAGGGTCTTTTGCCAGGGCAGACCGCAGGACTCAGGAGGCAAGATTTCATCAGCCCTGGTGCTGAGGAGCACCGCTGGGCCACTGCCAACACTGGTGTGCATCAGTCCTTCTGATAGTTGCTGCATACTAGGCCCAGCAACTGCAAAGACAGGTTGCACTGCTCCAAGGAGCCACCCCTAGGCAGGAGTGAAGTAGTAGAAGGAGGCAGGCTGCCAGCCTTAGGTGTTGGAGACACTGCCCAGCCCATTTCTCAAACCCATTCCCAGGTTCATGGAATTGGATGGGACCTCCAGGGCCATCTAGTCCACCACCCTGTACAATACAGGAAATTCACAAGTACTTTCCACCAACACTCACACTAAGCTGTGGAGTCTTGTGAGCAAAATTCTACTTCGTGAGCTACTGGAATTAAAGTTGTGAGCTATTGGATAAATTAGTTTGCTCTAGGGCCATCTTCCCTGAGCTAAGATGAAAAGGTGTGAGCTGGAGGCTAAAAAAACTGAGTTAGCTCACACTAACTCAGCTTAGAGGGAACACTGCTTCTCACTGCCCTCCTTTTCATGATCTGCCTAAATTCATAGACTCAGCATTGCTGTCAGATGGCCATTTAGCCTCTGCTTGAAAACCTCCTGTAGAACTCCTGGCTATAAAGTTCCTCCAACCATGATTTTCAAAAGAAGGTAGGCCAGAGCTCTCTCAAGCAGGGAGGTTGTGGACTGAGGAAGCTGGCTAGGGTGAAGCCCACAAACTCATCCCTTTGTGTCTCTTCAAAGGACTGTAATCTAAGGCAGAAATTTTCCCCAAGGAAAGGATGCTAGCAACCAGGGGTAGAATTCTAGCAGGAGCTCCTTTGCATATTAGGCCACACACTCCTGATGTAGCCAATCCTCCTGGAGCTTACAAAAAAAGAGCCTTGGAAGCTCTTAGAGGATTGGCTACATCAAGGAGGTTTGGCTTAATATGCAAAGGAGCTCCTGTTAGAATTCCACCCCTGCTAGAGATGCAGGTACAGGAGTTCAACCCCACAGAGGAAAGCCTTGACTGCAGGCCAGATAATGAGTCCCCTATGCAACTGAAAACAGCAGTTTTTGCACTCTAGAAATCTCAGCCTTGTTATGCCTCCCTTCCATATTTAGGATTTTGATCAATTCAAGCCACATCATATACATTTTTCCAGACAAACCATTTGGGGCCAAAGGGCTGAACGCCAATACTTTCAAACTTCTTCTGACATGTTCTTATGTATGACATAGTCCCGACAGCAAAACCTACGAAACCAGCAACTGCAAAGAGAGAGAAAAAGAATTGTTCTGCATCATAGTCAAATGTAATGGTTGTATAAATAGCCCATACTTAGGAAGGACTTTCCTTAGATCAAGCTGTTGCTTCATTATCTCAAAATGACTGGACAAGAAAGCAAGTCCAGGAATAGCCAATGCTTTATCCTTATGATGCTTCCCTGAGCATAGTTTTCAGAAAGGGTTAATAACATCCTGGCAATCAAGTGTATCAGGGCTTGGGACCTAAGCAGAATCAACCAGTCACTAGAAGAAAAATTGGTTTCCGTAGTCTGCTTTTTACTACCTGAAGAAATCTCAGAATGGCTTGCAACTGCCTTCCTCTCCCCACAACAGACACCCTGAGACAGCTGTGACTGACTCAAGGTCATCCATCTGGCTTCATGTAGAGCAGTGGGGAATCAAACCCGGTTCTCCAGATTGGAATCCACCACTCTTAAACTCTACACCACTCTTGGATAGGAGACCACCAAGGAAGGCCATTGCCTTCCTCCGTGTAGTAACCCCAGCCTTTCTTAGTGGTCTCTCCATCCATGGCTGATCACCTCTGATAACCTCTTGCCTTGAATGGATCATGGTTGGGGGTCGCCATCAATGTTCCCTCTAAGCTGCAGAGTCTTGTGGGCAAAAAGTCTACTTTGTGAGCTACTGACATTAACATGATAAGCTGCTACTGCATAAATCAGTGTGCTCTGGGGTCATGCTTCCAGAGCGAAGACAAAAATGTGTGAGCTGGAGGATAAAAATCTGTGAGCTAGCTCGCACTAACTCAGCTTAGAGGGAACACTGGTCGCCATGCATTGCCTGCATCTTGATGGCACATTCATCTTCTTAAGAATGTCCTGTTCCATCAGCCTTCAATGCCAATGTTAGATCAGTGTCAACCACTCAAAGGTGCAGTGGGCTCCAACAATGGAACAAATGATTAGTACAGGATTGGGTGACCCGGTTCCGTGATATGGGATCTGCTTTTCATGCAGAAGGCCCCGATCTCCAGTTCAAATACTCAGACAATAGATAATGTGAAAGACCTCTGCCTAAGACTCTGGAGAGTTAAGAGGAAGCAACAGCGATCTTGATACACAAAGGGTCGGAGTCAGCTTCCTGTGTACAATGGATACCTGACTTGTGAAACTCAGTGGCACAAGATGTATTGGCTTGGAGGCATTTAAAAAGGGAGCTGGAGAGATCTGTGGAAATTTGCTATTCGATATGATAGCTGGATGGGACTTATGGGTTTGGTGGGAGTTAATGGTCAAATGCTGGTGAACTGTCAGCAGATGAGATCCTCCCAACTGCATCTGTTTGGCCACTGTTGGACACAGGATGCTAGAATACATGGACCACTGCTCTGATCCAGCATGGCTACTCTTATGTTAAAGTACAGCAAGTCTGCTGTAGAGCACAGAGATAACTCTAAGAAGTTTAAGGAAGAAGTGGCTCCCAACCTTTTGGTACCAGGGACTGGTTTCGTGGAAGGCAATTTTTTCATGGACTGGAAAACAGCTGATTGGCGGGGGTCTATAAATGGGTATGCAAATGTCGCAGCAGCGCTGCCCCTTCCACCTGCCCGGCATCCCTGCCCTAAAGGATATCCCCCTTCTCATGCAAGTTTCTTACTTGCTTTGATTATCTAGTAATAGTTACTTAACAATCATCCTTTTGTTAGGCAATATGGTATGGATTGCAACAGTTTACTCAACTTCTTTCCTTGAATACAGGAATTGGACTTAATTGTCCAAGCTCTATCATTCTAAGAAAAACCCAATCGGTGGGAAGTAATGATTATCAAGACCTTGGATGCCTCCCTTTCCATGGAGGCCCAGATCACGATGGTTGCCTGGTCTGCCTTTTGTTATCTTCGGCAGATCAGGCAGCTAGCACCATATCTATCCCTCCAGGACCTGGCTACAGTGATCCACGCAATGGTCGTTTCCAGACTAGACTACTGTAACTCGCTCTACGCTGGCTTACCCATGAGACTGATCCAGAAACTGCAGCAGGTGCAGAATGCAGCGACTCACCTGCTGACTGCAACACCTTTATGGGTGGGCATTCAGCCAGCATTGCACAGTCTGCACTGGCTGCCCATTAAGTACCGGATCCACTTCAAGGTTTTAGTTCTAATGTTTAAAGCCTTACGCAGCCTGGGATCAACATACCTGCAGGACCGTCTCCTTCCATATATGCCCAGGAGGTCATTACGTTCGGCCTCCCAACATCTGTTGGCCATCCCCGGTCCAAGAGACGCCCGCCTTGCCTCAACTAGGGCCAGGGCTTTTTCAGTCCTGGCCCCAACCTGGTAGAATCAGCTCCCTATTGAGATCCGGGCCCTACCTGGCTTATTAGCCTTCCATAGGGCCTGTAAAATGGAGCTGTTCTGCCAGGCTTTTAGTTGAGGCTGCGGGTGTCTATTCTTGATCAGGTTGGCCTCCCCAGTCAGCACTGTCATCTGTGCTAGGAAAAACTGCCATCTTTATGAGAGATCATGATGTGAGACAGCTAGCCTGGGCAATATGTGATGACATGGTAATCTGAGTGCTGTTGAGTTGTCTGTTTCTAGAATGTTTTTATTGTATTTTATTGTTTTATCATGTGGTTATGCCAATAAAGGTTTTGTGACTGTGTTTTATCGTATGTTGTACTCCACCCTGAGCCTTACAGGGAATGGGCGGAATAGAAATATACTAAAATAAATTAAAAATAATAAATATAAAGCCATAATAAATTCAGAACATAATATCAAACTGACTAGTAGAAAGCAAAGATGGGCAGGGATCATCAGCTGCACGAAGGTGACTGGCAGTAATCCTAGACACGGTTACATCTTTTAAAGTCCAATGACTTTAGCCTTCATCATGATTTCAGAGTTCCTTCTGTAGCAACAACATCTACAAAACTGCTTTTGGCTAATACTAAAAATTAAGATTCTCAGGATGCTAGAAGTGCTCTTAGACAGATATGCTCCAAGTGGGAGCATAATAACAAACTAACTGAACGGTTCTTATCTTTCCCATTTGAACTTTAAAATCAGTTTTCAGACTTACGTGCCATTTTAGGCAGTGCTCCAAATCTAGGGCTTGCTTTGAAAGTACCTGGAACACATAATTTCAGTGATTAGAAGCAGACTTCTATATTATCAGTTAACAACACAGCAAGCTTCTGCATTGTTTGAGAGAGTAAAAATCCTTCAGTGTACAAAGTGCTGCTAGGGTAATCTCCAATTATAAATGTTGTCTCAAGATAACACAGCATTATTGTCCAACATGAAACAACTGCATTCATTTATGCTAATTTTCAATTACAAAAGCTCAGTGATTTACAACATGCAAAAAAATGCAAAATTGCTGAACAGCTTCTCAGGTTTTTTTGAAATTTTGCTCTTTTAGTTGAGTTATAATTAACTTTCTAATACACATAAGCAAATAAATACCAGTAAGTAAATAAATAAAGAGCCCCATGGCGCAGAATGGTAAAGCTGCAGTACTGTAGTCGGAGCCCTCTGCTCATGACCTGAGTTCAATCCCAGCGGAAGCTGGTTCAGGTAGCCGGCTCCAGGTTGACTCAGCCTTCCATCCTTCCGAAGTTGGTAAAATGAGTACCCAGCTTGCTGGGGGTGGGGGGAAGTGTAGATGACTGGGGAAGGCAATGGCAAACCACCCCGTAGAAAGTCTGCCATGAAAACGTGAAAGCAACGTCACCCCAGAGTCGGAAATGACTGGTGCTTGCACAGGGGGCTACCTTTACCTTTTAAAGTAAATAAATACCTGGTATTTAAATATCTAGTATGAGGAAGTCAATCGTTAGTTGCCAATGTCAGTGACACAAAATTTGTATGAAGAAAACTGGAAAGAACTCTTTGAAAAAAATAAACACCTGTTCCCATAGATACCTATATAAGAATCATGAGAGAAAATTATAGGGGGCATACCCCTTTAAAAAACTCATAGTTTCCCAACATGTTTATTTCCAGATTTACTGTAACACCATTTAGAAGGCAAGTTTCAGTGCTATTGTAAAGTGAAGGCCATAACACACATTGGGTTGAATCCAGACAGGTTTTTCAGTCAATCTGAGATATATCCTCCATACTATACCACCCCCCGCCCCCCCAAATCCCACATGGCTTTTGTACATGAAGATCCCATGATTCTCCAAATATGCACTTAGCTTATTTATAGCCTACCATTCTCACTGAGACTCAAGGTGGATTATGGAGTAAAAAAAAAAGACAGAGAGAGAAACAAAATGTGATCATACATAACATAGCATCCTTGGGCAGTCTAACAGGATACCTCTTTTCTTTTTCACCAGCAGAAAAGCTGGCTGAATTCAGCCCCTTGCATTTTTGGATGCATAACCCAGATATCCTAAGTGTTCATTTAAAAACATAAATGTAAATATGCCAATCACCTGTACCATTCAGATATACTTGTCAGGGAGCTCCCTACTGAATATACATTCAGTGGCAAATCCAGGGACATCTCTGTATAATGTCTGAAATTGGCCCAAAGAGTTCCTACATTAGAAAGCCCGTCAGAATGGTGTAGTTTTATTCTCCATCATGATCTTTCAACCAACCATCTTTTAAAAAATAAAGATAGTTCCCTGTGCAAACACCATGTGCAAACTATGCAAACTGACCCATGGGGTGACATCACATCAGGACGTTTTCTTGGCAGACTTTTAATGGGGTGGTTTGCCATTGCCTTCCCCAGTCATCTACATCTATCCTCAGCAAGCTGGGTACTAATTTTACTGACCTCAGAAGGATGGAAGGCTGAGTCAACCTGGAGTCAGCTACCTGAACCCAGCTTCTGCTGGGATTGAATTCAGGTCATGAGCAGAGCTTGGACTGCAGTACTGCAGCTTACCACTCTGTGCCACGGGGCTCCTCAACCATCTTTGGATCACCAGATTTCTAGAGTTCAAATTTCCTCCACATTGAGCTTTGCTGTTTTCAGTAGCTACAAAAAATTTCAGTAGCCAACAACTGACAATCCTAGAAAGTTTTTCACACTTAAAAAAAAAAAACCCAAATCCATTTACCGTTGGCCACTAGTCCTTGAACAACAAGCATACTTCCAAGAGACAGAGGAAGACCTGCAAACAGTGGAACAAAACACATATTTAGAGCAGTTGCAGAGATCCTGTGGGGTTTTTTTTTAACTCTCTTTATACTTTGGGTAACTTCCCCCCCCCCATACATCTTTATAGTTTATTAAATTAAACCTTAATTACAGAAAAATGTTTACCAATTAAAAAAAATCATAAATACATAAAACAGATATCAGAGGTAGTTTTAAGACAATCACATTTACATTTTCAATTTCATTTCAATTTTAAATTATTTAGACTGGATATTTTGGGTTACTAATTACATTTTCCTTTACTTGGTTATATCTTCATTTTGCTTGCAACAGTAAATTTAACAAAAAAAAAGGCATATTATAGTTTCCCCATTTGATGCATATTCATTAAATAAAGACAGCCTTTGTAATACACTCCCAGTACTGTTTGAGTACTAATATGAGAAAGTGAATTCCTATTTGCATAAAAAAGGCACATTCAGTGGGGACAGGTGAGCATCAGGAGGCATATGTGAATCAACTACTATGCCTGCTGAAGCCATCTTCCACCATGAAAAATCCATGTATGGATCAAGGTACACACAAATGATAGAGCAGGGGGTTAGACTAGATGATCTGTACAGCCCCTTCCAGCTCCATGATTCTATGAAAGGGATGAAAAAAAAAATCAGTTCCTGAAAATATTAACTACTGGCTTATCAAAACATTTGCTAGTTCATTATTTTTGTTCTCAAAGGTAAGGGAGAAAAGGAAATACAGCAACTTTTTGTAAAGCTTGATAGCCTAGGGGTGATGCTTACCATATGTGATCACATGAGTAGTTGTAATCTTAAGTACCACTTATTAACACAGCCAGCCAACGTGATACAGCGGTTAGAGTGTAAGACGGAAACTAGACAGACCTGGGTTCAAATACTTACTCTGCCAAGAGGCTATTTGGTGAGCGTCACCCAGTCACTCTTTCTTTCAGTCTAATCTACCTCACAGAGTTGATACAAGGATTAAAATAAAGAACCACCACGTATCTTTAGAAATATTGTGAGCTCCTTGGAGGCCTCATAAAAACATGGTAGATCTACTGAATTTTTTTTGAGTGCTTCCAGCTTCAGAGTTTAGTCAGATAGTTACAAGAGGGGCTATGGAAACTCTCTAAATTGGGGAACTTCCCTCTCATTGTCTCCTGATGCCAAACTGTCATCTATTAGTCTCCAGATGAAATCTATCCTGTTTACCCATGCTCTTAATACCTAATTAGGTAAGAATTGTTTTAGTGACATTGCTTAATGTTGGTCCTATTTATTTAATGTTTTTAACTTGATTTATTATGGATTTCTACTATGCTTCACACAAATGTTAAAGTAAATAAGCAAATTATAGTTCTATCTGTATCCACACAATCATTCTGGGAAAGCATCCAGCAACTTCTGGATTCAAATACTGTGTATTTGACGCATAGTTGAGCCAGACTGAGCAGCACTCCAGCAATTTCCATGGAGGCTACCCGTAACAAAGCAAGCCAGGAGTAGAAAAATAAAGTTATGTACCTCTGTGCCAAAAACTTTCCTCTTTACACTCTCGACGGATGCTTTCAATGTCTTCAATTCTAACATTTGAAGTTGGAGAATGGAGCAGATTCTGAAAACAAAGATAGATAGTTTTAGAAGGATAACCAGGTTGAGTTATAAAGAGGGGAAGAGAAGATTTTATTGTCATCTTCATGTGCCTTGCTAAAGTCTAATTAAGGTTTCTGCATAATTAAACTAAAATGTTTCCATTAAAATTTAAGAAAATAAATAGAGAACACTCCGTTTTATAAAGCTTGCAAGACCATCTGAAATAGTTTACCAGAAGGGGTTCAAACGTGTGGCCCAAGCACCGGATCAGGCCCCTGGAGGGCTCCTTTCAGGCCCATGAGCAACTCACTGTTGTCTGCTTCATTCTCTCTCTCTTGCTTTCTTCTGCATCACCACTTGCTTTGCTAGGCTTGCTCAACTGCACAGCAGTTACAGAGTAAAGCCTCTGCTTTCTCTACTGGCTGACCAGTTCATGAAACAACTTAGGTACAAAAGCTCACAATGCCCAGATATTTCATGTTTTCCCCTGGGTCTTAGACTCAAAGCATTGACCATGAGATTTTTGTAATGAATGTCACTAAATCAAAAGTAGGTTTGCAACTTATAGATATACACCTGAACAATGCTTGAATAGCATATTCAAGATTGCTACAGCACAGTTTCTATATACTGCATCTAGATCAGGAGTGTCAAACATGCTGCCCGGGGGCCATATCAGGCCCTCAGAGAGCTCCTATCAGGCCCTCAAGCCAGTGGCTGTCATCTGCTTCCTTTTCCCTCTCTCTTACTCCCTTCAGCATAACAGCTTTATTTGCAAGGCTTGCTCAGTTGCACAGGAGGTACACAGCAAAACATCTATTTTCTCCATTGGCTGAGACTCCTCCCTTGAGAAGGAAGGAGGGGAGGGAGAGCTTGCTTTGCCAGGCTCTCTCAATCGCAAAACAAAGAAAAAATTCCCCATGTAAAAACACAATTCTGACTTGTTATGAATAATAAATGTCAAAATACAAAAAGAGTATCAACAGTACATAGCATCTGTCATGCACAAAGTTAAAACCTCATAAGTTCCACAATGTTCCTCCTGTCCTTATGTGGCTCAAAACCACTATATTACATTCAGTGCAATGTTTAAGAAAAAGGTCCAACAGAGAACCGGTCCGTTTTGCAAGCCGTTTCGGATCTCATATCCTTCTTCTTGGGACCAATCTTGCATATTGTGTGCAATTTTCTAGGTCCAGTAGTGCCAAAAATTATTCAGTCATCAGCCATGTCAGTCCAAAGTTCCTAGCTTTCTCTAATTTTCATGCTTAATAGCGGGAACGCCATAGTTAATACATTCCTTGTCAGCAAATTAATACAGCAGGCGCCCCTGCTTTGCTGACAAGGAATGTATTATCTATGGGGTTCTCGCTATTAAGTGTGAAAATTATAGAAAGCTAGGAACTTTGGACTGACATGGCTGATGACTGAATAATTTTTGGCACTACTGGACCTAGAAAAATGCACACAGCATACAAGATTGGTCCCAAGAAGAAGGATCTGAGATCCGAAACAGCTTGCAAAGCGGACCGGTTCTCCGTTGGACCTTTTTCTTAAACACTGCACTGAATGTAATATAGTGGTTTTGAGTCACATAAGGACAGCAAGAGCACTTATGAGGTTTTATGAGGTTTTAACTTTGTGCATGACTGAGATGCTGTGTACTGTTGATACTCTTTTTGTATTTTGACATTTATTATTCATAACAAGTCAGAATTGTGCTTTTACACGGAGCGTTTTTTCTTTGTTGTGGCTTAGTTTCTCCTCCGTGGTCCCGTCTATACTGTGACGTCTCTCAATCGCACAGCAGACCTACTGAGCCAAGCCTCTGTTCCTTATATTGGCTAAAGCTCCTTCCTCTCCTGGTCCCCTGGGGAAGGAAGGAAAGAGCCAGAGCTTTCTTTGCCCAGTTCCTTGGATTGCATGGGAGAGATACAAAGAAAGCACCTTTAAGACCAAAGAGTGCTAATGTTTTAAGCATGTTTTAAGGTTTTTAACAAATCTTTAATTGTGTTTTTCTGTGTCCCTTATAAAGTTTATATCTCTGATACCTAATCTTAAATAGGTACACACATGGCCCTGCCCAACATGGCCTGGCCTGACCTGACAAAGTTTCATTTAAGTCAGATCCGGCCCTCGTAACAAATGAGTTTGACACCCCTGATCTAGATGATGCAATAATTCAGAGCAACAAGTGTCAGTTATCAGAAACTGTTAAATAAACAAAATATTGCAAGAGTGCTAATTTTTAAATCATGTTTTATTTTAAGGGTTTTTAAAAAATCTTTAATTGTGGTTGTGTCCTTAATAAAGTTTGTATCTCCCCTACCTGGCATTATACTTTATGACACACACGGCCTGGCTCAACAAGGTCTCATTTATGCCAGATCAGGCCCTCACAACAAATGAGTTTGACACCCCTGGTCCAACACGTCATTAACAATTCAATCAAACATGCATGTCCCAAATATGAATACATAAAACTGCCTTACACTAAGTCAGGCCACTGGTCTGTCAAGGACAGCTTGTCTACTGTAACAGGTGGAGGCTCACTAGGGTCTTGGACCGAAGCCTTGAGTATCACCTGCTACCTGATCCTTTTAGCTGGAGATGCTACCGATTGAATGTGAGATCTTCTGCATGCAAAGCAGGTGCTCTATCACTGAGCCATGGCCCCATCCAGTGAACTGACAGAACATGTATCAGGTCTCTAGATAGACAGCACATAAATTACCTAAACAAATACATCACAAAAGTTTAAAGCACAAGACTGACCATTCCTCTCCCCACCCCCCTGCAATTTTCATTGATAATTACACACTTCTTAATAACAATCTATATTTAAGTGCATTAATGTCTTTTACTTTCTGTAAATACTATCACCTGCAGACACTACATCTTTCCCCTTTCACCACACCCTGATGGTCTATGTCAGGGGTGTCAAACATGCAGCCTGAGAGCCGAAACAGGCCCCTGGAGGGCTCCTGTCAGCCCCTCAAGCAAGTCTGCTTCCTTCTCCCTTTTGCTTCCTTCCTTCTTCATCACATCTTGCTTTGCTAGGCTTGCTCAATCGCACAGGAGTTACAGAGCAAAGCTGCTATTTTCTCCATTGGCTGAGGCTCCTCCCTCAGGAGGAAGGGTGGGGAGGGAGAGCTTGCTTTACCAAGCTCTCTCAATCACACAGCAGAGCTACTGAGCTAATACCCTCTTCCTTCTATTGACTGAGGTTCCTCCCCCTCCTCGTCCCCTGGGGAGCGAGGGAAAGAGCCAGAGCTTCCTTTGCCCAGTTCCCTTGATCCCACAAGAGAGATACAAAGAAAGCACCTCTGGGTCCTTGTATCTCTACTTCCTGGCATCACATTTTATGACACACATGGCCTGGCTCAACAAGGTCTCATTTATGTCAGATCTGGCCCCCATAACAAATGAGTTCGACACCCCTGAATTAAAGACTTTACATAGCATTAAACTAGGATCCATTAGGGACATCACCTTCTACCACTGTGCATAGGAGGCACAGAGGTCCTGCCCTGACCACGTCTTTCCTGCCAGTCTAGTTTATTAGCCAATGATGGCTTGTCTTCTCATTATCAGCGTACCAGAAAGCAAAGCTCTTATGACATCTGTGCGGTCACAGAAGTCTCAGCCCCAACGCAAATCTCATACTTCGCCTACGAACGAACAAGAGCAACAAACCTGGTCTTTTTGGTCAAGGGAAGAGGCCTGGACTTGCTGATTGTCTGGGACAGAAGCCATAGTCACCAGGGGGGGAAATCAACCTCAGCCAAACCAAGTATCCTAAAATAAAAACAGTTAAATATCAGTTTTAAGACAATTTCATAAATGCTCATTCTATTGTTGCTTTTACCGCGCTGATATATTTGTCTTGTATCACATCACACCTTCAGTCCATCCAACTCAGGATGGTCTTTTCCAGGAGTGGCCAAACTTGCTTAACATAACAGCCACATTGAATAAATGTCAGATGTTTGGGAGTTGTAAGACATAAGCCTCAGATGTTTGAGAGCTACAAGGAAGGAAGGAAGGAAGGAAGGAAGGAAGGCAAATAGACGGAGGAGGGATAGATGGAAAGAAACTTTAAATGCATTTTACAGAGATGGGAAGAAAGCAACTTTAACTTTAAATGCATTTTCCAAGCTGCTGGCTGGTATGGAGAGAGAACTGTCTTCTCCAAGCTAGCTGATAGGGTGTTGGGGACTTCAAAAACCACATGTGGCTCCTGAGCTGCAGTTTGGCCATCCTTGGTCTATTCTAAGCTAGACTTCACACAAGCCAGCTGAAGTGGAGGTTTTTAGCCCTTCTCTCTTTCTTCGGTATTTTGTGGCTGCAGTCACACACACAAAACAATCCACTTTCAGTGCACTTTACAACTGGATTTTACTGTGTGAACTGGCAAAACCCAGTTGCAAAGTGCACTGAAAGTGGATTGTTTAGTGTGTGTGACCACAGCTTGAGTGTAACAACAGAAATACTTACGTATATCAAATTTCCTGATTAGCTGATGGCCCCTCAGGCGCTTCTGTTATGGTGTTTGATTGGACAGAGCAGATTTTTTTTTAATGCTTCTACAAGTCAGGTTGCGAATAATTATTTGTAAGAAAGCACTTCAGTGTTGGCACCCCACAGACACAACAATCCTGGCTGGGCTGCCCTGCTGCCCAGTTTAAATAGGTGGCAGGAAAAGGCAGCACAGAGCTGTGGTGGCTGGCCTGCCCTCTCTCATCCCAATTAAGAAAAACTGCATTTTTTTTCTTTTGTTGTAGCCGCAGAATAAATACACTGGAGAAAAAAGAATGGTGCGTGTACAAGCAGGCACAGAATCCAAAGTCAAGCTCAAAGGCTTGGCTGCTTGGATTCTCTGTAGTAAGTTGTGCATGCGCAATAAGCCAAACTTCACCTATACCTATAGATCACTCAGAACGGCCATGTTCAGGTAGTGATGAAAATCCATAGGTGGGCTACTCTCCCCCCTCCCCCTTTCCTTGTCTCACTACACGGGAAACACCAACAGAAGCGAAGGTAGCGTCACCCAGTATTAATAGGAGGGAGGGGAGTTTAGGACTGGAGAGATTTCATCCATTTCCTGGTGCAACTGCAAAGTACTTTCTCTGAAATTATTTGCCAGAGCGGCGGGGGGACATAAAGCAACGGAGGGAGCGATTTGCATCAGGAAAAACACACAAGAGGAGAGGTTTGACCCTTCTTAACCCCCCCCCCCTCCTGGGCCACTGCTCAGAAATCTCCCGCCGTCGCGACTATTTTGACCCGGCTCAACAGCTGCACGGGCACTTTTTCGGCACCGCTCCATCAGTTCCGCGCTTCACGCAAGCAGCAGCAGCAGCAGCGCGCCGCCCCGGGAAAGTGTTAACGTGTAGAGCGGCACCGGATTTGTTTTCAGCGGGCTCAATCCTGGAAATGACTTTTTGAGATTCAGGCTGAGTCACGCAAAAGGCAGGCAGCGCCCTGCTTTTTCACACGCGCGCCCCAGCGGGGAGGCCTTTCAAGTCGGAAAGACCGCGTGCAACCCCAGCATGTCTTTTAAGAACGTAAAGTCAGCATTGCATGAGCTCACCGCAGGCGTCCTTCGCAATCCGCGCTCCTTCTCGCTTCGCGCTGCCTCGCCTCCCTTCTTCCGCTTCAAGGCCGCCGTGGACTTGTCTCCTCTCCAGCCGCAGGGCAGGCGTCTTGCAAAGATCCAGCGCTCTCGGTTGGGTAAACGAACTACATAATCTAGGCCCGGTTATACAATCTGTTCTCTAAAGGCGGGGCCCTCAACGGCTATTGTGCAGGGAAGGCTGGACAAAGTTGGAAAAGGGCAAAGTTGGAAGGGAGGGCGGTGCGTATAGAATAATTAACTTTTCTGGCGAGGGAAACTGGCTAGTTTTTCCTTTAAGCTGCAAAAGCGCATCCTAATGATGAGCGCCCGCACAGACCCTTCCCCAGAAGCTGTTCTAAAAGCTGTGCTGCTTCGGTAGTCGGTAGGGTTGCCAATCCCCAGGTGGGGGCAGGGGATCTCCCGGATTGGAGGCCCTCCCCCCGCTTCAGGGTCATCAGAAAGCGGGGGGGAGGGGAGGAAATGTCTGCTGGGAACTTGAATTGGACTTGGCAACCCTAGTAGTCGGCTTGGGCATTTTGTTACCTCTTTGGTATTACGCAGTTCCCTAGAGGAAAAAGAGATGCTTCGGGGGGCGGACTCTTCCGTCATTCTACCCTTTCGAGACCTTCCCAGGCTCCACCCCTACATCAGGAGTTTCCCCCAAACTGGATCGAGCAACCCAAGGCCCCCCTCATCCCCTACTGATGGGCAGGGAGGACTGGGCAACCGTACAATGTGGAGAGACACTTTCTATCCCAAAGATCAATTATTACGCGTGGCCAGAGAAGTTTGATAGGTATACAAATGATCCTCGGCGGGGTATAAATAAAATTTTTTATTATTATTATTATTATTATTATTATTATTATTATTATTATTATTATTATTATTATTAATTTATTTATACAGCCCCATAGCTAGCAACTTTTTGCTCAGGGGGCCCAAGTGGGGCCTGCTATTATATGACTGTGTGGAGCTGTCACACCATGCTTATACTTGTAAATAACCAATAAATAAATAATAAATACAAGTGGTTTATTGCATAAAAATGTTTCAGGGTTATTATTGTTACAAATAAAAGTGGTTTATTGCACAATAATATTTCAGATTTGTTATAATTTATTACAGTAGTAGTCAACTCCAAAGTAAGGTCGGGACTACCATATGTGGCTCCCAAAGCCCACACTGCCCCATTGGCCAACATGGAGAAGGCTTTCTCTCTTTAAAACACTTCCCCAAGTCAACAAAGCTGTCAGCTTGGAGAATGCATTTAAAGTTGCTTTCTTTCCACCCCTCCCTCCCCCAATCTATTTGCCTTCCTTCCTCCCTTCTCTCCCTCACTCCCTGCGGCTCTCAAATATCTGACATTCATGTCTTGTGGCTCTCAAACATATGACGTTTATTGCATGTGGCTCTTATGTTGGCCATCCCTGATATATCGTATGCCCCTACATACAAGGGATTCTCCCCTTCTAGGGAACGTGTGATGGGTCTTTCTTCAAAGAGCAGTTCTTGTGTCTGTTGCTCAAAAACCAAGTGCCCCCAGGACAATCACACAGGCAGAAACAGAACATCGCTATGCTCTGGCGCTTTTAAGACCAACAAAGTATTATTTAAAGCAGAAACTTTTGTGTGCAAACACATTTCCTCAGATACAAACAATCAAATAAAATATTCTCAAGTCCTGCTTATAAGGAAAAGAGAGGCTGGGGGCAGCTGTTGGAACAGCCATGCAGAGCCAAGATGTATTGAGCTGAAATAGGCCTGTAAGATCAATGAATGGCAGCAAATTAGCACATAAATGCAACAGGTAACAGGGATGCGAGAATGAAACTAGGGTCATTCCTGCAGAACCCCAAGCCAAATGAAAGTCATCCCAGGGTACACGTGATAACAGATTCTCAGCATGTACACACTTCTTCACATACATAAAAACAGATTTTCTCAAATATTACATTTCGTTGCTAAATGAGGATTAACACATTTCAGAAATGCTTCAGTTCCTTATACCAAACTGAGTTTCCTGAATTTGAATTCATTCACAAGCACATTGCAACTTTTCATCCTGACTCACAATCTCCTTTATCTTACTCCCCCACAACAGAGGCCTGAGAACAAAAGAAGCAATTGAGCTGGCAAATGGTTACTTTTATGGCTCTGAAGGTGTCAACTATCCTAGTTTCAGGGAGACAGGATCTGCAGCTGGATTTGGGAATCACCAGAGTTAAAACAATGCCTGACATTAGTCTGCATTGAAAACACACGCTAAAAGGAAAATTACTGAAGAGGCTGTGTGAGGGGGCCCGTAAAAATGCAAGGATGCCCCACCCCCTCCATCCCCTTGAGAGCTACGGCGCTGAGTCTGGACGAGAAGAGAAGGAGCTCTCTTTTACATGCTAGAAGGGACACGCGGCTTCTCACTTGTTTGATTTCTGGCCTTTTACCCAGTTGCTTGACTCACTGATGGGCAAATCTAGAGTGCCAGTGCCATAAACCATAAGATAACATAAGAACATAAGAGAAGCCATGCTGGATCAGGCCAATGGCCCATCCAGTCCAACACTCTGTGTCATACAGGGCCAAAAAAAACCAGGCGCCATCAGGAGGTCCATCAGTGGGGCCAGGACACTAGAAGCCCTCCTGCTGTGGCCCCCTCAAGTACCAAGAATACAGAGCATCACTGCCCCAGACAGAGAGTTCCAACAATATGCTGTGGCTAATAGCCACTGATGGACCTCTGCTCCATATGTTTATCCAATCCGCTCTTGAAGCTGGCTATGCTTGCAGCCATCATGGGAAGGAAATAGAACTCCCCCGGGCTCCTGCCGCACTTTCTGAATGGGAAAAGTGAGGGCAGCAAAGGCACAAAGGCCTTCCTAGTTCCTATGCATGTTGACTTGTTGGAAACATGGTCCTCAGTGTAGTTAATTACCAGGCTTGAAAAATTAAGGTTACCAGTGCCACATTCCAGGTTTGGTCTGGAGGCTGATCTTGGTCTTCCAACTGAAGCTCCAGGCTTCCTAGAAATGCAGTATGAAAGCTGTTCCTCTCCGTAAAAGAAGGAGCTTTTTACGTCTAGTAAACAGGCTGAATTTAAATGGCATACTTGCTGTGAAAGCTAATGTACCAGATCCCTAAAATCTGAGAGGGATTACACACTGGTAGGCTGTGCTCTGCTAAGAGGAAGTAGTTTCCTTTTGTTTCCTTTAGTTTTAGCTCCAATACCTTTATTTTTTTATTTACCTTAAATTTGTATGCCGCCCACTCTATATGGACTCTGGACGGCTCTCAGCCACAATACCATAATAATACCTTATGGTTATAAAATCAAAAAACATATAAACAATTTATAATTTAAAAATTTAAAATGGTGCTATCAAATTTCTTACATAGGCGGTCCAGCTTCATTATAGTTCTTAATTCTCTGTTTTGCTCTATTAGGTGTCTTATAGATGGATGGTAGTATTCAGCGACATACTAGTGGCAGCTCCTCACGCATTAGTTACTGTAGGCCTGCTGGAAAAGGTTGGTTTGATAGGCCCTGTGGAATTGGGAGAGATCCCACAGGGCTCTCGTTCCATAAAGTGCGTTCCATACATTAGGGGCTGACACAGAGAAGGCCCTCCTCCGTGTAGAGCATAATCTGGCCTCCCTTGGTCCGGGGATGGATAACAGATGTTGGCTTCCTGAACTCAGTGCTCTCTGGGGTATATATGGAGAAAGGCGATCTCTTAGATAGACAGGTCCTTGGCCATATAGGGCTTTAAAGGTCAATACCAACACTTTGAAGCAGATTCGGTACACAATAGGCAGCCAGTGCAGCTCTTTCAGCACTGGTTGAATGTGCTCCCACCAAGGGAGCCCCATTAACAACCACGCTGCAGTGTTCTGCACTAGCTGCAGAATTTATTTTGCTTACAACCCTCTCCTTTCTCTATTTTAGGAGGTGTGGGGAGAGGGAGAAAAGTAAGGGCAAGAAGTCATGGTGAGTTGGGAGGTGATGTGGGTGTTGCAGAGGTTTTAATTATTTTTATCTTGTTTTTTTTACCTGTTCTGCAGCTCTTTTAGCTTCCATGTCCAGAGGCAGCAAACCTCTGAATATCAGCACTGGGAGACAGCAGCAGTCTAGGGACACAGCTTCTCTATGGCTATTTGGGGGGTGGAGCTGTGGCTCAGTGGTAGAACATCTGCCTTGCATGCACAAGATCCCAAGTTCAATCCCCAGCATCTCCAACTAACATTAGAAAAGGTAGGAGGTGATGTGAATGATCTCAGCCTGAGACCTTGGAGAGCCACCGCTGGTCTGAGTAGACAATACTGACTTCAAAGAACCTATGGTCTGATTCTGTACAAGGCAGCTTCATGTGTGCTTGTCTGGTTGGCCCTCTGTGGCAACAATTTGGCCACAAACAGGATACTGGACTAGATAGACCACTGGTCTGTTCCAGCAGGCTGTACTCATGTTCTAGGTTTTCAAAAGCAAAATTGACAAAATGCCGATGCAGAACAATGCAGATGTAGAAAGAAGAAGACCCCCATCCAAATGGCTCTATGCAAGGATCATAAAAGGTGCTCCAGAATCCACTTAATGTAGGGTCTGCTGTTCACATCTCCTTCTCAATCTGTATATTAGCTTCAAAAACATCTACTTCCAAAATATTTCCCTTGCCATAGCCATCAAAATGCAGCCCTTTTATTTTGTATCTCTCTTCCAAAAAGTCATTATATTCTATTTACAAGTTTTCAGTTTCTTTGGTACTGGTAAAATGCCCATGTATTTAAAATTGAATTATTCAGCCATTCCCACCCACCCCTTTTACTCAAGGCTCCTAAAAATACATCTCAGCTTCCTTCCACCTTGTCATGATAGTGCTATGCCCCTCTAAAGCAAATGTAAGAACTTTTATGATATCTTTATTACAGAGGTGTTGGTTAACCTTTACTCAAAGAGAACAGGTATGGTAGGCTTAGTAGTAAAGCTATTTTTGTTCATAGATCCAACATAAATAAGAGCCTTGCTCTCCCAAATCTACAAAAAAAAAAATCTATAGCATTGCATCCTCAAACAATTTAGAAGTTGATCCTCATTCAATTTTGATTTCCTCTTATCTTTATTTTAGAAAGTAGGATGAAACTCACAGTTTGGACCAGTGTTCTCTCTAAACCGAATTAGTGTGAGCTAGCTCACAGATTTCTAGCCTTCAGCTCACACATTTTTGTCTTACCACAAGAAGAATGACCCCAGAGCACACTAATGTATGCAGTAGCTCACTTTAATGCCAGTAGCTCACAATTTTAATGCCTGTAGCTCTCAAAGTAGAATTTTTGCTCACAAGACTCTGCAGTATAGGAGGAACTTTGGTTGGGACCACAATTTTCTAACCAAAAGATGGAGAAAGACAACCATCCTCTCCTCTCCCCTGTTGTGTGCTTACTAACCTGTATTCAGAAATTCCAGTAATGTTTGATATTGTGAATTTTGGGGACAGAGTTTCACTGGATAATTGCCTAGTCACAACCCTCTGAAGCCAATTTCTGTTCTATAATGAGAAGCAATTTATTTCCCTTAGCTTTGGTACTTAGATTCACATTTCTAAATCTGAATTGGTTCAGGCCTTGTTTCCATACTTAGCTCTAACTACCAGTTCTGTGTTTACAGGACCAGAGAGAACTGAAATGGCAACTCCAGGCTTGAAGCAGTATTGAAACTTCTGAGGATAACAGATGAAGCCATGGTATCAAGAGTTCCTCAAGGTCAAATCACAGCATGTTGGAAGGAGTTCTTTCTATAGTCCAGAACATGGAAAAAATGGTCAGATCACAAACTCTTACAACAGCGTGACTGAGAAAACACACAAGATGAGAAGTAGTTTTATAGCAGCTACCTGCAAGGATTGAGATGATGGAGTAACAAGCAATTAGAAAGGAGCAGGCCACCTATAAAGAACTGAAGAGAAATGTATAAACAGACACACAAAAATGGCAGATAAAATAGTTGTTGTTTCAAATATTCCTTGAAAATAACTGTAGTGTGACATTTTGTGGCGTAATTCTTCTTATTGTTATGATGATAATGATGATATTGGATTTATATCCCGCCCTCCACTCTGAAGAGTGTCAGAGCGGCTCACAATCTCCTTTACCTTCCTCCCCCACAACAGACACCCTATGAGGTGGGTGGGGCTGGAGAGGGCTCTCACAGCAGCTGCCCTTTCAAGGACAACCTCTGCCAGTGCTATGGCTGACCCAAGGCCATGCCAGCAGGTGCAAGTGGAGGAGTGGGGAATCAAACCCGGTTCTCCCAGATAAGAGTCCGCACACTTAACCACTACTCCAAACTGGCTCTCCAGTTAGAAAGACCCAGGACTTTTTTTGAGCAGGAATGCAGTTCTGGCTGGCTTGGTGTGTAAGGGGGTGTGGCCTAATAGCCAAATGAGTTCCTCCTGGGCCTTTTCTTTACAAAAACATGAGCAAAACTATGGTGGCATCAGGGGGCATGGCCTAATATGCAAATGAGTTCCAGCTGGGCCTTTTCTTTAAAAAACCAAAACCCTGGAAAGACCATCAGTTTCAGGGAATATGTGGGGGGAGGGATCTCTTGTATTGAATCCTGATACAAGACAGTGTGTGATAGTATTTTCCAATTGCTCAATACCCACTATATTGTTGTGAGACTGCAGTATGCCAATTGTGAATGGGTCTCACCACTACAGTTTTGCAGATAGTTTCAGGCGGATAGCCATGTTTATCTGTAGTAGTAGAACAAAACTGAAGTTCCTTAGTGTCTTAAATAACAAAATTTTCCAGGATTTCACAAGTCAAAGTTTACTTCATCTGGTATTTGGTAAAGTGAATTTGACTCACAAAAACTCATACCCTGGAAAATTCTGTTGGTCTTCAAAACACTACTGGACAAATTATTTTCCATGGTTTTTCCATTTCGCTGAATGGTAAAACACACAAGGTTAGCTTGTTTGCTGATGATACATTATTCTATCTTAGTAACCCTTTGAATTCTTTACAAAAATTTTAAAAAGTCATTGATTTATTTAGTGTACATTCTGGTTTCACAATTAATTTTTTAAAATCAGAAATTTACCCTATGGTGATAAATCTTCCTTTGAAACAAGACATTTTGAGAAAATTCACCTATAAATGGGTAGAAAAATCTTGGAGATATTTGGGGATTAACTTCCCAGTAAACCTTAAAGATTTATTTCAGGCTAATTATTCCCCTATTATTCTTTCAATAAAAAAAATCATTAGCAGAATAGTCAAAATGCAGTTTTTCAATTTTTGAAAAGGTTGATCTTTTGAAATCCTTTTTGCTACCAAAACTGCTCTATTTATTTCAAAATCTGCCTATTTCATTAAGCAAAAATATCAAAAATATTGTGCAAAACACTCTTAACTAGTATGTACAAAATTAAGTAACTTATATCATATAATAAACAGCCTACAAAAGTAGGCATACATTCATATACATCCAGTAGAAATCAAAGACAAACAGGAGTCTCGAATACAGTATTGCAGGGAGGACCCCACAGTCTCTTAATTTTCCAAACAGAGTACTGTAAACAACAGAGGTGACCGATAAAAACCACCCTAAACAAAAGCAATATTGACAAAAACATACAGAAACAGTTGATATAACGACCTGAAAGTTCCAGCCAAGTTCTCTATCAAACGCCCAATTTGGTATCTTAATTAGCGGCTTAGGCTGAGCACGCGGCTTTAAAAGATACTCTACTACATGAGAACATCTGGCTTGGAAAATTTGACAGACCAAAATTAATTTTGGACAACCCATTTCTAGAACACACACTTAAAATTTGGAACCAATATAGGGAAATTCTAACACCAGCAACTTCACAGTTCATGTCTTTTCTTGGACAACCATGGTTTCCTCCAGGCAAAGCATTAGGTGATTACAAAATTTGGAGAGAAAGAAACATTTTTAGGCTGATTGACATTACAACAAATGGCAAACTAAGCACAAAAACAATTAGAAGCAAAATACAAAATAACAATACCTTTTGATGCAGTACTGTAGCAGGAAGAGCCCGCTCTATCTATCAAGGCAGGTGTCCGTAACAAAGGAGGCTTGAGGCAAGATCAGGAAAAACAGCTAGGATTTATTTGATACACACGTGTGGTCTCAGACCAAAGATGGGCGTCTGAGCAAAGAACATTTGGGCGCGCAGACTTTATATAGCATTACACATTTGCATTGAAAGCAGCTTACACACAATATTACTGCATATCATACCAAAAAGTTTCGAAGCTGCTTGCCTTTTACTTAGTTCCCTTTTGGCGTGCAACTCCAAGCGAAAACCCCCTTTTGCTCAACCGCAAGCTGTTCCGCTTCTGTTAACCTTCGGTCTCTTAAGCCATTTGCATTAGTACTGTTTTTGCACACTTAGGCCTTTTGCTGCGTCCAGCTTCCTTTACCGCCCGCTGACCCCCAAGCTGAAGCCTCTGTTACAATATAGCATAGTAAGGTTATATAGTAAGCCATGGTAGGCCTGCAATGCACTCTATCAGCCAAGCATGTCTAGGCATGCCTCATTAAGCACACCTCTATTGAGTTGCTTATCCTTACATATTCTTTTCCCATTTAGTTCCATCCCTTTCCCAGCCTAGTCCCTCTTCAGTACCACCAGCTATTTGATGCTTTACACAAGGTAATTCTGATTACTTGTGTAAATAGAACACCAAATTCCTTTGAATCCCGTCTGAAGGCTGGATCCTCTTCGGTTAGAGGAGCAATTTCTTGTATTTATCGAGTGCTTAATGGGTGAGATTGGAGCCAAGGTACCTCACAACAGAATCAATGGCATAAGGACTGCGGGAAAATATTTTCAGAAGAGCAATGGACAACCTTATGGAAAAACTCTTTATTTAAATCTACATCTACATATATTAGAATACAAAATTTTAAAATATGGGCTCGGTGGTAGTTTACGCCATATAAACTGTTTCGTAGCAACTTGATCCCAACTCCATGTTGTTGGAAAAAATGTGGGGGAACTGGTACTCTGAAACACTGCTGGTGGGACTGTCCACAAATTAAGGAATTTTGGAAATCAGTGATTAAAATTGCAGGGGAAATAATAGATCTTGACATCCCTTTTTTGCCAGAATCTGTCCTGCTAAATATTTGGTATAAAAAACCGTGTTCTAAACCAAAATTAGAACTTCTTTCATTATTGTTATTGGCAGCCAAAATCATTATAGCATTATGTTGGAAATCAGATAGATGCCCAACTATACGTCAATGGTATAATAAAATCTGGGATTTGATGATTCAAGATAAACTGTCTGCAAGTTTTTTAAGACATGAAAATCCAATGCCAGCTGACAATTTTGTTGAAAAATGGTTTTCTTTTCTTTCTTATATCAATAAGAAACCCTCATCGAGTCCATATGTTCCAAAAAAGTACCTGGACTTCATTCTGTATTAAGTTTATGTTTTTATGCTTTACTGGTGAGTTTTTTATGTGGTATTTAAACTATACTTATATCTATTCTTTTATTTTTCTGTGTGTGTGAGTGGTTGTAAAGAGAAAATTTATTCATAGTATGTATTATATAATTTATACCTTGATGTAAAATAACTGCTATTCTACTTATATGTCAAAGGTTTTGGTTATGCTGTATTGAGTTATTAAAAATAAAAATTGTTAGTTACAAAACAAAAAATCCAATAACAAATTTAATTAAATCTTTCCTACATCTCCCGTTAGTAACTTCGGAGATCTGTTTACCTTGCCCTGAAGTTTTCAAAAAAGCCTAGTTGGGCTTTTTTTTGGATACTGAAAATATGAACACTACTTCTGAAGCTGGTAATTTCTTTCTAGTCAGGCTCTAGACTTCTCTCTAAAGACACTGTAACCAGGAGCTAAGGCATCATTCTGGAAAATTCTATAGCTTCTTCTGCTGACCCTTCCTCAGGTTCCTCTTCTTCCAGCCTCTGTCTTCCTCTCAGTCCTGCTATAAGATCACAAGCTTCTCCCCCCCTCCCCTTCAAAACTGTTCTTCATTTCCTATCTTTTGTCTTCTTAGAATTAATCTCCACCAGCTACTACCAATTAATTCAAATCACACTGAGTTTTGGCCTCTTATTCCTCCTGGCCAAACCCTTTCAACCATTGGCTATTCTCATGCTCATTGGTTTTTGTAGGAATGTCACACAATTCAGGGTTGAGGATCTCACACCAGTCTGTCTCTGCAGCTTGTTGTCTCTGCTGCTTTCTTGACAGTGGTGGTGTTGCTTTATTTATATACATTATTCTTTACACAATCATTTACTAACAACGTGCAGAATGAAACCACTGATGTTTACCTTAGCTTGTTACCCCAGATGTGTATTCCAGGAAGGAGGTGAAAAGGGCAGCACATTCCGAGACCCTCAGCATTCTTGCATAGGGCAAAGTATAGGAAGGTTTAAACCTGCCTTCTAAGTCTATAGATGAAGTAAGGACAAGGTTGGCCAGGACATTGCCCTTCCTTCAGGTTTTTAGTTGTAGCGGCCAATGTAAGTGGAAAGACTGTCCATTCACCGACCAATCATCTGTGACCCATTAGGATTCCTTTGTCTCCTACAAGTAGAACAAAGTTTGAGTCCAGTAAGCACTTTTAAGACCAACAACGTTTTATTCAAGGTATAAACTTTTGTGTGCAAGCAAACTGCTTCAGATATCCAGTATACTACTGGGAAATGGTCTCTGGTCCGTGTCAGCTAGTTTTGTGTGTGTCAGAGGTGATTGGGCATTTTCTTCCTGGTTGCTCACGCCGATCTTCTGGATTTTACCTACTAGAGGTGGTGCCATCTTTACAGGATTTGTTGGCATCTTTACAGCTTGTTGTAGTTTGTTGCATGAATCTGGTAATGCTGGTTGTATTCTCTACATATTAGTTTTTATTTGTTATTTGTAATTAGATTAAATCAGATGGCAGTCACAAATTAGAAAACTGTTGTAGCAAGATTAAGACACACACAGTATGTGTTCAGGTTGGTACTGCTGACATCAGCCTATTATGCAAAGGTGTTTTGCCTTGCTTTCACTGTGCATCTCTTTTTGTTTTTCATTATTTTTCCTAGTTTCAACACTCAGTTTGCTTTCTGTTCATTGTTTCTTCGGGTTTTCTGAGAATGCTTTTGTGCCAGTTTTTCCCTTGCTTTGCTTTTAAACCAAAGGTGATTCAAAAGGATACAGATTCCCTTGGATTCCCCTCCCTGCCCTTTTTTTTTGCCTCTTGAAGGTCATTCCACCACCTATATTGAGGTTGTTCCATCCACTCCGCACCTTCTCCCTCTCTTTGATATACAAGCCGTATTTCCCCTTTGGTTTAAATTTGTAATTTTTTTGATGTGACATGAGTCTAGCAATATGAGACTGTTGCTAGTCTTAGATTGCTAAATATAAGAAATTAAAACAATGGGGGGAGTTTAAAAGGAACTGCATGTCAATTTCAGAAATCGTCTGGTCACGTTCAACAGTGGATTTTCCCCCTTTACCTGCCTTCCTTTCTGTTCCCTGATCTAATGCAAAAATGCATACACAAAACCTGAACCATGAGGATTTAAATGGAAGGCGCTTGCTGGATGCTACTGTGCAGCTGTGTTAGGGCAATTGCGTAATTTTAAAAAAACATTTGGAGACCCCCACACACATATCATGTTCCACCTTGATTTAGAAAAGTGCCTTTTTAAAAATAAGAGCTGCAGAATAAATACACTGGAGGAAAAAGAATGGTGCATAACTTCGTAAAGTGGGCATAGGATCCAAAGTCAAGTTTATTTATTTTATTTAAAGTTTAAAGGCTTACGTCTTGGAAAATCTGCAGAAAACTGTGCAGGCATAATAAGCCATAGTAGAATCTCATAGGACTACTGGATAAGGAGTAATTCTCATTAAATATGACTGGGGGGAAAAGTTAAAGTCAGGTATAATGACTAACCTTCAGGAATATTCTAACCGTACACCTCTATTATTGTACTGTTATCAGTATGTGAACTCACAGCATGTAAAATGGTTTTGAGTGTATTAATAAGCAAGTAGAGTATTAGTAAGGAAGTGAACATTTAGTGCAGAGTGAGAACAGAGTATCTCCCATTGAATTAATGGAGACTTCTTCATAAATATATCAGAGGCTGTATGTTTTGGAAACATACAACAGGAAAGATTTCACAGACAATACGTAGCAGAGGTAAAGGAATTACTTGATGACCCTGAGAAGTTCAGGGATTAATTAGCTGTTTATCCACAGCACTGGTATAGGTTGGGGGATTGAAAAGAAATGTGCTTGTAAACATTCCACCTCCTGAACACCTTGACAATGGGATTTCCTAAGCTTTGCAGATCACAAATACAGTTTATATTTAACCTCCCTCTGGGTGCAGATGGACAGCATCAGAGCTTTATCTGTGAAACCCAACACAAAGCCTTTAAGGTTAGAAGAATAAAGAGAAGGAAGGCTCCATAACCTGGCAAACCAGCACACCCTTCCCAAGTGTTTTAAGGTCAAAGTTGTAGATTGGTGTGGATTATGATACAACAGGCAATTGGGTAGCTTGTCTTCAGCATCAGAGCAAAAGAGGTGAATGGCCCAAGGAGTCCCGTTAATGTTCTCAGTTCTCACCTGTGCCAAATACCTGCTGTTTGCTTCCTCCACAGAAGCAGTGTCTCCTTCCTTTGACACTAGATGTTGCTCTTGAGCCCGTTGGTTTTTGGTCTGGCCCACAAGAAAGCAATTTTACAATAGGTGTGGACTATGTAGGATAGGTGTTTCCTTCAGCACTAAAGCTTAGCTCTCAAGAGACGTGGCATGGTTTACCGCAAAAGCATAAATCCTTTAAAGAAGAAAGTCTTTTATTGAGTCCTCTGGGCTTCTGCAATAATTTCTGGACAGTAAAAAGAAATCTATAGTGAAACCATGGTTTTCCTTTGGAAAGAAATCCTGATGGAAACACTCCTGGGTATGTAATATTTCCAGCATATGCTGAATATTGAATTGCTATGAGATAATGACTGCAAATAGTTTCTTTTAAATTCCATTTTATTTTAAAGTCTGTGAATTTGATTTGTTACTCCAGAAATAGACTGGTGTTTAAGCATGTTCTGATGCTGACAAATGTATATGTAATAAATGATTACTTTGAGAATAGGTATTCCACACTATGAACGACAGAAAAAGCAGGTAAAAGCTTTCATTCTGAATTGCAGGTTAATTAGCATTAATGTATTTGTGGACTCCAGGAAATCAAGTTAATTAGCATTAATGTTTTTGTGAACTCCAGGAAATCAAATATGGTGTTGTAACTGCTGAGATGATAATTTAGGAGATTTCTTGCTAGTAAGAACAAACCAGTTATCGCCTTCAAAATTTACCTGCAAAATGGGATCAGAACTAGTACTTTACTGTTATGTGTGTTTGTGGGGAGAAATTCAGAGACAAAGAGAGTTGTGCTTAAACCACAGATAAAGACTGCATACCCCTTCTTTTAAGATTATCTATGTCCTGATCATATATAGAATGGGAAATAGTTCCAGTTCAAAGAGTCCCACCCTCTCTGGGAATTGTCTTCCAGTGAAATTCACTTCTGGTATCAGACCACACCTGGAGAAAAAAGGAGTTTAGTGATGGATTGCTGAGAACTAAGATGTGTGCATCATCAGATCTTTGTGCAAGGGTTTCAAATTACCCCTTGTGTGCTTCTTAGACACAATATTTTGTTGTGATCAGAAGCCCACAAGTGTATGTTTTTTAGAGTGACAAATTCAAGAAAAGCAACCCTTTCTGCTATTTCTTGGGGTGGGACAACTCTGGAAATCATCCCTATTTAGATTCCCATATCGACAGCTAGGATTCTGCCCCCAGAACTTAACTCCAAGCCACTTCACAATATTGCTCTGGCAGCAAAGCCCCATGAGGAGATGATGTCATAGGGAGAGAATAAGGTGCAGGATGCGTTCAGGCAGTGCTACAGAATCCTATGAAACGAGTGGGAAAGGGAGTAGGAACAGATGGGAAAGGGAGTGATTTCTGGCAGAGAAGCAGGGATCCGGAATCAACCGGGTCCCATTTGTGGGGTAAGAGGGAGGGCCGCCTTTTGCCAGGTGAGGGGGGCGGGCCAGGCGAAGCCCGGGAAGCAGGGGCCCACCCCAGCCTGATGCTGGCCCTGTGGGTTGTCTCTGTGGTGGGTCAGAGGGCAGGGGCGACCAGCGGCTACTTAGGACCCAGATCTGCCGCATCCTGCCCTCTTTAGCCATCGTATTGCTTGCAGGGCTGGCCCTGCCTTGCCACTATGCAAATTAGGTGATTGCCTAGGGCGCCAGACTTCTGGGGGCACCAAATTGGATGCCCCCCATGTGATTCGGTGATGTTATCAGTGCGGGGGGGGGGGCACCAGAAGTTAGCCTTGCCTAGGGTGCCAGACAGCCTAGGGCCAGCCCTGATTGCTTGGCCCACCCTCCCAACCCTTTATGTCGGTGTTTTTTCAGGTGTTGCATATGGGTTGCCTTCTTGATTTTCTCGTCACAACTTGGCAGTATCAGCATGGGGTTGGATTCATTCTCAGGAAAATCAGCCTGCATGCCAACTTCCAGAGATCCCTTAAGGGATCTTGGCTTGAGGGTCGATTGATATGCCCAGTCTGGGGGATTACCCCCATGCTCAGGTTGTAGGGAGGACCACCTCTGGACTTCTGCCCTAGTGGAATGCCAAACTTGCCATCCCAAGGTGACCAACGGAGCATCGACTGGCAAGCAGGTCAGTTGATGGAGTGGGATCCTTACCCCATGTTGTGCCAAGGTTTACTACAGCTGTAACCAATAAAGTTGTGGCCAATTTTATTCCACTTTTTCTGAAAATGGTGTGCTTGTGTGTTATTTCAATTGAAACTGTAAATCAAAGTAGAATGTGTTGGCAGGGAGGAATTTTGTCTGGGGTGCCTGCCTCGGCCCCTCCTCTTGGTTCTGGAGCCACCAATGCAGTTGTGTAGGAATCAATGAGATTGCAGTACTTGGCAGACTGATTGCAGAGCTGTCAAAAAGCAGCTGGTGGTTTGAATATGTGCTTATGTGCATGCATGGGAAACAAACAAAAAAGGATGCTGCCCGCCCACCCACTCCGTGGTTACCATGCATCAGTGATCTGAATGGTCAACCACAAGGTGATCGCACAGAGCAGCACGTTATGAGCAGATGTTTAGATAAAATTCTCCAGCGCAAAAAAATAAGGATACATTTAGAAGCATGGCAAAAATGTGCTAAGCCTGTTGTCTGACCACAGTCTTAGAATTCCATTGGGGCAGGTGGTTGTAGCAGACTGATAGATAGGGTTGTCAGGTCCGACTCAGGGAATATCTGGGAACTTTGGGGCTGGAGCCAGGAGACTTTGGGGATGGAGCCAGGAGCAAGATTGTGACAAGCGCAATTGAACTCTGAAGGGAGTTCTGGCCATCACATTTAAAAGGACTGTAGTTCTTTTAAATGCCTTCCCTTCTTTGGAAATAATGGATGATGTGGCACCTTCTTTTGGGGCTCATATAATTTGACCTGCTGGTCCAATCATTTTGAAACTTGGGCTTTTGTGGGGGAGAGGCACCAGATGCTAAGCTGAAAATTTGGTGCTTCTACCTCAAAAAGCAGCCCTCTCCCACCAGAACCCCAGATATCCATGGATCAATTCTCAATTATAGCCTATGGGGACCAGTCCACATGGAGTATAATGGAGTGCCCACTGGACATTCAAACCACCCCCTTTCAGGGGGAAGGGCTTCCAAACCAGGGGATTCTCTGCCCGCAACTGGGGATTGGCAACCCTATATGGTAGATTGTTGTAGATTGGTAGCTGTCCTCCTCTTTCTTGCCTTCACTTTTATGGCATTGTTCAGCCCTTGACTCATACACTCCCAAACTTTCTGCCTTGCGCAACAGTATTTCTCAAAAGCAAAAGAACAATGCAGTCTCTGAACACTACCTGCTTTGGCACTGTGTCAAGATAATCTCTTCCAAGGGCTCAAAAGTTGTTGTTGTTTTTTTATAAATAGCAGCTGAAGTTGCAGCTGTGTAGATCCCCATGGAGCTGTACTAAACAGTCTGTAAATATCTTTCGTTTTCATTTAGAGATTTTAAAAATAAAAATTGCAATTTTTTTTTAAACATTGTGTCAAAGCTTTCCAGGATCAATTGGCTAGCAGTTCATCAATAGATTATAGTCTTAAAAAAAAACCCTTTTTGCTGTCAAGTCACAGCTGACAATCAAGGCAAGAGACATTGAGAAGTTGTTTGCCATATTGCCTGCCTCTGCACGGCAACCCTGGGCTTCTTGGTGGTCTCCTATCCAAATACTAACCAGGGCCAATGCTGCTTAGCTCCCAAGATCTGACAGGCCTGGACTACCCAAGTCAGAGTTGGGGCTTTTTTTCAGCAGGAATGCAGTCCCAGCTGGCTTGGCATTAGGGGGTGTGGCCTAATATGCAAACTAGTTCCTTCTGGGCTTTTCCTACAATAAAAGCCCTGGTCAGGGCAGAAGATGGCCTACCTGTTCTGCCTATTCATATTTGAGTAGACTATGCAACAAAAGATCATTCATTCACTAATTCATCAATTAATTCTTCACTCAAAGGAGAATAAGTGCAACGCTATGCAGAATTAATTAAATCAATGGGCTTGCCCTGGAGTAATTCTGCATAGAGTTCAAAGTGTTCAAAATCCAAACACCCATAGTGTTCAAAGCTGCATGACCAATAAGAAATAGTATGCTTGTATGGTGCAGATTTGTAAAGCTGCAGGACTGAAGTCCAAGCTCTCTGCTCACAACCTGAGTTCGATCCCAGTGGAAGCTGGGTTCAGGTAGCTGGGTCAAGGTTGACTCAGCCTTCCATCCTTCCGAGGTTGGTAAAATGAGTACCCAGCTTGCTGGAAGGAAAGTGTAGATGACTGGGGAAGGCAATGGCAAACTACCCTGTAAAAAGTCTGCCGTAAAAACATCGTGATGCGACGTCACCCCAGAGTCGGAAATGACTGGTGCTTGCACAGGGGACTACCTTTTTAAATTGCTTTTTCACATATGACATCCTAGTAGTATCAATAACACTAAACAAGACATGCTCTGGAAGATGTATGACATTTATATTCCCCTTTATTTCAGGTTATGTTTCCTGGTCTCTCTACCATGCCTTTCCACCGATGATCTATTATTTCCCTTTACAAACCTTAAAACTCACTGGATTAGAAGCTTTGGCTCTTGCTTCCTTTTCTCCTGTGTTATTAACAATTGGTCCTTTTTGGAGGTTGGCTAACAACAAGTACATTTTAGCTTTGTTGAGGCTGATTACAATTGGTAAGTTATACTTGCACAGATTTAAAATGTATTTAAATACCGTAACTCTTCAAGAGTAAGCAGCAATATCAACATTTTCAAACTATATTGATACATGAATGTATTGCAATGGAGAATAATTCCCCATTGCTGACCATTTCCGTTACAAGATAACTGTGATCCTGCAAATTCCAAATACTATTCAGATGAAGGACAATTGAAAATGTACCAGAAAGTGAATTCAGGGACAATTATAAGGAAGTACAGTTGCTAAGGTGTTCCACCTAAAATCAGTTGAACTTCTTTCCAAATTGCAAGTAATGGGGTTTGCAGTACAATCTTAAGAATGTTTTCCTGGGTATAAGCCCCACTGAAGAGACTGAAGTCAGATTCTTAGTACAGATGCTTAGGATTGCTCTGTTAGTATTGTACTATCTCATTGGCTTAAGTGTGAACCGTCAAGAATGTGGCATTGCCTAGCAGTTTCTTGGTTTTTCAGAATTTTGGTTCAGGCTTCAGGCCTAATAAAGCTTACTGAAGGCCTCTATCTGAGAGATAAATGTCAGGCTGTAAGTTCAGAGAGAAAGATAAGGAGATGAGATGGACACAGGTGCAGATGAGAACATGGGGCGTACGTTGACTGTCAGTTCCCCCTTGGCCACTGGCAGGGGATGGAGAGGGTAGTGTTGCCAGATCGAGGTTGGGAAACTCCTGGAGATTTGGGGATGGAGCCTAGGGAGGACCAAGACCTCAGTGGGGTACAATGCTACAGAGTTCACTCTCCAAAGAATCCATTTTATCCAGAGGAACTGATCTCTGTAATCTGGATATAAACTAAAATTCCAGGGGATCCCCAGATCCCTCCCTAAGAGGCCTGAGGTCAGAGAATCAGGAAAAAGTTCTGCTGCTATTGAAATTAGGAGATAAAAGATATTTTAACTGCAGCTGTATTGTGCCCTTTTTTATTTTAAAATATGTTTCTGCACACAGGAAGCATAGCATCATACCAAGCTCCAAATGCTCACCTTCGACTCCTGATCTTGGCTCTGGGTGTTTCTTCCTCCTTGGTGGTTCAGACAGTAACATGGCAGTCTGGGAATAGTTTGCAAAGGTATTGTGTACAAAAGTGAAAGTTGCCTTATCAGCATTACTGTTTGTTTTTAAAGCAGATTGTCTTCTTTGATATGGTCAAAACCAAATAAAATTATTTTTTCAGAGACCTTACACAACCACTAATTTTGTCTATACTGTCAATACTTGCTTATAGATACTGCAGAATCTGGGGATTTATAATGGGAAAATTTCTTCTCCTTGTTCTTCGGATTTGGTATACATCATTAAATCCAGTCTGGAATTGTAAGAGGTTCAATACTGCTATAATGATTCTTAGTTTCCTAGCTGCTCTTGAGCGGATATATACAGGTAAATATACACAATACCCCGTTCCTGACTCTCACCCTGGGTGCTGTTGATAGACATGCTCTGAGAGTTTGATACTTGGAACTTAATTCCTAGGCCCAGACAGTTCAGTTTTGGACCACAGAGCGGAGGTGGAAGAGATTTAAGCCTTCCCCTCTGAATCATTTTCCTGATGTGAAATGGCGTTGAGGAGCTCCTTTTTGCTCTATTGGGGGAATTTAAATGTAGCCCATCAGTACATTATAAGCTTCTCCAATGGTGCAATCAGATCTAAAAATGCATTCCCCTTGTACATTATGTTAGCAAAATGGCTGCCAAACGGCAGGAAAATGTGACCATGAAGATGGCCTGTGACTGGGGAAATCAAATGGCAACTTCCCTTCCTGCCTTGTTCAACTCCCAGTCTAAGGTGGGATATAAATATTTTGAACAAAATAGCTTTTTTTTAAAACGCTTGAAAATGGCCTTAGAAATTCCCACTTATTTCTTTCACATGTATTGCTGAACTAATTCTCTCCACATTTGGTTGTGATTTTTAGGTGTTCATGAGGAAAAAGAAGCACACAAGGACATAAATACAGCCAAGGAAACGATTCATAGACCAAACTGGTTTTTGTCAGGGACAGCTTTTGGCAGCCTTATGTTTCTCACATTATGGATTTTTGGAGAAGTATCATTAGTTTCTAGATGGGCAGTGAGTGGACATCCACAGCCTGGACCAGATCCTAATCCACATGGGTAAGGGACTGTCATTCCGACATTCTTTTAAAACTGTCAAAACTGAGAACCATAGTGTTTGGAGATGTTTGTTTAATCGACCTTGTTCAAATATTGGGATTAATCTAATTTAAGTTTTGGATTTATATCCCACCCTATCCCGCAAATGGGCTCAGGGCAGCTTACAACAGTAAAATCAGACATATCAAGATTTAAATAACATCATAAAACAGGTACTATAGAATTGAAGGCAACACATCAGAAAAAATAGACGATACTTCAGACACAGGCGGCAAAGTCACACAACAGCATGTAGGCTGATGATTGTCGACACAATACAAACACCATGATGGTAAGATGCTGGGGGAAGCGGTGACTTTAAATTGAGGTGATCTCCTCAGAAGGTGCTGTGGATTCTCTTTAAGGGACAGGTCAGAAATTTTCTGACACATTCTTCTCTGAGGTGTCTTTAATTTTTATCCTTCCTTGGAATAACTTTTTGTTTGCCGTTTCATTATTTTTGGACAATATATACCCATGAACAATGGACTCTGACTTTTAGAAACAGACTCTGACTTACAGAATTCCATTATTAGTACAAAGTATGGCCACTGTCCCTATGGGGTAGAGAGAGTTTTAATAACAAACACCTAATTTTCTTCTTTGTTTCAGTTCTTAGTGATTCAGTAAGCTGTTTTATCAGTTGCATTAATGTGTCTCAAAATTTGAATGTTTTTTCTCCTACCTGTCCTTAAAAAAGCTCTGTTGTCAAGTATTTGTGTGGTTAATGAATTTGTTGGTTTTAAAGGAGAAGCTGAGGCATCTCCCAAATCACTACAGGACAGAAATAAAAATATTACTTACAATGGTTACTTTGGCAGACAATTACTAATACTTTTACCAGGGTTTTTCCCCTGGTGATGGAGGGGAACCTCCACATTCAGAGGCACTGAACCTCTGAATCCCAGAGCCAGGGGAAGGTCTCAACTTCTTTGCTCTGTTGTTGGCCCTCTAGGAACTGGTTGGCCACTGTGCAAGACAGGATGCTGGACTAGATGGACCACTGGTCTGATCCAGCAGGATTCTTCTTATGTTTTTATGCCCAGTCCCATGGGGTTAAGCAAAATAAGAAGCTAACTTTTATTTCTGGAATGAACACAACACTGAAGAAGTAAGACATAAGTAACATTTCGCATTCATTGAACAATTGAACTGAGGTCCTATTTCTGCAAATAGAATCCTTTGGTTACAAACTGACTATTTTCAGATCCAAATAGGCAGCTGTGTTGGTCTGAAGTAGTAGAACAAAATAGGAGTCAATTTCACCTTTAAGACCAACTTCGTTTTATTCAGAACGTAAGCTTTCGTGTGCTCTAAGCACACTTCATCAGATAAGGAATCCGGCACACTGAGCAGAGCCACACATAGCTGGTAGGCAATGGCTCAGAACATAAAATGGTACCATTTGTTTGACTATTTTCAGCCTACTCTAAGCAGCTTTTCTGCACAGTTTCACTCAGTTAGATATCCTTCTTCCTACCCACAATTCCTCAGCTGCAAACTTCCAGCTGCTGTTCTTAACTGCTGTTTTCCAATTGTCACCCTGCATGATTCCGTCAGTTCCCACTGGCTGCTCTTAGGAAGAGGCAGAACCTACTTGTCTGACACAATGAGCTTAAAAAATGTTCTGGTCACAATAAATTCTGTGCATACTTTGAGTGCAACAACTTTTGTCTATTTAAAGTTTTGGTCGACTTCCAAAACCTAAGCCATTGAACAATGAGTGACAGTACAGTCTTAAGCAGAGTTGCACTCTTCAGCGTCCATTCAAATCAGAGTGTAGAAAGGTGCAACACTGTTTAGAATCGCAATGCTAAATGCTTCACTTCAGCAGGTTATTCCAGTTTCTCTCCATTGCTTTTGCTCTGTCTTTTCTTTTTATAGGCTTGCTCATCCTTTATCTTGGCAGCATTGAATATAGATCAAGCCACAATATTTGTGATGCGAAATACTGAGTGATGCAATAAACTGGAAAGTCTGCTATGTATGACCTAAAAATATTTGGCTTGGACCTAGGGACACTTTTGCTTGGTGTATGTAGAATCAATTCTGGCAGCACCTTTTTGCAGTTTGTGGAGTCCTGCTCGGTATATGATGGTCCTTCCTTTAAGAGACTTTGGGGTGGGGGCTGCCACTGGGAAGGGATAACTGAAAATGTCTCATGTGCAAATAGAAACAAACTTCTTCTTCTTCTTATAATTATTATTACTATTATTATTATTATTATTTTATTTATATTCCGCCCATTCCCCCATGGGGGTTCAGGATGGAGTACATCAAATATGCAATAATAAAACAAACAATCAAAACCAGCTAAAATCATAATAAAATCAGTTACAGCGTTGAGCTCAGAATCTAATCAGCACTTTACATACCATATGTTGTGATGTTACATAACCCACTGGCCCCCATCAGTAACAAACAGTCCGAATAATGATGAAAATAGCAATGCTTAGCCTCTCTAGAGCCAAATAATGGAGCCAAAATAGTTATTTTCTTATAGGAAAAAGAATGTTTTAAATATCGATATTTTTAACAAGTTTCAATCATTTAAGTATTTTTCCATGTTTCTGCTTACTGATCACTTAAAGGCAGGGGACTATTAAACATAATTTTTCTTACCTGTTATCATATCCTGGCCAAAAATGAGACCCAATACGGAGCTCAAAGAATTAAACAATGAGGCCCTGCAGTTTGGGCTGCAATTATCAATTAATTCTACTCAGTTCTTTGCGACAGTATAAACGGATTGCAACCTGGAACACATTTGGGAGCACTTTTTCACTCCTGTCTCCTGTTATAATATTGAGCACTTTTCTAGTACGATATAATAAACTCCAAATAGATAGGAAACTCTTGGCTATAGATTTATCTAATTCAGTTCCAGTAACTTTTAATGGCATACCAGATTTATCTAATCATATAATCCTGATTGTCCAAGTGCATTTCCACTTCCTACTGCATTTGCTTCCTGTGGCAATCATACTCAAAAGCCCTGCTACTCATTCAGGGCTCTGAAACAATCCTTTTTATTTAAGTCTTATGGAAATCCAAGTGATTGTCATCCAATCAGAGCCCAAGGAACTCTACTGGATGGGAAAGAGTCAGTTTAAGAAACCTCAGGGTTAAGAATTTTTTCCCTTCATACAGGGATTTTGTGGTTCTGGATAACAGTGTTTGCTTAGTGAGGTTTTTATTTGACTTTTAGTTAGGATTTGGGGTCGACTTTGGGGGGAAAGCATGTTTTAGTGTGACATAAGAAGAGCCCTGCTGAATCAGACCAGTGGTCCATCTACTCCAGTCTCCTGTCTCATGCAGTTCCTCTGGATGTCAAACAACAAGGCATAGAGGCTGAGGCATTCCCCTGATGTTGTCTCCTGGATCTGATATTAAGAGGTTTACTATGTAAAGCAGTATTTCCTTTTGTCCATCCTAAATCCACTGCCCATCGGCTTTATTTGATGCCCTTGTGTTCTAATATTTTGGGAGAAGGATAAAAATTTATCTTTGTCAGTTTTCTCCACCAAAGGTTGCCGGGTCACCTCATTGTCGCAGCAGGGCGATTGGGGGGTGTTGTGAGGGTGGGTGGGACATCACACATGATGTCTCTGATGTGATGACATCACCTGGAAGTTATGTCATCATGTCAGAAGTAGGCCTCTGTTTTTTGGGCAAAACTCTGCGGGTTTTTTGACTTCAAAGCCTTAGAGTTTGCTGAAAAATCAGAGTGTTCCCGTGTGACATCCCCAGCAGAAGTGATGTCATCATGTTAAGAATGTCATGTGATTTTACTGTTTAGGGGTGGGGTTTTCCCTACTGGCCAGCTGGTGGGCGGAAGCCCCAAAAAGCAGGGGACCCCCCACACAGACCTGGGGACTGACATCCCTGGAGAGCTGGTTTGATGTAGTGGTTGTGGACTCTTAATCTGGGAGGTCTGGGTTTGACTCTACACTCCTCTACATGCACTGGCTGAGTGACCTTGGGTCAGTCACAGTTCTTGAAACAGCTGTTCTTTCAAGAGCAGTTCTCTCAGAGGATTTTCAGCCCACCTACCTCACAGGGAAGGAGATAGTAAACTGCTGTGGGGAGGGGAAAGGAGATTGTAAACAGGTTTGAGGCTCCAAGTGAAGGGAGGTGTATAAATTCAATCTCTCCCCTTCTTCTATCTCCACCTCATACATAATTTTATAAATCTCTATCACCTGTAGACAGTTGAGGTTTAAAGACTTTGCAGGAAAGGTCAGTGTGGGAGACTGGAGGACATTCTTCAGTCCAGAAGGCAATCATTTTAGAGCAGGGGTCCCCAACCCCCAGGCCATAGACCGGTACCAGTCCGTGGCCTGTTAGCAACCAGGCCGTGAGTTGTATCATTATTTCATTATATATTACCGGGGTGGGGAACCTCTGTCCCAAGGGCCGTATGCAGCCCTCGAGGTCAGCCTCTCTGGGGCCTAGGCTTCCCAAACCTCCCGCTCTGGCGGGAGACTTCTGGGTTCGCAGCCTCATCTCCCGCTCTTCAAAACTCTGGAAGCGGGGGTGGGGGTGGAGGGGGGGGAGAACATACCTTTAGGCTTCATGTTGTAGAGCTCCTGAGCTGTTTGCAAAATGTCTGCCCCTTTAAGGCTGGGCAGGAAGCAAGAAGCAGAAAGGGCTTCTGAGAACGGACCCTCCGTGTGTGAGAGGGAGGGGGCAGGGGATTCCCTAGTTTGGAGGCCCTCCCCCCCTTTAGAAAGCGTGGGGGGGAGGGAAATGTCTACTAGGCACTCTATTATTCCCTATGGAGAACGATTCCCATAGGTAATAATAGGAAATTGATCCGTGGGTATTGGGGGCTCTGGGGGGGCTATTTTTTGAGGTAGAGGCACCAAATTTTTAGTATAGCATCTAGTGCCTCTCCCCAAAATACCCCCCAAGTTTCAAAACGATTGGACCAGAGGGTCCAATTCTATGAGCCCCAAAATATGGTGCCCCTATCCTTAATTATTTCCTATGGAAGAAAGGCATTTTAAAAGGTGTGCTGTCTCTTTAAATGTGATGGCAAGAACTCCCTTGGAGTTCAATTATGCTTGTCACATCCTTGTTCTTGGCTCCACCCCCAATGTCTCCTGGCTCCACCCCCAAAGTCTCCTGGCTCCACCCCCAAAGTCCCCAGATTTTTCTTTAATTGGACTTGGCAGCCCTACTGGGGCCTCTCTGGGGCCTGGCTGGCCAGCAAGGATTGTGGGGTCCAGCTGCGCTGTGCAGCAGCCTCCCCAGGGCCAGGCAGGGATCACAGAGCCCAGATGTACTGTCCGGCAGCCTCCCTGCTGCAGGGCCTGGAAAAGTTACTACCACAGTTCAGTTTGTACTTGATTATCCCAGATGGTGTGGCCTAATATGCTAATGAGTGTGTGACCTAATATGCTACTGAGTTCCTGCTGTGTTTTTTCTTCAAAATAGCCCTGGACCTATGCATTTGCCTAGGGCCACGCGTGCGCCAGAATAGGCTCCCCCCTCATGACTTCAAATAGAAAAACAATTATTTGTATTAATTTTGCTGGCCTGAATTGTTCTCCCTTGGCGGAGCACTGTTTTTTAAAGTTGATAATTTTTTAATGACCCGCAAATGATGTTATAAATATCTGTTCTGCCCAGCCCGGGCTGGGACTGCGCGGGGAGGCCCACCCATACTCACCAGCAATTCCCCCCCCCGGCCGACACCCGGAGAGCTCCCGCACCGCAAGCCCCTACAACCACCCCACCACCTACCTGGGACGCCGACGCCCCAGTGACGCCCCCAGGAGCACCCCCCAGCCAGCACGCTTGTCCACAGGCACGAGGAGCCTTGCCAACATGGAGCATCAGAGGTAGCTGGGGCCGGGAGGCGGAGACGGAGCCCAGCAGCAGAAGAGGGAGGGGCCGGCAAGCCGAGCCGTGGCGGCTGGCGCCACTGCGCCCCGACACTCCACAACGGCTCTGGCCGACCCAGACGCTTCCAAGAGACCAAGCCCCAGAACGCCTCCCCTCGGCGTCCAGGCTTTTGAACGGGGGTGGAGCCAGAGGGGGGTGGGACCCAGGGAGTGGGGAGGGATCTGCAGAGGCATAAAAGGGAGGGAGGCACGAGGTCAGGGAGGAAGCTGACTAGTAAGGTGAGGGGCTGCCTCCTGAAAGAGAGAAAGGAGCCCACACACAGCCAGAGGGGAAAGGGGGCTTGAGGTGCTGTAACCTGGCTCCCACCCCTAATTCTGAGACCTCAGGGGGGCATTTGCAGAGGCCCAAAAGGGGCAGACCTGTCAAGGGGGGGGGACAGCCACACCTGGGGACCGCGAGAGGCACCTGGGGTGCGAAAATATCCATATGACCCTTGGCAGAAAAAAGGTTTCCCACCCCTGATATATTACAATGTAGTAATAATAACAACAAGAAGAAGAATTGCAGATTTATACCCCGCCCTTCTTTCTGAATCAGAGACTCAGAGTGGCTTACAATCTTCTGTATCTTCTTCCCCCACAACAGACACTCTGTGAGATGGGTGGTGTTGAGAGGGCTCTCACAGCAGCTGCCCTTTCAAGGACAACTCTGTGAGAGCTATGGCTGACCCAAGGCCATTCCATCAGCTGCAAGTGGAGGAGTGGGGAATCAAACCCAGTTCTCCCAAATAAGAGTCTGCACACTTAACCACCACACCAAACTAATAGAAATAAAGTGCACAATTGTATCATCCTGAAACCATTGTAGCCCCCCCCCTCCCCCAGTCCGTGGAAAAATTGTGTTCCACAAAACCAGTCCCTGGTGCCGAAAAGGTTGGGGACCGCTGCCTTAGAGCTTCCCTTTCTTACCTGCTCCCCACCCTCACATTCCTCACTCTCTGGAAGAAAAACAGTGGAGTGGAACTTGGTGTTTGCCTGGGGACTTTTTTTTTAGCTATTCAGTACAAAAATGTGCTAATTTTCTCTGCTTTCTTTTCTTTCAATGTACAGGGGTGCAGTTCTCTTGGGGCTAGCTCACGGACTGATGTTTTCCTTTTGGTCTTGGTCTACCTTTGCTCTTTGTGGTTGGTGCCTTATAGGTGAGAATAAATGTGGTGCCCACTTCATTTTGCTGTAAATCCTCGAGCCTCTTAAAAGACTTGCCGATCTCACCTAATTCTTAGCAGCAGGAAAGAGTAAGGGATCCAATAGCACCTGGATCCAGTAGCAAACTTGGGTCCTTGAGAGACTGAACACATGTATGTTAGTCGGAGGCAAATTCCATAGCTAAAGAAGCCAATTTTAGAACAAGCTCCCATAGAATTAAATAGGGATGTGTGGATATTGAAAGGTCTTCTCATTGGTGGCCCTATGCCATGCAGGTGCACAATAGAGGGTCCAGATATTCTTCAATGATGTGCCCTAACTGTGACACTTTTTATTCTACTTTATAACACGCCCGGCCACTGTGGTTATATTCAGGGGCTCTGCTGAAGTTAGACAGATAACATCCTGAGAAAGGGCCTTCTGTTTCAATGGTGTTCCCTGTCCGATGCTCATTGACTCCTCTGCCCATCAATGTTCTTGTTTTGTTTAGCTATTTTCCCTTGTTTTACATATATATTTCTGTTTTGATCAGGGCATTTTTGTAGAAAAAGCCCAGCAGGAATTCGTTTGCATATTAGGCCACACTCTCTGATGTAACAATTGTTTCAAAAGCCCAACAAGAACTCATTTGCATATTAGGCCACACCCCTGATGCCAAGCCAGCCGGAAGTGCATTCCTGTGTGTTCCTGCTCAAAAAAAGCCCTGGTTTTTGGTGTCTTGGGACCCTGGATGGAAGGTGGCATTGAAGCATTTTGAATAAATAAAACAGCCCTGCGAAGTGGCTTAGACTGAAAGGTAGTAACTGGCCCTAGGTCATTGTGGCAGAGCAGGGACTTGAAAGAGACCTACTTTAGCCTCAACATGCTGGGGGGAGTGGAATGCAGAAAACTTTTTGTTGCACTGGTTTTCCAATTTTATTGCAGTTTTACTACAACTCTTAGACTGATGTTCTACAATTCGCCATTGTTCTTTTGTCTCTTTATAGGTGCAGCCGGAGCAGCCGGTCTATTGAGTTTACCAACATGGGGGGCAGCTCTTGCTGGTGATGTCTTGGCCGTCTTTACTATGTGGACGTGGCCTCGCATAACTGGAAGCTTTGTTAGTTGCTTACATCCTGTAAAAGTAACGACTACAGCAATGCTTGTATACGTGCTGGAACTGTTCTTCTGTGTGTGGTGTACAGCTTATAAATTTGTACCTGGTGGAACTTACGCTCGAGAAAGGTCTGATGTTCTTTTAGGTATGTTTGTTTTTCTTACCCAAGAGAAGCTGTCAAATTTTCTTCATTTGAACTCTTATCAACTTTAAAATATAACTTACAAGAGTTTCATGATCTTTTCCTGTTTGCTTTCTCCATTTCGTTGATATCCGTTGTTTAAAAGGGCATAGAAATTTAGATGCTTTCTGTGTTGTTTAGGGTTGCCAATCCCCAGTTGGGGGCAGGGGATCCCCCAGTTTGGAGGCCCTCCCCCCGCTTCAGGGTCATCAGAAAGCATGATGGGGGGAGGGAAATGTCTGCTGGGAACTCTATTATTCCCTATGCAGACTTATTCCCATAGGAAATAATGGAGAACTGATCTGCGGGTACCGGGCTCTGGGGGGGGGGCTTTTTTTTTAGGTAGAGGCACCAAATTTTCAGTATAGTATCCAGTGCTGCTCCCCAAAATATCCCCAAGTTTCAAAATGTTTGGACCAGGGGGTCCAATTCTGTGTGCTCCAAAAGAAGGTGCCCCTATCCTTCATTATTTCCTATGAAAGGAAGGCATTTAAAAAGGTGTGCGGTCCCTTTAAATGTGATGGCCAGAACTCCCTTTGGTGTTCAATTATGCTTGACACACCCTGACTCCTGGCTCCACCCCCAAAGTCCCCAGATATTTCTTAAGTTGGGCTTGGCAACCCTAGTGTTGTCAGGTATACAGAAATTTAAAAATAGAGCCACAGAATAAAGGGATGACCACTAGACTCCTGTATGTGTATAAGTGGATTTTGGGGATTAACAGGCACTAGGATTGCAAATCTAACCATCGTATAGCAGCTTTAGATACGATCAACTACTGAGGAGATGTCAGAGAGCATTAGGAAGGGGATAAAAAATAAAGGAGAACATATAGTTCTTTTATATGAATCAACCCCCTTGGATGGCTTTAATTTGAGTGAACATCTTTGCTAAAAGAGAGGAGAAAAGCTGCTGAATTACTTGAATATATTAATTTATATAAATGGGTGGAATTCTGGCCTGTATTCAAACCACTCTTTATAGAAACTCTTGATTGCTAAAACCCCTACCCACCTCCCAGTGTTAGTTGTCCAATGTAAATAATTTACTGACTCCTTAACTATAGAATAATAATTTACTGAAACCTTAAAATCAGTAGAGCTTCAAGAAGCAATGCAAGGGTGGCCCTAGCTTGAATTTCACCTGAATATCCAGTAAAATAAGTTGGATTCAATTGACTGTGGAGATGGAAGATAAAAACAATGAACCAAAACTCTTATCACAGGACCATGGCTGGGTTCCAAAGAGCTTGTGTTCACAAGAGGTTTTCCATCTCACTATGCTATTAATGACCTTCCCTCTCTTCAAAATCTCCTGAAGTTTGGGGTATCCTCTGAAACAGTATCCAATGCTCTGCAAAAGCAAGAAGGAAAACCAGGGGTGGAATTCTAGCAGGAGCTCCTTTGCATTTTAGGCCACACACCCCTGATGCAGCCAATCCTCCAAGAGCTTACAAAGCTCTTTTTTGTAAGCTTTTGGAGGATTGGCTACATCAGGGGTGTGTGGCCTACTATGCAAAGGAGCTCCAGCTAGAATTCCACCCCTGAGGAAAACATTCTGCGCATTCACACCATGCATGTGGAGGAGTGCTCAGCTCACACAAGAAGATTCCTGGCTGTGTGTAGATCTTGTATTTCCATTCTTTATAACTTTTAGCTAGTGGCAAATTTCTTGTTTCTTCTGGTTTCTTGCAGGTGTGGCTGTTCCTTCCTGTTCTCTTCTCGCATCTACCGTACTGTCTTTCTGTTATGGCATCTTATATAGGGAAACACCCTTTTCATAAAAGTAAGGCTGTAAAAAACAATGCATTGCAATCATAGTTATGGTCCTTCAAGAAATGTAAAAGTCCAAAGGTCATTCGATTCAAACCCTACACATGTTCAACTGAATTCCAGACTCAGCCTTTTGTATTAATTTAAAGGGATGCAGAGGAGGGAGACAAACCTGTGACATACTGGTTAAAATTTTAGAACAGAACATTGAAATATTTGGTGATCAGGTCCTTATGGAATAGATTCAAATAAGTAATAGATGGCTTTGGAATCTTACTTTTTGTCAAACATCCCCAAACACTTTTAAGAAGTGATAGATACCTAGTGTTCACCTTTTAAATTGATTCTGGACTAAGAAAGGAAAATCATAATAGTTTAATAAAAAAAAAACCAAAGGCATTCTACAAAATGTGTTCTCCAGCAACATAGTGGAGAAGCTTAGAGGAGCTGTAGAAACTTAGAGAAGACAGGAAACATCTCTGGGTAAATTCATGATATTGTAGTATAGCAAATTAAATTAATCTGGCAACGAAAACACGTAACACATAATCTATTGAGATGTCAAAGAAAATTAATTTCTCAGCTACTGTGGAACATTACAGAAAGGTTAATGGAGGAATTGGAAAGCATGCCTGGATAGCAAGTTAATCAAACTAATTTAGTTATAAATGTTGTCTTAAAGATAAAGAAAAGATAAAATGGGAAACTTCCCAATCATGAGGGCTATGCAGGCTTCTTTGATCTCCCTTTGCATGAAATTGCCTTTTCAGCCTACCCAATTTGTCCTTTTCCTTACATTTCTTTTGAATGCATCATCTCTGAACCAGGATTCACTTTGCACCACTCCAAGTTGCAATCTTCATTTGTGTTCTGATTAGATTCACAGTGTTTTGGGACAAATGAACTTGAGGTTTGGTTATGTTTGCTCAAGTGTTTTCTTAATATCAAATATTTTAAAAATGCCATTTTTTGTTATAGGAATCATCATGCTACTTATTGTCATAGAAGTGTTAGTTGATGGTAAGAAAGAGCTTCATTGTCTGTATGGGATAAAAAGCAGTCAGAAGTCCCTCGTCAAACAAAGTGACAAATACATCAAATTATGTAAGTATAACTTGCTTTATTCCTAAAAACAAATTGTTTAAAAATTTCAAAAAGCCAATACCAGAGACAGTTTGGTGCAGTGGTTAGGTGTGCGGACTCTTATCTGGAAGAACCAGGTTTGATTCCGCACTCCTCCACCTGCAGCTGCTGGAAGGGCATTGGGTCAGCCATAGCTCTCTCAGGAGTTGTCCTTGAAAGGGCAGCTTCTGGGAGAGAGATCTCAACCCCACCCACCTCACAGGTCTGTTATGAGGGGAGAAGATATAGGAGACTGGGGTTGGGAGTAAGCAGTGAAGTGGCTAGGTTTGCAGATGACACTAAATTGTTCAGAGTGGTGAGAACCAGAGAGGATTGTGAGGCACTCCAAAGGGATCTGCTGAGGCTGGGTGAGTGGGCATCAACGTGGCAGATGAGGTTCAATGTGGCCAAGTGCAAAGTAATGCACATTGGGGTCAAGAATCCCAGCTACAAATACAAGTTGATGGGTTGTGAACTGGCAGAGACTGATGAAGAGAGAGAGCTTGGGGTCGTGGTAGATAATTAACTGAAAATGTCAAGACAGTGTGCGATGGCAATAAAAAAGGCCAACGCCATGCTAGGAATTATTAGGAAGGGAACTGAAAACAAATCAGCCAGTATCATAATGTCCCTGTATAAATCGATGGTGCGGTCTCATTTGGAATACTGTATGCAATTCTGGTCACCGCACATCAAAAAAAATATTATACTTTGGAAAAAGTGCAGAAAAGGGCAACTAGAATGATTAAAGGTTTGGAACACTTTCCTTATGAAGAAAGGTTAAAACGCTTGGGGCGCTTTAGCTTGGAGAAACATCGACTGCAGGGTGACATGATAGAGGTTTACAAGATTATGCATGGCATGGAGAAAGTAGAGAAAGAAGTACTTTTCTCCCTTTCTCACAATACAAGAACTCATGGGCATTCAATGAAATTGCTGAACAGTCAGGTTAAAATGGATAAAAGGAAGTACTTCTCCACCCAAATGGTGATTAGCACGTGGAATTCACTGCCACAGAAGGTGGTGGCGGCTACAAGCATAGCCAGCTTTAAGAGGGGATTGGATAAAAATATGGAGCAGAGGTCCCTCAGTGGCTATTAGCGCAGTGTGTATATATATATATATGTGTGTGTGTGTGTGTCTGTGTATATATATATGTATATATACACACACATGCATATATTGGCCACTGTGTGACAGAGTGTTGGACTGGATGGGCTATTGGTCTGATCCAACATGGCTTCTCTTATGTTCTGAGTCTGCTCTGAGTCTCTGATTCAGAGAGAAGGGTGGGGTATAAATATACAGTTGTCTTCTTCTTCATTCTTAAAATCTTCCCATTTAAAAATGTGAATATGTAAGGTTAAGATGAAATTCTGGATGCTTGTTAAGTAGTGGGTTCAAGACGCCAGAGTGATTTTAGCATAGCTCCTTTATTGAGCACTAGCTTACAACACATGTGGCAAGCCGTGACTATATACACAAACCCCAACCCAAAACACACCCTCCCCAGAATACAAACACACCAACTGGAAAAGAAGGCGCTCAGAGCCTTCATTTGCATGGGCTTAATTCAACCTGATGTTTTACCCATAAATATAATTTCAGGCCTCAGCTTATGCTCTTGAAGCTCCTCAGGTACACACTACCAGTTTGGTGTAGTGGTTAAGTGTGCGGACTCTTATCTGGGAGAACCGGGTTTGATTCCCCACTTCTCCACTTACAGCTGCTGGAATGACCTTGGGTTAGCCATAGCTATCGCAGGAGTTGTCCTCAGCTGCTGTGAGAGCCTTCTCAGCCCCACCCACTTCACAGGGTGTCTGTTGTGGGGGGAGAAGATATAGGAGATTGTAAGCTGCTTGAGTCTCTGATTCAGAGAGAAGGGTGGGATATAAATCTGCAGTCTTCTTCTTCTTCTTCCTTAATGCTTGAATTACAACTACTATCTCTTAAATTAAAATGCATCTGGTTGTCAGGTGGTGAAGTAGCCTTCAGCTTCCACGGGCAGTCCAGCTTCTGGATGGGTGGGGGAGGGCTGTCTGAAGACAAGCTGGCAGGCTACAGTAGAAGAAGAAGATACTGGATTTATATCACGCCCTCCACTCCGAAGAGTCTCAGAGCGGCTCACAATCTCCTTTACCTTCTTCCCCCACAACAGACACCCTGTGAGGTGGGTGGGGCTGGAGAGGGCTCTCACAGCAGCTGCCCTTTCAAGGACAACCTCTGCCAGGGCTATGGCTGACCCAAGGCCATCCTAGCAGGTGCAAGTGGAGGAGTGGGGAATCAAACCCAGTTCTCCCAGATAAGAGTCTGCACACTTAACCACTACACCAAACTGTCTCTCAACCACCAACAGTGGTGGTTGAGCCCTGATGTCAACAAGAAAGCTGTACCTGCCTCTCTGCTGATTTGTGGCCAGGTCAGAAGGGAACGCCTGTCTGCCATTAAGGCAATGAGTGACAAGCCCAAAGGAGACACACACCCCCCTCCACAGCTCTTCCACAGCAACTGAGGGGAGGGCTGTAGGGCACAGCAGAACCAGTAAGTGGCCTAGCTTTTCACCCTGCATGAGAGGACTTGCCTGTCTTTGTGGCCGGGGTGTCCTGGTTGTGTCTGCTTCATAATGGAAGAGGGAGTTGGCCAAGAATGTTAAGCCAATACCAGCTTCCGTCTGCATAGGAGTAGGACTTGCATGAGGAGGGTTGCCAGTCTTCTGGATGTCTCCTGGTATTACAACTGATGTCCAGGTAACTTCACCTGGAGATCACTTCATCTGGAGAAAATGGCCACTTTGGAAGTTGGACCCTGTGGCATTATATCCCATTAAAGTCTCTCCCCTCCCCAAACCCAGTCCTCCTCAGGCTCCACCCCTCATATCTCCAGGTATTTCCCAACCCAGAGCTGGCAACCCTACCTTTCCCAACTTAGGGCTATGAGTATGTCAAAGAGCCTGTGAGGTCTGGGGACTACCTGGCAGATGAAGAGATGGGTGCACAACCCAATAATGTTGTTTGGAAAGAACATATATGAACATATGAAGCTGCCTTATACTGAATCAGACACTTGGTCCATCAAAGTCAGTATTGTCTTCTCAGACTGGCAGCGGCTCTCCAGGGTCTCAAGCTGAGGTTTTTCACACCTATTTGGCTGGACCCTTTTTTGGAGATGCCGGGGATTGAACCTGGGACCTTCTACTTCCCAAGCAGATGCTCTACCACTGAGCCACCGTCCCTCCCCAAGAGAATAGACATCAGTGGATGTTTGTATGCTGTGACGCATTTTTCATGTGTGGAGAAAAATCCCATTCCTACACTTATTCCATTATTATTATAACCTCTCTTTAAAAGTCATACTTCCCTCACCAAAGCATGCAGTTCTAAGCAGAGTTATATCCTTAAAAGCCTGCTGACTTTGATGAACTTAGAAGGATGTAAATCTGTTTAGGATTGTACTGTAAGTTGACTTAAGGAAGAAAGCAAGAAGATTTAGAATTAGTTAGATGTAGCACATTTTCAGAAAAATAGGTGGCAATATAAGGCAGCCCAAGAGAACTTGCACAAGATATAGAGCAGAGGTGGCCAAACTTGCTTAATGTAAGAGCCACACAGAATTACCGTCAGATGTTTGAGAGCCGCAAGACAGGAACATTAGATGCTTGAGAGCCAGAAGGAAGATAGATGGAGGGAGGGAGAGGTGGAAAGAAAGCAACTTTAAATGCATTCTCCAGGCCACTGGCTGGCTTAGAGAAGGGATTTAATAAGATAAATGCTTCAAGAGACACACAATTTGTGTGAAAGAGCCACATGCGGCTCCCGAGCTGCAGTTTGGCCACCCCTGATATAGAGAGTGATCCATTGATTAAAGTTAGACTGAGAGAAACAGAAAGGAACACTGCAGAAATCTGCCATTTCATGGTATTTCAAAAGTTCTGCTTACGTAAATCTGCCACTGTTCCTGCTGAGCTGAAGTCTGCATTTTTTACTACGACACTGTTAAGGCTTTATATTGTAGACACCCAAGAAATAATCTTCTCTTTGTGTTTCCTTAATATTAATATATGCTGTAAATATTCTGTTTCTAGTTTTGTGGCTGTTTGTTGGTGTTGGCTTACTTGGATTAGGTCTGCGATATAAAGCTTATGAGAAAAAACTGGGCCATGGGGTGAGTAATACGCTTCTTTTAAAATATATCACATCTTTAATAATACATCTTCATATGCACCCACTAGTGCAGAAAAAAAAATATTTCAGGATGAATAGAACTACACACAGTATTCAGTATGCCGTGCATAGATTTGGTGACCCCAGGGGTGGAATTCTAACAGAAGCTCCTTTGCATATTAGGCCACACACCCCTGATGTAGCCAATCCTCCATGAGCTTACAAAAAGAGCCTTGTGAGCTCTAGAAGGATTGGCTACATCAAGAGTGTGTGACCTAATATGCAAAGGAGCTCCTGCTAGAATTCCATCCCTGGGTGACCCTATAGAGTTTTCAAGGCAAGAGACATTCAGAGGTGGTTTGCCATTGCCTGCCTCTGTGTAGTGACTCTGGTATTCCTTGGAGGTTTCCCATCCAAATAGTGACCAGGACTGACCCTGCTTAGCTTCCAAAAACTGACAAGATCAGGCTAGCCTGGGCTATCTGGTTCAGGAAGATATACTAAATACCAAGGGTGGCCAATGGTAGCTCTCCAGATGTTTTTTTTTGCCTACAATTCCCATCAGCCCCAGCCAGCATGGCCAATGGCTGGGGCTGATGGGAGTTGTAGGCAAAAAGCTACCGTTGGCCACCCCTGCTATATACAGTAGACAAAATTCAAAGCTCTACAGGGTGCCAACATCCTGTGCTTTTCAGTGGAGCCAGTTCACACATTTGGCTGCAGTCCATGAAGTGATAGGCATGTGTGAATCAGCCCTTAAACAACAACACTCCATATTGGACAGAAATATAACTGATGGAAATAATGGACAACATAATTATTTTTCTAGGGTTACATTAGGTCATGATTTTTAGAAACAGTTGTTTTTAAACTCTAATTTACATTATTTTTAGCTATTTATACAGCACCATCGAGGAATCGACATCAGCAAAACAGACATGTCCTTCCCTGTCCCCTGAAGCATACAAATGGCTAAATATGTGCAGATGCAGTTAGTGTACTTGGGCTAAATTATCATTGAGGAAGAAAGGGGTAAAGCCAGTGATGCTCAGTGGTTCTTTGCCATACCACCTGCGGTTTTTCTGAGCATCAATTGGGCACCTTCCATTTGTTTAAGGAAAGTGAGCAAGGCCCTTGCTCAGCGGGGGCTTGTGATTGGTTCCCACCTTGGAACAGCCAGCACCAGAGGAAAGGGTCAGCTGTTTGCCTCCCTGAGGTGGGGGCGTCATACCCAGGATGGAAGTAAATATTGCTTTTTTTGGTTCAGTGGTAACTGTGAATGTGGCTGTCTGGCCCAAAGAGCAGCTACAACTGGGTTAAGCCTAAAGTTGACTTGCCAGCATCTTTTCATGTTGTGTCATGATGTCCTTCCTGTTCTCCTTTTGGACAAATAGTATATTTTCAGTAATTCTACAAGCTTCTGTCACCTGACAGTGATTATCAGAGCAATCTTAAGAACACTTTCCTGGATGTGAGTAATCCTCATTGAATAGACCATAATAGGATTCAGAGTTGACTTGTTTAGGATTGCTGATTTGTGTTCTTTGGCTACTGGGAGGGAATTCAGTGATATTAGCCATATACCTTGACCAAACCAGTACAATTTTTCTCCTTTTGAAATTTATCTGTAGCCTCCAAAGAAAGAATTCTCAGCCTTGATTTGGCCATTCAGATTTGGCTATGACAACAAAGGTTGGTCTAATCTGGAAAGATCGGCTATTCTGCTGAATCAAACAGGTACTTTCGACGAAACATTTTTCCTGTCGTGCCTTCCTTGCCTTCTGTAGGCAGAACATCTCCGGGGGGGAGAGGCAGCATGGTGTAGTGGTTAAGAGCGATGGATTCTAATCTGGAGAACTGGGTTTGATTCCCCACTCCTCCGCATGAAGTCAGCTCGATAGCCTTGGGTCAGCTACCACTCTTTCAGAGCTTTCTCACCTCCCAAATAAGTCTAGCTTGCCAGCCACCTAGTGGTGCGTAACACTAAAAGAACTAGAACTTAAGGCTGCCAGACAATCGTAGGATCTCCTGGCTATATTACATGCAATGCCATGCAATAATTACTATTATTGTAGGCAGAGTGGTCTTTTCCACCAGTTACAGAAAAAGAGGGGAACGCAGATGGTAGAGGTACCCTCCCTTTCTCACAATATGAGAACTCGTGGACATTCGATGAAATTACTGAGCAGTTGGGTTAGAACTGATAAAAGAAGTCCTTCTTCACCCAAAGGGTGATTAACATGTGGAATTCACTGCCACAGGAGGTGGTGGTGGCTACAAGCATAGACAGCTTCAAGAGGGGATTAAATAAGCATATGGAGCAGAGGTCCACCAGTGGCTACTAGCCACAGTGTATTGTTGGAACTCTCAGTTTGGGGCAGTGATGCTCTGTGCTTGGGGGATACAGTGGGAGGGCTTCTAGCCCCACTGGTAGACCTTCTGATGGCACTTGGGTTTTTTGGCTACTGTATGACACAGAGTGTTGGACTGGATGGGCCATTGGCCTGATCCAACATGGCTTCTCTTTTGTTCTTATGTACCAGTGGTGGTCATTGCCCAACAGGGTGCTCCACTTGTCAGGCTGCTTATGCCAGTCAGCGATTATCACATGCTGTAAGGTGATACTGGAGTAGTGAAACAGGTTTGGTTTGGGACTGAAGCTGAAATATGATGACAGAAGTGGTGAAGGCTGTGAAGATGTGATGCATTCATGGTTCAGAGAGCCAGCCTCATGTAATGGTTACAGAGCTGGGCTAGGATCTGGGACACCCAGCTTCAAATCCCCACTGTGCCATGGACCCTGCTGGGTGATCTTTGGCCTGTTGCTTGGTTTCTCTCAGCATAACCAGGTTGGTGGTGTGAGGATGAAACAGAGGAGAATGATGTTGTAAGCTGTCCTAGGTCTCCGTTGAGGATAAACCAGGGTATAAATCATACAAAAATAAAATAGAACTCTTACCTGCAGCCAGGTGACCTCAGATAAGCAACTGTTTATCAATTATGGAACCATTTCTCATCATTGTCTGTTGTATGGATTTAAGTCACAGGGCTCTTGTAAATATTACTAAGGGAAGGTATGTGAAGCACTCAAGAGTGCTTAGTGCTATATAAATGCTGAACATTATTATTCTGCTGAACTCATTTCATAATGCAGGCTGGTCTACTTAAAGCAGGGGTGTCAATCATCTGGCCCAAGGGCCGAATGAGGCCCCTGAGCAACTGGCTGTTTTCTACTTCCTTCTCCCTTTCTCTTGCTTCCTTCTATGTAACAGCTTACTTTGCAAGGCTTGCCCAATCGCACAGAAACTAGAGAGCAAAACCTCTATTTTCTCCATTGACTGAGGCTCCTCCCCCTCCTAGTCCCCTGGGGAAGGCAGGAAAGAGCCAAAGCTTCCTTTGTCCAGTTACCTGGATCCGCTGGGAGATACAAAGAAAGCACCTTTAAGACCAATGAGTGCTAATGTTTTAAGCATGTTTTAAGTTTTTAAAAAAATCTTTTGTGTTTGTCTGTGTCCTTTATAAAGTTTATATCTCTGCTATCTAAAATAGGTACACACAAGGCCCGGCCCAACATGGCCCAGCCCGACAAGATCTCATTTATGCCAGGTCTGGCCCTCATAAATGAGTTCGACACCCCTAACTTAAAGGATAATGACATTTTTAATAGGACAAAAATCTGTTCTCCTGGCTGATTTTTTTGTTTTAAATAACTTCTTATTGATATTGTTTGGGCTTTCCACCTGGTTAGGAATTTTCTGGGGGAAATCAGCTACAGGGGGATAGAGTGCACCAAAACATCTGTTTTCCTATTAAAGAATTATCCTTCAAGCAGACTAGTCTGACTGCTGTTGGATGGGTGGAACTGGAAAGTTTTTTTCCCCCCTTTGCTTACTCAAAGAGTCTGTCAGGCAAACAAAGAGACAGCAGTACCAATAATAAATCTTAATGTTGTATCTTTTGATGGAAGGAGAACAGTTTCATCAGAACAAAACTCCCAGTTGTCTCCCAGTTAAGATTCCTTAACCCGCTTATAACTTTTCAAACATTTTATCACCTTTCTGTTCTCCAGGTGCGGACTTCATTACTATTATAGAGAGCGATGCCTCTAAACCGTTCATTGGGAACAACGATCTAACCATGTGGCTAGGAGAAGAACTTGGCTTCTACACAGATTTTGGGCCAAGTACACGAGACCATTCGTGGGGGTGAGTCATACCTTGATATAGAGATTCACAGGCTGGCCCCACACCTGTACTTATCTGCTTCAGAGGATGTAATGTACTGAGTGACGAGCCAATGGGGGACAGCCTCGCGTAGACATCTTGCGTAGGTACCAACCAGTGGGGCAGGGAGAGTGGGTGAAGCCCCACTAGGATGGCCACTGGCTGGGGATGGGGTGGGGGGGTTGCCAGATCCAGGTTTGGAAACTCCTGGAGATTTGGGGATGGAGCCTAGGGAGGACAGTGCGGTCCAATTGCATAGAGTCCAATCTCCAAAACATCCCTTTTCTCCAAGGGAACTGATTTCTGTAGCCTGGAGAAGAGCTGTACTTTCTTGCATTGGGTTGCTTTTGACAGAGGGGGGCAGCATATGCTAATGAGTTATGCTAATGAGCTCCACCACCTATTTTTCTACAAAACAACCCCTGACAAAAGATATCTTCCTACATCCCTTCTTGCGTACCCTACAAACTTCTGTTTCCCTTCAGTGCTTATGTCGGAACCCTGCTGCTTGCCTTTCTTTCTCCAGAGCAAACTAGAGTAGTTGGCTAACATTCCCGCCCCCCTCATTGCAGTGGGAATTTAAGCCATTCTGATCCAAGCATACATTGGCTAGTAGGGTTGCCAATCCCCAGGTGGGGTCAGGGGATTCCCCGGTTTGGAGACCCTCCCCCCGCTTCAGGGTCGTCAGAAAGTGGGGGGAGGGGAGGGAAATGTCTGCTGGGAGCTCTTATTACCTATGGAGATTTATTCCCATAGAAAATCATGGAGAATTGATCTGCGGGTATCTGAGGCTCGGGAGGGAGCTGTTTTTTGGGGTAGAGGCACCAAATTTTCCTTAAAGCATCTAGTGCCTCTCCCCAAAATACCCCCCAAGTTTCAAAAAGATTGGACCAGGGGGTCCAATTTTATGAGCCCCAAAAGAAGGTGCCCCTATCCTTCATTATTTCCTATGGAAGGAAGGAATTGAAAAGGTGTGCTGTCCCTTTAAATGTGATGGCCAGAACTCCCTTCGGAGTTCAATTATGCTTGTCACAGCCTTGATCTTGGCTCCACCCCCAAAGTCCCCAGATATTTCTTGAATTGGACTTGGCAACCCTATTGGCTAGTTGGGCTCCATCTCCCATAATTCCATTAGACCTTTTCTCAGCAGCCTTTCATGTTTGCCACCAAACATGGACATGAACAGTTCCTCTCACAGAGGTCCAAGTAACATTTCCCCCTAGGCTTTAATTTATTTCAGCACTGTTAAATGTAGTTTATTTTTAACTTTGTGGAAAATGGCAATGAATGGCTGGATTTATCCTGCCAGGCTTTAGAACTTGGGTCTGTTTTGAACATTGAGATCCAGTAAGGTGTGTGTGTAGGGGGAGGGTCACTGGTGCACTTATTCTAGGAGTCCCATAGTTCAGCCTCTCTGCTTTACAGACGCTGTCAAAACACAACTTTTCACCATGTATTTAAGTCTGAATCCTCCCCTGGCAACACACCCCTGATATAGCCAATCCTCCAAAAGCTTATAGGGCTCTTAGTACAGAGCCTACTGTAAGCTCCAGGAGGACTGGCTACATCAGGAGTGTATGGCCTAATATGCAAAGGAGTTCTTGCTACAAAAAAAGCCCTGAATGTGGAAATGCTTATTTTCTTTTTTTCAAATTAAGTTTTTCCTCCACAGTGATATTTTCTGTTTCCAAGTTCAGTTGTGGCTAGTTGTAACACCCGTAAATGTCAGGAGGCCTTGCTTGAGATCTGGTTTTACAGCACATGCAAATTATTTAAAAAAAGAAAAAAGAACACAGGGTATTAGTAAGGAAGTTATTTGCTTTTCTTAGCCACCAGTTCTCTGCATATTCTGTTTCTCTCTTGTGCATAGAGCACGTTGAAGACAAGTTTGGGTAAACTGTACCTGTCAATTCCTGTGTTAGTGCTTGATTCCAGAAAGGGGGAACAGTTCCATTGGAGAGGTATTGTCTCCTTCACCTACTTAAGCAGTTCCAAGGGGCTGGGCATAAACCCTTCATATCTGAGATAAGAGGCAGAAAGGTCTGGCTTCATAAATGTCAGGTCGCATTCTACCAGTTCTGCAGGTTCTTGCTTGTATGTATTTCTATGTATTAAATAGACGCTTAGTGCATCAGATTAGACCTGGGTAGATGCTGGTTGGGGCTGCCAAATGCAACGTTTTGAAAGAACTACTTTTAGTAGAAAGAACTACTTTTCTCCCTTTCTCACAATACAAGGACTCGTGGGCATTCAATGAAATTGCTGAGCTGTTGGGTTAGAACGGATAAAAGGAAGTCTTCACCCAAAGGGTGATTAACACGTGGAATTCACTGCCAGAGGAGGTGGCGGCGGCTACAAGCATAGACAGCTTCAAGAGGGGAATGGATAAGCATATGGAGTAGAGGTCCATCGGTGGCTATTAGCCACAGCTTGTTGAAACTCTCTGTCTGGGGCAGTGATGCTCTGTATTCTTGGTGCTTGGGGGGCACAGTGGGAGGACTTCTAGCCTCAGTGGTGAACCTCTTGATGGCACTTGGGTTTTTTTGGTCATGGTGTGACACAGAGTGTTGGACTGGATGAGCCATTGGCCTGATCCAACATGGCTTCTCTTATGTTCTTATGTCCTTGATAAAGGCTTATTTACCTTCATGCCATTAAAGCTTCAGTGATTCATTTCCACACATAAAGGGACAGGGCATTTTTGTTTATCATGTGTATCTAATGACAATGTTTAATCAAGTGTGTTCAGTGTTTTTGTCAAAACCATCTGGGAACCCAGCTCCCATGATGCTCAGGGATCGTTTGAGAAAGGGCCAAGTGAGCTAGAACACCTGCCACCAACAACAACTGAGGCTTAACCAAGGCTGGGCTATGAAAAAAAGGAACAGGACACTGCAACTCAGGACTCCAACCCACCACCAGTGCTCCCTCTAAGCTGTGGAGTCTTGTGACCTAAAATCCTACTTTGTGAGCTACTGGCATTAAAATTGTGAGCGAGCAATTTGGCTACTGCATACATTAGGTTGCTCTGGAGCCATCCTTCCTGAGCTAAGACAAAAACATGTGAGCCGAAGGCTAAAAAATGGTGAGCTAGCGCACACTAACTCAGCTTAGATGGAACACTGCCCACCACTGGGGGTGTCTGACACTTACATAATGCAGTGAGAATGCTCTTAATCAGGGGTGGAATTCTAGCAAGAGCTCTTTTGCATATTAGGCCACACACTCCTTATGTAGCCAATCCTCCAAGAGCTTACAAGGCTCTTTTTTTGTAAGCTCTTGGAGGATTGGCTACATCATGGGTGTGTGGCCTAATATGCAAAGGAGCTCCTACTAGACTTCCACCCTTGCTCTTAATGCAGCATAAAATAAGTACACCTGCCTCTGTAGAGTAACACCTAGCACAACTGCTTACTGATCATTGATGGCTGGTTTCTGTTAGGTTTACAGCATGCTCTGCTGCCTGGGTGTCTTGCTCCTCCTCCTTTTAATATCAGTTTATTTATTTACACAGTGTACATCCCTCCTCTCTAGAGAACCTGTTTGAGGCAGCTCACAGAGCAAAACAAAATACAATCATAAGCAGCATAAACATAGCTTTAAAATTAACAACTGCTGAAAAAATCTGCAATTATAAACCCACTATAAGCCCCCAGTATTTTTCCTCACCCTGACCTGGATGGCCCGTGCTAGCCTGATCTTGGAAGCTAAGCAGGGTGAGCCCTGATTGGATGGAAGATCACTAAGGAATACCAGGGTTGTGATGCAGAGGCAGGCAATGGCAAACCACCTCTGAATGTCTCTTGCCTTGAAAACTCTGCAATGTTGCTGTAAATCACTTATGACTTGATGACACTTGCCCACTACTTTCCCCTCACAGTAAGGGCGTTTTCGCATTAGCGTTTACTCCGGGGTGGCATCCCATTTACCTCCGGATCTTTTGCTCGATTTCGCACATGTTGCTCCGCGGTCACGGTTTGCTCCGGGGCTTCAGCAGTGTCACCCCGCAGTATCTGGATGCGCATGTTAGCGGAGTTTCCTAAAACCTGCGGATCCACACCGGATCCACTCCGCGGAGTTTGTTGTGGGAAATTCATCCCATCCCGCATTGACTGCTTTGTGGGCGGCACCCTCTGCCTTTCAGTCCTTCCACTCCATCCATCCCCTTGGGGCGTGCAATTCAAATCATGTACGCAGCTGGCCTGGCCAATCATCAGCCGTTCGTGGTGCTTCCCAAAAGTGCCCGCCTGGCCATTTTTTTTTTAAACTTCTCGTTTCTTGCGTAATAGCGATACTTTGAAATAATAAAAAAAAAATTCTTTGGTTTAATAGCCTCAATTGCCAATTCATAGCTCCTGTAGTTTTCCTAGAGTTTACGCTGAGTAAAAGCCAAAACCATTTTTTTATACCAAAAAAGCGGTTTTTGTTATTTTCCATGTAAGAGAGAAACCCTTTTTTTAAAAAATTTTTTGGCTTAGTTGCGTTATTTCGCAACAACGAAATTTCGTCATATAAATTCCTCAATATACATCAGGGTCGATCCCTGGGTGGGGGGGCTCGTGAGTAGCAGCGATCGTCACAATTTGCATGAGCCAAACAGAACACTGGGAGGAAGAAGGGACCGGTATTGCTGGGCGCCATTGAACAGCTTACTGCCTCCACCACCGCACAGCAGCTACGTGCAATGGCATCCAGCAGCAAGCCGATGGGGGCTCATGGTGTTTCGTGGCGTGAGAGCGAAACAGAAGCCTTGCTGTCCATTTGGACTGAGGATAGCGTAGGCTGTGTGGAGGATGCTGCTGCTGCAGCCATTGCTTAAGCAGAAGCGTCACGTGATGGTTTGCCCATGAAAAAAAGGGGGATTCTCTATTACGTTGTTACGCAATTACGCAACTGGAATTGCGCTTAAAAAAAAATGATTGACAGGGCATCAAAGTCAAGTCGATGCCAGTACGAAAACGATTTGAGCCGGGGCTTCATGGAAAGCGACTCCGCAAAAGAGACAATAGTGCGAAAACGAGGGAAATAGTCCGGACATAATTGCTCCGCGGAATATCGGTAGCAAACGCTAAGTGCGAAAACGCCCTAAAAGTATCCCTGCAAAAGGCCTCCTCTGAAACATCTTAACTAGAAATGGAAAGCCCAAACAGTATTAGTAGCAAACTGTCCTATTATTAACAAAACTGAACTCAGATCATTGAAAAATACATGACTTGGAGGAACCTTAAAAAGGTTTGTAGTTTGTATTTCAAAAACTCAGTACAAACCAGAGTTACCAAGTCCTTGCTGGCCACTAGTGGTGGATGGGTAGGGTTGCCAGATGCAGGCTGGGAAATTCCTAGAGATTTGAAGATGGAGCCTGGGGAGGACAGAGACCTCAATGGGGTAGAATGCCACAAAGCCCACCCTCCAAAGCAGCCATTTTCTCCAGGGGAACTGATTTCTGTAGTCTGGAGATGAGCTGTAACTCCAGGGGATCTCCAGGTTCCACTTAGAGGCTGGCACCCCTAACAATGCTCCATTTTCCTTAATTCCCCCCTCAAGATGGGCATGTTGCTTTTGAATTCTGGAAAAAAAAATATCAGACTTGCTACAATTCATTTTTAAAATGTCCATAATATTTTCATTATGTACAAGTTTCAAATGAGAACATTAAGCTGTCTTTGGAATGTAGTAAGTACTTTTTGCATTTTACGATCTTAAACCTCCCACCTTCTTCCATCCCAGTACATGAAAACACATTCCTTTTTACAGGTTACCATTAGGGAAGACGTACTGCCTCCTCTAAACAATATTGGGCTTGTGGAAATTACAGTTCATGGAAAAATCCTATACCTGTGGAATTGAGATATTTACAGTGCCACCTTAAGGAGAGTCGCACACTTTTAAGTCCATGGAGACCAGTGTACTTAGAAGGGTGTAATTCTGATATGGTTGGTACTGGAAATAACCAGGATTGAGTAAACATTTGGATAAAGGACTTGTGGAGCTCAAGAGATCCAAGAATACCAGCATTCTAATGCAAGAGGCACATTGTGAGATGAGAAGACATGCTTATGGCTAAGAACTGCAGTCCCACAGGAATCCTACTCCAGGTGGGGTGGGACATCAAGGACAAGAAAAAGCACTTTCTAAACACTCTCACCAACACTATCCTACACTCACCTATCAATTCTAGATTATTTGGAAGTGACAGGTCTCAAGGTAATGAAACATACCTCTTAAAGATGGGGAAAGAAGCTTAGGAAATAAACAAATCACCCCTTGTTTTCCAGACTTATTTATTTTTTCTTGAATCCTAGACAAGCCTCAACCCTAGTTGGTTACAGTGTTGACAAAGTAGGAGTCCAGAGTAACCTCTAGGTGGGGCCAGGAGACATGTCCGGCCCTAGACTGCCTGGCACGCTAGGCAAGCCTAACTTCTGGCGCCCCGTCCCCCACTGATAACATCACCAAGTCACATGGGGGTTGCTCAATTGTGCCCCCATGGTGGTGCTCTAGTCAATTGCCTAGTTTGCCTAGTGGCCGGGCTAGCTCTGCAAGCAGATTTCCTGGAACTATAATCAGGGGTGGAATTCTAGCAGGAGCTCCTTTGCATATTAGACCACACACCCCTGATGTAGCCAATCCTCCAAGAGCTTACCAAAAAGAGCCTTGTAAGCTATTGGAGGATTGGCTGCATTAGGGGTGTGTGGTCTAATATGCAAAGGAGCTCCTGCTAGAATTCTACCCATGATTATAACTGATCTCTAGATGACAGAGATCACTTCGCCTAGAGAAAATGGATGACTTGAAGGGGGGTGGTCTTTATGGCATTATGGTCCCTTCCCTCCTCAGAGTCCACTTCAAAATCTCCAAGAATATCCAAGATAGAAACTGGCCATCCTAGTTGGTTATGAGACAGGCACCTTTGGCTCCCCAGCAGGACAACCAGTGTTTGAAGTACTGGCAACTGTCTTAGGATGATGAAAGGCAAGCTAATGATGTTTGTATGTGTTCTGCTTTAGAATTAATCATAGTCCATCATTTTATTTTCCTTTCGTGCAGGATGATGGTTCTCTCAAGATACCCAATTGTACATTCCAAGCACCATCTTCTCCCATCTCCTGAAGGAGAGATTGCTCCAGCCCTATCCCTGACTGTTAATTTCACAGGGAAACTGGTGGATTTTGTGGTTGCTCATTTTGGAAATGAAGAGTACGTACAGCAGTGGTCTTCATATGAAGAAAATGCTTATTTCTATAGTAGAGACTATTATTTTATTTTATTTTATCAAATTTATATCCCGCCCTCCTCTGATGGGCTCAGGGCGGCTAACAACAACAAATTAAACCACATAAACATTAAAAACAAAATACACAAAATCATTCATACAATGTACAATCCAAAAACCAAGATTTGCATTTCTAATTTCTCTGATGGTCTTGTTTCAGTTATAAAATTCAGTGGGATTGTCGGTACCATGGAGTAATAGCTACCTCCCTTCAACTGTTAAAAGCAAGCTTAAATAATTCAGTCTTACAGGCCCTGTAGAACTGCGGCAGGTCTCGCAGGGCCCTGATGTCTTCAGGGAGGGCATTCCAGAAAACAGGCACCATTACTGAAAACGCTCTGGCTCTAGTGCCGGACAGTCGAGCCTCTTTCGGACCGGGGATCTTAAGGATGTTTTGAGACCCCGAACGGAGTGCTGTCACATCAAAGTAAATGCTCTGGGTCAGACAATGGATATCCATCAGGCAGTGTGATGATGGGCATTGGTACTATGCAGCCATGTTTAGGGAGTCGCTAGCTAGGAATAATAGTGATATACACTCCAACTGTCCCTGTTTATCAGGAACAGCTTATATTATGCATGCCTGTTACTATTGAATTGCTGTTCTTTTCTCCCTATTTTACCTTTTTGGAAAGATTTTGAGAATACCATAGTTATTTTAAAATAAAATTGCTTGCTCTGAGCACATGTGCTTCTTTATCAGCTTCCCCTCTGTCCCTTGCAACTGACTATGAAAATGTTGCTGAATGTGTTTTGTGTTGCAGCTGTTCTACAACCAGATTCTGAAATAAACCTTTCTATTATCTCCCCCCCACCAACATTTTAAAACTGTTACACTCACCCCATGCTGTAGACATTCATGCAAGACAAGCCATTGCAGAATAAATGCATGCAGTCAAGAATGGCTTTCAGGAAAGCATAGGAGCACTGGCAGGGAGAACAGATTGGTGTGTAAGAATGGGGAGAGATCCAAATATACAGGTGTCTCTCTGTTCATCTGTGAACTGTTGGTGGGTTTGCAGTAGAATTAAGAAGGGGTGTGGCTCAGTGGTAGAACAACTGCTTGGCATGCAGAAGGTCCAGGTTCCTTCCTGGGGGAGACCTAACAGATTTACTCCACTCTAAGCTAGTTGTCAAATCTCTACTCAGCCTTGAAAACCAGTGTGCAGCTTTGGGAAGATCACAAATACATTTCATTTGGTTTGCTCTGAGCCCTATGTATGCCATCCTGAATTTTTTGGAAAAGGCCTAGGACAAATATGATCAGAGCCGGTTTTTTAGCAGGAATGCACAGGAATGTAGTTCCGGCTGGCTTGGTGCCAGGGGCAGTGGCCTAATATGTAAATGAGCTCCTGCTGGGCTTTTTCTACAAAAAAGCCCTATGTGAAATAAGGGTGATGTCAGGAGGTGTGGCCTAATATACAAATGAGTTCCTGTTGGGCTTTTTCTACCCCAAAAGCCCTAGATATGATCAATAAATAAACATTCTGTGTTTATTTATTGTACTGGTAATATTAACTGTACATGGCCTCTTCTCTAGAAGGAAGATTAAAAATAATGTTATCTGCTGCTTTCAGAGAAGACTTGGACAGAAAGCTTCAAGCAATCTCTGTTTCCCATCTATTGAAGAACAGCTCCAAGCACATTGTGTTTCTAGGATATATCACTTCAGCTCCTGGTTCCAGGGATTACTTGCAGTTAATTGAAAACGGCAACATGAAGGTCCTGAAGTACTAATTATGATAATGGCAATGATTGATCTGTTACTTTAAATAGAGAGAATAATTCAATATAATTGGTAATATAAATATTCATGCCCAACAAGTAAAGTAGAAATAATTGTGATTACATTAAAACATTTCAAGATCCGTAGTCAGCGTGTTCCTCTTTTTCTGTATGTGACAAATCTGAATTTTTCTAGCGGTGTCCTCGTAAGTAGAGTATCTATATACTATTAGCTCAGCGTGGCCCCCAGTGGGATAGCTAAATCTGCCGACTGGGGCTACAGGGAGACGCAACAAATTTTTCAGCAAACTTGGGGCACTCCCCAGGTCTGCAGAAAAACCTAAAACACGTACATTTCCCCCAAAGTAGAAGAATTTGTTTTAAAATTAATAAACAAAAAACCTTGCTTCTTCAGTGGCAATTGGGAACTGTGACAGAGCCCTGGAGTCTGGCGGTGGCAGATGCCAAAAACTACTCTAGGCCCCGATGTAGAGGAAGCAGATGGCAGAGCTGCTCCATGTCCTGCCGTGGTGGATGCCAGGGGGCACTCTGGGCCCTGCTGCAGTGGGTGCTGGGAGCTGTTCAAGGCCTGGCAGCAGCTGGCAATGGGAGCTTCTCCAGGCTGCTGCCACAGGGCTGTATGGTGGTTGGTTGGGCTGGACTCATGAAGGCTAAGCTGTGAGGGGAGGGAAATAGGTCCCCCCCCCCCCCGCCATATTCTTCTAAATCCAGGAGTGGAATTCTAGCAGGAGCTCCTTTGCATATTAGGCCACACACCCTGATGTAGCCAATCCTCCAAGAGCTTACAAGGCTCTTTTTTGTAAGCTTTTGGAGGATTAGGGTTTGAAGAATCTTTCGGGCTCAAGTGTCGTGTTCTACTGGAGAAAGTTTTTCTTCCAGACGTTTCGTTCTCAGCTGCGGAGAACATCCTCAGTGGCGTTGCAGCCGGAGCAGGCATTCTGACCTTCTTGGCTGCTGTGCATTTTGGAGGATTGGCTACATCAGGGGTGTGTGGCCTAATATGCAAAGGAGCTCCTGCTAGAATTCCATCCCTGTCTAAATCCACTGATGTTACACCTGGTTCCTCTAACGTCTCAGTGCCATAGCCCTTATTTATTGTTCACAACCTAATACTTCAAAATAATTTTATAAATAGTATTTTAACCTTTCCATTCCTCTGTATATCTGATTTCTGCATAGAGTGGGAAATTTGAGTTCCAGTTCAGTCGTAGTCCTTTGCTAAACTTTAAGCATGAAGATGCTACTTTCCTTACCCATTTTTTCTTCTTTTTGGTGCATTTCCTTGCTAGGATATTGACAGCACAGATCATGACAGGTGGTGCAGTTATATCATGTATCGTGGATTAATAAGGTATGTCAGAGTCGTGACCTTCTTTCTTGGAAGTACTTTGTAGCCCACACTCTGTATAGTCTCTCATTAGCAGCCCATATGATCAGGCAAACTGATTCAAATTATGAATTCAGATTCAGTTGTATACCGTAAACCAGCAAACAGTGTGGACTGTCTTAACACTGTAGTGTGTTTTAAGTTTTGCAGAATTCTGGTAAGGTTTGGATTGGCAGAAGGTAAGGAAAAAAGGCAGACAAATATGCGGAAGAAAGAATCTGGAACACAGTTCATGGAGCAGTGATCTTGTTCTGAAAACCCCATTTATGTGAGTAACAATCATAAGCAAAGTTATACCCATCTAAATCCATTTAAATTAATGGGGTTAGAAGAGTGTAACTCTGATTAGGATTGCACTGTGGGCCAGACTGGCCATTTATAGGGATTGTTTCATAAGAACATAAGAGAAGCCATGTTGGATGCCCATCAAGTCCAACACTTTGTGTCACACAGTGGCCAATGTATGTACACACACACACACACACACACACACATATATATATACTGTGGCTAATAGCCACTGATGGACCTCTGCTCCATATTTTTATCCAATCCCCTCTTAAAGCTGGCTATGCTTGTAGCCGCCACCACCTCCTGTGGCAGTGA